>NC_090937.1:704931042-705557828 GCF_040938575.1 Ambystoma mexicanum | reverse complement strand
CTGGAACACCTGTAAGGAAAGAAGAGAAGAGAAAGGTGAAAACCAAGAATTTTATCAAACTTCTTACCTGCATCCGGAACCTTCACGCCAGCGTTCCTGAGAAAAGACTTTCATTTAAAAGCACCGCGTTGCTCGCTGCAGCGCCGCGCTTCACTCACCTGTCCTCGTGAGTTCTTCTGGCTCCACCGCGACTTTCTGCACCGGTCGCCACATCTCTGCGCCTAGGGGAGAGAAGAAGAGACAAAAGGTGAGCAGAAGGAACATATGAGGAAAGCCTAATTTTTCGCCATAACACTTACCGGTCTTCTGTTGGTGGACAATTCCTCATTTCGGGTCGGCGCCGCTTCGTTGGCAGGTACTGCACCCCGGCCCCTATGGGGAAAGGACAGAAGACATTACTGGAGGAATATAAAGACATTAAGAGGGATCACCCCCATCGCTAACTCACCTGAGTTTACCATCGGCAATTCAATCCCTCAACGCATCGCCTTCATTCTGCACCTGAAATAAAGGACAGATCACAGGTTAGGAAGGCAACAGAAAAGGAGGCTCTACACTTGAACTTTTGTAATCTTCATACTTACGGCGTTCCGCTCGGAAAAGTCAAGTGGATTTTGCCAGCGCCATTCTGAAAACCAGTGAAGTAACTGGACAAACACGCGCCCCTGCACCAGAAGCAGGATGGAGAGTTCATCCTTTCAAACCATAAGGTGAGCTTCAACCGGGGATTTCGGAGGAAGTTAGAGAAGAACGAAAGGAGGAAGGGGGGAGCAAGCACACTATTCTGCAGACTGTTAATCCCCTTTCTCATCTGCAGAAGGATATTCCTACGGGCCAGACAAGCAAGATTTGAGGGTCCTGTTCAGTCGGTGTTCCGAGTTCTGCGCATCACGCTCGAAGAGGCCACAGCAACCCAGACTAGACCAGCGCCTCCCTGGGAGTCAGGTGAACGTTACAGGGTTCATGGGTTACTCCCGGTCCTCAGCCCAGTGCCTCCCGTGCGTGTGTCAAGGGGCTCTCGTAGTGGCCGCACCCGAATTCCACGGCGTTTGTGGGTCAGTCCCGGAGGGCAAGGCTCTAACGTGGAGAGACAAGCTCTAAGGGGGCCCGGCCAGAGCTCCAGGGTGGCCGGGATTGCTTCCACCCACCCCCCACCCCCTGTCTCGAAGGTCCCCGGGCCCAGCACTGGTCGCGGGGAGCCCCGGCGGGGTCCCCATCACTCCCCACAGGGAAAAGCTCTAAAGGGGCCATGCCGGAGCCCTGGGGCGGCTGGAGGGGCTGGCCCCTGGCCTTGCATGCCTACCTGGCGAGTGGGTTAACCGTCCCCAAGCCTGGTGGCGGTGCCGGGGAGCCCCGGAGGGGTCCCCATCCCTCCCCGGCAGGAGAAGCTCTAATGCGGCGGGGGGAGCGCTAAGGCGGCGACCCGACCGGGGCTCCAGGCTGCTGCAACCCAGGCCTTGGGCACCGTGCTGAACATCCCCTGGCCCGGTGGCGGGCCCTGGAGAGCCCCGGTGGGGTCCCCATCCCTCCCCGGAGGGAGATGCTCTAATGCGGAGGGGGGAAAGCTCTAAGGTGGCCCGGGCCAGAGCTCCAGGCAGGCGCCCAAAGGCCGGGCTGCTGCCACCCAGACCTGGGCGCCCGTCGACCGTCCCCTAGCCCGGCGGCGGTGGCCCCCGTACCTCCCCGGTGGGAGAAGCTCTAATGTCGCGGGAGAAGCTCTAAGGCAGCCTAGCCGGAGCTCCAGGGAGGTGGCCGGGGGCTGCTGCAATCCGGCCTTGGGTTCCACAAAGGTCCCCCATGCCAAGCGAGGTCCCCGTCCCTCCCCGGAGGGAAACAGCTGTAATGGGGAGCCCTGCTAAAGCTCCAGCAGGGGGCCGGGTGGGGCTGCTGGCCCCCCACCGGCCTCCGGCGTCTGTCTCACGTCTGGGTCGACCGCAGCCCAAAACCCCAGCGGTGGTCCCGGGGGCGCCCCGGCAGGGTCCCCGTCCCTCCCCACATGGAAAAGCTCTAATGTGGCAGGAGAAGCTCTAAGGCGGCCTGGCCGGATCTCGAAGGATGGCCCTCTCGGTGCTGGCCCATGCTCTTGTGCACCTGCCGGCCCTAAGGTCCTTTGCCAGGTGGGCTTGGGGCCCCACAGGCACTTCCCATCCAGGCCCATTGGAATGCATGGCCCTACCAGATAGCCCCTCTCCGAGCCCGGCCATCTGGTGGTTGGCCATAGGAACGGGCTGCTCTGGAAGTCCGGATGGACGTCAATTTGAAATTCGTCTCCAGTTAGGTCTATAAGGAGCCCGGACGCTTTCGCCGAGAGGTCCCTCTCTGTCGCTCTGAGCACGCACATTACAAGAGAGCTCAGTCACCTTCCTGCAGATTAGTATAAACAGGGGGGAGAGGGACCTGTCTTTGCGTCCTCCAGGGTATTCTCGCTGCTCGCTGCCCGACCCGGGCTCCACAGCGAAACCAACACACCTCCCCGGGCCCAGCCGGCTGGGGAGCCGTGCCCCGCGCAGCACCCCAGCAGAGACTGGCCTGCTGGGGGCGCTCTTTTCCGAGCACTCCATGGGATCGATTTGGCGCACTTGGTCCGTCTAGGGTTGGACTGCTTGGCCAGCCTCGGCTGTTGTTTCAAGCAATTTGCTTCCACCCGCCTTGGGACCATGTCAAGGGTATGCCCCCTTCTTTGGGGAGGGCCCCCGCGTGGGCGGCTCTCCCCTCCGAGCAGAGCGAAGGCCGATCAGCCCGGCAGCTCCCCAGTGGTCAGTTCAGAGTGGACGGGGTCGGGTGGCGCTAGCTAGCCCCAGCGCGGTGTGCCTACCGCAAGCCACGACGCGGCCCCTGCTCCACCGAGCACGTTTCTCCAGCAGCTGAGAACGCATGTTCCGCGGGGTGCCGACCCCCTGCATCGCCGCTCCGGTGGCGGCGTTGCGGGCGAACCCCCTACTGCTCCAAGTTGTGCCTGGGCCAAGCCTCTCCCTCCCACCCACCCCGCATGGCGTGGCAGAGCCGGCCGGGCGGCCGGCGCCTGCGGAACAACCTGTCCGACCCAGAGCCAGACACTCGGGTCCTCCACGAGACAGCCCCCCAGCAGGGCGCAAAGGTCAGCTACAAGGCGGACGCGCGGCTCCCCCGTTGCCACCCTCCAGCAAGTGCGGCTACCTGGTTGATCCTGCCAGTAGCATATGCTTGTCTCAAAGATTAAGCCATGCATGTGTAAGTACACACGGCCGGTCCAGTGAAACTGCAAATGGCTCATTAAATCAGTTATGGTTTCTTTGATCGCTCCATCTGCTACTTGGATAACTGTGGTAATTCTAGAGCTAATACATGCCAACGAGCGCTGTTGAAAAGAACTTTGAAGAGAGAGTTCAAGATGGCGTGAAACCGTTGAGAGGTAAACGGGTGGGGTCCGTGCAGTCCGCCCGGAGGATTCAACGCGGCGGGCAGGTCGGTCGCCCGTAACGACGGATCCCCTCGCGAGACCGCTGCCCCGGCTGACCCGGCCCCCGCAGGGTGCATTTCCTCTGTGGCAGAGCACCGCGACCGGCTCTGGGTCGGCTGGGAAGGCCCTGGGGGGCAGGTGCAGCCCCCTGGCAGCAGTTTCGCCGTGTCCGCGGGGCTGAGGGAGATTGACCGCCACCGCGCCCTTCTCCGGCAACCGCCCCAGCCCCTCTCAGGGATCGCTGGGGCGGCAACGGGGGACGGGGCCCCCTGCTCCCGGTGCGACTGTCGACTGGGGTGGACTGTCCTCAGTGCACCCCGACTGCGTCGCGCCGCCGGGCGGGGAGGCCCACGAAGGGCACCAGGGGTCTGCGGTGATGTCGGTTACCCACCTGACCCGTCTTAAAACACGGACCAGGGAGTCTAACACGTACGCTAGTCGGAGGGCTTGTTAGGCAGAATCCAGTGCAGTTCCCTTAGGGAGCACTACACCAGATTAGGACTACAGATGAGAGCAATAAATCCCCTTTGGTATCAGTCTGTACCACAAAGTTTTAGTTGGTAGCTGTGGCTGAGCAGTCAGACTTATCTCAAGAGGGAGATGAGCAGTATTCAGGGTTTACACAATAGGTCTACTGTACTATGGCACAAGGAAACACTGACCAAGCTTTGTATTTAAAAAGTAGTTATATATTTATTTTATACACTTCTAAGAAAACACATATATCACAGTCCTCAAGCAAGTTAAATCAAAGGAAAAATATACACACTCCCAAGTTGAATTGTAGACCAAGTGCACCAAAGTGAAAACTGAGCAAAACGGCACAGTGAAACCCACACACAAGGGATCCTCTAACAATTCCTCACAAGGGAGGGAAAGCACAAGTTATCTAGAAATAGTTTCTTATACACCCTAGCAACACTTCCCATTAGTTTGTGAACCAGTTCAGCAAATCAGTGCATCAGTATAGGCAATACTTAAAATGAAAACTGACAAAATGGCATTTCACAATGTTTAAGAATGGTAAGGAAAGGGTAGTTAAAATAAATAGGTGCACCACACAGTTCTCAGTGAGAACCAATCTAAAGAAAGCAGATCTAACAAATGTGACCAGAGTCAGTAGGCCTGTGCCAGAGTCAGTGGTACAGGGCAAGGGCCCAGGAGCAAAAATGTTCTTGTAGCTGCAGTCAAGTCTTTGGTTAACGAAGTTGAAAAAGTAGTTGCAGAAGTTGAAAAGACAATGTTAAGAGAGAGGGGCGGCCAAACCAACAGGTAGGTAAAGGATTTAAAACACATTTAGCACTACCGCGAGAAAAGCGCGGTCTGGCGGAACAATGTACCTTAATATGAAGAAGTGGCTCCTGCGGTGGCAGTTGTTCCTGGTAGTTCCTGCAGTTCAGGTGATCCAGCAGAGGAAGAGAGGCTCTCGTCGTGGAGGAAGGTTCGAGTTACTGCACTACCCAGGGATGAAACCAGCCGCGGTGCTGCCCGACGAATAAAAGGTACGCTCCTTTAAATCGCGGTCCGTGTGGACTGGTGCCTGGCTATCCGGCCTCCGAGTACAGGGTACAGGATATTCGACCAAGGCAGGTCCGGGAAGGCGATTGGCAAACTGGTTGGCCCCACCAGCTTAAGGGAAGAAGGCTCGTGCAGGTGAAGATCTTCTCTCGTCGTGTGGAGAAAAGTGGTGAGATGCTGCAGCAGGGCTTCACCGGTGGTTCAGTCATTGCACATGTCTTTGGCTTCTCTCCTCTTTGGCTTCTTAGTTCCAGTGGCGACGTCTTGCTCTTCCAGTCCTCAGGACCCTGCTTTTATGCAAAAAGATCCCCATTCATACAGCCTAGCTGTCAATCACAGAGTGGAGTGGTCATCTTGGCGGGAGACCCTCCAGCCTATCAGGATAGAGTGCGACATGGGTTGCTGAGGCAACCCTGTCCAGGGGTCCTACTCCCCCTCCCATACAATGGACCCACCCCCGACTCAGTGACGCCGAAAGGAGGGCTTCTCGGTAGAAGCACGCCAAAAAGACAAACAAAGGAACCCCGACCTGGGTTAGGAGTTTCGAGAAAGACACGAGAAAGAAGTTATATTAAGGTTCTGGCATATAAAACCTACCGGAGCAAAGTTAATATTAAAATGCACCAGCGGTATGTTAGAGGCTGTCAGAAAATGTGGTAGCCTCGAACAATGGGAAAATCCCATAGGGAAATATTTGCGGTCGAATATTTAGGGTAGTAACCACTGCCACCAGCCAGAAACCTTTGAGAGAGGGACTGTAGGGTACCCTCTCGAAAATGAACATAGGGGAAAAACTATTAACCCCTTCCAGTGCCTCCATAGTAAGATGAATTGTACTGGTTTAGTTCATAGGTTTTGACTAGTAAAGTCAATGGGGACTTTACATGCCCTGGGAGACAGTAGTCAGTCCCAGGGTATGGAGTCTATGTTTGGGGGTTGCTACGACACCCCTGTGTCACTGCACTGAGGGTGCTGTGTAACACATCTGAATAAAGATGGTTCCTATAGGGTTGAGGAAGATCCCATAGGCATTAAACACAAAAATATCCTAGAGCACACATAGCAAAAATGTCTAAGAGTGGGATAAAGAGTCTCACACTTAGCAGGTAAAAGGAAACAAACCCTTCAAATCCAGCAAAGCTACTGGGGGACTCTATAGGTAAGGGAAATTAGCCATAAAATCATAAAATGAGAATTCTCCCTAATACTCGCCCCCCCCCAGACTAAGGGACAGGAGGATCTAATCCACTCCTGGATGATTCTCTCTAGTAGGTTATGAACATCCTAGAGAGATCATCAGCATTTTGGTGTGACATCCTGACCTGTGCTCAATGGTAAAATCAAACCCTTGGAAGCAGATTGACCATCTTAGCAGTTTGGGGTTTTCCCCTTTCATTTGCATTAACCATCTCAAGGGTTGGTGGTCTGTTTGAATGATGAAAGTAGATCCATACAAGTATGGTCTAAACTTCTTCAAAGTCCACACAATGGCAAAACATTCTCTGTGAATAGTTGCCCACCTTGTTTCAGGTTCCTTCAGTTTCCTACTGATGAAGCAAATGGGGTGTTCCCTACCTTTCTCATCCAGTTGACTGAGTACTGCACCTATACCTATATTGGAACCATCTGTTTGTACAATGAAGGGTTGGTGGTAGTCAGGAGCTCTGGGAACTGGAGCTTGACACAGGGCTTTCTTCAGGCTTTCAAAGGCCTGATTGCACTCCTCATTCCATTTGATCTTTTTAGGGAACTTAGGAGAAGAGATTACATTCAGGGGAGAAGCTATGGATCCATAGTCCTCAATGAAATTCTTGTAATACCCAGCGAGGCCTAGGAAGGCTCTCACCTGGGTCCGAGTAGAAGGGGTTGTCCAATTTTGCACAGCTTCAATCTTGCTGAGTAAAGGCCTTATTTCTCCACCTCCTACCTCATGCCCAATGTAGACTACTTTACTCTAACCAATTCGACATTTGCTTGCCTTTATGGTCAGATGAGCCTGTTCAAGAGCCTGCAAAACATATCCTAGGTTGTCAACATGTTCTTTCGAAGTAGGGCTGAACACTGCAATGTCATCCAAGTATGCCATGCAGAAGTCCTCCATCCCATTCAAAGAACCTGATTAACCATCCTTTGGAATGTAGCAGGTGCATTCTTTAATCCAAAAGGCATAACCCTAAATTGGCATAAGCCAACTGGGGTGGAGTATGCAGTTTTCTCCTTGGCATGGTCAGTCAGGGCTATTTGCCAATAGCCTGATGTGAGATCTAATGTGCTAAGGAACTTGGCGGAACCAAGTCTATCCACCAGCTCATCTGTCCTTGGCAAAGGATGGCCATCAGTCTTAGTGACTGCATTTAGAGCTCTATAGTTCACACAGAATCTCAACTCCTTGGATCCTGCCTTTGGTACTAACAAAACTGGGCTAGACCATGCACTAGTAGAGGGCTCTATAACCCTGAGATCAAGCATCTTGTTGACCTCTCCCTTGATGTGGGTTCTTACACTTTCTGACATCCCGTAACCCCTGCTTTTGACAGGTAAACAGTCAATAGTTTGAATATCATGCTGGCCCCAAGGGGTCAAGCCTGGTGCTAGAGACAACAGTGAGGCACATTGATTCAACAAGACTTTGCACTCCTCCTGTTGCTCAGGTGTCAGATTAGAAGAGAGATGAACTCCTTCTATTTTCTCATCCAAAGGTTTGCCTCTGAGGAGGTCAGGCAGAGGTTCACTCTCCTCCTCCTCTTGAGCTGAAGCTAGAAGCAAAGCTCCTAGTTCTGGTCTTGAGACATAAGCTTTTAGACGGTTGATGTGAAAGACTCTAGGAGCCTCCTTAGGATTGCCTAAGTCCACCAGATAGTTCACCTCTCCAAGTTTCCTCACAACCTTGAAGGGTCCCATCCATTTGTCCTGCAAGGCCCCTGCCTTGTTGGGTCCATAACAAGAACTAGCTGGTCTTGAGGGGACTCAACCATGTTGGCCTTCTGGTCATGCCAATGCTTGACCAGAGCCTGACCTGCTTTCAAGTTATCACTTGCCTCAGCCATCATGTGTGACATTCTCCTCTGGAGTCCTATCACATAGTCAGTGACTCTGACTGGCGTGGGGGAAGGAGCACTCTCCAACCCCTCCTTGATAAGGGCCAATGGACCTCTGACCGGATGGCCATAGAGAAGTTCAAAGGGACTGTAACCCACTCCCTCCTGAGAGACTTCTCTATATGCAAAGAGAAGGCATAGCAGTAGAAGATCCCACTTTTTCTTAAAAGGATCTTCTAAAGGTCCTATCATGCTCTTCATGGTTCTGTTAAACCTTTCTACCAACCCATTGGTCTGCTGGTGGTATGCTGTTTGTTAGGGATAATTCTCATATATGGCTAATTTCCATCACCTAGTGAGTCCCCCAGCAGCTTTGCTGGACTTCTGGAGTTTATTTTCTTCCACTTGGTAAGAGTGAGAGCTTTTACCCCACTCTTACCTGGGTTTTTCTATTTGTTTCTACCTGTTTATGTGATTGTGGACTCTGAAGTTCACCACTTCAGTAGCCACCTTCTTTTGTGTGTCACACAGCACCTTCAGTGTTGTGCACAGGGTTGTCTTTGAGACTCCCCTCGACTCCATTTCTGAGGCGACTACTGTCCCTCAGGAAAGGGTAAAGTTACCATTAACTTTACTTAATCATTCTACCACAGATCCAGTACACCCCATCTTCAATGGAGTACTAGAAAGGGGTTAACTCGTATCCCTTTTTATCTGTACCTCCTAGTGAATTGTTTCGCTCTTTTAACATTTAGACTTGGCTGGTGGCAGTGGTTTCTACCCTAACTTTTCTAACGCGATTATATTAGATAAACGTGGTACTGTTCTTGGCTATGATATTAGCCTCGAACATAAACCAAATCGTCTTTCTCTTGGCTCCGGTTGGGTTTATTTCCCATTTCTTTTTGTTAAAGTCCTTCCTGTGTTTTACTTTGCACGGCAAACTAGGTTCGCCTTCTTTGTTCACTGTCTTTTGGCGGGCTTCTGGCCAGAAGCCCTCCTCAAGGCGCCTGGGTGTCTAGGTGGGCTGAATGTGAGGGAGGGGTGTAGTCACCCCCTGCACAGGGTATCCTAGGAAACCGAAGTTGCACTTTGTCATGATTGGCCAGGGTAGTTGTCCGGGCTGGACAACCCCCCTGCTCTGTGATTGACAGTCAGGCTGCATGAATGGGGTTTTGTCGCATAAAAGGCAGGTCTCTTGGGCTAGAAGTCAGAGAGTCGCCACTGGAACTACAAGGAACCGAAGAGAAGCGGAGAGAACGACGGCTGCTGCAACTACCCGTCCCGGTGAAGCCCTGCTGCAGTCCTGAGCTATCTGCCCTTCAACGACTCAGAGAAGATCCAGTCTGGAGTCTTCTTCCCTTGAGCTTGGTGGGGATAACCAGCTCATCTCTACAGCCGGAGGATCCTCTTCCGTGGTCGAAATCGCTGCACACTGCTGTAGTGGTCCAGATAGCCACCTGAAGAACCTCTCCTGTTTTTAAGGAGCGCATCTTTTATTCCGTGTCGCTGCTGCCGGCCTCATCCCTGTGTGGTGCAGACCCCCTTCAGACGTCCTCCTTCTCGACAAAGCTCCAGGAATCGTGGGTCTGCGGGAAACCAACAGGAACAACTGTCAGGGCACCAGCTGCACCATTGGAACAAGGTACTGTGTTCTGTTGAGGAAACTGGGTGAATCCCTTTCTTCTTCATTTCCAAGGCTTGCCCTTGTCCTCCCTCCTTCTTATAACTTTTGCTTCCGAACATTGACAATATCAAAGTACTTTTGGCTACGTTGAATCGTAAACTGTCGGACCGTGTGATATTAAGCAACTGGCCCCAGTGTCTTTCGACCCTGGTTCCGGCCCTTTGACTTTTGAACTCTAGTCTCTGAGTGTTTCTTGATTCTGCCTGCCTAATCAAAATATTGCCTGTGATTTTTGCCTCCAACTCCCTCTGGGTATCTCAGATGGTAAGTGTGTTTTTTCCCCGGTAGCATTTCATGTCACGGATACGCGTTTGTTTAGTAGTCCGAACTGTCAAAAAGTGATCGCAATTGTATTCGCGGTAACGTGTTTGTGCCTAACACCGGTTCATTCCAACACAGGGTACTTACCTTGAGACTTACTGTACAAAGTGAATTGGTTAGTTGTAGTATATTTAACGTGTGGTTTTTATTGAAGTTTGATAGAAGTGTTGTGTTTATAATGAATGGTTTAAAAATAAATGTACTTATATTTTTCTACCTGAAACCTTGAGTCAGTGTTTGCTCGAGTCACAGTAATTGTGGTCCCTTTGTGTAATCTCTGCTACTGCGCATATATACTATTGAGATAAGCCTGGCTGCTCCGCCACTGCTACCACTCTGACATAGTAGTACAGGCTTGTACCAAAGGTAAAACTTGTATCACCACCTGTAGTCTTAATTGTGTGTAGTAGTCCCTAAGGGCACTGCACAGGATTCTGCCTAACACTGTTGAGAAATTGTAGGTAACTCCACAGGTTTTCCACATGGCCTTCATGTAGTGGGACATAGAATTTGACCCCCTGTCGGATATTACCTCCTTAGGAAACCCAACCCTGGTAAAAATAGGGCTTTAGCTACAGCCGGAGCTGTAACAGTCCTCATAGGAATTGCTTCAGGGAACCTAGTAGCATGGTCTACTACAACACGTATAAACCTGTTGTCTGAAGAAGTTGGACGATCAATGGGACCAACAATGTCGATTACTACCCTCTCAAATGGCACTCCCATCACAGGGAGAGGCACTAGAGGTGCCACATTCTTGGAGCCACTTTTACCAGAGGTTTGGCAAGTGTGGCAACTCCTGTAATACTTATCTACCTCAGCTCCCATTTTAGGCCAATAAAAGTAGAGAGAGCCTTTCCTTGGTCTTCTTGAAGCTCAAGTGACCAGCCAAAGGTATCTCATGGGCTAGTTGCAAGAATTGGAGTTGGTTTGCTTGGGGTACTACCAGTCTTTTGTAGTCCCCAGGGAGTGACTCTGTTGGTTCACTATAGAAGAAGCCATCTTCCCAGTGTAACCTGTACTTCCCAGGCTCTTGCCCTTCAAGCTGAGAAGCTGCCTGGTGGCAAAGACCTTCCAAAGTTGGACATTCTCTTTGTCCCTTACTGAAGTCTGCCCTTTAGGGTCCACCTTCTGCCAGTAAAGACTGCAGCTCAGGATGATCCACCGGGTTGAGATCTCCAATGAGTTCCTGGCCTCCTACTAGGTCTGAATCTTCAGGCTCTAATTCAACCACACAGGGTTGTACCTCATTCTCAGCCTCAGCTGGAGGAGGAATCACAGGTGTGACTTTTGACAACCTAGGAGATTTCCTGGTTGGCAGCACTGGAGTGCTTTCTGCTGGTTTCCTCTTTGAAGTCTTGGGTTTCCCCTTTGCTTCTGGTTGCTTTGAAATAGTAGTTAGTAACTCCAGTGGAGTAGGAGTGATTTCTCTTTCTATCATCTCCTCAGGAGAGCCCCTCAAGGTCCTCTCCTTTGCAGGTCTGATAAGCTCCTGGAATCTCTTACTAGGAGGTCTGGGAGTACTTGACACTACTCCCAGGTCTTTCAGATCATTGCCCAACAGCACCATTCTTGGTACTTCAGATTGTACACTCACAGGTATCCTGACAGTCATTTCATTGCACTGGATGAGAGCTGGTAATTGGGGAAGCATCTGCACAGGCCCTCCAGCTAACTTGGTGAGGCGTTTGGGTGCCTTAGCAACATCCTCCACCTTGAAAAAAGATTTGTCCACCACAGTTATGCTGGCCCCAGTCTCTCTAATGGCAGGGATTTCCTAACCATTGACTAGGACACTGTCTTTATAATACTCTTTAGTATTAGGAGGGATAGAATTATACACATCTAAATTCTGTTGTTCCCACAAACCTAGAGATACTAAAGATACACTAGCTGAGACTCCAATGGGATCATCAGCTAGTAGTTGAAAGTTTCCACTGACCATATGTACTTCCTCCTCTGGAGCGAAGGCTAAGGAGATAGTGTGGACTCCTGAAGGTTTACCCTTATATCTAGGATCCCCTTTCACATGATCAGTAGAGCCACAAACATGACATTTTCCAAATGTCTTTATGAATGGTGGCTTGTTCTGACCTCTTTCTGGTCTGGGACCGGAAGGTACACTAGCCTGATTAGGTTTCCTTTGTGGCTTACCCTTAGAATTCTGTTTGTGGCCCTCTTTGGAATTGGAATTATTTGAATTCTCTTTGTTGTCTTTCTTTGGCTGCTTTCCCTCATCCTTATTCTGAGTTACCCCTGAATCCTTGTGAGTGGCCCTGTTGGCAACCCACAAGTCAGCAGCCTTGGCTAGTTTCTTAGAATCTAATTCTTTTGAATCAGCCTATGCTGTCTGAGCTCAGGAGAGCAGGCATCATAAATAGACTCCATCATGACATGATTTCTCATTCCTTCATAAGTGTTAACTCTATGGTCCTCATTACGACCCAGGCGGTAAGTTACCGCCTGGGCCGTTACTTTACCACCATGGCGTAAACTACGTTTACGCCATGGTGGTTGGCGGACTTACCGCCCCATTCCGACCTTGGCGGGGCGGTAAGTCCCCAATCCCCATTTACCCTTCCCCATTCCCATTTTTGCCCCATAGGGCATAATGGGAGTGGGGAAGGCGTTAATTACGCCACCGTAATTTACGGTGGCGTAATTAACTCCATGGTCCCTTAGCGCCATGGATTTTAACACCTGCTAAAAGCAGGTGTTAAATCCGCCATGGCGCTAAGGAACCTCGTACTCAGGCGGTAAGGGTCGGCGCTGTTTACGGCGCCGTAAACCCCTTACCGCCTGAGTTGTAATGAGGGCCTATAACCCTTAATCCATCCCTCTAAGTTCTTCAAACACTCATTCGCCCAAGTAGCCCAAGGGGTACTATCATGCTTTTTGAGGGTCCTAAACCTCTTAAGGTATTGAGAAGGAGTCTTCCCAAATCTAGCTATCAAAGCTAGATTTACACATTCATAATCCATCCTACCCACCTCCCCCAACTCCATTACCACATCAGATGCAACAGGGGGGAGTCTAGAGAATAACCAGGGGATCAACTGATTGCCTGTGATATCCTGGAGCCCATGATTATATTCAAACATAGCAAGCCAATCTAATACATCCAACTTAGGTTCATACATACCCACAATCTCTTTAGGCATCCGGGGTCTTTTTGGACTGAAAGATCTAGAAGATTTGGGGAGGGAAGCATTTTTCAAAGACAATTTCTTCACCCCAAGCTCGTGGTTGAGCTCCATTTCTTTGAGCCTTAGTTCTTGATGTCTCTGTTAAGTTTGGCCATTAATTCTTTTGAATTCAAGTTCAAGTCTCATTTTTTCTAGTGAGAAAAATCCAGGACTTAATGTGGGACCTGGTAAGGGTCCAGTAGCCACAGGTTGAGGCCTTTGAGCAGGGAGAGGGCCAGAAGGGGTGATATGGTTATCCTCCTCTTCCTCATCTGTCTCAACAATAACATCTTCAACATTATCCTCATTACTGTTTGCTACATTTGCTGGAGTAGTGGGAACTACAGCACCACTATCCAGACTTTGTTTCTCTAACAGTCTATCAATCATTTCTTGTTTCTTGCCTTTGACAGGAAGACCTTTCTGTCTACACAGATCTCTTAAATAATCAGCAGTATTAGTAAGGAGGGTCTCCTGGCTGTAACTTTCCATAATTTTGACTTTTGTTTAAAATAAACTTGTTGTGATAGTTAGCCTTGTGGTTATTTGAACCACAAGGCTACTCTAAAGTGTAAATCCAATACTTGTATCCTCACCGCTGTACACCAGTGTTAGGTAGAATCCAGTGCAGTTCCCCTAGGGAGCACTACACCAGATTAGGACTACAGGTGAGAGCAATAAATCCCTTTTGGTATCAGTCTGTACCACAAAGATTTAGTTGGTAGCTGTGGCTGAGCAGTCAGACTTATCTCAAGAGGGAGATGAGCAGTATTCAGGGTTTACACAATAGGTCTTCTGTACTATGGCACAAGGAAACACTGACCAAAGCTTTGTACTTAAAAAGTAGTTATATATTTATTTTATACACTTCTAAGAAAACACATATATCACAGTCCTCAAACAAGTTAAGTTAATTCAAAGGAAAAATATACAAACTCCCAAGTTGAATTGTAGACCAAGTGCACCAAAGTGAAAACTGTGCAAAATGGCACAGTGAAACTCACACACAAGGGATCCTCTAACAATTCCTCACAAGGAAGGGAAAGCACACGTTATCTAGAAATAGTTTCTTATACACCCTAGCAACACTTCTCATTAGTTTGTGAACCAGTTCAGCAAATCAGTGCATCAGTATAGGCAATACATAAAATGAAAACTGAGCAAAATGGCATTTCACAATGTTTAAGAATGGGAAGGAAAGGGTAGTTAAAAGAAATAAGTGCACCACACAGTTCTCAGTGAGAACCAATCTAAAGAAAGCAGATCTAACAAGTGTGACCATAGTCAGTAGACCTGTGCCAGAGTCAGTGGTACAGGGCAAGGGCCCAGGAGCCAAAATGTTCTTGTAGCTGCAGTCAAGTCTTTGGTTAACGAAGTTGAAATAGTAGTTGCAGAAGTTGAAAAGACAATGTTAAGAGAGAGGGGCGGCCAACCCAACAGGTAGGTAAAGGATTTAAAACACCTTTAGCACTACCGCGAGAAAAGAGCGGCCTGGCGGAACAATGTACCTTAATATGAAGAAGTGGCTCCTGCAGTGGCGGTTGTTCCTGGTAGTTCCTGCAGTTCGGGTGATCCAGCAGAGGAAGAGAGGCTCTCGTCGTGGAGGAAGGTCTGAGTTACTGCACTACCCAGGGATGAAACCAGCCGCGGTGCTGCCCGACGAATAAAAGGTAAGCTCCTGGTGCCTGGTGCCTGGCTATTCGACCTCCGAGTACAGGGTACGGGAGATTCGACCAAGACAGATCCGGGAAGGCAATTGGCAAACTAGTTGGCCCCACCAGCTCAAGGGAAGAAGGCTCTTCCAGGTGAAGATATTCTCTCGTCGTGTGAAGAAAAGTGGTGAGACGCTGCAGCAGGGCTTCACTGGTGGTTCAGTCGTTGCAGATGTCTTCTTCGGCTTCTTAGTTCCAGTGGCGACGTCTTGCTCTTCCAGTCCTCAGGACCCTGCTTTTATGCAAAAAGATCCCCATTAATACAGCCTAGCTGTCAATCACACAGTGGAGTGATCATCTTGGCGGGAGACCCTCCAGCCTATCAGGATACAGTGCGACATGGGTTGCTGAGGCAACCCTGTCCAGGGGTCCTACTCCCCCTCCCACACAATGGACCCACCCCAGACTCAGTGGCGCTGAAAGGAGGGCTTCTCGGTAGAAGCCCGCCAAAAGGACGAACAAAGGACCCCTGACCTGGGTTAGGAGTTTCGAGAAAGACACGAGAAAGAAGTTATATTAAAGTTCTGGCATATAAAACCTACCGGAGCAAAGTTAATATTAAAATGCACCGGCAGTATGTTAGAGGCTGTCAGAAAATGTGGTAGCCTCTAACAATGGGAAAATCCCATAGGGAAATATTTGCGGTCGAATATTTAGGGTAGTAACCACTGCCACCAGCCAGAAACCTTTGAGAGAGGGAAGACTGAGTTCCTCATATTTGGGTCTACACAATCACATGCAAAACTGAATGCAGAATATGCAGGTTTCAAGATTGAACAACATCTGATCCACACCTCCACAGAAGTTACAACATTAGGTATTTTGCTTGAACCTTCCTGAAGGTCAAAAGTCCACACCAGTAGTGTTGTGAATAAAGCACAATACCATCTAAGGCTGCTCCGGTTAATTAAACTGTTTCTTTCTCAGGCTAATTGTATTATCTTGATGAGAGCAGTACCCATGCCAAGATTAGATTATTGTAATGCTATCTTGGCGGGAGCAAACAAGAGGTGCTTTCAGAGGATGCAGGTACTGCAAAATGATGCAATTTGCATTGTAAAAAGCATCCCTAGAGGTGATTCAATCACAAAACACAGAAGAGACTTACATTGGTCTGCTATTGAGGAGAGGATTTGTTTTAAAATCAGTACCATTACTCATAAGTGCCTATACGGCTTAGCCCCGGTATCCCTCAGAGATAGTGTACAACTGCAGCAGTCTTCTAGATCTGCAAGGTCCAGTGATACCATGCTCCATCACTGCCCCCATATTAGATGAGTAAGGGGTGGCCGTCGTTCTTTTCTGGTGCAAGCAGCTAAACATGGAATAAGCTGCCCATGGAGCTGAGGATGACTCCAGATTCCCATCTATTCAGAAAACGTCTAAAAACAATTGTGTTTCAATCAATTGTATAACCTTTCCTTTCAGACCTGTCTGCTTCCAGCAATCTGTTTGCTCCCTGATGCCTGTGGGCTCCGGCGCGTTGTAAGAAGATAAACTAAATGTATGGCCTCGAGGTGATCCTTATGGGTGACCTGCAGTGAGTTAATAAATTAGAAGGGCGATTCTGGCAAAATCTGCTGGGCCTTCCTTGCTCGGTACCTATCAAGCATATCCGATTAGAGTTGCAACAATCTTCATTAAGGTCTGAAGTTTCTAAGAGAAGAGGACAGCTGTTACTTAAGGCATGGTCGAACCCACAATGTCTGCTGCTTGCCCTTATGGGTCAGTTGATGCAAAAGGAATCTGGAAACAACAGTGTATTTGCATGGGTGAAATTATCCTTGGATTTCTTTGACAGTATCAATTGGTCACCTAACTTGACGTTAGAAAGTGAAGGCATGGGATCGGATCGAACATTTTAATCATCTTGAAAGCCTAAAAAGGTACCAGAAACTTTAGGAGCTGAATTACAAATGTATGTCTACTCAAGAATATTTGGTCAAATGTCCCGATGTACGAATCAGATGCTTTTATCTCTTTTTAAGGCTTGATCAAATTCCAGTCTTGTCCGCTATAGGCCCTCAAATGGGGGTGCCGAAAAGATGCAAAACTGTAACTTTTTTTTAAAGCTGGGTAGACAGGAAACAGCACGTGATATATTAACTGACTTAAATCAAATGGTTAAGACATGATAAATTACTAAGTTGTTCTGTTGCTTCGTTGCAGAGTTTACATGAAGATGTCTTCTGGAGGTAGTGTATTAATTCGTGCAATATAGCTTTGATGATTGCCTTATACAACGTTTGGAACATTGCTGAGGAGAAACTAGGAAATTAGAGCATTGCTGATTTGATTAGTTTGGTTTATTTATTATAATGTATATGTTAATTGATTCATATTTTGAATATTTTTTAAGTTCATGTAAATGTGAAATAGTTAAGTGAACTAATATACACATTCAATTAAATAAAAACATATTTTAAGGAGAAAGAAACATTGCAACCATTTCATTGGTTTTGAAAGTTTGAGGGATCGCACAGCCTCTTCAGAGGGCTGCCCTTTCAGACACCACTTCCTGTGGCTGAAGCAAGACAGGAAGTGGTGGGCAGAAGTGGATCCTTCATGTCATATGGCTTGAGCTGAAAAGCTTGTGGGGACCAGCCTGAGATCAAATGGCCATATATGTAGAATTCCAGGCTGAAAAAGGAAAAGTGGAAAGCACCTTGTAGATGTAGTCCTTAGCATACTGTCCGGTCAGCTGGCGATTAATGTGGGGGTGCTCTGGAAACAACATCCACTACGGCCTTGTACTCCAGGTATGCACAATCCATTACCCATCTCCTGTGTCCAGAAATCGACATCAGTGAGAATCAAGCAGATAACGTAGAATACAATGCATGACTCACCATCTGGGAATGGCTTTCTAGTACTGTCACAGCCATTTTGTAATTGGCAATGAAATTGTAGAGGAGCAGCTGAATGCCTCAATAGGAAGTCCCGCCCCATTCTGCCTATATGTTGGAAACAGGAAATTGCGACATGTGCAACTCCAGTAATGGTACCCATTACACAAAGAGCCTTTGAGGCAAGGTATCCACTGAGAAAACCCCTATGTGATGTATCTCCGAAGAGATGCTGGTTTCCTGAGGGAGGACCCTGAAGAAGTGTGAAGATGTGAAAAGAAGAGACTGGTGATGTCACAAGAGATGAGTGTAACGCACTGAGGAGGATGGCCGAAGCAGAAAATACATAGACCGTATAGAATCTGATGGCGAAGTAAAGAATTAAGAAGACGTTCATGTGCAGAATGATGATTGCACATATGAGAAGCACTGCAGAACATGCAAACAGTTTTATAACTGTGCAGATGCCGTAACGCAAGTAGGCTAAGTAATCATGAAGGCTGGATATACGTAGTGAATAAACTGCACGCGGTGCCGCCAATATATATACATGTATATAGAAACTGGACATTCGATGTTACAATTTTAGTAAGTTCATCCATGGAGAAAGGAGTATTGATAGCTGTGTGTGTGTGTCGCAGCAAAGAAATAAGCCGAAGCGTGAAGATGGGCCAAAAGAAAACTGTTTGGCCTTGTGTCAAAGGCTAGGGCAGCCAAAACTGGTTATCAGTCCTTGAAGAACAGTGAACGTGAGAACGCAAAGGCATCCCTTGTTAAATTGCAAAGAGAGAACACCATGGGTGCCAAGTTCCTTTATTCGAGACAATTATAATGCTATACAATGGGCGATTCACAGTCTCTGATCACATGAGGCCAGGATGAAAATAGAAGTGGGGAATGCAGACCTGAACATTGATAAGAACATGCTCACACTCCCTTATATTCCCACAGACGAGAAGCAACTACAAGGCAAAATTCAAAGACAATCTGAATGGCAGACGGCATGAGAGAGATGGGGCTAATTGAGTGGGGAGGTACGGTCAAGTTCACCCACCAGCACCTGGGGTACCAGCTTACGTGCTGGTAGGGAATCGAATGTTCCAGAAGGGTACAATCGTGCCAACAAATTGTAGGAGGCTGTATAATGAAGGGCCTTATAGTTTGAGAGCCAATAGTAGAACGTGTTTCTAATAACTGTTTCAGATGACTTGCATAGTGGGAGGGCATAAGTTGCCCACCTGACTATAGAGATCCAATCACAATCCAATCCCTTATAGAAAGTATGCTTAGATACTCCCCTTGAGCCTATCACAATCCCATGTAGGTTTTTCTTAGTTTGCCACGTAGCACGACGTCACGTAAGATGAGTTGTTGTTATAAAAGTACTGTTTTTTATGAAATGCTTCGAGATTATGCTGTGCGACATCAATGTCTGTTGTACTCCCTGTTTTAGATAATTGAAAATAAAACAGAGACATTGGCCAACTTCCAGAGTCTGTCTTATTGCCTGGTGAGAGTTATTTTGCATCCCATCTATCGTACTATGTGTTACCTTAATTAAAAGGACATTGAGGGTTCACTTGGTAGCATGTCGGATGGTTGCTTAAGAACCATCGACCAGTAGACTCCAGTGCTTCGGACGATCGGGTACCCTCCACCATCTCGTAGGAGAATTGCGATGTTTCCTGCGGAGAGCGGCCAATATAGAATTCTTGCAGGAAAATCGAGACATGTGGGGTGGCTCCCTCTTTGACAAAATCCCTCCTGGTTTCCACAGGCGCTTTGTGGACGGCATGCAAAAGTGGTTGAATGGAGGGGGGAGTCGATACCGAAGGCCTCGAGCTGAAAGAACAAATGGTGAGTAGACTAAGAGGAATGGCCAATTGAAGGGATGGGATTGTAGTAATTTAGAAAGTAACGGGGAAAGTAACAAGTAACTTAGAAAATAACGGGGAAAGTAACGAGTAGTTTAGAAAAGTAACAGAAAATTTGTTTTGTGTATCAGAGAGAGGGGAAAGCCTGGGAGTCCTAACCCAAGGGGGTTCAGAAGGAATTGTCATACACTTCAGTCGAAGTAAACTAGGCTACATATTGGACAGGTCCATATAAGAAGACAATTCAGATCCTGTGATCATGGTATTATTAGGGGCAGAATAAGAAGTTAGCGCTGAGGATCAATGTGAAGAGTCGGCTAGCCTGTCTATTTGTGTATTTGTGGTATGTTGAGGTATCAAAGAGCGACAATTGTGTAAGGAAACTAGGAAAAGGTGGAGAAGACAGTGTCTATCTAGAGAAATTGTCGATACCAATTAGAGCTAGATTGAGATTATTGAAAAATAGCAATGATTGTTGGAACACGGTCATTTTTGTTGTTTTCATAAAGTTTTTTTGTAAACACTGGTAGGTATTGACAGTCAATTGAGACCTGTCACAATGGGAGATATTACTCCTCTGATGCATTTATGAAAGACATTGCCAAAAAACACGCCAAAGCTCAAACAGTGTAGTGTGGAATGGGTGCAAGGCACGGCAGACAAGATGTTTATGTCGTGGCCACAAGGAGGATCATTGTCGAAAGCGGTATTGCAACACATGACCACATACTTGCACCCTGTGTACACGGGAAAGAAATTGGAGAAAAGGTTAGCTATTTTAGAGCTTTGGAAAATGTACAAAGAAGAGAGAGAGAGGATCCGACACCCAAGGAGTGGATGCTTAATCATTGTAAGGGGGAAGGTGCTGAGCCTTCTGCTCCCCTTGTCTCTTCGGAGGTAAAAGGCGATAGTTCGTAATATGCAGGATTGTATCCGTTAAAGGAACTGAAAGCGGCGGCATGGTATAGTAATCCGATATACGAACTGCCTGCTTATAATAGTGACAATAGTCCAAGGGAGACTAAGAGACAAGAGGAGATCTTTAAGGGCTTACAAAACAGGGAAGAGAAAAGTGAGCGATCAATTATATTGACAGACATAGAACGAGAAATCAAGAGATGGAAAGGAGAAAATGATAAAGCTGACGAAGTAACGCTCATACAGAAAGAATAGGAGGACAGATATTGCTCAAGCTAGATGGGAAGAACATCGAGAAAGTTAGGCAAATGGAAGATCAAGACAAACACGATAGGAAAGACAGGGAACGAGGAAAGAGATTAAGAGAAGATGAGGAGAAAAGGAAGAGCAGACAGCGGCGAGAACAGATGTATCAGGAGAGCAGCAAAAGAAAGAAGAAAGGGTGGAAAAGCAAAGGAAATATTATATCAGACCGAGAGCAATAGAAGAACAGGACAGGCAAGAAAGGAAAATAGAAGAAAAGGAAGCACAGAAATTAAGAGATAAAAGGATACAAAGACGATAGGAAGAAGAGTTGGGGCAAGGGGAGAAGAAATGAGAAAGGAAGAGGAAAGAGTTCAATAGGAAGCAAAGAAGCGAAGATAAGCAGATGAAGAATTAAAATGAAAAAGGAGACAGGTGGAGCGTGAAAATGACGGTATTCAAAAGGAATTAATCGAACCAAGTCCAGTAATACTACAATGAGGCAGTATCCTGTGTTTGCAGATCAAAAACCGCATTAAGAAATGGGAAATACAGCATAAAGTGGGAAGAAAACATTGCAGCAAGATTTAAATTAGTTGGCAAAATTAACCTTTGGAATTAAGCCCCACCCCCGTCACTTCTGCTCACCATTAAGATACAGGGCTGTGTGCCACCCAGAGTGCCCCGTGATTGCCTGTTGGCCAGGAGATGTTGCCAGGGTGCTAGGACTCACTTGGGACTGCCTATACAATTTATGGATAATAGTGCAAGAATTGTCGAAATTAAGCCACGCCCACCTTCACTTCCGCTCACCATAAAGATGCCACTGCGCGTGCACCACCCGGAGTGCCCCGCGAGTGCCTGTTGGCCAGGAGATGCTGCCGTGTGCTAGGACTCGCTTGGGACTGCCTATACAATTTAAGGACTAATAGTGCAAGAAGTACGTTTAGCTTGCAATTATATGCTCATGTAATGATTAGTAAGTTTGCCTAGTACTTACATTGTTTTTTTCTTGTTTTATATCAAGCCCGTCCACCTTCACTTCCGCTCACCATAAAGATACCGGGGCGCGCGCCGCCGGCGAGTGCCTGTTGGCCTGTTCGCCAGCTCGCAGGCGGCAGGGGCCAGTGAACTTACATTCTTCACACTTATCCCGACTGTTGGGCTGTCCCAGATCTTCCACAGTGAAAGGTATCCAGATCATATTATCATTATCACATTTTCATTTTCTTTCTCCCTTTTGCTTGAGCATGGCTTCTCACAATACAATGAAGCCCTGCCCACGTACACGGAAGGAAAAGCAAATGGGGTGCAGATGTATGATGACATACTTTCCGCACTCCTCATTTTTACGCCTGTAAAGAATACCATGCGGAGAGCACTTGCCCTCCCGCTTCCTCTGCCTCCGCCTGAACCTAGCGAATTAACGCTGCTGGAACAGGGGGATGGAGAGGAGTCGCGGATCCTCACTTTGTCTGACGCCTCACCTCCGAGACTAGTGGAGGAACAGGCTCGGGGCTCGGAGGCCAAAGGCATAGAAGCAAGTGGGAGGCCTGTTCTGGAGCAATCCTTTTTTGGATACTCACCTGGTTTTTCAGACTGGGGAGGTCTCATTCCTCGCCTTATCCCAGTACCCACTGGAGAGGGTAGAGGAAATGGATGACTCTCTGCTGTTGGCGCAAGTGCCGGCGGGGCCCCCAGGGGACATAGCTCTTGGATGGGCGGACTCTCGCAAAGTATTACATTATCTGAATTAAAATGTCACACCAATCATCTGAGTGAAATCATAACTCACCTGGTCACTTTGACAAGCACTGTTACGCTGATAAAATATAATGGCCATACCTCAAGCGACCCTAAATGTAAGGGTGTCAATATCAACTTGCAATCGCCTAGCCCCTGTCCTGACTTACCAAAACTAGGTGGCTTCCCTATCACTGATCAGGTGAAAAAGATAGTCTCCTTCTAATGGCATCCCTGACATTAAAACTCCCCCACCTCTCCTGAAGCGGAAAAAAGTCAAGAAACCATAAACCATGTATGGGGAAAGGGTCAAATAAACCCACTCACAACACCTGGAAAAATTTAATAAGGGAACAGGTTAATGTCTGAAACGTTTGGTCACGGTCTAGACTCTCAAATCGAATTGAGGGACTATGATGCTCAGGAAGCTGGGTCACTGTTAAAAATACTCTCTCAGATGAGATGAAGCATAAAGGGAAAAAAACACCAAAAAAAATAAGGAAGCAGAGTTCAGTTTGTGCTAGATGGGTTCGAATAGAAAAAGTCTGTGAATGCAGGGGGTCTTTATCACCTTTTTTCCAAAAGGCCTGAGGAACGGGAGAAGTCACCCTGCACCTCTTATTTTAAGCAGCGAGGATGAAAGTAACAGGGAAGAAGAGTCAACAAAACATGATGGTAATCCTAATAATGCCACTGCTCAATTTGTAGGGGGCGCGGATTCACCATACTTCCCTTTGGGGACGAGTGATGCTGTGTCCTCTGATATTCTAAATGGTGGACCTGCTGAAAATTCGTTAGACCCCCATAAACGTGCCAAGGCATGGCCCATCACCCCAGTGCCCCTACCAGCCCCTTCCCTAATTACTTCTGTAAATGCAGGGCAGACTTGATTGTGGCAGAGCATCCCCTCAAAAATTCTACTTTAGAAGCCTTCATAAGAAACACAGTGACGCAGATGATTGCTAAACACTCTACGGTGTTGATTCCCCCCTCTTCCCAGGGAACGAACGTGTATCACAGATTAGAGGCGACTCATGAGGACTCTATCGAAGTCCTCCCAGCAAATGGTAATATCCGAAATGAACCAACCCAGTCCAACCGTAGGGAGGAGTGGACATTGGTTGGCTCTGCAGACAAACGTGCAATTAAGGAAAATATCTCCCACGCATCAGGTCTGGAGAGGCTGGGACGGAAAGAGTGCCACCCATCAGACTCCCAAATGGCTCAGAGATCGCAGTCCCCTTTTGTACAGGGATGATCACAATATCTGACCCTGACTGACGATATCATTGCAAATAGGCCGCCTGACATAAAGCATAATGAGGGGACCCAAATGGCGGCATCTGTGGCAGGAACGAATGTAAAGGATCCGAATTCTGTATTTCAAAGTGAACTTAATGCCGTTCATTGGATACAACCTACCCACCCAGATGACCCTAGTGTCATTCTGTACTACATTTTTGGATACAGGGGATCCGAATCACTAAATAGATGGAGAGTTTGGGCTTTATTAAACGAGATTCCATCCCTGAGGTTACTCTCTTTGGCAGATATAAAATTAGTGGATTTCATACACCCGGACCGTTACCATCATGTCTGATTGGTTTTTCATTTTTCATTCATGGTTGGTATATGAAGCCATACTGTTGAAAATTACCCAATTTAATAAGCTAGGATACGACATCTTGATTTTCAGTCCCGGTCTTAAGATTTCCAATTATGGCTCAGAAGTGAGAGGGACTATTAGTGACATGTTGGGCTAGAGGGGCTCTTCTATGAGTCCCATCTCGAAAAAGACGCTGCGTGACTCCATCTTCCAACTAAAAACACTGAAGCAAAATGTTTAACCAAAACAGACAACTCTCCCTACTGTCCTGGAACTCTCGCGGCCAAGCACATTTAAGTAGTTCTGCATAACTTTGCACTAGACTAAATAAGGGTACGATTGTGGGTATCCAGGAAACATGGATGACTTCCCCGTTCCATCTGGATGGCATTGACTCCTGCTTTGAATTAGCTACAAATGGTGCTCGGGATGTCCCTCCGGTGGGCTCTTAATTGCCATTGGAAATGGAATAGACTTGCAAATAATTTAATGTTATCATATACCCCCATGTGTTTTTGCCCTTGTCCTGGAGGCAAAGGTATGCCCCTCACCCATATTCATTCTCATTTTAAATATTTACTGGAATCCCGAAATGAATCTGCAGGAAACAATAGAAAATATAAACTTGCTCATTACCAAATTGATGTTCCTCTGGGTTGCAAATAGTTGCCATGGGTGATCTCAATGCCGAAATTCTACAGGCGAGAAGGAGTGTCCCCCCTGGGTGAGCATGATTTTGGGCTCCTCTCCTTAGTTTATGAAGGGGGAAAGAACCAGATAATTAGAGGGCCTCTGGGTTGTAGCCGAAAGCAACTGCAGGACCAGCTTTGGTACAACCTCTTCCAAAAGTGGGATTTATCCTCAGTCAATGTTTTATTGGGTAAAAATATGGATCCAACAACGTGGACCGATGGCCTTAGGGCCTCGGTAATCGATTACATATTTTTGTCCCAAAGTCTATTTGAATCGACCCAATCATTTAATATCTGGAACACCTCACTGAGTGACCTTCGAATTTTGGAAGCAACCCGGTCTCTTTACCTGGAAAGAAACCGGAAAACCTAATATCCTGCTACTCTGGAACTAAACAGCTCGAAATCTAGAATAGTTTTGCACATAAGAAATGTGAATAAACTAAATGCAATTTTTGTGTCCGATTTTAATGGTACTACGATTGACACCAAGCGGCTCCACTTCACTCATTCCAATTTTTCCTCATACATGGACATGTTGATTAGCAAATCTATTAAATGCTCTGGAATTGGAAAATCCAGAGTTTTCCATCTCCATGTATTCGATAACATTGTTCAGTATCATAAAAATATTTGTAATTTGGGATGGTCATTTCGGCAGCCTATAGACCTCCGAAGATCTTGATTCCATTAAGCAACATCAGTGTAATTGTGACTTCTCAATATTGGACATCAATACAGAAGTCCTCCAGCTGTTCCAGAGCCACAGGCCCAAACAGGCTATTGAATGTTATCTTTAGGCTGATTACATTATGTGGTCTAAAGCGCTAGCACTATTATTTGCCGACCTCATTACAATCAGATGTATTCCACCCTCCTGACACTTTTCATATATTGTGCCTATTTACAATTAAGGCGACAGAAGCTCTCTACTAAATTGTTGCCCCATCGCATTATTAGATGCCGACTCAAAAATCTTCGCTGGGCTTGTTCTAAAACAACTTGAGGAATGGCCGGACCGCAATTCTATTCTCTCGCCCCAGAAATGTGGGTTTATAAAGGAAGTGGGAACAGAAGCGGGTGGCTTAATCGTTTCCCTACTACAAGAGAAGGCTAGGAAAAGAGATGTCCCACCTATTCATTTAGCAGCTATGGATTTGTCTCTAGCCTTTGACTTAGTAGATCAGTCCTTATTATCGTCAAAGTTGTCCCAGTTAGGAGTCCCTGGAGGAATCCTCTCTATTCTCATCCATATACACGAAGGCTCCTCTGTGCAGGTGTGACTTAACATAGAGTGTCTTTTAACCCTCCCTATCAAAACCATGAACGGACTTTGTCAAGGCTGTATTTGTGTCCCAGCGCTTTTCAACTTATATGTTTGATGCTGGGAAAAACTAGATAGCGCCTCCTTTGTATGTCCTAAAATTGCTGGGTTTCAGTTATGCTGGTGTGGATATGCAGACGATTTTGTACTCACTGACTCATTGACCATACGGTAAAAGGTCTGCAACATCTGATATCGGCATTCTCCGACTATATCAATTCCAATGGCCTGGTTATTAAAGTACAAAAAAAAATAACAATAATACGATTGAGCAAGTGTAAAATACCAATTAGAAATGCATGGTTTTTGAACTACAATAAACTAGCGATAATGACATCGATGAGATATTTGGGTTTCCCGATTTTCGATAAACCTAAAAAACATCAATATCATCAATTTGTCAGAGAAGACTAGCTATCAGATATTGTGAGTGAGAAAAGTAGTTTATACATTTTGCAAATACTGCCTTTGACCGTCAATACGTTTTTACTGAGCAAATCATCCAAAAATGTTTCATGGCTTGGAATTGTTCTTAAGCCTGGATGATGGCCGAACTCCCCATGATGGAAGCAAGAATTTGGGGAACCCTCTTGTATTGTCTGCCGAAATGCATTCCCCTCGCTGCATTGAGGTACAAGCTTGGTCTCCAATCAGTTGTTAGTATAGTCGAATGGAGACGACTATCCTTATATAGAAAATTACTCATGAACACAAGGAACACTTTGTATTCTGAGTTGGGAACAGGCTTAGACAAGGCATCCTGGGCTCGCTTCTTCTGTCCCAAATACATGAGTTTAGTACAATCATCCTAGACAAAATAGGATTGACGAGGGAAACCCTCCTTTGTAATCCAATGTGAGTAAAAAGGTTGTTACAGCATGCTGACTGGGCAGAGACGATGAAGAAAGTGGCAAATTCCAAATTGTATCACCAACTGGTATCCAGTTATAAAAAAAATGGGAATTCCGGAATCTTACTTAGTCTGGTTCCCAGATAGAATATGGCGAAATGGCTATATTAGATTCAGGTTTTAAGTCTTAAAGACAGGCGAAATATTGTAAATAGGAGAAGTCGCTTCCAGTGGTTTTATACCTTGTACATTTCGTAAAAGTGCTAATATTAAAGAAATGCTGAGAGATCTGTTACTAGAATGTGCCGCAATTAGAACTGATCGCATCTCAAACTTTGGTAAATTTGTAACTAATACTGAGAGAGTTGATTTGGATTCCCTATGGTGGAATATTCTTCATGGCACATCAGTCGCTCTAAAGACAAGCTGAGGTTCGCTTTCTATCAGATATATGTGGGATTTTTCAGCCTAGCTATTTGAATCGTAAGAGTGTCTCATTCTTGCCCACTGAGACACGGCTTCCCTATGACCTGATTTATTTATTTTTATTGAATTGAATTCAAATTTGGGTGAAAGGAGATTTGAATTATGTCTCTTGTTTATGATGAATTGGAGATACAAGTGTTAATACAGAAATTAATGTCTTTTTTAGACAAATGTATATGTAAATAGTTTTTAGTACTGATATTATTTAGATCGTATTGGCAAATACACCTAATTTACTTAATGCAGTTATTTCTTTATTCATAATGATTATTTTATACTGTATTTTAGATGTCTTAACCCAGTTCTTTCTACTTGTCTGATTAATTCTGGAACGGTTTTAATTTTTGAAAATGTTTATGGAAGTATTTGTATTTTATTTATTTATATAGAGCAGCCAGGCCCAAGGGCAATCGGGCGCAAATCTTGACATGGTAAGTACAGTACAGTAATGGTTACAATTAGGATAGAGACATAACACAATGTACAGGAGGTACCAAGTATTAGGATAACTTAGTAAGGTGAACGCAGTATATACATACAGTCGAGTTATACATAGTATACAATATAATGTGCAACAATATCTACAGTTACAGTGGAATTATACATAGTTTACAGAATGATGTGCAGCAATATCTACAATTATCTACAAGTGGCGGAGTGGCGAAGAGTGGCAGTCTTGCAGTCCACTAGCCCTGAACACTCATTGTTCCTGTGCTACTGACTCACCTGGAGAGACTGTTTGGCGAGTCTGTCTACAATTGCCACTGTTTTTTCACTGTGGGCGGACCTACATAATCTCCATTCACTCCGCGGAGCGACGCGGAGTGGCCAAGAGTGGCAGTCTTGCAGTCCACTAACCCTGAACACTCCTTGTTCCTGTGCTACTGACTCACCTGGAGAGACTGTTTGGCGAGTCTGTCTACAGTTGCCACTGTTTTTTCACTGTGGGCGGACATACATAATCTCCATTCACTCCGCAGAGCGGCAAAGAGTGGCGAAGAGTGGCGAAGAGTGGCAGTCTTGCGGTCCGGCAGTGCGACAAGCGGTCTTCGGTGAGAGACTTTCTAAACTGTACCAAAAAAAGCAAATAAATCGAAAATTGACTTGAAAAGTGATTTGAAGCATAACGTGGGATGATGACGCTCTCAGACAGCTGCTTGGCGTCTCAACAAGTCTTAGTTACTGTGGTTTCCTCTCCTCCACCTTCAACATCCAATTTGCTTAGCGTAGAAATGGAGGAGCCGCCAGCAATCATTACCTTAATAACAAAGCTCTTCCTCATTCAGAAACCGCTCTGTCTTTACTCGCAGCAAATTAATCCACATTTGTGGTCGACGCCAATGCCACCAACCAAACAAATGCATATTTGAAAATAATTACTGACATTGTAACCAATCCACCTTTCAAGCTAACTCCTGCATCCAAAGGAGCGAACAGACCTTTCTACCAAACAACGGCAGTTGCTGCTACCTTACAGCCTTTTAATGCTGAAGTTGACATTATTGCAAGTGCAAGATTCCATATCAACATTATGCAAAAATGTATACTATCGGCGACAAACACAACATCTGCGATAGTTGATTCCTCCCGGCCCGATAATGCTCTTCTTACCATGGCAGACATCGATGCTGCTCAGCCCGAGCTCCGGAGCTCTCCGGATGTGTGCGGATGGGGAAGGAGGCGGCGGTGAGCCCTTGGGAATGACAGCCGCTGAGTGTGGGTGTCCGCCGGCCAAGGGGGTGGTGGTTGCAATATGGTTTTGGGCATCTTGGCCGCTGAGCATGTCTGTCTGCCGGCGGCGGCGGCCACCAGTCAGGTCGATCCTGCACAGCTCGTGGCCGAGCCCGAAGTTGAGCTGGCGGCGAGTAGCGTCGTCCAGCGGGTGTGTTCGGGTCTCGAGCTGAACGGGGAGGCTGATGGCAGGGATGGTTTGGGGAGCGGGGTCGATAGTCTTTTGTCTCCCGTTTCTGTGCGCTTTCCCAGTGATCAGCATCAGCTTCAGAGTGCCTTGCACACAGCTTCCACACCCATCCACTCCCCAACTTACCCGTTTAAACGAACAGCAACCAAAGATACACGAGTGCCAACGCACGACTTGAAAAGAAAATGGAACATAGCGCTACATGAACAGCGGACGGCAAACTTCCTTGCGAAACGAGCAAACATAAAAACAAGCTCATGGAAACCAACATCACTGAAACCTCACTGCAACCCTGATGTAGAATCTTTCCACTACAAAGATATAAAAAACATCAATGCAACGAACAAAGGAAACGCTTCAACCTTTTTTCAATCTCTGCAGTGCCATGATTTTACAGATAACATCTCCAGTAGCGAACCTGAAATTTCGGACCAACAAATGCTGGATACGTCGCGGTCAGAGGAGCGCAACTAATATATCAGAAGCAGCCGTCTCGCACAACAGTTTACTCGAACGAGGGTCTTGGGCTGCACAACCTTGAAATCGCCAACCAGGCAAACCGAGGTGCAGGATAAACAGCTCAGTAAAAACCAAGCAAACTCGTTCTCATCTGCACTTACGAGCCAAGCTGCAGCTAGTGCTTCCCAAAGTTTATTGGCCCAACCAAAACTCAGATAGGGCCAATACAAATTCAGTAAGAATACAAACTGAAAGCACTAATTGCTCAAATGAACAAACAAATCAAGTCACTCCTTCAATTTACCATAAGTTCACAATGATTTCCACACTTACGTCAATATTGAACCCCTTCATGAAATTATATGAACAAATCGGTGATAACCTTAAGGATCATATTACAGTTCTCGCAATGTTACATTCTAAAATGACACATGTTGAAGGTTTCATTAGTGGTGTTCAACATACTACTGACAATAGCGAAGCTAAAGTGTCCAAACTATTACATACTATATTGGACCCTATCATAAAGGATAAACAAGCACAGAGGCTTTCTCACTCTTATGAACCCATGATACTTAATCCATCATTAATGCTGCTCCCAAAACAAATTTCAACAAATGGGGCGCAAACTGATTGTCCAATCCAAGTCTCGCCTGCTGCTCAAACCAACCATTCTTTGGTCAATTCGTCATACCTTTTAAAAAGCACTGATAAACCAACAACTCAAGAACCAGCTGTAGCTGAGGGTCACCTTCCAACGACCACTCCAACAGAGATACCTGCAGAATCGATAAACATGTGCCCGATATTTAACAAACAGAATAAAATTAATACTGCAGTAGCTTTGACTTCACTAAAAATGGCCCATTAATAGGAAGACAACAAATGCAAACAAAGTCTAAAACAGTGGACAAAACAAAACAAACAAGAAAAACCAAGAATCAATTAACAAATAATCGAACAAAATCAAATCAAAGTAAAAAATGTTTTAAAAATATTACTTTACCGATCGCCAATCAATCATGGAAATTGCCAACGGATGAACAACGTGCATTTAACTTTGAATCTCAGAAAACAAAATTATCAGAGAATCCTCAAAACACGGAGTCTCCAACTATAGATTTGTTAGATTTGAGCACATATTCTATTACATCTGCCGAAGGTCAACATTCAGATGAAAGTGAAAATGATGTCTCATCGCACGAACCGCTCTCATCAGATTCTGAAGACGATGCTGATCTGATGCGTTGGAACAAAAAACCGTAAGGTCCAGTGATGATGCACACCTAACTACGAACCAGAATTTTAAACAAAGAGCTAGTAGCAGGGTCAATTTACCAGACTTCGAACAAAGTTCATCAAACCTGCGCCCAGTGTTGCAAACTCCACAGGTGAATCTACTAACTGAAATACAGGAAGAAACAGAACCAACTGCATCAATTGACCCAGGAGGGCCAATCCTGGCATACAATCGTAATTCAGAGGCAAGAATAGCTCCAAACAAACCTTGTTTGAGCAACGATTCAAAATCTAACGATGATTACAGAATCTCACCCCTAAGAATCACTAAAAGAAAAGTGGTGGAAAAAACGCCCCATAATCAATCTAATAACAGCCTCGCTGTAATAGCAGGAATGAAACAATCCGACACTTCAATCCGAATATTACTGGAAAGGAGTTCTAACGAAGACGACGGACTAACTCTAAATAGAGCCAACGTCATTCAGTTATGTCATCATCTGCCAACATTAAGACTACTAACAACACATTGGGCCTCATTACGAGAAGCGTGATAAAAACGGGGTCATTACCGGCATGGAACAATTAGCTGGTCCATGCTCGTATGACGCCGCAAATAGCGGGTGATTACGAGTGCGCGAGCATGTGCGAACCCCCATGCCGGTAATGGCCATACTGCCATGGTGCTAAAGGCCCTCCAACCCCCCGATAGCGCCATCACGGGACCCGCCGATACCGCCTCCTCCTAGGAGGCACCCCTTAATACTGACCCGGTAATAACATCATGCTAATACCGGGCTCGTAATACCGGACCCAGAAGTAACGTCATTGCGTCGGAACGGGAAATGTGCCGGCAGCCATCTTTAAAAACACAATCCATTGCAATCCTCACAAACCACCACTGCTACAGAGGAGAGACCAGGACCTATCTATAGAAAATGTCCAAGGCTACCAGAAAATCGAACCCCCGCCTGCGCAAAAAGCATTTTTCAGATGAAGAACTGACCATTCTGGCAGACACCCTAGCTGCCCATGCTGAGGAGATCAACCAGCAAAACCTGAAAAGGGAGGTGCAGCAACCCAAAAAGGAGATCTGGGAGGAGGTAGCCTGCAAGGTCTCGGCAGTTGGCACCACCCCACGGACAGTCAAGGACTGTAAAAAAAGGTGGGATGACTTCCGCCTCAGGGTACGGAACATCCTGGCCAGCAATAGGAGGGAGGCCATGGCCACAGGCGGGGGTCCCCACTCACCCACAAAACGTACACGCTGGGAGGAGACTGGCAGTAGCTTCATACAGATGGAGTCCATCAAGGGATTTGGGGAGATGGAGACGGGTGCCGCAACATCTGCAGATGGAGGTGAGTGACCCTGCAGATCCCTGTAGGGGAAACCATGACGTAGTGCAAGTGATGTGGAAGAGAGTCTAGGAAAGGCAATGCATGTCCCAACACACACAACAACATATCCTTGTCCAGATGGAGGCCAACATCCTGCCACACTGAAATGCATGCTGAGTGCCAATCCCATTACCAACACACACAGACCGTGCCCATGTAATACATCACACAAAGCCCAATACAACGGCATGCCACCTGCCTTGCAGCATCCCTGCACTGAGACGTTACGGCACATGCCAAAATGGCCCCTTCATACTACCCTGTGTGACACACCTTTAAGATATGAATGCATTAATAATGAAATTCTCCACAGCACCATGTGATGCATCTTGCATGTAACACCATAACTGATGCCTTGCATCTCTTCTACCTCCCCTAGGCACCGATGGAGAGGATGCCAGTGAGGAGGCAGCCACAAGGGCATCCACGTCCCGGCAGAAGACCACTCACACAGGCAAGAACACCTCTGGGGCAGCCTCGCAGGCCACACCGAAGGCCAGGGTGAGTGGCCAGGCCATGGCCGCACATGAGGGCCCCACATCAACGCCTGACACCGGGAGCACGGAGCTGGCAATACCAGTGGAAGGCGAGGCCAGTGCCCCACTGAGCAACATAGAAAATAGAAAGTGCAGTGGAGGAGTATGTGGACCAGGATGGAGTCACCCATGTGGCATGTCCACACTCCCCAAGCCCCGTGTCCACCCCCCAACCCCACACTCAGCCCTCACCCACCAGCAGCGCGGATCCTCTGCTACACGATTCTGACCTCAGCAGCATCCCCAAGGACAGTACTGCCAATGCAGGCCAAGTCGAAGCACCCTCTACCACTGCTGCTCCCACCACCAACCTTGAGGCACGGCTAGCGAGGGTGGAGGCAAGACAGGACTCTATGTTGGACCTTCTCCGTCAATATGTTGCCGATGGGGAGGACACGAAGCGTGAGATGGCCCAGGCCATAGCGGCAAACACAGCCGCCATAGCAGCAAACACAGCCGCTGTCAATGCCTCTGCATTGATGATGCGAGACAGTCTGGGGGCCATCACGCAGGTCCTCACCTCTATCCTGCTGCACATGCAGCAGCCACAACCCGCACCAGCCGTGCAATTCACCATGGCTTCCACCCCATCCACCACACCAGCTTCCTCTGCACTCACTTCCTCTGCACCCTCCAGCCCTGTGCGTCCAACAAGACGGAGTGCGAGGCACTTAAAAATGCTACCCCCGGACAACAAGAAATCGAGGAAATAGTGGGGGACAACAATGGGAGTGGGTCAGATGGTGCTGGTGGTGTATGGATGTATTAGGGGGATTTCATTGGGGGGTTTTGGGAGTTTATTGGGAGGTATGGGGATTTCATTGGGGGGTTTTGGGAGTTCATTGGGGGTATGGGGATTTCATTGGGGGGTTTTGGGAGTTCATTGGGGTATGGGGAGTTTTGGTGTTGTGGGGGGTTGCAGATTTCTGTAGTTGATATCAATACTCTGGTTGTGTGAAAAATCATTCAATGCCTGAACATTGTCATTTCGTGTGTATCCATTGAATTTATTACAGTGCACAGTGCCCAACTCCCCACATTCCCTGTGTGCATGTACACATGGACCCAGTGTACAATGTGTAACTGACACATATCTATCGACGTCCCTGTTGGTCAGAAGTATTTGTCAATCAGTGATTGGTGTACTGCACGGCCATCTTGTGCATCACGTACTGGCAGGTGTGCTGCTTCTCCTCCATCTTCATCCTCATCATCCTCACCCGGTGCACTGTCAGGTGGCAGTGGTACATTTCTCCAGACGCACATTTTGTGCAGCATGACACAGGCCATGGTGATCTTTGCCACCTTCTCAGGCCTATAAATGAGTGCTCCACCAGACCTGCTTAGGCAGCGGAACCGCGCCTTCAACAGGCCAAAGGTCTGCTCAATCACAACACGGGTACGGGTATGTACCCAATTGTTCTCCTCCTCATGGCTGTTCTGCGGGTTCCGCACAGGGGTAAGTAGCCACGGCTTCAAGGGATATCCTCCATCACCTGCAAGTGAATACAAATAGGTCTATGTGAGTTACTTTGAGCTGCCACCTTCAGGATTCACAGCCATGGCTGTAGCTATTTGCTGTCGACATGCACATGTCCCTGTACGTATGCACAAATATTATTTAGATGCATTCTATACTGCAATATGGTGTGGTAATGTGGATGGTGTTGTACAGATGATGCAGGGTGAATTCTTGCATGCTGATGCCGATGTACTGTGGTTGCAGGACAATGTTTTGCCTCACATATTTGCTATGTATACTACACTGTGCATGTCCACACTAGCCACATTGGCACAGTTGCAATCATTTTTAGTCATGCATTGCTTGACATACCCATGGTGGCCAGGTTGTGCGTCTTACATGTTGTCATTCATATATGGCATTGGTCCAATGTGTGCCAGTGATGTGTCATGTTCGGGTTGGACGGTTCAGGTCAGGAGTCTTTAGCTCTGCGTGCATTCTCCACTCACCGCCCATTCCCACCCAGGTGGAGTATGCATCCCCCCCTTTCCCACACAGGTGGAGTATGCATCCCCCCATTCCCACCCAAGTAGAGTATGTACACCCCCATTCCCACCCAGGTGGAGTATGCAGCCCCCCCATTCCCACCCAGGTGGAGTATAGATTCCAACACATCACAACCCCAAAGCACTGCCATGGGCCTGTCAGGCAACTCACCAAGCAGCCAGGCACGTGGTCCAGCATGGTGCTCCATGTGACGGGGTAGCGTGGAGTTACGCAGCACCATGGCATCATGTGTCGATCCAGGATATCGGGCGCAGCAATGTGTGATGAACTTGCTGGAGTCACATAGCATCTCCACATTGATGGAGTGGTATTGCTTGCGATTGCGGTACACCGCCTCTAGGGCATGGGGGACTACCAATTCTACATGGGTGCAGCCGAGGGCACCAACACAATTGGGCATGCCTGCCAGTGCATGGAAGCCTACTTTGGTGTCGGCTATCTCCTGGGCAGTCCGTGCTAGGGATATGTGGGTGCTAGCGTGCTTCAGGAGGGCATCCAGCACTTGGGTCAGCATTCGTGAAAATAGTGGTTGTGAAATGCCATGCAGCTGGCCCACTGTGTGCTGGTAGGTGCCTGTGGCCAGAAAGTGGAGCACAGACACCACCTTTAGTAGCAGGGGGGTGGCAGTGCGTATTTCTATGAGGCTGACGATGTTGTTGTGTATCATGTCCACTATGGTGGTGATGGTGTCCCAGTCCAACCGGTACAGGGTGTGGATCTGCTCAGCGGTTAGATGCGAGGGATTGGTGGCTGCCTACGAGGTACTACTGGCTGCACTGGTGTTAATTGCTGGCCCTGTCTCAAACTCCTTCTCCTCCTGCGTCTCCTCTGTGCTGGCTGTTGCTGTGGCTGCTGTTGTAGTTGCTGTTGTTGCTGTAGTTGTAGCAGTATAGGCATGTCCTCCAGCCCCATGATTGCAACAGCTAGTGGTATCATTTTGGTGTAGGAAGGGGTGTGGTGTGTGAGTGTACTCCTTTTATACTGGGACAGGCTCCATTGACTCCACCTGTGGTGATTGTCTGCACCTGTGGCAGTTGCCTTGATTGCTGTTTACGGGTGGTCCGCGATGCCTGTATGGCCGCCATCATGCAGGCCCTAATTACCGACTTTGGGATGCCGGTAATTGCATGCCCGCGTGAGTTGTGATGTCCTATTACCGGCATCCCGGTATTTACTCTGCGAAGGGGCCCGTGTACGCGCCCGTGCCGGTATGAAGGGGCACGGTACAGGCGGTGGCGGTATTGGCGGGCTGTCGGGTCGTAATGCCACGGACCCGTTAATGATGCCGGTATTACCATTCCGCCTTCCTTTTTTCATTACCGCCATTCTCGTAATGAGGCCCATTGACTGAAAGCATCAAGATAAAATCATTATTCACTTAAATAGTGTTCTAATAAAACATATTCTGTTACAAAAAGCATGAAATTTACGTGCATTGGGATTTGCCTTAACTACATTACACGATTTGGACCCAATTAACAATGTACCAGCAAAGGCAGTGACAAGGCCGACCAACATAAAGAAAGACCTTAATCAACAAAAAGATTCCAACCTTCACCCGCGGTCGAGATTCCAACCAAACAAATCGAAGGGGGATCACATTAGAAAAGCAGAAACTCAGACAAGAGGTCAACAGCCAGCAACCCCCGAAATTGGAACAGCAGAAAATTGGAGGTGGTTAGCAGGTTTGTTTGCAACAAAAATGAATAACGCATAGAGTTTACATGAAGACAAATCACCACGTCTAACAATTGTGAGTTGGAATACTAGAGGGTTTAACCACTTAATAAATTATGAGTCCACACCATTAAGATCTCAAGATATCATCTGTCTTCAAGAAACATGGTTACAATCAATGCCCACCATCGAAGGATACTCAGCATTCCTAAATCCATCTATAAAAGGCCCTTCTGGAAGAGCAATTTAATGCCTTTTTATTGCAATTAAGAACTCACTAAACTTTAAGGTAATTACATCTAACAACTGGAATTTTCATATGCAATGTGTAATGGGCACCATGTCTGACAAAACATATAAGTGTTCAAAAATTATAGTGTTAATAAACCTATATTGGAATCCGGTAATAAAAACTATGAATAATCTTCCGGAATTGGTGTCACAACATTTAGACAAACTGCGTGAACAGTGGCCGAACCCCCACTTCGTCATTTGTGGTGACCTGAATACATTATGTTGGAATAACAATGGCTATGATACAAATGATGATTCGATAGTCACATCGGCTGCAAGAAAAAGAGGCATCACTTGGAGACGGCATATGTCGCAAAGAAATATCAGTTTTTTAACTGATAACCTGGATTATAACAAACCAGGTACTGCTACATGGAGAGGAAAGAAGACCAACAAAATCCTCGACTATATCTGCACTTCAGAGAATGTCACACTAGACCAAACTACAATGCAGGTAGTTGTGAAATCTATGAGTGCCCACAATCTTCTACAGATGGATCTGCTAACCTGATTGCTTAACAGGCGTCTATACTAGTCAACTGGAGGTGATGCAAGGAAGAAACCAGCTAAAGATCTCTTCTGCTAAATTAATGGTCTTTCAAGAGAACTTTAAAATGTTAATCGCAAACAGCGATTCGGAACAACAAGTGGCGATTTCATCTTTTTCATTACTAGTTCAGATGTTTGAACCAAAGAACAAAAATATGAACAAAACAGGATTCGAACACAAGCATTGTTTCAACCAATTACTGGCAACACAAAAGAAAAAAAAAAATAAAGAGATATGAGAAATATATAAGAGACAATTACCAGACCAAACTCACATTATTAAGAAAATAAAACAAAAATTCCGTAATTGGAGAAAATGCCATTTAAGATCACTAATACTGAAAGACGCTGAGCAAATGTATTTCAGATCATCTAAAAATACTTCTGAAATATGGTCTATGATCAATCAATTGGATAATACACAAAATGCAATGATGTCATCCAATATCTCTGCATCATGCTGGTGCAGTCACTTTTCTAAGTTCTTTGACAAGACTTTACATCACCTCCATGATCGAAAAGAACAAGGATGCAATTGGGACATATTTGATATTAATACAACATCTGTTCAACAAGCAATAAGTAGATTGAAGAGATCCCGTGCTCCAGGACCAGATGGTTTAACAAATGCTCTCCTTCAAGAAAATATTACTCAATGGACTGAAATTCTGACAGCCCTATTTAAGCTGATAATAAAAAACCAACAAATCCCGGCACCGTGGAAGAAAGCAATTGTAATACCAATTCTTAAAAAAGGTCTGAGATCTAGTCCAATGAACTATCGACCAATTGCTTTACTCGATGTTGCGGGGAAATATTATCGTCTGTAAATCACTGAAGCATTGGAGTACAGAATCAAATAAATGTGACATCTGGCAAAGCGGCTTTGTAAACAACGGGTCTGCGAACAACATTAAATCTTTTTATTTTAAACATCCTAAAAGCCCAGACCCAATGAAATAAAGGCAACAAAAATGTACGCTGCCTTCATTGATTTAACTGAAGAATTTGACCGAGTAGACCAAAACACACTATTGCAGAAGTTAAATTCAAGGAAATGTCTGCAGGCAATTATCCAAGCAATTTAGGAATTGTACTCGAACACTTCGATTCAAGTATGCCTCGATCGTGATGGGACACTAACCAAACCCATACAGACCAACATAGGGTTGAAACAAGGATGCCCTTTAGCGGCCGATCTGTTTAATATTTTTATAGCAGATATTGAATATGCATTCCAACATATTAGATGCTTCCCCCAAAAAATTGGAAGCACTTTTATGAATCGGCTTTTATACGCAGACAACATTTTCCTACTAGATCAAACCGCTGTGGGATTGCAAAGACAACTCAATGCATTCCATCATTATGTGCAATCAAATGGGCTCCAAATAAATCAGACCAAATCAAGAATAATGACTTTCGGTCAGAAAACCATTACAACAAGTAGAAAAACCAATAAGTGGACAATAAATGATGAGAACATCCCTCAAGTAACTGTGTTCACTTATATTGGGGTATGTTTGAACACAAGCCAAACTGATAAACCACGATTTGGTCAATTAAGTAATACAGCTATTCATTTAGCTAGTCAAGGCAGAATTCTATTAAAACGGTACTGTGAATTCTCGCTCAGACCACTGATCATTTTCTATCATTCAAATGTCATACCCATACTTACTTACGGCACTGAGACAGTTTTTACATTTCATGCAACTAACTGGACAGCCCTAGAAGGACTTTTTTGGAAACAAGTACTTCGATTACCGTTGGGGACCCCAATTCAAGCCCTCCGCATGGAACTCGGTCCCACGTTTCTCTTCAAGCTATCATCCTATGGAAATCTCTGGCAATCTACCGGAAATGCATTGAGCTGCCAAACAAAAAATTGCTGAGTCATAGCAATAAATAAAGCTCTAACATCAAACCAAGAATTGACTTTACAAGAATGGCATCGAAAATGTTTGGAAACTTTAACCGATCTGAATGATCATTGTGCAAAAACCCATACAAAGTTAAGAACAGGTTATATGTCAGAGACTGGATAAAGACACAGAATGACCGACAAAAACGGACAAAATATGGTAGACTGTGGATTGCCAGAAGCTGAATACAATCCCAAAATATTTAGAAACTTTTCCAAATGCGCTATTCAGAGACCAGTTTTTAAGGTTTCGGTTGAATCTTTTTCCTACCCATGACATTATTAATGCAAGTTCTATAATTAACCTCCATTGCAGATTATGTCACTCACAGGAAACCAAAGAATCACTGAAACACTTGGGGCCTCATTACAAATCGCCCGGTATGGAAACAACGGTGGTGGTAAACCCGTCGCCACCGTTGTTTCCATGCCGGGCGATCACAACTCCTGCAGGCGGGAGGTGATGTTCCCGCCAGGTCTGACCTGGCGGGTTTAACACCGCCCGCCTGCAGGCGGACGAGGAAACACCGGCAGCATTACGAGATGCTGCCGGTGTTTCCATGATCCCCATTCCCATCGAGTCCCATAGGACTCGATGGGAATGGGGATTAACACCATTCCGCCTCCGTGATTCCTGGAAAACCGGGGTTGTAATGCCCCGGTAATTCCGGGAATCACGGAGGCGGAATAGTAATACGAGTCCGGCGGCAACCAGGCGGTTATACCGCCACGGTTACCGCCGGACTCTTAATGAGGCCCTTGGTCTTGTATTGTCCAGCAGTAAACAACATAAGATGCAAACTAATGGAGGAGATTACTGCTAAATATGTTAACAAATCTGCCAAAGAATGGCTGTTGATTTTGCTCAAAGGCCACTTTAGCTTTAGTGAAACTTCTGTTGGCCATTTTCAAGAAAATCAATGTCGATTGTACTCGTAGATAGATAATATCTTCTTGAGTTCAGTCGAAACAAGTTCTAAGTCTGACTTTAACATCGAACTATATATACTTGATCTAAATGATCAGAGTTCTATATATTTTGCTCAACATTTTTTGTACTTCCATCTGTTTGTTATTTATTTTGAAGGCAAAAGGTTTGTAATTACTAAACCAAATAAAGCCTTATAAAATATATATATATAATATTATTCAAAAGAAAAATAAGTATATAAGAGTTCCTCCCATCACAGGGAGAAATGTCAGGGCCATCTAGAGTAACCCTAGATGAGGACTTTGACATCGGAAGCATCGGAGATAGGATTGCCAAAGCCTATCAGGATTCAAGAGAAGCCAGTATATCAGGAAGCAGAGGGAAGGGAAATCAAACCTTAGTCTTCCAATCACTAAGCAAAGAAAATAATCCATTCAGTCTTGAGCATAGAGCTTTGTCTTTAAGCAGACTAACCTTAGATAAGGGTGAAAGGGATGAGAGTCACACTAGTTGGGGACTAGATATGTCAAACGAAGAGAGAGAATCCTTTAGTGGAGAAGGAAGGAGTGTATGTGCCCCTGAGGGAGGCTTGTAGGCAGACAAGGAAGTAAGACTATTAACTAATTAGTAGTGGGAGTTGCGATATCACACGTGACCACATTGTTCGCTTATCTACACCCCCCCCTCTTAGCGATCAGAACCGCCGCCATCAGAGTGTACCCACCCATAATCACGCTGGTTGAATAACACACATGTGATTTGCACCTCCGACCTATGTTTCTTAGCCGATAACCTTCTTCTCCTGCCAGGTCAGCATAAAGCTCTATCTTGCCATAGCCTTGTCATTGCACCTACACAGTATTTAGTGTACATAGTGTGCCATTTGATTGTACCCGGTTAGCTATGAACTGGATATCGCGACATGTACCTTGCCTTGCTCCCCTGTAATGTTAGCGCATATTAAGTCTCAGCTAACTATCCCTGCAAACCACACCTTGTCGGACCTGACTGCACTGTGTGTTCTGCTACCGCCACGTATTCACGAAACATCTTGCCATTTCATGCCAGTGACATTTTGTCTACTATACTCTGATTCTATAATGGCACTATGAGTCCTTCTTCCTGCTACTGGTATCTGTAACACACTGCCTTTAGCACGCAGTTATGCCTCATATAATTTTTGCATGTAACATTTGGACACTCGCATTCTATTGCCCTAACTGCATGCTGCCTCTCGTGCCCCTACCATCTCATGTCTGAACCTATTGTATCCCGAAATAGCTCATAGCAGTATATAGTTTTCTACAGCACCCTGCCTATGCTAGTCAAATGTTTGCTGCAGCACCCTGCCAATTCTAGTCAAATGTTTACTGCAGCACCCTGCCTATGCTAGTCAAATGTTTACTGAAGAACCCTGCCTATGCTAGTCAAATGTTTACTGAAGAACCCTGCCTATGCTAGTCAAATGTTTACTGCAGCACCCTGCCTATGCTAGTCACATATTTACTGCAGCACCCTGCCTATGCTAGTCAAATGTTTACTGCAGCACCCTGCCTATGTTAGTCAAATGTTTACTGCAGCATCCTGCCTATGCTAGTCAATGAGTACTACAGCACCCTGCCTATGCTAGTCAAATTTCGCCCACTATGGGAACTCGCTCAAACATGCACATGATCCAATAGGCAATTGTAGCATTAATGCTCTCCTCGTCTCGTAGTGTATCCGAAATCACTGTCCTGCACCTCCTACAGTGCCTCATTGAGGCAGACCTCAACATGCACCCACCAACCACCATGTCGGCTGCCCTGATCCACTTGCTGATTTACACCTGCCACTGCCTGACCTTATCCTACTTCAGGCCCCCCTAACAAGCAGGCTCCCTAAGCCCGTTCAGGCCCTACTACCCCTCCTGGCCAAACCCAAGCTAAGAGTGCTCTACTGAAATATAAGCTGGCCATCTTTCTTGGCCAAGAATTTCCTGGGTAAAAAACTGCAAACTGCCAGTAACCAACCAAGGGAACTGGTTTCTATTATATCTAGGTTCTGTAACCCAAACTGCAAAAATGCAGTGCCTGATTTCTCTGTGGCACGAGACAACCTTTTTAATTCCCTTTTTATAAATAAGATTGAGCGGATAAGAGTGACAATGAGCAGGCAGCTTCCATAAATCCATCTGTATATGTAAGTAATTAACCAGTAGCCAAATCAGATGATTTACAAAATCAGATGTCACCATCTACTTTTGACTTTCATGCAGGTACTGAAGAAGCCATTTTTCAAATCATTAGGACTCTTAAACCTACGATTGACTCTCTCTCTCCCCAGCCATTTTATGCAGCTAAGAAACTGGCACAGGAACTTACCCCATTCATTACCACTTTTGTTAATAAATCATTATTAAGTGGGATTGTTGCAGAGAGTTTAAAGCTCTCTATTGTGTCGCCTCTGCTGAAAAAGCCATCATTGGATGTGGAGATTCTACAAAACTATTGCCCTACTGCAGGACTACCATGGCCAGCCAAAATTCTTGAAAAGGTTGTCACCAACCAGCTCCAGGATTTTGTTGAACACAAATTACTATTGGATAAGTTCCAATCTGGATTCCGACCAAAATATGGAACCGAGACTGCCCTCCTGGTAGTTCAGGATGAACTTTTAAAGACCGCGGACCAAGGGGAACCTACACTTTTGGTAATGTTGGACTAGTCTGCGACCTTTGACACAGTAAATCATGATATTGTCCTGGAACGATTACAGGAGGTAGGAAGAGTCTCTGACTCAGCATTAAACTGGTTTAGGTCATTTTTGACCAACCGGCAACAATGTGAGAGATTGGGGAGTTCCTCTTGAATCTCATAAAATTGAATTGTGGGGTCCCACAGGGATCCTCTCTTTCTCTACTGTTCAATTTATACATTCAGCCTCTTCTGGAAATTTTGAGACGCTATGGGCTGGACTTCCGCTCATATGCGGACGACACCCAGATTTTTGTATTAATTGTTAACTTCGAGGAAGCATTCAGTACACTATGACATTGTTTGGAAGAAGTAAGTGGTTGGATGTCAAAGAATTATTTGCAGCTTAATGCTGCTAAAACCAAACTCATATTGTTTGGACCCAATCACTTGCTGAACGCAGCCAAGAAGTTGCCCACTCCGACACCTCTGGACAAAAGTCTAAAATTTGTATCCAAAATAAAAAACCTGGGTTGTATATGGCAAGAAGATCTTGGTAGCGAAGCCCAGGTGGGAGCTAAGATTAAAGCAGTGCAATGTGTCGTGAGATTGCTGCGTCAAGTGCTTCCCTACATACCTAAAGAGGATCATGCATCTGTGGTGGGGGGAACTAACTAGCGCCCACCTAGACTACTGTAACAGTCAACTGTCAGGTATTCCTACTAAGTGGCTTCAGAAAGCAGAAAACGAAGCAGTTGAATTAATATTCAAGTTAAGGAAAACTGCTCATGTGTCTTCATTTCGCCGTGAGTTAAACTGGCTTTCAATTGTTGACCGTGTTGAGTTTAAGATAGCCTGTATTGTTTTCAAATGTGTAACTGACATTGCCCCTTTGCACCTGAGAGAGCTAATTCAGTCCTATCATCCAGTGAGACATCTATGTTCCAGTGACAGTCATCTTCTGGTCATTCCTCACTCAGTTTACAAATCTCGAAATGAGAGAAGATTCTCTGTCTTTGGTCCTGGGCTGTGGACTTCCCTGCCACTAGAGCGAAGGACAACGAGCTCACTTCTTCAATTTCGACGAGTACTAAAGACTTTCTTATTTAGGTAGATGGCCCTGTGTATTCTGGGGGCCCGGTTTGGATTTATCTTTACCATCTACCATTTCTGGTTTCATCTGTGCCGTTATACAGTTTATTTTGTTTGGTGCACATTATAAATACTCAAATACAAATACAAAATACAAACCAACTACTGCCTATATATGGTACAACTGCCCCACAGCCCTTCCGTTTCTCCAGACAGGCACTTCCCAGAACCTATGACATTCATCCTAGGCCGCACCTCTATTCACACCCTCCCCTGCCCCCTTGCATCCAGACAGTCCCACCTTGCAGCCTGAACCTACATCTCCAGAAACACCTCGGGCACCCTTGCTCCCTCCATCCAACTCAGAAACTCACACCTCTCATACCGCACAACGCGCACCCACTCTCAAGGCATCATCCATCCACCCACCACCCTCAACACTCCCAACCTAACCATTTTGGGAGCCCTCATCAACGCCAGATCTCTTCCAGCCCACGCACTTGACATTGCAGACATTATCACTCGACTCAATCTAGATTTCCTAGCTATATCGGAAACCTGGCTTAATGAAGCCTCAGGCCCAGCTCTGTCCCCTGTTGCCCCCGACAACTACTTCATCTGCAGAAGGGACAGACCTAATGCAAAAGGAGGAGGAGTAGCCATCATAGCTAAATCCTCCCTGAACATGAGAGAAGTGCCATCCACGCCCCATACATCATGTGTACTCATCTCTGTGAAACTGTCTCTCTCAGTGACAGCGACACTAAATGTCCACCTCTTGTACCGTCCCCCTGGGTCCACAGATGCCTTTGAGAATGTGGTCACTCAACTCATCTCGTCTAACTCAAAACCTAAAACTCAAACCATCATACTAGGGGACTTCAACCTAGGACTGAACGACCCACTCGACACCAATGCTCTGTCCCTGGCCAACACTATTTCAGCTCTTGGCTTTGCGCACAGAATCCAAAACCCCACGCATGCTAAAGGTCGCACCCTCGACTGGCTTGCAGATATCAATTGCACTACCACCATCCTATCTAACTCTCCCTGCCCCTGCACTGACCACCACCCGATCACTTTCAACATAAATACCATGATCAGCCCTACTAACCTTCCCATTACAGTCCCTGAGGCCCCTGTGAGAAACAAAAAGAACAGCACAACCAACAACTTGCTCCCACTACTACCACCCGTCCTGTCTTATCCCACGGACAACAGCACCAACCCCACCATAATGACCAGTCTCTACAATGACACAATCCTATCTGCTATTAACAAAATAGCTCCTCTCGCGCTACGCAAAGTGAAACAACTGGCCCACCTCAATGCCTGGTTCACCCCCGATTTAAAAGATCTAACAATAACCAAAAGAAAAGTAGAACCACTCTGGATAAAAACTCCCACACCGGCCAATAAAAACCTCTTTGACACCGCCTCCAGGGAGTACAAACAAAAAGTACTTCTCACCAAAGGCAAACTATACAATGAAAGAATAGCCAATGCCAGTTCTAACACCAAGCTTTTCCTAATTCTCCCAGAACTAGAAACTCCTATCCTACCTCCAGAAAGCTGTAATAAAGACGCAGACTTGTGCAAGAACATCCAAAATGCTCTCCAAAACAAAATCAGCCGCCTCCAATCTACTATCGAAGCCAAAAAAATCAGCCTAGACAAACTACAGAAACCCCCAACGCCAACGCCACCCTCCCTAAGGACCTTCCCCATTTTGAATTCACAGAGGTCTCCATTCCTGAAGTTCTGAAGATCATCCATGGCCTAAAACCCTCAAGATGCCAAGGCAACCCATTGTAACGCTCACCTGGCTCCCACGGAGGCGCTGGTCTGGTCTGGGTTGCTGTGGCCTCTTCAAGCGTGATGCGCAGAATTCGGACCACCGATTGAACAGGACCCCCAAATCTTGCTTGTCTGGCCCGTAGGAATATCCTTCTGCAGATGAGAAAGGGGATTAACTGTCTGCTGAATAGTGTGCTTGCTCCCCCCTTTCCCCCTTCGTTCTTCTCTGACTTCCTCCAAACCCCCGGTTTAAGCTCACCTTATGGTTTGGAAGGATGAACTCTCCATCCTGCTTCTGGTGCAGGGGCGCGCGTTCGTCCAGTTACTTCACTGGTTTTCAGAATGGCGCTGGCAAATCCACTTGACTTTTCTGAGCGATACGCCGTAAGTATGAAGATGCAAAAGTTCAAGTGTGAGCCTCCTTTTATGTTGTTTTTCCTAACCTATGATCTGTCCTTTATTTCAGGTGCAGAACAAAGGCGATGCGTTGAGGGGTTAAATTGCCGGTGGTAAAATCTGGTGAGTTAGTGCTGAGGGCGACCCCTCTAAATGTCTTTATAATTCCCCAGTAATGTCTTTTGTCCTTTCCCCATAGGGGCCGGGGTGCGGTACCTGCCAAAGATGCGGCACCGACCCGAGATGTGGAATGGTTCACCAAGAGAAGCCGGTAAGTAATATGGCTGAAAATTCGGCTTTCCTCCTGTGTTCCCTTGCTCACCTTTTGTCTCTTCTTCTCTCCCTTAGGTGCAGAGATGTGGCGACCGGTGCTGAGAGCCGCGATGGAGCCGGGCGGCGTCTCGGGAACAGGTGAGTGAAGCGTGGCGCTGCAGCGAGCAACGCGGTGCTTTTAAATGGAAGTCTTCCTTCAGGAATGCTGGCGTGAAGATTCCGGATGCAGGTAAGAAGGTTGAATAAGTTCTTGGTTTTCACCTTTCTCTTCTCTTCTTTCCTTACAGGTGTTCCAGGTTTGAGGCGGGCGTGGCTGGAGTCCAGGTGCAGGAGCAGACACGGTGAGCGTTCAGCTGCTGGGATGCAGAACAACGCGAAGCACGTGTGGCTGTCCGGGCGTGGCTTAAATACCCTTGGAAGAAATTCCAGTTGAGTGTTCTTCCACAGCCCCACCCAAGTAACAAAATAGTTCCTTCAGAAAAATAGTCCCTCCTAAGCCTCATTTGGCTTGGTTCTTCATGCAGCATGGTCTGCATCAGGTGAGTGTGCAGCATTGTATGCTTCAGGTAAGTGCACCCAAACACTTCCCCATATCAGCCTGGCGCCTATGGCGCCAGGACTGATGTCCAACATGAGCCTGGCGCCAACGGCGCCAGGACAGAGTCCAAAGAGCCCCTATAAAGGGCCGCTGGGCTTTTACCCGGGGGCGTGATGCCTGCTCCCGGGGGTGCTGGGCCTGGCCTGGTGCTCCGGGGGTAGGCATCATGACAGCCATGCCCTCCCACAGTCATCAAAGACTGCGCATCCCAACTCACCCCATTCATCACTAATCTTATCAAAGTCTCATTCAAAAGCAACTGTGTCCCTTCTTACCTAAAAAAACCTGGGTACTACCATTATTTAAAAAACACCCTGGCCCCAACACTCCCACTAATTACCGCCCGATAACAACAGTACCGTTTCTATTGAAAATTCTGGATCGGGTAGCTTATCTGCAAATTCAAATTTACTTGGAAACTAATAACATCTTGGGTCTACGTCAGTCTGGCTTCAGTCCAATACACGGGACGGAAACAGCACTACTAGACTTAAAAAACCAAATGGGCAGCCTGAGGGACAATGGGAAACTAGCTGTGCTTCTTCTCCTAGGTCTCTCCGCTGCATTCGATATGGTGGACCATAACATTCTATGTGAACACCTAACATCAGCAGCTAACTTCTCCCCAAACGCCACTCTCTGGATTAATTCCTTCCTCAGTGACAGAACTATGAAAGTCTTCTCCCCTAAAACTGAAGCCCCTCTCACCCAGTCTCATGTGGAGTGCCACAAGGATCATGCATGGCCCCCACCCTGCATAATATATTCACTAAGCCTTTTTTTGATCGCCTCAACAACCTGGGTGTCATCTACACCAACTACGCAGATGACACTCAGGTCCTCATGGCCATCTCAGGGGACAACAACACTGACACAGCCACTCTCAATGCCATATACCGTTCTATCCAAGACTGGATGGCCCAGCACGGGATTTGCTTAAATGACAATAAGACTGAGCTGCTTATTATCGGATCACAACCCAAACTTAATCACCTCTTCAAGTCTTTCATCATAAATGCACACACCATTAAAGTCACCAGTGAGGTAGAAATGCTTGGCTTCCACCTAGACTCCTCACCCAATCTCAACAAACAAGTAAACGCCACCACATCAGCCACCGCATTCACATGCAGACTCATCAGCGCTTGCAGAAAATTCCTCTCTCCAGACAGCTGTCTTACTCTAGCCCAGAGGTCTTCATAATGTGGGGCGCGCCCCCGCAGGGGGCCGCGGCCGCATCCTAAGGGGGGCATGAGAGCCCAGCATAAAATGTGAAAAAAAAAAATTTTTTTTAGATTGGAGGAAATGGGAAGGGGCAGCTCACATGGTCAGACTGGACCATAAAATGGTCTTAGGTACCAATGAAAAAATGGCCAGCAGTTGCAAATGGATATTCAGTCCTTTAGTCACAGACTGTTTGAATAGTACCCAAGGGGTTGTTCTTTGTTCAAATGTAAACCAATTGTGATATTTAAATAATATTTATTCAGCAACAATGGTCAAAACTACTAGCTGCATAGTGAAGTAACTCCTCAAACTGGCCCACATTGGCCAAAATAGTGGCCCATTTTGACTGGCCTACACTAGCATTTTGCATTTTTGGTACGGTCATCGCCCTATTGCCCAATAGGCCAGTCCAAGCTTGCCGGCTCATCCATAATGGGTGAGGGGGCGTCCACCCACTGGCCACCTCACACATTATGGAGGAGCCAAAGAGCCAGCCTAGTGAAACACTAAGTACTTCGTCAGCTGCTTTTTCCAGCTGAGCGAGTGCTCCTGGGCTGGCTGAACTGTCAAAGGGAAGCACTGTTTGCCTTTGACAGTTCATTTCCCCAGCCACACATGATCTCTGAGCCATGCAACGCTGGGGGTGTTTTGCTTCGCCAGCCTTGCATAGCTCATTGGAGATGCTGGCTGGGGCACTGCATGTATGTACGTGCGAGGGGGTGCTCCTGCGCCTCCTCACACATACGGGCAGAGCAACCTGGAGCGGGGCATTTTAGCAGCCACGCGCAGGCCGCTGCATAAGGTACGTTTATTTTTTATTTAAATATGTGTATGGATGTGTGTATGCTTGTGTTATGGGACTGTGGTGGGAACAGGATGGGCAGCAGCAGTGGGATAGTGGTGGGAGTAGGGTGGGGAGAGCCCAGGGTCTGTACTGGGAGTAGGGTGCGGTGATGGCACGCAAAAGTTCACAGCAATTTCTACATACTGTCCATCTGGCACTTTTGGGGGGCCCGGCCTGCCCAAACTTTGCTCAGGGGGGCCCAGGCCAAAAAAGTTTGAAGACCACTGCTCTAGCCAGAGCCGTAGTCCTTACGCGCCTCGACTATTGTAACGCACTGTACGCCGGGGCGAAGACAGAAAATCGGTAAACTAGAGACCCTACAAAACAATGCCCTCAGGGCTGCGCTCAACATCCGCAGATCTGCACACATCTCAGACACCAGCAACACTGACAGGAACGCATCATGTTCAAATCTCTCACACTCACACAAATATCTCCACCACAAGGCCCCTACCTACCTGTCCAACAGCTTCACGCTGATATAATGCTCTAGATCCACGCGAACAATCTATCAACACCGCCTAGCCATTCCCTGATTCAAGCTCCAAAAAGCAGGCGGCAGCAGTTTCCCCACGTTCACCAGCAAACTCTGGAATTCACTGCCCCTCCCACTTAGAGCCCAAGACGCCTTCTGGATCTTCAGAAAACAACTCAAAACAAACCTCTTCACCCAAAGCTCTAGCAACCAAGCACCCCTTATCACTTTGCTCGTCACAACTCCCTCCTGCTCCTACCAGTAATAGTAAACACTGTATGTTATTATGTTCACGCCTTCTATTTGTAATGTCATTATCTTCACTGTATCTGTCTTGTATCTGCTTCGTAACAACTGTATCTGTCCTGTACTCGCTTTGTAACAACTGTAACCTCTACAATCGGTAAGAAAGCGCCCAGATGCCTTCGGGCTTGGAGCGCTATATAAGCTTCAGAATAAATAAATAAATATTAAGATTGTCTGATCTAGAACAACCTAAGGATAGGACGCCAGATCCTATAGCATGTCTAAAGGAGGATCGTATGGCGAGAAGGGAGAATCACTGCCATAGGTAAATCGATGAAAGTCACTGCCAGGAAGAAGGCGATCATGAACCATTGTACCCGCTATGGATAGGCAGACAATGGGAGCCGAATGCGGATTAGGATTTACGCATTTTCCCTTATTGGAAAAAGGAGGAGCAAGACCACAGTATATTCCGTGGCCACAGATGGATAAGGATAATTTAAGGTGTGAACTCCCCAGTTTAACGGCGGGTGCAGGAAACTGGATGAGTTGGAGACAATGACAGGAGCAAATACCTTAGGAATAGGGGGTATTAAGGATTAGCAGCCATTGTTGGGGAAAGAACAGATGACATTTGGACAAGAGCAGGTTATTCAAGTGTCATGGCACAAAATACAGCGCACGATGGAGCACCATTTAATAATTTTTGGGCCGACGTCTGGAGAGCTCTCAGAGTACAGTATCCCGACGTGTCAGATATGGGTGCGATTATGACACAAAAGATGAAAGAGAATGAGGATCCGCTTGCTTACAATCAGGATATTCAGGAGCGCTGGACTTTTGAAATGCGTGCGCCGTGGGGGAAAACACTGACAATATTTTACAACATTTTGTGTCAGGGATTGCCTGAGCAGGTACAGAGGCAACTCAAGAAGCAAGTGGGAATGGAAGCGAAACCATGGCCTGAGATACAGTTGACTATAGTGCCTCACTGTCAGCTGTTACTGGAGAAGAATAAAAAAAAAAGACGATGACAGGAAAATGGATGAAGCCAAATTAGTTCAGAAGAAATTGTCAAATTATGCCATAGAAGGGGCAGTATTGACAAGCGGAGAAGGGCTAGGAGTACAGCAAATAGTGGGTACATCACAGGGGAGTAATCAGCGTCTGATGGGCCAAGGAGAGAATGGGTATATACCACGAGGTAGAGGCATGGGTTATAGAGGAAGGGTTGGATTTCAAAATAATCAAGGTGGGTTTCAGAACGCACAGAATGAGAGCCCGAATATGCAAGGAGGGTTTAACCAAGGAGCACTAGTTAAACAGGGTCCTCCTGTGTGTTGCACATGTGGGATGACAGGGCACATCGCGGACGTGCGGGAACCAAGGATATGTACAAAATGGTCAATTCTTAAGAGGGGGGAAGCTTAGTATGTGCTGCACTTAGTATGTGCCGCACTTATATGAAATTGGGAATGTTAGGATGTGCCATACTTGGATGGAATTGTGAATGTTAGCATATGCCACACTTGGAATGAATGTGAAAGTTGGCCTGTGTCGCATCTAGATAGGATCATGAATGTTAGTATGTGCCACACTTAGATAGAACTGTGAATGTTAGCATGTGCCACACTTAGATGGAATTGTGAACATTAGCCTACGACGCATCTAGTTAGTATTGTGAAAATGAGCCTGCGTCACATCTAGATAGGATTGTGAATGTTAGTATGTGCCACACTTAGATGGAATCATGAACATTAGCCTGCGTCACATCCAGATAGGATCGTGAATGTTAGTATGTGCCACAATTGGATGGAATTGTGAATGTTAGCATGTGCCATACTTGGATGGAATTGTGAATGTTAGGATGTGCCACACTTAGATGGAATTTTGAATGTTAACATGTGTCACACTTAGATGGAATTGTGAATGTTAAGATGTGCCACACTTAGATAGAACTGTGAATGTTAGCATATGCCACACTTTGTCAGCATGTGCCTCACTTAGATGAAATCATGAACATTAGCCTGCATCACATCTAGATAGGATTATCAAGGTTAGCAAATTCCACACTCAGATGGAATTGGTGAATGTTGGCAAGTGCCACATCTAGATAGAATAACGATTGTTGGACAGTGCCTCATCTAGAGTGCATCGGGAATACTATGAAACCAAAAAATCTAACACTGAACACTAGCTTGCTTCACACATAAGATTTCGAAGGTGGACCAGTGCCACATTTTGATACAGCTGTTACATTTGGTGGGCCACACATATAGAAAGGATTTTAAATATTAGCTAGTACCGATCTAGATAGAAATACAGAAATATTAACACGCCACATCAGGTAAGAACGTGGAAATCTAACACATCACTTCTAAACAGTGATGCCAATAACCAACCCACTAACAATTTCACCCCTCTGCATACACCTCTCAAACTCTAAACAAACACAACCACAACTCTATACCACAACAAAGCGCACAAACTTCACTACACTGCAACAATAAAACAAACCGCACATAGACACACACAACAGCACACGTCTACTGACCAGAAAACAACCCAAGCCCAGCAAATGGTGTTAACCGTGTTGAGGCTACCAACGGCACATCACTGCTCTCTTGCACTTTTCCGGCTTACTCAAGCTAACTCACCCCCCTTCCCTTTTCAGAGCCGCCAGAGGACCACTCCAGTGGTGATAATGTTAAAGGATATTTGAACCGCGCACTAACATTAACATATAGCTCACAAGCTAGGGAAGGATTCGCCCAAGATCAGACATTGTATGAGGCACAAGCGCCACAAATGCAACAGGCACAGCAACCATAGCAAGCACCATTGAATCCACCACAAAGGCAGTTGCAGCACGCCCCCATGCAGATACAGCAGAATGCAAACACAGGACAATTACTGACACCTAGGATAGAGGGAGTCACTGTGGTGGGAGGGAATCCTTTCACAGGTACAAGGGAATGCATGTATCCACAATAGGACAGCTCACAGGGCGACTTGATGTGTTCAGTACTATCTGTGACACCAGACCCTCAAGAGGAACCAAGAGTTGATGTGACGATAGCAGGCCCATCTTTTTTGTTTTTAATAGACACTGGTGCAACTCGTTCATGTATACGAGAGGGAAAATATCCAATGTCGAGAATTGCCATGAATGCTCAAAGATTCTCTGGAGTTACGAGTCGGGTTCCTTTTACTGATGAATTACCAGTCTCCATAGGAGAGTGCGACATGGCTGTTCCATTGTTGTATTCATGGCAGAGACCAGTTAATATTTTAGAAAGAGACTTAATGACAAAATGTAATATGAAGATTTCTTTTACTGACGAAGGTATAGTGTGCTCCACTCCTGGGATAAACTATATGAATGTGGGCGACATATTGACATTCACAAGGCAAATGGTTCTGCGAGGTGTGCCGATAGACCCAGAAGTCTTTCTTTGTGGGATGAGCATTCTGTTAACATGGCTACCTGGCTTAGTGGGAAAGACTATGAGGATACCTGATGAACTTTTGTTCAGACCACAGATACCTATGGACGAAGAGGGGGGTGTTAGGCAAAGTTTGTATGCAGTACCCTCTGGAACCACTACACACAACTCTGACTACAGGTACAGGCAACCCAACCTTTGGTATACGCTTGTACTACACAGTTTTGGTAGCGTGTTGAGCAGCTAGGCTTATCTCGAGAGGGGAAATGTGAGCTGTAGTGGAGTTACACAAAGATTCACAGTTACAGGTATTCAAATAAACTCTTACACTCAAGGTTTCTTGCATAAACTATTATTAATTTATCAGTCAGATATAAAGCCTTCTTTAGAAGAGAGCAATATAATAGTAACACACAAATACACTTCAATAGTGTACACTCTGAGTTTCTGAATCAGACAAGACCCTTTTGGGATGGCCCACAGACACAACCTACACCCACAGGTGACTTCAGTAACAAGGGTGCTGGGGACATGAATATCTTACTGTTGGCATTCAGAATACTCTTAAAAGTTGGTGAAAGGCAAAGGTTATTAGAAGACAAGAAATCACAAATATCCCTAAGCAGGGCAAACACTTTTAGATCCTCTTAGAAGAGTCATACAATTCAATAGGCTAAGCCAAAGTCAATGGACAAAAGTCTTTGTATAGGATGCAGCACTTCTGGAAAGTAAATGGAAAAGTCTTTACACAAGTTCTTAGGAGTCTCTGAAGAAAAGAAGAATCAAATGTAGGCCCACAAGCTGATTAAGCTGATTAGGCTTGTGAGTTGTGGAAGTTACAAGCACTTCTACAGTATCATAGCAAAGAAGAAAAGATGCAGCTGATGACTTCTGTTCCTAAGCAGCTCTGCAGATCTCACTGTTACTGGGCCTCAGTCGTGGGGACAAGAGGGAGGACGTCGGGGACTCCTGCAATTTACTGAGACGGTCAAAACTTGCAACCGGCAAACTTCACTTTCAGTGGCTGTTTCGCATTTCAGCTCCTCGTGGTTACCGCTAAGAGCAACAACACAGTTCCTGGCTGTTGAGGTGGGCTTTCCTTGCTTCTGGGGTCATGCACTCTGTTGAGGGGGCTCAGGCTTGGTCAGTCGTGCTTCTTGGGATTCCGGAGGATCTTCCAAAATCTCTAGACCAGATTAAAAGCAACACACACAATCTAGTGTTCCTCTCCCTGGCTCTACGGTTTCCAGCAGCAACTCTGTGGAAATTCAACCAGCTCCAAGATGGATGTCCAGGTGGCTTACTTTGGAGTTGATTGGTCCCACCAACTAAAAGGGAGAAGTCGTCCTTGCAGGGGCTTCTCTGTCGATGCGAATTTGGCATTTCCGCACTGCAGCAGGGCTTCACCAGGCAAACCAACGGTCCAGGAGTTGCAGCAGGTGTTCTCTTCAAGCTGTTCTTCAGTTCCTTCGTCAGTGGTCGACTCTGCCCTCCAAGCCAAAAGACTTGCCTTTTATTCAGTTCTTTCCCATTCATTGTAGCCTACCTGTCACTCTCCCAGCAGGGTGGCTGTCCTTGCCAGACAGTCAGCCAGCCAATCACCACAGAGTGCATTTGGGTCTCATCGGAGACTAAGCACACAGAGTTTCGGGCACCTCCCTCACTTCCCGCCTACCCCAGACACTCTGGAGCCAGAGGCGGGCTTCACTCCTGAATCCCGCCAAAGGCGAAATGAACAAAGAGACCAAACCTGGTTTGGCGCACAGAGAAAATCTCTAGAAGGACCTTTCCACAAAGACATGGTGAAAAAAGTAGACCGGGGACCATTTTGTCAAAGATGGCTCTGCGCCGTTTTGAAAAAGATGGCTCCCGCGGTTGCTTTAGCGGAGCCGCGAACGCAGCCTGCGGTAACTGCAAACCATGGTAGCTCGAACTAAATGACTGCCACCAGCCATTCAGTGAGGAAAGGGTGACATAAAAATGTTACATGAGGATCTAGACACAGGGGATAACTAAGTAACCCCTCCAGCACTCTATTGTAAGATAGTGTGTGCTGGGTCTAGAAAATTTCACTTTACTGCTCTGGGAAACAGTAGTTTATCCCAGAGAAGGTAGTTAAACCTTGGGGAAATCTGAAAGACTTCCCTGTGCCACTGAACTGAAGGTGCTGTGTGACACAATGTAAAAGATGGCCTGTCAGACTTCATAACCAAAAGAAACACAGAGGTAAAATTCATATCAAAATACATGAGAGAGTGGGAAAAAGGATCACACTCTCTCCAGGTTAAAAAAATCAAGTCCTCAAAATCCAGCAAAGTTGCTGGGGGTCTCTAAGGTGGAGGGAATTAGCACATTTCTGAGAATTCTCCTCAACACTTGGACAGAGCATCCCCTTAGATCTAGATGCAGCCACAGTGCGAGGGGAAATGGCAAGGCTCAAAGGAATGGATGATGAGGGTAGGCCATGGAGAACAGTGATTGCCATTGAGGAAGGGTGCCAATTGACTGACGTCACTGACGATGACATGTTTAGGGATGACCTGATAGACTAAGTAGTGTTCTTTATGATCATTACATATTGGATCAGAATAGAGAAAAGAGAGATCCCACAGCGTATGGCACTAGTGTGGCAGCACCCAGCATTTTTTGATGAAGATTTGGAGAAAGTGCCAAGCACATTATGGACAACATGCCCTTATGATGTAGGCCTATTGAAGGGAGTAGGGGAGGTTAAAATAAAGCAGAAACCAGGAGTGATTTTTCCTCGAGGGAGACAGTATCCAATGTTTTGATGAGGGCATTTTTAAGACCATTTCAGCACTGATGGAGCAAGGTATTCTGGTATCATCAGAATCATCGTGCAATACCGCAGGGTACCCTGTGAAGAAATCAAAGGGAGGGTCATGGTGATTCATACAAGATATGAGACCGATTAACCAAATTGTAGCGGCAGAATTTCCTTTAGTTCCAAATTAGCGACGATACTATACAGTATACCAGTAGAAGCGCAATATTTTACGGTGATTGATTTGAAGAATGCGTTTTTCTCAATCCCGTTGCATAAGGTTTCACACGTTTTGACTTTGTTTACGTTCCGTCAAATTCACCTGAAACATACTTGTTTGCCTCAAGGGTACTGTGAGTCTCCATCGATATTTAATAGAGTCCTATAGATGGACCTATGCAATATTGATTTGAAAAGTACTGTGATAAAGTATGTAGATAACATTCTGATTTGTAGCACAACAGAAGACGAGAGCAGACAAGATTTGATTCAGCTAATGACTATTCTAACAGACAAGGAATATAAAGTAGACAAAGAGAAGTTACAGCACTGTCAAGAAGAAGTGTTGTACATAGGCCAGTTGATCTCACATGAGGGAAAGAGGGTAACGCCTGAAAGAGTAGAAGCGATCATGAAAACTGCAAAACCGCACACGGTGAAACAGATTCAACAGTTTTTGGAATTATGTAAGAGCATGGGTGTTTGACTATAGTTCATACACAAGACCCCTTTTGCAGGCTTTAAAGAAAGCACAGGTGAATAGAGAGAAAATAGAATGTACTGAGGAAATGGAGGAAGGATTTGAAGAATTAAAGAAAGCAATCTGTACAGATCCTGTTTTAGGAATTCCCAATTATGCTGAGGAGTTTTTCTTGTGTTTGCACACAAATGGGACAGTTATGACAGCAGTACTCACACAGAGGACTACATTAGGGTGTAAACCTCTGGCATATTACAGTGGGAGTTTAGAACCGGTTATGAAAGGGCATTTTCATTGAAAGGTCATTGGCAGCTGCCGTGTTTGCAATTGAGAAATCTACAAGTATTGTAATGGGTTGTTATTTGACGCTTTTTGTGGAACACGCTTTATTTGGCATTTTGGAGAAACCTAAGGGTACATTGACATCTCAGAGAGCTTCTGTATACAAAGTGATTATATCAAACCCAGCGATTAAAATTGTCAGATGTAAAATAGTGAACCCTGCCACCTTTGTAGTTTAGCCAGTGGCCGAGGGCGAGCATGTGCATGATTGCGCAAATTATGTGGAGTTTTATGATGACATACCGCGTGCAAAAAAAAATGCATTATCAGGAGGGAAATTCTCTTTATTGGGCGTTCTTCAAAAATGTATCAAACAAGTGAGGAAAGGCATTCTGGCGCAGCTGTAGTGAGGCATAGAGCAAATGGTGAGTTCGAAGTTGTAGTAAGTGCAAGACTAACGTCTCACTTTTCAGCGCAAGCGGCAGAATTGGTAGCGCTTATTGTCACACTCGAAAAACATGAAGGGAAGGAAGTGGTGGTGTACAGTGACTCCGCCTGTTACGACAACTGTACATGCAGGATTAGCATGCTGGAAAAGGAGGGGCTACCTCCGAGCAGACGGCATTCCAGTGCAGCACGCATCCTTATTGGACAGGCTTATTAAGACACTACGACTCCCAGTAGCCAAAGCAATACTAAAATGTGCACTGCATACTAAGCAAACTGACTTTATCTCTTGTGGGAACGAAGTCGCAGACGCAGAGGCCAAAAGGGTTGCCTATTCAACAGTTATTTCAAGGTTTGATGCTCCAGATGTTAAGGAGAAGGTAGTCACAATTATGGTAGTGAATGAAGGATTTATTCATTTACCAAGAGCCCAGTTAATGGAGATTCATTCAAGGCAGTGCACCGCAGGAAAAGCAGGAATTCTGGAAGTGAAGGGGTGTTCTTTATCCCCCACAGAAGCATTATGGCGGCAGGACAGCACCGGAAAGCCGGTGATGCCAGTAGCATTGTTAAAGGTAGCGGTTGAACAGCTAGACTACCCCACGGATGTAACTAGGGTAAGTCTTGCTGCAATTATTGTAGAAGACTGGTTTGTACGAAACCTGTTAGAACACATTGCATTTTATGTAGTAAACTGCATCGTATGCCAAAAGTTTACTGCTTGGCATACACTGCGAACGATCACAGGAGTTATCACTCGACCTAATGGTCCTTTTCAGCATTTCCATATTGATTATGTTGATATGCTATGTAGTGGACACAGGTATCTGATAATGGTGGTGTGTCCCTTGTCCAGGTGGATCGAAGCAGATCCTTGTATGCACCCTGATGCCACTTGCGCAGCAAAGTTTTTAGTACACATAGGGCCTCATTACGGCTTTGGCGGTAGGCACGCCGCTATTGGCGGCATGGCTGCCACCAAAACCGGGTCCAGGTTCCCAGAATGGGGAATTACCAGGCCATGTCGAGTTTGGAGTGCCGGGTAATTCCTCCCTCTTGCAACCCAGGGCCGGACCTTCCCCATTCCCATCTGAGCCCCCATAGGGCTCAATGGGAATGGGAGAGGGAGCTAACAATGGGCCAATTACGACCGGCCCGTTGTTAGCTCCTTGGTCCACTCGCGGGACCCGGTAACAACGCCTGTTTTTACCAGGCGTCCTTACCGGGTCCCGCGAGGAGACCTCGTAATTTTGCGTAATGGGTTTAACGGGTCCACCTCCATTAGCGTTAACCCATTACGCAAAAGTCGTAATTAGGCCCATAGTCTTTCCAAGATGGGAAGTGTGTGAAGTGCTGAGATCCGACAATGGGCCACATTTTGTTAATGAGGTGTTTGAACAAATAGGATTATTGCTGGACAGTAAACATATGTTTTCTTCTGCTTATCACCAGCAAGCGAACAGAATATGTGAGAGACTCAATGGCCTTCTTAAGGAGAGGGTCGCCTATCTTAAATTGACGCTGAAAAAGGGATGGCTATATTGCCTACCCTTAACTTTATATGCCCTAGTGCGAATGAGAATGCTTTAAACTCCTCCATCGAGGAGTAGAAGTGATGCCCACAGCACTGCATAAATGTTAGGAAATTAATTAAATGAATATTTGACATGTTGTTACGCTCACCTGGACCCCACAGGGTCGTCGAACGGAACTGGACTACTGCGGACTCCACCAGCGTGACTTGTAGTGCGGTGATGGCTGACTGGACTGGCCCTCCTAGTTTCGTCTGCTTGACCCAAGAATAATCTCCTTATAGTTTGAAAAGATGAGCTCTCCATCCTGCGTGGAAGGCAGGGGCGCGTAGAAAACCAGTTACTTCACTGGTCTGAAGGAGTTGGGCGAGTCCCAGACAACTGATGACTCTGAGGTAAGTGGCATATAGTTCTTTAGAGTTCAAAATGTCTGTTATTCGCTCTTGCCCCTCTTTTCCCCCTTTTTTCTTGCAGCTTGAGCCGAGGGATGATCACCTCATTGGAAGCAGAAGCGCTTAGGTGAGAGTCTGTATTTCCCAAACTGTCCGGCAAAAAATAATGGTCCAAATGTATTTAACTGACTACCTTCTGTCTCCCTACAGGTGCGGCGTAAGAAGAAATGGTGAGCAGAAGAAGAATGCCTCTGGCAATGAACACAAGTAAGTATCATGCGGTGAAAGAAGATTGTCCTTGTTGGCAATTGACTTACCTTGTTATTATTTTTGTCTTTTCAGATGCCAGGATTTCGGTGACGAGGCGATGGGGGCTGTGCCGGGTCGTGGAGATGCTGTGAAGACTGGTGAGTATGGTGCGGCGCTGCAGCTGGCGATGCAACGCGTTTGAATTTTAAGTCTTTTTCTCTATTCGATGGTGCGGCAGCTCTGAGAACTGCTGATGATCAAAAGGCAATGTCCTTGTTCTAACTTTTCCTTCTTCTTTCCCTTCTTTCTAGGATCTGGTCCGGAGTCGAGGCGGGCGTGGCTGAAGACAGGATGCTCGGCTCGCAGGCACGGTGAGCGTTACGCTGCAGAAGGCAGAATAACGCAAAGCGTGTGCTATTCATCGGGCGTGGTTTAAATAGCCTTCAAAGTAGTCCCAGGTAAGAAGTCCCAAAACCACACCCAAGCAAAAAATAGTCCCTAAAGAAAAGTAATCACTTCCAGGCCTCACGATGGCCTATGCTTAAGTTCCTTGCAGCATGGTCTGCATGAGGCAAGTCTAACAATAGGAGCCTGCCGCCTACGGCGCCAAGACTGCACCCATATAGCTCCTAACTGGGATTGTGGGAATACCAGTGGGTGCTTGGATGCCTGTTTCCTGGGCGGGTGGACTTAATCCTGATGTCCGGGGGCAGGCATCATGACACATGTATGGCCGCTAGTATCTCTGTCATTTCAGATCAACTCAAGCGTCAGGGGGGTCGGCCTCAGAACACAGATGAAAACCTTTCAGGAACCGGATTTTCTGAACTATTATCAGCAGCTAAAATGGTTGCTGGAGATACAGTGCTGATTCGTAACTTTACTAGAAAGTGGCACAAACCTAGATTTGTCGGACCATACATTGTGGAGGTTGTTACTCCCTCAGCAGTAAAAGTTCAAGACACACAAGCTTGGATCCATTTGAACAATGTCAAGTTCTACACCGGAGAGACCGTTGCACCCCAACGATCAATTCAGAAGCAAGGCAAGTAGAAGAATTTCAGCATGTGCAGACTCGATCGATGACAAAGAAGGACGATAGACCAACGAATTGACTAATAAATGCAGACACTCTTTATGGATATTTTAGAAGGCGTGCACATTTGTTTCTTGAGCCACTGAGTTCTTTGAAAATGAACTTTAGAAAGTTGTTGATACATTGCAAATATGTCTGAACTGGATTTTGAATTTAGTTTTGATAAATGGAAGTGGGAGCAGTACCACGATTTGTTTCATACTGAATATTTGTTCAACTGAGTTTATGGTTCTCTCGGAAAGTAATGTCCATCGCATCGTACTTGCTATTTTTGTTTTTATTCTTCGGGCTTATCCTGCACCTGTTAGATGAGATGTGGATATTCACATATTTTTACATGATCCTAAAAATGGCCCTGTAATAAGGAGGCTGCTTATAGCAATTATATAAGAGTTACTACAAATACTGAATATACTACGGTCGCCGGAGTAGTGTTTTTCCTTCCTTAAATTGATCACAGCAAAAATGAGGAATCTTGCAAATGGTACAATGTCAGAAAATGAGGTATGCAGTAATAAAATCGCAGCAAAAATGTCGCGTTTACAAAAAATCGCTGGAAAAATGTGGTTTGACCTGGTAAAGGTGTACCCCATTATACCATTTTAGGGGAGCGGTGGTTGCGTGGGTGTCCCCCGCTCCACTTAAATGGTATAATGAGTCTGGGGGTTGCAGGAGTGTCCCCCGCATCCTTTACATGAATGGCGGCGGCAAAACCACAGCCTTTTTGCTGCATTTTTTGTGTAAACAGCCATTTTTGCCGTGATTTTAACACATGGAATCGAAAATGAGCAAGCTCAAGAGATACCAGAATGGCACAAGTGGTGGGGATTGATATGTTGGTTTTAAATATACATATGCAGAGTTATGCTTTGTGTCCTTATGTTTCTTATGATTCACCTTTTCTATTATTATGATCCAAAGAAGGCAGAAGTTCATTTGATTCTACCCACTTCAGGAACTAATGCTGATTTACCCAGAAACAAGGAGTGTTTTCTGCCCACAGCAGAGCTGTTTCCATGGGCTGCAACCATTATGTTAGGAAGACACAGAAGAAATGCAGAGGGAGGTGATAATGGGATTAACACATATTTAGACAGTACAGCACACTTGGGTAATAACATTTGGTATCAATACATAAAAAGGAGGGAGAGAGAACTTCCAAGGAGCGTTGTTACATGTGCGCTCTTGTACCTTATGCCATGAGTGCTGCCCGTACTATCATTTCCAGAGAAATACCATAGTACGATGCCAGATGTCTCGTCCACCTTGCTTCATGCATGACCCGAGAGCAGTTGCAAGGACATTGGGCCACTCCACGTTGGAGATAGAAATGGTGATTTCCATTCCTTATAATAAAGACTATATAGATGGAAACTGAGCCTTCATGAAAGAGCAAGATGCTTGCGCACCCTAGGGCAGGACAGGATGAAGTGGTCATAACAGAAATTAAGAGAATGGACTGTCCTGATAAATGTGGATATTCACATATTTTTACATGATCCTAAAAATGGCCCTGTAATAAGGAGGCTGCTTATAGCAATTATATAAGAGTTACTACAAATACTGAATATACTACAGTCAGCGGAGTAGTGTTTTTCCTTCCTTAAATTGACCACAGCAAAAATGAGGAATCTTGCAAATGGTACAATGTCAGAAAATGAGGTATGCAGTAATAAAATCGCAGCAGAAATGTCGCCTTTACAAACAGAAATTAAGAGAATGGACTGTCCTGATAAAGCCTGAGGGATAACTTGGACACCTGGATGCTGGGAAAGAACTCAGATGCTAGTCTATGGACAAGTGAGGTCCAAGAAAGGATGGGATGAAGGATTGATGTCCTGTGCAGCTCACCTATTGAAGCAGGACTATGTGCAGGCAGTACAAAAGGTAAATAATGAGTGTTTGAAGTCATGGGCCGAACATTCCAAGCTGCTGACATGGGTAGAAGATGAATTAGGCCCAATGTTTGTAACTAAGCTGGTGAATGTGACACTGTGCTTTCAACGAAAAGGAAGAAGGCATGTGGGAGATAACATAGGCTGCAAGACTATAGTTGATGTTTCCAGTATGGGAGTAGGGACAGCCATCTTGATGGGTCGAAATTGGGCTTGTGGGACCAGAGGCTACATAAAGCTGCCCAAGGATTGGGGAGGAACGTGCTTCTTAGTGCTTGTCCATGCTCCAGCATTAGTGATTCCGAAGAGTGACCTGAACATTGGTGAATTTCCAAAAGCAGATGCCCATCAGAGGAAGAGAAGACCACTAGAGTTCCTCAACCGGACACAGAGGGGGGAATTATTTCTCTGCTAAATCAATAGAAGCCTTTGAAGCTATTACATATGAGCATAGACTGTTTAGAAAACCGCCTCAATCTTCACGACTATCTTTATCCCTGACATACAGACGATGGCCAATGCCAAATGGCTACAGATTACCAGATGAGAACTCCTGCAGACGATCTACACTACCATAGAGGTAAATGCGATCAAGAAAGAATTGAGGGCCATAAGGCTGATGATGTCTTTAATATGATCACAGCAATGGATGGAGGTGATTGTGTCAAAATTGGCCATCATGTTGCACATTAATACCTTCTCACAATGACGAGAATGGGACCTTGACAGAGGCCATAACGTTGCTGACGAACCTGCACAACAAAATGGAAGATGAGACAAAAGATATTGCAGATGATAGCCGGTTCGCGCCTATCTTCTCATGGGTTCCACAATGGATGGCAAATATCTTCAAGCTTCTGGGAGCAGTACTCATGATGGTAATGTTTGGATTCTGTGTGATCAGGATAATAATCACACAGTGTAAGAAGACAGTGTAAGAAGACAGCAAAGAAAGCTGTAGGAATGAAGATCATGATTGATGTCGAATCAGGGTTTGGATCCATGAAGTTGACAGATGAAGGAATCAGAGAGTGCATAAAGACCAGCATTGTAGCACCTGAGGGAAAAAAGTTCCTGCATCCAAAGAATCACAAGAGGTACTTAGGCTGATGGGTCTACTGTCATCCGAATGGCCAGTGCAGCTACATGACCGGGAGTGTTGATGAACATGTAAAATCAGCAGGATCCCTGAAGGGGGTAGTGAAAATTTGGACTCAGAAGAAGCACTTTTTCAAGAAAGGATGCGAAGATGTGGAAGTTGGTGAAGGGGTGGTTGATAACTCAACCAGAGGGAGGAGTATAGAGGAGCAGCTGAATGCCTTTACAGGATGTCCCGCCCCTATTCTGCCTATATGTTGGAAACCAGAAATTACGATATGTGCAACTCCAGTAATGGTACCCATTACACTAAGAGCCTTTTGAGACAAGATATCCACTGAGAAGACCCTATGTGATGTATCCCAAAGAGATGGTGGGTCTCCTCAGGAAGGACCCCGAAGAAGTGTGACGATATGAAAAGAAGAGACTGGTGACGTCACAAGAGAGGAGCGTGACGCACTGAGAAGGATGTCCAGAAAAGAAAATGCATAGACTGTATAGATTCTGATGGCGAAATAAAGAATTAAGAAGACATTAATTGTGTGGAATGAAGACTGCACGTATGAGAAGCACTGCAGAACATGCAAACAGTTTTATAACTGTGCAGATGCCGTAACGCAAGTAGGCTATGTAATCATGAAGGCTGGCTATATGTAGTGAATAGACTGCAGGCGGTGCCGCCAATACATATACACATGTATATAGAAACTGGACATTCAATGTTACAATTTTAGTAAGCTCGACCCATGGAGAAAGGAGGATTGATAGCTGTGTGTGTGTGTGTCGCAGCAGAGAAATAAGCCGAAGCGTGAAAGGTGGACCAAAGGAAAACTGCTTGGCCTGGTGTCAAAGGCTAGGGCAGCCAAAACTTGTCATCAGTCCTTGAAGAACAGTGAACGGGAGAACGCCAAGGGATCCCTTGTTAAGTTGCAAAGACAGAACACCGTGAGTGCCAAGTTCCTTTATTTGAGACAATTAAAATGCTATAAAATGGGTCGATTCACGGTCTCTGATCACGCGAATCCAGGATGAAAATAGAAGTGGGCATGCAGATCTGAATCTTGATAAGAACATGCTCGTACTCCCTTATATTCCCAGAGACTAGAAGCAACTACAAGGCCAAGTTCAAAGACAATCTGTATAGCACGAGAGATGGGGCTAATTGGGTGGGGAGGTACGGTCAATTTCACCCAATAACACCTGGGGTACCAGCTTACATGCTGCTAGAGAATCGAATGTTCCAGAAGGGTACAACCAATTGTAGGAGGCCGTATAATGAAGGGCCTTATAGTTTGAGAGCCAATAGTATATTATGTTTCTAATAACTGTTAAAGATGACTTCCATTAAGGGAGGGCATACGTTGCCCACCTGACTATAGAGTTCCAAACACAATCCAATCCCTTATAGAAAGTATACTTAGATACTCCCCGTGAGCCTATCACAATCCCATGTAGGTTTTTCTTAGTTTGCCACGTAGTATGACGTCACATATGACGAGTTGTTGTTCTAAAAGTACTGTTTTTTATGAAATTCTTTGAGATTATGCTGTGCGACGTCCGTTGATGTCTGTTGGACTCCCTGTTTTAGATCAATGAAAATAAAACAGAGACATTTGCTAACTTCCTGAGTCGGTCTTATTGCTTGGTGAGAATGAATTGTATTACCTTAATTATAAGGACCATAAGGGTTCAAAATACTGCAAGAAGTCCACTCAACACAAAGAAACTACACAAGAGCCAGTGAGACTACCATATATCACAGCTGGTATCTTGGAATGGTATGCAAAATGACCTGAAAGCAAAGAATAAAAGAGGTAGGACCAGTAGAAAACGTCAGCGGCCATCTTAAAACAGGTTGAAAAACAAATCCAACTGAAAGACAGAGTAAAAAAGAGACAGAAAAGTCTAGATATATACATAACAAAGCTGTCAAAATGAGAAATAAGTAAAAGGGCATTTATAAAACAACTGCTACCATCCTATCAGCAAGCAAGGAAAAGCTTGTCCAAGTAAGTGCATTATTCTGCACATACCTGGGATGGCCAGGCCTATGTCCCTGGTAGGAAAAGGAGGGGTGTAAGGAAAAGGAGGCAGCGAAAGCAGGATCAGAGGTAGGTGACATGGGAAGAGCAGGAAGATTGTGGAGGACAGTGATAGTATAAGCTTGGATGCATGGCTGTTAAAAAAGGTAGTGAAGAACAGATAATACTCTGGATAGTGTGGAGAGCTATGTAGTGTATTATAGGCAGGTATTTTTACTATTATTTTTTTCAACTATTATTATGGTATTTAATGAGGCTGGACCTAGCTTCGAGAAGCAACAGAGTGCTTTACAGAGGTATACACCAATACAGATACATAACAGAGCCCTTTACAAAGGTGTACAACATTACAGATACATAACGGAGTGCTTTTCAGTGGTAACAACAGAACAGATAAACAGCGGGGGTTAGGATACAGGGGGACAGAGGAGGGGTACAGCTGTACCAGGTGGCAGGGAGGAGAGGGACAGGCAGCGCCTAGCGAGTCCGGTAGCACAACGGTTGCCGTGATGGCTTATGTGTTGAGGTGGAGAGACTCATTGAAGAGGTGGGTCTTGAGTTCTTTTCTGAATTGTATGAGTGTGGGGGCAAGTCTGATGCTGACGGGAAGAAGGTTCCATAGTCTTAGGGTGTAGGCAAAGAAGACTAGTTTTCTAGTCCTTTTCTTTTTGCAGTGGTGGATTTCAAATCTGCACGTGTCCTGGCTTCTGGTGGTGCGCTGTCTGCCAGAGATGCAGTGCTTCTCTGCGAGGTAGCTGGGTGACTTGAGGATGACTGCCTTATAGATGATGTAGCAAGACTTGAAGGTGATTTGTGCATGCAGTGGGAGCCAGTGAAGGTTGATGAGAGCCGGGGTGATGTGGTCGTATCTGCATAGACCCTTGATGAGGCATGCAGCCGTGTGTAGGACACTTCTCTCAGGGGTACAAGGGAGGATGGCGAAAGGATTTCAAAGAGTGCATTGCCCCCATCCAGATGGGATAGGATCAGTGCTTGAACAGTGGATCTAAAGCAGTCTGGAGAGAGGAGGGGCTTGACATTTTTTCACAGGAGGGAGAGCTGATACCAAGCTGTCTGAGTTTTCTTAGTTATGTGTGTCTTGAAAGAGAGGTGTTTGTCAATGTGGAACCCGCGGGACTTGGTACAGGAGGTGAGCTTGGGTGTAAGCCCTCAGAGTTCATGGTTGATAGCAAGGTCTGTATGCTTGGGTGTTCAGTGTTCTTGGTGAGGAGTAGGGATTCCGAGGGGTTGAGCTTCAAGTATGCACTGGATATCCAAGACTGGATCAGCAAGAGGCAGGTTAGGAGCCTATGGATGTCCTTGATGAAGTCGATCTTGAGGTATAGCTGTGTGTCATCAGTGTATTGGTGGATGTTCTGTGTGGCTTATCGGCTCCATGTATAGATTGAAGATCACTGCGGAGAGGTTGGAACCCTGCGGGACTCCATAGGTGACAGGTAGCATTGGCGATTTAGAGGAATCCATCTGAACAAATTGCTTGCAGTTGGCGAGGTAGAACTTGAACCAGTGTAGCACAAGGTTGCTGATCCCCATGCACTGATGTAGGGTGTCTGTAAGTGCCTGGCGGTCTACCGTGTCGAAAGCCGCCAAGAGGTTGAGTAGAAACAGGAGGCAGGGTTAGCAGTCGTTAAGGATGTTGAGGGCATCGTCGACCACCTATATGGTTGCTGTCTCCGTGCTGTATCTGTATCTGAATCCGGATTGGTAGGTTTGGAGGAGATTATTGGTGTCGATGTGTTGCTGCAGCTGTGTGGCTACTGCTTTCTCGATGATCTTACCTAGGAAGGGAAGATATGTGATGGGGCGATAGTTACCTAGGTTGTCAGATCCAGAGTGGGTTTCTTTGGTAGAGGGGTTATTTGTCCTGTGTTTAGGGTTGATGGGAAGGTGCCTAGAGTTAGGGAGCAGTTGATGATCTCTAGGTAGGGAAAGAGAGCTTCTGCAGGGAGGGTCTTTAGGATGGATGCTGGGAGGATGTAATCTGTATACGATGTGGCTTTGAGTGCGTCCAGGGTTTCTACTAGGTCCTCTGTCGAGAATGTCTTGAATGTTGTCCAGGGAGTGGAGATTTTACGATGAGGGACGTGAGGTGGGTCTGTGGATGCAGAGCTGGCTTCTATGTGCTGGCTAATCTTGCTGATTTTGTCGATGAAGAAAGTGTTGATGGCAGTGGATTTTTCAATCGAGTGTGGTATGGCAGAGCTGGGTAGCAGGTTGATGCACTACTTGACCGCTTTGAAGAGGGCTCTGTTTTGTTGTTGGCTTCCGCTATGGAATTCTGATAGTAGGAGGCCTTGGCTTTGTTGATTAGTTGTCGGCATATTGCTCGGAGTTCCTTGAGGAGCGCCAGATCGTATGCAGTGCTGGAGCGACACCAGGTTTTCTCTTGTTTCCTGATGACTCTTTTGCTGAGGTTGAGTTCTTGCGTGGGCATTGTTTGCTTTACAGTGACACTGTAACTGAAGCCTGCAGGACTGTGAAATCATGATGACATATTGAGGGTGGCTACATTTCTGTTGCCTGAGGACAATATTACAACATCACCAATTTGAAACAGACGAGGGAGATACAAGCTCCCGCTATGGTGAATCATTCCCTGATAGTGTAAGAACTTACAGATTTCTGAAAAAGATAACAGTTACACCTGAAGAAGGGGCGGTCTGCCCTGAAACGTGTTATATAGTGTGTATATCAGAGCATTTCCATGATATACCATCTTCGTGGACAATTCATTGCTCCACTATAATTTTGAATTATCAGATTAGTTAAATAACATATGTTAAAAACAGTACAATTTATCATTTGGTTAAAATGTGAAATAAGAATCATTTTTGTTGTGTTTCTTCTTTTCATCTCTTTAATAATGAAATAGTATGAGAAAGATGATTTAAAATTGAAATTACATTTGTGATACAAAGGAAATATTTCTTTGACTTTGTTTTGTTAATATTAAATGTTGAAAAACAGTGTTATGGATTAAAGTTATACATTAAACTTTTTTCATGAAACTTTAATAGGAATGGAGTAACTGGGTAAATTGTCAAATGATTTTGATAAGCAGATTTTTGTGAGTTCTTGTGTGTACCAGAGTGCTGACGGTTTTGATTTGCAGGTGTGTTGTATCCGAGGTGCATGTTGGTTGATGGGAGGATGAGAGCGTTGTGTTGAGTGCTTCCACTAGAGTCACAGTTCTGTTGGGAGGTGTTTGGTCCATGTAAGGTGTATGTTGTCAATGTCTTTTGTGAGGGCTTCCACTGAGAAGTTCTTGAATTACCTGAAGGTTTGTCTGCTGTGTTTCTGTTGGGAGTGCTTGACTGGGGTGGTGTGCAGGATGCTAGGTGGTCAGACCAGTCAAGCTGGAGAGGAGAGCTGTAGTGAGGGAAGACAATGCAGTGATGATTAGGTCAAGGATGTTACCCTTCTTGTGGGTTGTTTCTTCCGTGTGTTGTGTGAGGCTGAGAGTGTTGCGAAAGCTGAGGAGAGCTTCCTTCATTGGTTTGGTGTGCTTGTTGCCTGGGAGGTTGAAGTCTCTGAGGAAGATGTTGTTTGCGTGCGTAAGGGACATGGTGGTGGCCAGGTCGTTTAAGCCTCAGATGAAGTCGGTGTTGGGTGTGGGTGGTTTGTAGATGAGATGGAAGGAGACTGTGTCTGTTGGGGAGAGCGGGAAGAGGAAGGAGAGGACTTCAAAGGAGCCAATGTTGTCGATGTCAAGTCTTGTGCAGGGCCACAATGTCTTGTGTATGACTGGAAGGCCTCTGCCTGTCTTGTTCGGGCAGTCTCTGAGTCAGATGTTGTAGCCGTCGGGGATAAGGACATCTAGAATGTGGGTGGAGGTGGATGTCAGCCAGGTCTCAGTGATGAATATGGCATCAAGGTCATGTGTAGTGATGAGGTCGGTGATGTCTGCTGCATGGGTGATAGCCGAGCGGACGTTGGTGAGCAGCAACTTCTGGGTTATGGATGGTGAGGGGGTGTTAATAGGCTTGATGCTCATGTGGGTGAGGTTGCTTCATTGCGGAGTACATGCCTTAGAAGAGGGGAGATGCCGTTGATGTTGGCATTGCCTGGTGATGGTGTGGATGGCGTGTGAGGGCGAAGGGAGAAAACACATGTCAGCGCAGGTTTACCTGTTGTCTGAGCAGGGGTTTGGGCCCTGGGTCCTGCCAGTCCGAACAGGTCCAAACAGGAATTGCCCGTTTTTCGTCTGCTCTTCACTTCAGACACCCGGGTAAGAGATGCCCTTGATTTAAGAGTTAAGAGCAGAAAGGAAGCGGCAATGCTAAGAAGGTGGATGGGGCTTAGGCCAGGTGACCTAGATCCACTTGCACCTGGTCACCAACTGCCAATTAATAATAACAACAACAACCATAATAATAATAATCTACAATACACAGACCACCAGAACACCACACATGGACATATTTAGCTGGGTCCTAAGTGGATTAGGAAATCTGTAAGGTACTGTGAGTCGCAATGTGAAGATAACTCAGACAAATATGCTAGAAATGTCTTCTTAAACATAGTATATAGGGACATATTTGGCACGTTTCTAGCAGACAAGATAAAAAGTCAGGCCAGCGTAAAACTATTTCATACCTCAACCACAAGAAAACTTCGACTGAGTGGTGCAGATTTAATACAGCATTTCAGCTACCAGGAGCACCTGTGGATTCCTTTGCAACCAGGCAATACAAATTTGTGGAACATTGGGACATTCACAATTTCTCAAATGAAAAGACCATTCGACTATGCACCATTGTGGATCTTTATCCACATCATTTAGGAAAGGAGTCATGAAGGACCCTGTGAAACTTGCCAACATTCTCCAGAAAGCCAGGACTGAAGCAAGTAAGCAAGAGCATAGACCCATGGAGGCATGAAAACATGCAAACAAATCCTGCTGATATTGTGCGGAAGTTCTCTCCCAACTCATCTATTCCCCTCTCTGCACCAACATTTCTCACATTCTCTACATTCTATTTTCTCCTCCTTTTTCTTCCGACTCCTCATGCTACCTTTTTCCATCAGCTTCTTCTACTCATCCATTTTCCTTTTTCCTCTCCCCCCTTCTAGTTTCTCCTCCAGTTTTTCTTATCACTTCCTCTCCAGGACCTCTTCTTTTCTCCACACTCCTTCCATAACTTGGGCAATACATTATGGGGGTGCTAGGCCTGTGAGGGGGCAAGGCCTGCTGAATGCTGAATCTGGTTTTAATTGTGCCTGTGCTCTGCATACCTTTCTAACAATCAAAACATCAGCAGCACAGCCACAAGGTATTGACCACATGGGGGTACACAAGAAAAGAAAAGCACATCACCTGAGAGCCTATCCTGCCCTCTGCTGCAGTGCAGGGCTCATCAAACCTACCTGAACCTCTCTCTCATTTCAGGGAGTTCTGTCTATTCTCAAACCAATCTAAAGGAATACAAGTTCACCTAAAACTAAGCTATATGTATAGTGAAATATTTGTAGGCATAGGCCCTAAAGAAAGTCTAATCACCCCATCTCAAAAACACTGACAGAGGCTCAAAAATGCCTAATCTTGCTTTGACTGCACTGTACGAACCACTGTGTCCTGAAAATTAACAGTAATAATGACTCAAAAACAAGCTCTTTCCATCTTCAGAAAAACAAACCTAAAAACCCTGCTTCCTCCTGCCAATATTGACAGTCAAAGACTGCTATCCAGACAAACACACTTTGCTTCTGCTTTGGCCCTGAAATCCACAAAAATGATCCGCAATGATGTCCCACATTAGCACAGCATGCATGTGAACGAATTGGCAGGCAGTGAATGTCATTCCAAGACTCCGCTCTGTCCATAGGCCCCAGAGCTGCTTTCCTGACACCCCTATGAACAGTGAAACGAACACAAGAGCAACAAGTTACTTCCATTAGTGGGCAGGACAGCAAGTTAAGTTATGTTATGCATATGTCACGTTTCTCTCAACGTTAATCTACAGGTGTACACTTTCAACGTGCAGTTTTTGCCATAATCGTTTTCGTCGACTTTAAAAAAAAAAAAGATTTGTGTTGTGTGTTTGGGGTAGGAGATTTTGGGGTGGTAGGTGGCAAGTTAAGGTGGTGGGGTTGGGTAGGATGGTGGTTGGCGGGACAACCCCTTTCTTAAAAGAAAAGAAAACGAAAACAACAGCAGCAAAATCTGCACGTTCAAAGTATAGACATGTAAATTAACAGTGGCGAAAACTGTGTGGATGGGTCTTTAATCACCTTAACGCAAACAGGCCCATCACTTACATGATTATACATAAAGTTTTATTGTACAATTTTCCGGGGAGCAGTTAGATGGTGTTGCAGGACCAAACCAACCCAGGTCTGAACAAGCCACATCAGTTCCCATCTTTTATACAGTTTTGCAACAGTTAAAACACTCCCACTACTTTATTGCAATCCACCCCTAAACATGATTGCACAAAACCCTCTTTAAAGAAATTCCATCTTTTCCCAATTCCTACATTTTCATTGGCCAGTTTTATCTTAATAATTATCTTCAGATCATATTCATAGCACACCTCTTATGATTCGTCCGTAGTAGGTCATGATGTCAACACATGGTTAAACATTGGTATCGAAAACATAATTCATTACAAGAAATAACTGGACTAATCTGTTCAAACCCTAACTCTTGATTTGCACATAACTGGCATTAATATTGCCCGCGATATGAGTCAGGCTGGGTGAATGATTTCTCTTTGTTCGTGATGCTATCTCATTCCCCAGATCACTGTTCCATTGACACTTTCCAATCTATAAAAACTCCCACTTCATCGCACAATTGAAACTCCTGAATAGCTTTAGGCACTGGCTAACTGCGCGTTATACTCCTGACCAAAATAAATAACGAAACTCTTTCTGTCATGCTCTCAGGCAGCAGGAGATTACATCTACTATCTACGAGACTTATCAGACCATAAAAACTCAAGGCTATCTCCTACAGCTCTACTGACCGCAAAGGCTGAAGTTCTGAAAACCTGGCAAGGTTAGTTTAAAAGTCAAAGTACATTTTGCAAAAGGGGTCCCAACTACTGTGTTCCTGCATGAATTCCCCATCTATTTATATTATTGTATATGTACGTTTTTACATTTGGTGGGTTTAACATTTTATCCTTTTGCACACATGCAAGCTAATATGTATCAATTTCTAGACCAACAGGAACACTAAAGTAACATATCCCATCCATAATTAACTACAATTTAATACCTATGGAATTGCAACATGGTGCCCACCTTGCCGCCACCCCCAGTTCGTCATACGGTGCGTGCAACAGGAACCCCTCGTAATCATGGGGACCTTTCTTGACCATGCCAACATTCCCCCCTTTAGTTAATAAATAACCAAAAAACATAATCATCTTTTTGGGGAACAACTCCACGACCATCTCTTACACTGGTCTCAATATGGGCATAATCCTCTGCAGAACAAACCCAACTCATCCCCCCACCATTCCTACAATCTACCTGCTGCTCCACACAAGCATGGCAATTTGGTGGAGGACACAAGACACCTTCAGTTTGAGTACCCATATGGGACGAAGTGGTGGTGGCCCTAGCCTTGGACAAATTTACGGACATCATGGTAGCAACTGTTGGTACCTGGGCAGAGCGACAATGCAGGATCAACTGACAAGAACAAAAAAGAATGAGAAAACAGCCAAATTAGGTAATATGATTTTTCCAGCGAGGCTCGGCCAAGAAGGCATACACGAGAAAAGAGAGTCTCCCCGTAAGTTGTTGGTGATCCCAGCCTCTGTTTCCATGATCACTTTCAGTTTATGCAGGGCAGCAATAGTTCTGGTAAGTGTCCCGTTTTCAGTATCATTGGGAGGCACAACTGTGCAACAGGTACTCCTATCTTGCGGCATACCCCACCTTGCATTGCTGTTAGGAGACTGAGTATATACTAGAATCATACGTCTGAGTGCCATTAATTCTTCCCTAATGGCACTGAATGCTGAATCGGACACGTTTATAAAGAGTAGGAGTTCATACCTGGTCAGCTGGAGCCATTTGGCATTGGCCGGGAGGGAGGCGAAGAAGGTCTTGGCATGGCTAAACAGCCAATATCGATCTGGAATGTCTGCTGAAGCCTGTGATGATGCTGCTGAAAGGTAGCTTGATCTTCTCATACATTGCATTTGTTTGTGATTTTCATCATCGAACATAGTCCTTGACCTGTCCATATAAGGTGATGAAAGGGGTCCAAGGGGCACAGGGGACAAAGGGGACACAGATGTAATTTAGGGTATTGGACGGGCTAAAATCAGGTTCTCTTCAGGGATCATGAGGACTGGCACATGAAGGGAACAGAGACTACACACACATCGCCAAGCTGGAGGCAACTCTCTGTAGCATACGATCCACAGGTTGAGAAATTATCCAAAAGAGCAGCTGTACCTGCAGACACATCTGTGATGCAAAGCGTGTGACTGCAGTTGCCATTTGTGCCAATGGGCATCGTGCCAGCACCCTTAAAACACAGAGAAGAATGAGTGTCTGTATTCTAAAAGGTTTGTCTGGCTCATTGAGCCATGTCAGATACTGCAAATGATTTCTGCATACTGTCCCGTACTCTTGATTTATCCGTGCCACCCCTCCTTCTGAGAATCCACTCATTCCTGCAGCTCTGCAACTCCTCACCCCTCACTACCATCTATTTTTAGAAAAAATAGCTACATCCAAGGTCAATTGAACGCTTTGAGCACAGCTAATATTTTTGTGTTCTGCACGCTCAGCAACTGAGCATTCATCATCACTTGGTGTAATTTATGTTGTAATTGACTGCCCTTTAAACTGCCCTCAAACCCTGCACAGGGCTAGCAGCACTAAGCATAGTACGGTTTATAGTGATAATATCGAAAACAAAAATGTGGAAAGTCATAATCTCGAAAAAAAACATTCGAAAACAAAAAAGTTGCATTTTTTTTTATTACGTTTTTTATTCGAAATGGGGCGGTTCCCCCTAACCCCCTTTTTTAATTTATTTTTTTGTTTTACCCTTTTTTTTATTCCCGGACCCCAAAACATATATATAAATAAAAAAATTAAAAAATCGACATTTTTTTTGCGAGATTATGACTTTCGACATTATTGATTCGATGTTTTGACTGCACACCGCATAGTACATCTGCTACCTTTATCTCACTTGGGATAAATAGCCTAGGAGTGCCAGAAGCATTGGGGATGAGAGAGTAGATGTAGAAGTATCCTACCGATTTCTCTCTCCCCACCTTCCTCATATGGCTATACCCTATGTTAATAGAACTTAAAAGGACCTGTCAGGGGTAAAGCATTTAATAATCAATATTTTTAATTATTTAAGACCTTCATAAAACAAGTATTAAATCATAAGACATCAATTCAAAACATGGGTCATCAAAAGGAATTTTTGTGACATACAGCCATTAGAGGGCTACCCTTCAGTTGGAGCATAGAAAAAAGGCAAGAAAGGGATAAATCATTGTTTAGAATCATTAGTATTTTAACAATTGATGTTGGTATTATAGCTCTGTTTTTTTACAGAGGCATCTAGTCTAGATATAACTTTCTTGGCTTTTTTCTATGCTCCAACTGAAGGAGCATAGAAAAATCTCCTCAGACATGTCTATGTAAATGTTTCAGATGTTGCAAATACATTATTAATCATTGCATGTCAATATATCTAACAAAAGCAACATGTGAGTCAAACAATGATTATTGCAATTGTTCATAGAAATACACTAATTTCATGGTCTGTGTTAAGACCTAGGTCAATACAGCGTAGAAGATACATTTACTCTCCATTTGTCTCAATTTGAGTTGCAAATCACCACCCCTCTTTCCTCTTTTGGCTCTCATTAGTATAATAAATTAGATTTTTGATTTGTTGGAAAATTGGTGATTTCTCTGCCAATGTACTGCTAACGGTACCTGTTGATCCTGGCTTTTCAGACTAGAGAGATGTTCTCTGATCCTAATCCATAACTGACGAATAGCACTTCCCACATAAATCTTTTTTGAATATTCCTTAGGTGGATCAAACTCTTGTTGTCCTTCACCTTCAAGGCAGTCAGAGTCATGTAGATCACAGTATGCGTCAGATGGAAACGCTACTCATTCCAGGGACACACATAGGTGCGGATGTAGATGTGGTCCCCGGGGAGAAGCTGTAGCTTGTGCTGATCGCCACTTTTTCCTGTTGTCTGTTGGTGAGAAGACACAACCTGTGAGGATATAATGTTAACACTTTTTGTTGATGCTGTAAGGTATTCTCTAAACTCCTCTCCTAGGACCGCAGCAGTCTTGTGTGCATCTCATGTCATACATGTAGGTGAGAGAGGTGTATGAGCCAACGCCAAGTCACGATTTTATGAGAGCTTAGTGGTGGTCCCTCCCTGGCTGGTTTCTTAGATAAAATAAAACCAGTGGGATGCAAAAATACCTTGATTTATTCGATTCTGCTCACAATTTGGCTAACTGGGCCTTAAGGACCCAATTGAGACTCTCAGCGATCCCATACACTGAGCAAAATCAATGCTTTATTCCTAGGAACAAAGTGATTTCTGCGAACGAGGCACTAAAGATGTGGATTCCGTTGTCGTATTTTAGAACCTTGCAATTTCCCCATGTTGGAAATACCTCTCGCACCAGAAATCTCGCTTCTGATTTAGCATCAGGATGTACGCAGGGACCAGCATCAAGCCACCGGGAGAATGGACAAGCCACCACATTTAGATATCTGAAGTTACTGCACCTCATTATCATGTCCACAAAATTGATGCAGAGCTTCTTGAATGGACCAGAGGGCCTGGTTAAGATCCTGCTCACCGAACTCATTGTATTTCTGGGACTCCCTGCACACTACACAATTCCCTACAAATCTACTTAGCTGTTCTTATAAGTTAGGGAAAAACCAGTCCTGATAGAGCACTGATGTGATTTGTCGTTGAGAAATATACGACGGACAATACAGTTGCTCTAGATCCTTGCTACGTTCCCTGTCACCTTGAGTCTCCAATGCAAATCTGTGGGAGAGAGAACACATGCTCTCTTTTTCCAGAGCTCCTGTTCTTTTCTAGGTGCTTTCCCTTGCATTTCTATTATCTAGAGCATCGGGCTACTGTGTACAGGGCTGGTAACTGTACCGGTTGGACATGGTTTCCATTTTCTAGGAATCTGTGAAAGTAAAATATGCTGCTTCCTTTGCCGCCTTGTCTGCGGCATCATTTCCAGGAGCTATTGAATTAGTGTGGTTAGCATAGGCAGCGCAATTTACTAGACCTCTCTCTGCTGGCCAGGTTAACGCTTCAATTAGCTGGGATAGCAGCACAGCATGCTGGACAGGGGACCTGTCAGACCTCATAACAATGGCACCTGCAATTACTTCCTGCAGTATGTGTGGCTGAAATAAAAACTTAAATGGTACTCGCCAGGCCTGATTTCTGATCCCCTGGGCCCAAGTCAACAAAGGTATGAAACACGTTCCTTGTGGTGTAATGCTGTCTGCAGGCTAAATACTGGGACATTATTTATAACTTTCTGCATGGTGTGGAGCTGTGGAGTGCTGCCCCGGCGCCTACGTGTGCACTTCTATGTTTCAGTATACATATATACATACAGAGGAAAAAGGAAAAACCAAACGCAGGGATCAATCGGGAGACCGTCAATGCGTCAGGAAGACATAACATCTGACAGTACAACGCAAATTGTCAATCCCTCTGACAGAATCTTTACAGACATGGAACATAACGTGCTAGCCAAAGGGCTATCATATTTTCTCACCACCAGCTTTGACGATCTGCAAGCCAGGATAGACCTTTATTGCTTTATTAGAAAACTACGATCGGCCAAATACTATGCTAACAGTGGTCCCACAAATGAACATCAAGAATCCCACGAAATCCCAACCAAATTAACCATTCAAGAGATACCAACATTATGTGCTTTGAATTAACTGTACAATCAAGAACCACTTTTGGAAATGATATCAGGGAATATTGATGCATGGGACCAATTCCACGACCAGGCACAGATACCACCATGCCAATGCAAAGCAATCTTAAAAGGAAGTCAAAATGTAATCCGTCCAATACCAACTGCCCTACTATCGATCTATTTGAAGATCTGTTTATTAACAACTTCAAAGCATTGGCAACCAGACCAAGGGTGGAGAAAAACAAGTCAAATCTAACAAATGCCCTGTCACAAGCAATGGAAAGCTTGAGAACAGACCAATCGATTATAATCAAATCCTCAGACAAAGTGGGCAATGTGGTTGTTCTAAATAAAAATGATTATAAAGCAGAAGACATGCGACAACTCAGAGATGCTCACAGCTATGCCAGATTGCCCATCGATCCATACCCACAATACAAAATTGAATATGACAACAAACTGACAGCCTGGTTCACGGACGGCTTAATGAGTTGGGATGAAAACATTTATTTAATAAAAGATTGTCCAACGACACTGATAATCCACTTCATCCCTAAAGTACATAGGTCTAGGATAAGACCACCAGGCCGACTCATTGTAGCCCCTATAGATTTCCTATTGGAAAAAACATCTAAATTTGAAGATAACTTTCTCTTCCCTTTTGTCGAGACTCTGCCGTTTTACACCAAGGACACCAATGCCTTTCTGAATCACATCGCCCAGCTCCCATCCAATGATAATTACCTTCTAGTAACACTTGACGTTGTCTCGCTGTATACCTGCATTTCTCACCAACAAGGTACCAAAGCGGTGAAGCGATATATATCTTCAAGGTCTTTAAGTTATCGTGATCACTCACAAATGCTGCTCGATATATTATTCTTCTGCCTGACACACAATTCTTTCATGTTCGACAGGCAATTTTTTTAATCAAACATGTGGTACCGCCATGGGCACTCCAGTTGCCCCTATGTATGCCAACCTATTTAGGGGAGCATAGGTTGAAAAATGATTTGCCTGTGATGACAAGAATATCTACACAGTCAAGTAATTTTATGGCGAAGATATATCGACAAACTATTCATTGTATGGGATGGCACAGAAGCAGACCAGTTAATATTCCTCCAGGTACTCAACATGAAAGAAAATAATCTGAAATTCACCGAACACAATGACAAAGTGGAGGTGGTATACCTAGACCTTCAAAATCAAGATAATGAAGGGGATGGTCATGACTGAATTACATCGAAAAGCCACGAGTACCAATTCAGTTTTACATGCCTCCCAACTTGTCTTAAGAACATCATACCCTATGGTAAGTTTCTAAGTATAAAATGCAACTGCAGCGAGAATGAAACTTGAGAGAAAAATGCTAAGATGGCAGCTGCCAGATTTCATGTCAGAGGATACCAAAAAGAGACGATCAACAAGGCCTATGATAAAACCTTTGGCCAAACTAGAAATGACATTCTCACCAAGAGAAGATTTGCGAGCCTCAAATCTAAAAAAGAAACAAACTGTAAAAGATTCATCACCACATTCAATCCAGGTGCAAAAGAAGTGTGAAAGTTCCTGGAAAAGCACTGGCACTTATTGAAAAGAGACAAAGATATCTGTCATCATATACAAGCCAATGCGACTATGACATTTAGAAAGTCGCTATCAATACAATCCAAATTATCTCCAAGTTTGTTCCAATCAACTACTGCCTTGACAGCTGCCAGCTGGCTCACTAATCAATCTCCAGGATTTTATACCTGCTCAAAATGCAAAGCATGCCGCTTCGGAGTGAGCACCAATAGGTTTATTCATCCACGCACAGGGAAGGAGATTGAAATCAAGAAAGTCATCACTTGGTCGACACCATTTGTCATCTATGTCATCTCCTGCAAATGCAATTTTTGGTATATCGGCAGCATCAAACTTGAGGTAAAACTCTGCATTTTGCAACATTTGAGAGCGATGAAAATCCGAGATATGGCTTATCCATTGGCAAAGCACTTCTGGAAGTACATCAGGGGTACATTTCCTCGCTATCGATACTGTGAATGTCCATCCAAGGGCCGGTAACAGAATAATGAAGTTGAGACAAACGGAGTGTCAATTTATAGTGGACTACAACACCAAGGGCCTCATTACGAGTCTGGTGGTAACCGTGCCGGAAATTCAGGCAGGTTACCGCTGGACTCGTATTACCATTCCCCCTCAATGATTGCCGGAATCACCAGGGCATTACAACCCTGGTGATCCAGTAATTCCAGAGGCGGAATTCTGTTAAACCCCATTCCCATAGAGTCCCATAGGACTCCATGGGAATGGGGAAGTGGAAACACCGGCACCTTGCTGTAATGGTGCTGGTGTTTCCATGTCCGCCTGCAGGCGGGTGGTGTTAAACCCGCCAGGTCAGACCTGGCGGAGTGACACCTCCCACCTGCAGGACTCTTAATCAGCGGGTCCGGAAAGAATGGTGGTGGCAGATTTACCACCACCGTTCTTTCCGGACCGGGGGGGTCTTAATGAGGCCCCAAGTCTCCAACTGGTCACAACAAAGATGAACTACATACTTTTGTGGGCACATGAGGTTCATCATAGATGCTCGTATGTATATCGCTTATTCGATAAATATAGACTCAGATTAATCCAGAGACCATATCTGCCTATACAATATCGACTTCTTCAGAGCTGTTTCATTCAATGCAATTGACATTTATTTTCTTGCAGTTGAATTTTTACACTTTTATGTGTTTAATTTATTTTTTCTCCTATTCTCTACTTCAATGCACAACCTGGCCGTTGTTCGACCCCTTACCGGTCCCTTTCACATGGATACTACTTGTGCATGCGTAGTATCCTCAAAAAACAACCCCTCTTTACGATATGTCAAAATAAGTAACAAGCGAGGTTCTACCAAATTTAGCACGTAATATAAGGAACAACAGTGTTTTACCATCAAATGTTTTAGGCACTTGCACCTTACCTTCAGTATCAATGTGATACGGATTCATGTGCTATCCAACACCAGAATCATTTAGCCCCTTAGTTCCTCCTGTCTCTTTACATGCACAAAATAACAAGGTTTGACACCTGTGATAATGGAGAGACCTATAGCGTCCACTAGGACCACATAGCCCCAATGTTCCTAGGTCTCCACAAATGTTTATCGGACATCATTGTCACAGTCTTAGATCCTAAATAACCGTGTATTGTGTTTTGCACAGCATGACATACACATACACATAACCATCAACCTTGTCACCTTCATGGCATTTGATACACAGGCTGCATTCATTTACACAGCACGTTGCACTTTCATTAGGTTACCAATATCAATATTGTATATTGTATCCTATATCAAACTTAATTTGAACAATCATGCCATCATCATATGCACAGCACAATGCACTTTACAATGTGTCTTGTACGCGATCATCTGCACTTTGCATGATGCACTTTATAACTGGATGTTATGTGGTTGTTTAGTGTTGTAAGCTATTTGTAAATATACCAACTAGCTTTTATACTAACTGAGCAATAAGTGCCCATGAGGTCAAAACATCAGAGAATTCAGAGACCTTAATCTATTTAAACAAACATACCATTACTATATGCACAGCATGATGCATCTTACAATGGGCCTCATTACACGGACGGCGGTAACCATGGCGCTATTAGCGCCATGGTTGCCGCCGGTATTTTACCGAGTCCGCCATGGTGAATGGCGGAATTACCGCCCAATTCCAAGGTGTGTGGGGGCGGTAATTCCCCATTCACCATGGCACTTCCCCATTCCCATTTTTGCCCCCATAGGGCTCAATGGGAATGCTGAAGGCGATAATTACGGTACTGCAAATTGTGGTACCGTAATTACCTCCTAGGTCCCTTTGCGGGTCCCGTCCTTAATGGCTGGTAAAACCAGCCGTTAAGGTAGGGTCCCACAAAGGGACCTCGTAGTAAGGCGGTAAGGGTTTACCGGCACTGGTACCCTTACCGGTACCGGTAAACCCTTACCGCCATCCATGTAATGAGGCCCAATGTGTTTCCTTTAAGTGACATTTAAAAATGATGACAAAATACAGTCCCAATGTTTCATATACATAAATGAAAGGAGGCAAATATGCGAGTGTCATGTTTCTGGCATTCATATCTGCGTATGTTCTGTTTTTGGCCACAGTCATCTGAAACAGTCTTGCTTTTAAATTAGCATCTTGTGCAGTAATACGCCGTGCCCATTAAACAACTGGGTCGGCATTTCATGGCCAATCACGATTACATTGGAGATTAAGCTATTAATTGCATAGCACGCCGCACCACTTTAGATTGTTTTAATGTACTTGCCCTGATCAGTAACGACAAACGCCAATCAACAATGACCACATTTGACATTATGCCATTATTCGCATAGCACGTTGCAGTTTATCCTGCGTGTGCATCTCTGCCCCCTACCTAATGTTAAGAATTACAAGGTGTCTATACTACAACCAAATTCTATGACAAGACAGGAGGCTAGCATTATGCTTTATGCTTATCTTTCTTTAATACTGCCATATCAGCATTTCAAAACTTTAACTTTTAACTTTTATGTTTTGGTTTTTCTTACATGTTACTTGGAAAAAAACAAAGCAGGAAGTTACAAGTTTCATATCTCAACTGAAATCAACTAGGTTTCAGAAACCACGCTTCCCATAATCCTGAGGCCCTTTGTAGTCCTGACCCCCACACCAATCAGTGGCCAGATAGGGGTATAAGCACTGACTCCCCTAGGTCCATTCCTCTTTCTTTTTGCTGCCATACTGAGATAAGTGTTATGTCTCATGTTTATGTTCTTGGATTATCGTTGCCTATTATAATATAGTCACTAAATGTAGTTATTATCAATGATAGTTAGCTGATAGACTAACAGGTGTTTGATTGATGGCTGTCGAGAGTTTATTTTACAGCGTTGTGTAGAAGACGCGCGCGCGCGTATTACCAGTGGTTTCCCCCGTCATACTTTTATTTCAATTCTAACAGGAACGGGAGTGAGGAGAGGCGGGGCGGAGCCGCGGGCAAAGCCGCTCGCTTCTGGCAGCCGTCCCGCTTTCCTCCAGCGTATGCGGAGTCTTCGCTCGCGAAGGCGAAGGCTCTAGGACCCTGCGGCAGCCTACATTATACGCGTGTACGCGGAGGCGGCTCGCGCCGCCGAACGCGCAGGGCTTTAGGACTCAGCGAAGCAAGTTCAGCCTCATAACATTCCCGGCATGCTCCACGCTCCCCTAACGCTCGTTTTTTGCGCGTACACATAGCGAAACGGAGCGGAGGGTCGTGTGAGTCAGTACCTGAGAGAAATTTTCGAAAAAAAAGGAGAAAAGACATTTCTTGGTGGCATCTGCTGGATCTGCAGAGAACGTGAAACAGTTTCACAGATAGGCTAGAAGGCACAGAGTGCACAGGAGGTAAACTCTGATTCAGAGCCTTAATTTTCAGCTGACCCCGAGAAGTTAGCGCTGCTAACATTATTCAATGGCTCACTCATCGCACCCAAGAGATTCCCAGTCCACCACACCAGAGTGGAGTGAACAAGAGTGGGAAGAAGAACCCACTTGGCAAGACACAGATTTATCCCTCAGCTTCAAGAGGGTACTGGGAGATTCACTTTCTCAAGCAGTCTCCCAAGGGGTGCAACCTTTGACTGAAAGGTTGGAAATGCTCGAAGCATGCATGGCTTAGCAGCAGGAACAGCTGGCGGCCAGGAAGAGACGGGCTGACAGCCCTGGGGCGGGGACGTCAGCTGGACACCCTCAGAAGAGGGTTGAAAGTAAGGGAGGTAAAAAAGCCCGGAAGAGCGCAGACTCATTGACCCCCTCGGGCACAAAAGATAGGGTTGACTCTGTTCCCCAAAGTGAAAGCGACCCAGTCGCCAGATTGAAAGAAGCCTTTCTAGCAACATTAGCAGATGGCCACATCAGACCCCCTGTCCCAGGGGTGGACAATTCAGGGGAATATAAAGAGGGATACGCCCCCGACGACGAAGGCAGCGAGGAAGAAGATTTCCCTCAACCAATTCCTCAAACTCTTCCCGAGGAAGAAGACAACATAATCGGTAGGTTTGACCCAGAGTCCATTAGACACCCAAAGTCCTCTGAGTGGGTGCCCTCACCCAGAGTGGCCTTATACATGTCACAACACATCAGGAAGCCGCTGGACAGAGAAGTTTGATCCCGCATGCGATCAGAATGTCCACGGCCTGAGCTGCCCGGGAAGCTGGCAGATACACCAGAATTAGACCCAAAAATGGTCACTTTTGTGACCAAAACAGCACGAGACGTTAGGAAAGGCATCAATCATGCGTGGAAAGGGTGTCAAGATAAGCTCCTGGACTTAGCAGGTCCACTGGCAAAGATTATGGACCTTGTAGAAAAATCAAAAGATACTGGTACCCCAGTAGACATTCACGCCCTAGGTAACTGGGCTCAAAGAGCAGTGTGCTTGTTGGGTAACGCCAACTGTGCACTCTCTTCAGAGCGTAGAAGAGGCATCCTCCTAAAGATCGACAGTAAGCTCAGCGATCTAGCCACGTATGAAGCAGGTGAGGGCTACAAAGGCTTGCTTTTGGGGGAGGCCTTCGCAAAGGAAATGTCTCAATTTGTTGGCACTTACTCAGCCCTCGAGAGAGCTCAGAGCTCTATAAAGAAGATATTTCCCAGGCGTGTTTTTGCTGGGACCGGACGATTCAGATGTCATTCGTCCGGTCGCTACAATTATCAAAGAAGGCCTCAAGGTCCACGCGCTCAATATTGGGAAAACCGTCAGCAGGACACCTTTTTCCCGGCCAGAGGAAGACATCCAAGAGGCCGCAGAGGAAGGGGTTCTTTCCGTCAGCCCGGCGCAACAGGCGGTGAGTACACCAATTGTTCCTATCAGAGGCAGAACTCTCTGTTTTCTGAGAGAATGGCAAGTTTTGTCAAGTGATGCTTGGGTTTTACAAGCAGTAGCGGGCCTTCACCTAGATTTCATAGACATCCCAAAGCAGTATAGAGAACCTGTCCCCATTTGCATGCCACAAGAAGAGAAAGTGCTTTTACACAGCGAGTTAAGCAAATTAGTAGAGAAAAACGCAATAGAGCGCCAGGGCACAGAAGGTCAGATTTTCCTCAGCAATATGTTCCTGGTGCGCAGAGGGGAAAAGATTCGTCCAGTCATAAATCTAAAAGAATTGAACAGTTGGCTGCAATACAACCATTTCAAGATGGAGGGCATACATCTCCTCCGAGACCTATTGCGTTCGGGAGATTGGCTAGCCCGTCTAGACCTCAAAGACGCTTATCTAGCGATTCCGATAGCAACTACCTTTCGGAAGTATCTCCAGTTACGATGGGAAGGAGAGATTTGGCGATTTGCATGCCTGCCGTTCGGGCTGGCGTCAGCACCTTGGGCGTTCACGAAAGTGATGAAGCCAGTAGCTGCAGCTATCATGGAGAGAGGTATTCGTATGATTATTTATCTGGACGATATCCTGGTGATGGGATCCAGCAAAGAGACCCTCACGAGAGATGTGAAGTAGATTTTCAAGTTCCTATCATCTCTGGGATTCTTAGTCAATTTAGAGAAGTCCCAATTAGCGCCAGTTGAGAGATTGGAATTTTTAGGCTTCACCATAGATACCGTGAAAGCGACTCTAGAGCTTCCAGGTCACAAAGTAAGAGCGATAAAGAAGGAGCTCAGGACAGTGATTGCAAAGCGAGTAATTCCGCTTCGGAATCTGGCCAGAATAGTAGGTCTGCTTGCATCTTCCATTCAGGCCATCTTCCCGGGACCGTTACATTATCAGCTAGTGAACCTAGACCAAGAAGCCATGACAGAGCTACGGTGGTGGCTAGAGAACATGGAAGCCTGGAAGGACGAGCGATTTTCAGAGATGTTCCAGAACTGACCATCGAGTCAGACACAAGCAGTTCAGGTTGGGGAGCCAGGTGCGAAGAAACCCAGACAGGCAGGAAATGGTCCGGCGAAGAGTTGAATCTCCACATAAATTGTCTAGAACTTCTAGCAGGCTCCTTTCGCAGTTCAAGCGTTCACGAAGGACAAAATAAGATGTTGCGTATTGCTCAAGATGGACAACATCTCAGCAGTCCGCTACATCAATAAATTAGAGGGAACAAGATCCAAAATGCTAGCGGAATTAGCTAAAGATTTCTGGCATTATTGCCTTCAGAACGACATTGCAGTGACTGCAGAATATCTTCCAGGGAGCCAGAACAGTATAGCAGACTGGAACTCTCGGTATCTTGTAGACTCCAGCGATTGGAAGCTGCACCCTCTAATTTTCAAGCGTCTCCAAGACATATGGGGACCCCTAGACATAGATCTGTTTGCGTCCAGACTGAATGCGCAGTAAAAGTAACAGTACAAAGCATGTAAGCTTTGTACTGTTAAGATGCCATACATCCATCAACTCCTGTGGGAAATGAAATTCCTGTAATTATCACAAGAGATCTGCCATGATGTGGACACTATTGAAGAGACATGCACCATGTCCTGTCACCCACATTACTACAAAAGCACCGTTTTGTGTCACTCTCATGACTTCAGAAATGAGTGCTGCTAATGTCAGCTAGAATGCTGATAGTGTGAAAAGTTTAGGAGCAATGAACCGCTGAAGTTTACGTAAAACTACGACAGACTGAGGCTCTGAGAGCCATACGGCAGGGATAAGCATAGCAGACTGCTTGAAAAAAAAATTGAAAAATGTATGTTTGATACTTTTTACATAGTCTACGCCATGAAACCAACCCACATGCCAAATCTCAGGTTTGTCGACAAAAATGAACCCTGAGGTTCTAGGTGGGGGCAAATAAGGGTAGGGGTACTGGGCCTCAATATAACTGGTTCATCAAAGAAATGTGTGCCCCTATCCGTATCTCAAAGTGAAAACAAATTAACTAAGTTCTGACACTCCACTCGTTTGTGGATGTCAGGTATTATTCCTTCCTTGTCCTAACTCCTAGTTTATGGCAAGTTTTGGACAAATCATCTAAGGAAAACCACTCACATTAACCTTACTTGTGTGCCCTCAAACATATGAGGGATAAGAAACTCAAAAAATTCAAATAGCTTTTTAATATTTCGTGTAAATAGAAAATAATATTCTGATTAAAAAGAGAACAAATTGAAAGGAACATGCAGTATAAGAATTTTTCTGTGTATCATGTACAATTCATGAGAACAAAACAACAATTCAGTTTAAGTATAAATCAAATCTCATACATCTGCTTGAGCCTTAATCAGAATCTTAATTTAATATCAATTATAATTCATTGTTAGATCTAGTGTTTCAGGTAAATATAAAAGGTAAAAAAACAAAGGGGAAAAAATTCTAATTGTTTCGAGCTGAATGCTAGAAGACACAGTCATTCATTAGAACTTCCATTCCCTCTTACTGCAAATTAAATGCTTATAACATAACATAAACTACATATACAATTAATGCATGTAACTGTTCCAAAGTATAAAGTCCTTGGTAGCTGTTCCAGGAGTTACTAACCTGTATTCCTGGTTTTGTGATATATGGAGTCTTGTGTCTGGGTCTTTGAAGTACAAGATATCTTAGTCTTGTCTTACCTAGTCTATGAAGACCCGGCTGTGTTTTCTGTATGTCGGAAACTATATCCCAAGCTCCGGGGTCAGTCCGCAGCGGGAAACCAAAAACAGGCTCTGGAGGCATTCACGGCAAGGCAGGAATGCGTACAGCATGATTAAGCTGTTAGACCTGCTGGCCTAGTATCGACAATTCTGTGACTCTTGGGTCTTAGTTGTCCAAGACTTGTAGTTGTAACCATGAGACTGGCATGAATAGTCAAGTAGCGTCCCTTCCTCCAGCTGCCCGGCTCACCATGGCATATGGCCGTACCTGTTCTGCTAGTGTAGTGGCCCTCAGTGTTGAAATCCAGATGAAACTTCAAGACCGGGGCAGAAGGTAAGTTTAGGTTCATTTATTTTTTATTTAAATATGTGTATGGATGCATTTGGGCTTGTGTTATGAGTGAGTGTATGATGATGGGTGCTTGTGTGAATGATAAAGTGATTGCTGTGTGAATGTATGTGCGTTTGTGTTGGTCCGTGGAGCTGATTTTGGCGAGTGGGGGGGGGGGGGGCGAGTTGTAAAACAAAGGCATTTTTAAAATGTGCACAATCCCCCTACCCACCTGCCAAGATCAGCTCTCCTTCTGAGGCACTTTAGAGCCCAGGGGACAGGGATGGTATTTTTTTTTACTGGACATCTATCATAGATGTCCAGTCAAAAATACCATGCTTTCCCCTTGTGCCCCCCAGTGCCTTGCATACACACATAATCATGTGGATTGTGTCAGGCACTGTATGGTCAAGGGGACAGGGAGGGTATCTTTTTACTGGATATCTATCATAGATGTCCAGTAAAAAAAATATCATGCCTGCCCCCTGGACTCCCCTGGACTCCCCAGCACCAATTGCAAACTGTTTTGTTTTTTTATCCATTTTTCTTTAAAACTATGCTCTAAAATGCAACATTTTAACCCATTTTTTAAAAGGAATTCCTGAAGGGAACCCGTTTCGCTTGCTTTGGGTGACCGAGCGTACCCTCCACTTAAAAATTCACCAGCCGCCACTGGCCCTGGAACTGGGCTGGAGCATGGTGGGGGAGCCCAGGGACTTTGGTCGGAGCAGGATGGGCGGGAGCCATGGGATAGTAGTGAGAGCAGGGTGGGGAGAGCCCAGGAGCTGTGGTGGGGTAGGGAGAGCCAAGGTACTGGATAGGATTTTGCGAAGCCCGGCCTGCCCACATTTTGCTTGGGGGGGAGGGGCAGGCATTAAAGGTTTGAAGACCACTGCTCTAAGTGTAAATAATAGGAATGCATTACAATAATCTAATTAAGGTGTTAAGGGTTCTGCAAGTTTTTACTGTCTCATGTTTTGGTGTAGAATTTCTAACAGGCTCAGCTGGTATAGTGAATGTTAAAGGATTATGGGTGTTGTAGTTTAGAACATATGAAAAGCTGCAGGTCGCTGTGCCTTTAAGTTGTGGGTAAAAATGCTAATACATTTTTAGCATACATGCTGCAACATTTGTGTGGCACTAAAGAAGGTTGGGGTGGACTAGGAACGAAAAGGGGCCCTGGGTATCGTTTTTAAAGTGGCCCCATACTACACATTTTCAGCAAGTCCAACCCTCTTACTATGAGAACGTTTGAAATAAAATAGGTCACCACACAAAAGGGGCCCAGAGTGCAAAGGCCTAACGGGAAATCTCCAGAGTTCCCTATAAACCAGTCCACCCCTGAAAAAAGGGAGCAGTGTTAATGGAAGTAGTGCTTTATTTTTCCTCTTTGCCATAGAAAGGCTTCATAGTGAAGTGTTGCATAAATGGAATGCATTTAAGAATTACTCATGGATTTTCTACAGTGCATATTAGATTTGGGTACCTGATATGTTAATAGTAAGTATTTCTAAAGTCGTGTTGCTAAATTTTTGCATTTTGCATCTGCACTGTGGGGGTTAAATGAACAGGTCAAATGTCAGTGCATATGCTTGTGCACTATGGGTTAGATTTCACATTTGACTTCTATAGTGTAAAGTGAGTAAATGGTAGCTGGCATGCTGACATAATAGGCAGGATATTGTTTATCTTCGAACACTGTTTGGCATGCTTACATGGTAAATAGCACTCACAATGGAAATGCAAGCGTTACAGACATGATTTCATATTGGGAAACATATATTTGTAATTCTGAACAGTCGTTAGTATGTGTGCATGGTAAGCAATGTTCACACATAAATTCAATCCTGCGCAATATTAAAATATGTCAGGGAAGGTTTCATTATAATTATGCACATTCCCTTTCATACTTGAATGGTATGGAGCATGTAGAATGGATTGCTATGGGGGTGCATGCTTAATGCTGTTGCATAAAGTAGGTGGAAGCCATAGGGATGTCTGGCATTTTTAAATGCAGTATAGAGTAACATAGTTAGCACCTACAGAATATTCCAGGTACCTGAACATATAATAGCAGTGACTGGCACATTTCTAATAGTTCTACATTTTCTAAAACTATGACCTTTTGCCACTGCTTTTTTTTCACTGTACAGTGCATTTCAAAAATGCTGGAGATCTCTAAGATATTGGCTTTACGCAACAGAAGGAAGGTACCATTTTTGCAGGGAAGTAAAGTTTCTGTATCTGAAAAGGTTCAGGCTGATGTTTCATGTTCTTTACAAAGCTGTAATGAGAGTAATTTAGTAATGTATGTTAAAGAGCATGTACAGGAAAATGTACAATTTGAGAGAGAAGCCATGTCAACTACTGAAGCCAGTGGAACCATTCAGATTCCAAGTAAGACTGTTAATAGAAAGAGTCTATTAGCATCATTACAGCGCATGGAGAAACAGGAGACAGTTAAAATAAGAAAAACAAGAACTGCTTTACTTTTAAGAGACAGGATTAAAAATGTGCATAAAAACATGTTTCACACGAGTGTTCTCAAATCTTTGGAGAAGTGTGAAATTAGATTGTGTTCATGTGTTGAAGCATTTTTTGCAGGAAAAAATTAGAGGGATTCATTACCAAGGTTTTTCATTTGAAAAGGAAATTGTTCATTTTAGTATTGAACAATTTAAAAACAACGTTGACTAAGGTAAAAAGTGATTCTATGAGAAAGTTCAATCATTTTGTGTACTTACACAACACAAGAAAACCTTTGTGATGTGTTTGGAGGAGATTGGATATACACTACAGGAAATGAAGAGAGATACATTAAAACATTCAACTTGCTATTGCAGAAACTGGACAAGGATATGAAGTGAAAGGTAATGTAATTTCTGAATGAAGAAATCTGAAAGTCAAGAACAAGTGAAGAAGATACATTAAGATAGTGTTCAATAGAAGAAAAATAAATCTAGCATGGAAATGTAATTCTTTGTGTAATATTTACAGGTAATCTTGTAGAATCTTAAAGAAATTCTTACAATGATTACACAAAAATGATAATGTATAACGACAAATCAAGATGCTGCAGAAAATCGATGACTGAAGTCTGTGAAAAAGCTGGACTTCTGGGTCAGTCGCTTGCTTGCCTTTAGAAAGGGAGATATGAGAGTCACATACGTATGCTTGCTGTACACCACAGCTAAATACTGTATCTTCATCTTAACCTGTGTCAGTGTAAAACACTATGTAGGTCACTTGCACTGTTTAATAAAGCACTTACCATTAAAAGTGTAGAAAGTTTAGTTTCTACTCTTCAGATGGTAAAAGACACTCATCTCAAATATGATTTCTATGTAGAAGAATTACATGTAGGAAGTGGCCCTGATGATTCCATGCTTTCAAAGGATCTATTTTTTCATGAGTATGGCCTAGGAATGACAATCTTTGAGTCTTCGTCAAGTGAAAAACCTGAGTATGTTTGTGTGTGTCAACGCACCTTCTACAGAAGACAACGCACCTTCTATGTACAAAAATAGTACATAGAAGAGAAAGTAAGACTGTGCACATGATGTTTGGAATGACCTTTATCTGTATTTGTTTGTATAACATGGATTCAATACAAGTGATGCACTATTTGTGTGCAAATACTGTTTCAGTGTGTTACAAAGAAGAAATATTCCTACAAGAAGCATATTGAACAACATGGTAGTGCCTGAAATTCCTCTTGTGCTTAGAAATGTGAACATGTTTGAGGTGATTGCATTGCAAATGGTTCATCCTTTTCAGGTTATTGTCAGACTACAAAGACATCAAAACTCCCTAAAAAGTCATTAGTGCAAGGTATGAAAGATAAAGTTGTGTATTTGACTCTCAATTTGCAAGAAAACATGAACGCTCTAGCAGTGAAATGTGATATTAATGATTCTTTGTTTTAGTGAATGGTGTTACTACAAAGTACAAACAAGTTTGACAACAGCTTATACATATGACAAAGGTAAAAGGAGCTTTAGAGTTTCTAGTCAGTCACAATGAACTGTATAAAAACAGTCTGAATGTACCAGACTTGTCCATACTTGATGTTGGATTAACAGACAAGAACAGTGAAATTCAGTTTCAGAGCATTACTGTTGCAGGAGGTAACAGTTTCTATAAGCATTACACTATCCATCCTCTACACTCACGAGAAGTGATGGGTGATAGTCTTGAATTAGATCAAATGAAACAAACAAAAGGTGCACCAGTCAGTGTCTGGGAAGAAATGTTAGAAGCTCATTGTTTCCCTCTGCTTTTTCCCACTGGAAAAGGTGACTGATTGGATGATCGGGAAGACCCCATTTCTTCCACGGAACACCATTGTACAGGTATGTATTCTGCACATTCCAGATTCCGCACCAATATTGAATATATTTTTCACTAACTGTAAGAAAGTGAATTTTCAACACTGTGCTATTCTGTTGCTCATACACTTCAAATGGAAACTAAACAAAAGAATGAAGTCCTAGAAGGGAAAATTACCAATATCCTTGGCCACTGTGAGATGAACTAAAGAATATTGGTATAGAAGACATTCTGAGGTTAGATGCATGCTCAGAAACCTGAGTCCTCCAACTTGGTTTGTGACTTAGTTGTGCCGAGTATGGCTGGGCATGCAGCGTGCATTTGAGAAAGTAATCCAACCAAAGTAGGTATAGTACACATGACACCAGCAGAATTGTGTGCCATTGACCCGATTAGTGTATCTAGATTTTTCCATCACAGATTTTTAGCAATGTTGCATTTTATCGTAATAAAAAAATGGTCCACTAGACACTGTGGAACATTACTTTTGGAGGAAAGAGTACCAAGCATGTGGAGCTCCACATATACATAAGCTTTTGTGGGTTAAAGATGCTCCCTAATTTGGTAAAGATAGTGAAAGCTGCGTAATGTAATGTATGTTGATGTGCTAGGTGTTGTGCTAGGTGTTAGTCTTAGCAATGCATAGTGGTGGCACTAGTAATGGTTGCATAGTTTACCATAACTGATGAATTTCGGTGGTTTGTCCATTTTACCTTGCAACCAAAATATCCCTTAAACCAAGGGTTTTTCAATTAATTTCATAGATTTTTATTAGTACAACTTAACCATAACGTCCCTTTAAAAATGCTCAGAAACCTGAGTCCTCCAACTTGGTTTGTGACTTAGTTGTGCCGAGTATGGCTGGGCATGCAGCGTGCATTTGAGAAAGTAATCCAACCAAAGTAGGTATAGTACACATGACACCAGCAGAATTGTGTGCCATTGACCCGATTAGTGTATCTAGATTTTTCCATCACAGATTTTTAGCAATGTTGCATTTTATCGTAATAAAGAAATGGTCCACTAGACACTGTGGAACATTACTTTTGGAGGAAAGTGTACCAAGCATGTGGAGCTCCACATATACATAAGCTTTTGTGGGTTAAAGATGCTCCCTAATTTGGTAAAGATAGTGATAGCTGCGTAATGTAATGTATTTTGATGTGCTAGGTGTTAGTCTTAGCAATGCATAGTGGTGGCACTAGTTATGGTTGCATAGTTTACCATAACTGATGAATTTCGGTGGTTTGTCCATTTTACCTTGCAACCAAAATATCCCTTAAACCAAGGGTTTTTCAATTAATTTCATAGATTTTTATTAGTACAACTTAACCATAACGTCCCTTTAAAAATGTTTTTTCAGTGAATGTCATATGTTTTTACCAGTACAACTTAATTTACCAGCCACTTCATAATTTCTCTTCACAAAGTTTGCACTTAAAGAATATTCTCCCCTGCCACATAGTAGCTGGAGGCATCAATATTACCCAACATCACAGGGGGAAACAATATTCTTTTTTTGTTTTAGTAGAATAATTATACATTGTGCAATGTGAGGATAACAAAAGTGAAAGGAGAGAAACAGATTACCCCTCTCTATACTGGGAAGGGACAGATTGGTTGTGCTTAAATGCCAAGAATCAACAACCCATTTAATTTATGGTGTGTGTCACATCAATGTAATTACATAACCAGACTATACATACTTTTAGAACCGGACACAAACTATACGTTTTTCCAACTTTATATGTTTTTATTGCACAAACACTGGGCCGAGTAAGAGACTAACTATCACATCGTACTGGATCGCGTCAGGCAAAGTCAGGCACTTTACCCTATGTGCATAAACCTGATACCAGTCAGCTCTCCTCACACAAATAAAAGGCAACACCTACAGATACACTCTGAGCAAGACAGAACATGAGAATGAGGAGAATTTATGGGAGCAGAGCAACAGATCAAGGGACGAGAGCAGCGGGCCAAAAACCTGTGGCTTCCCTACTGGAGGTTGACAGACCACGAAAGACATGTGGAGAAGGCCGGATCCTACAAGTGTAGATTGCATTGTGTTTCAAGGACGGCAGTGACCCTCCCGGCTGAACGGCAGAGTTTGGGGAGGCTAGGCCAAGCCTGTGGTACTAACCTTCACTCGAAAATTGGAAACCACAAAACTAGAAAGAAGTGCACACAGCCGGTGAGTTGGCAAGTAACTTGAGAGACTGGTGTGTGTTAAAGTGAATGAAGTAGCAGCATCATATCACAAGTGAAGACTGCACGCATGTGGATGAGAGGCGAAGAAAGGCAGATCCGTGAATGAACTTTTAAGTAAAATGCAGCTGCAAGATCAGCAATACTAAGTAACGGAGTGGTTCGGTAAAAGGAAGAAGCACATTCGATAGTCTCTATGAAAGGTACATTGTTTGAAGCTAAACAGTGAACAATGGCAAGAGCCAAAGTAGAATAGTGAAGTGGTCCTGGAGTGGTTTGTAAGGAAGCCACGCACATTCAAAAGACTTCAACATCCGAAAGGGGTCTGAGCCCGATTGAGGAAGACCCGAAATAACTAAGCTTGCGGAAGTGAGCCAGCCTTGCAATTTTGTGTTGAACTATATTGTGAGAGGTCTGAGCCCAGTAGAGGGGGATGTACGAGAACTGTGTGGCGAAAGGTGAGAGCCTGGCAGAGGGGGACCTTTGTGAACATTTTGGTTTAAGCATTAATTCTGAAGTCAGAGAAAGAGACTTTAACATGGAAGGGCAGGTGAGCCTCGATCCACCGTTTTTTAACTGTGTAGTGCTGGAAACCAAGACAGAGTGTGTCATCCTGCCTACAAGGAACGCCTTACTTCGTGAGTGTTAGTGGTACTCACGAACAGGATTGGAGATCTGAATACCAGTCTTCTTTGGGACAGACAGAACCCCGGACCAGGATGTAGGGTCTCCTATCTAGATATTCACGTGTAGAGTTACGATTCAACTGAAAGAGCAAAAAAATACCACTAGGTATGCGCCAGGCTGTAAAATAAATAAGGGATAGATTTAGTGACAAAGTAGCTGAAGTTGATATGTAATAAACGTAAGGATATGAGACTAACCTGATTAGGTGGATACTAGGCTTTTAATTGTGAGGAATCGTCTGATGGCAAAAAGAACTCTGTGGGAACTCACTGGAAATAAATAGGAAAAAATAATCCAAAGAAAAAACTAGTAGAGGAAAGGAAAGGGTATTTAGTGTGGCTAGTAGGGTACTATCCTGGACGGCACGAGGACGCAGCTAACAATTCTTTCCTATGCACAAATTCTGCGTAGCATCCAAAGTACAGTACACAGTTAAAATCCCAGAAAATAACTGTTACCCAAGTTCCACATCGAGCTGATGGCAGGAATTGAATCAATTGAGACAGCAAAAGGAGAATACAAGGCAATCCATGGCACGGAGCAAAAGGGCCAATCCCATGCAGAGCAGAGAGTCAAAGGTACAATAATCGTATTCCAAGAGGCAGTAAAATTGAACTTTCTGGGTCACAACAGGAATCAGCAGAGGAATGGCAAGGAAGAAGGCAAAAAAAAACTGCAGCGCTGACTCTTGATCAGAAGTGCTGGCATTCGGATGCTGCAGTGCTTTATGGGAAACACGGGAGACGGACAACACGTTTCCTTTGCGCCTCACATCGGGTAACCAAATCGACCGGATCTTGGCACGCATGCAAACATGACCTTACGTTGGGATTGTTTATAGCGTCTGTGTAGGCGCCATAGCAACCACCAGCGTTGCAAAACGAAAATGAAGATTTATGTGGTTTGCGTAGGCCTTGTTTCCTGCGAATCGTGACAGCGAGGCCTAATGTGGGGAGGAGAGCAGGTTCAGCCACCTTATCATTTGAACACTGATTTTTCCTTTTGCATAAAGGTTCTCCTTTTTACACTTGTGTACAAGTGATAGGGCAGGCATTAGGTTTTGTTAGCAAAGGTCATTTTGATTTGACTGACGTGACTAGGATCGTTTTGTTTATCGTTTGATGGTCAAGACTACTTGCATCTTAGTTAAAGGGCAAAATAGGAAAATAGGAGTTTCTCCAACCCCAACAGTTTCAATAAAGGTTTTACAAATTGTATCCATTGTGACAGTGTCAATACTTGTGATACCGTGCCTTCCCTACATCACCCCCCCCCGGAGACAAAATCAAAAAGACGAATTCCACACAGGAGCGATGAAATACGCATTTCTCCAGCTTTGTGTAGAGTTTATGATCCCATATCTGTTGTAGTACCGCCTTAACGTGATTCTGGTGTTCCTGGACTCTGTGAATAGATAAAAATATCTTTGATGTCTACAACAGCAAATACATTCATGTAACCGTGCAGGACCTCACTCAAGACATTTTTAAATGTGGCAGGTCGATACAGAGACCGAATGGCATGACCTGGTATTCGAACAGTCCAAATTTGGTTCAGAAGTTGGTCTTCCATTCATTCCCTTCACGCACCACGTAGTAGGCCCTGCGCAGGTCTAATTTGGTGTAGATTGTCGACCCACGTACTTGATCCAGGAGAACCGGAATCAGTGGTAAAGGATAGCGATTTTTATTTGTAATCCAATTCACTGCCCTGTAGTCAATGCACGTCCTTAGGTTGCTGGTCTTTTTTGGCACGAAGAACAGAGGAGACGAAGACAGGTAAAGTAGAATGCTGTATAAACCCCTGCTTGAGATTGGTGTCAATATACTCTCTCAGATGATCGTTTTCAGACTCGTTAATGCATAGATTCAACTACAGGGTAACGCTGCTCCAGGTTCCAGGTCTATTCTGCAGTCAAATGACCGATGTGGTGGCAATGTTTTGGCGGCTACCTTACTAAGCATGTCCTGCTACTCCAAATATTCAGAAGGCAATTCAGTAGCCACACTTCCAATCGTATGCTTCGGAATCTGCTGGATAGGTCCCCATGTTAATGATTATCCTAGCTGGTTACAATGCATTTAACAGCAACTCAAAGACAACTGTACGGAACGCTGGGTCCAATTCACTATAGGATTATGCAAGCCTAGCCAAGGTAAACCCAAAATCAAACCAAACAGTGGGGCTGCAATGAGATCAAACCCCAATTTTTCTTTATGCGGCTGGCTGCACTCCAGGATGATCTCTTCAGTTTGTTGAGCGATGGGCCCCGAAATAATGGAGATCTGTCCACTGATTTTACCTCTTCTTCCTGTTACTTCTTAATGAGTGGTATGCCCAACTGGCGTGCATAGGTCTGATCAATAAAATTGCCTGTGGCACCAGAGTTCAGCATTAGCAACACAGGGAACTGTTTGCCTTGCCAACTTAAATAGCCACAAAGGGTAACATTGGGTATATTTGTGTGTTGTGTTTTCGCCAAGAGTTTCAGGGTTTTCTCAGAAGGCAAGCTCGACCAGCCCACCCTGGTTACTGGCGAGCATTGGAGTTTCCCAAAGTCTCACCTTTGGGTTTGGTGGGGCGATCTCGGACAAAATAACCTGCCTCTCTGCAGTATAAACACAATTTGTCACACCGTCTCTTCATTTTCTCTTCCTTAGTCAATGGACCTCTCACCGATCCAATTTGCATGGGTTTATCCTGATTCTCCTCTGACCTTCAAGATGCCTTTTGCTGGCCCAGGCGTACTACTGGTTTCAATTCCCACTTTCATCTGTCTTGTTTCTGTTCATTTTGTCTTTGGTCCAAACGTAAAGGTAGACCTATCATATATTATGTTATGTGATTGGGCATTTGTATAGCACCTTTACCATTGGTATGATTCCAAAGCGCTGTGGTTTGAATGCCCAACGAACAGAGGGAGAGCACAGAGGCGAGAGAGACAAAGGGTGAAGATTCCACAGGGGAAAAACGGGAAAAAACCCAGGGAATACACAATGGAGGGAAGAAATGCAGGCAAGCAAAAAGTCAGCAAACAGGCACGGGGAAAGACACGAGGAAATCTCTACACAAGCATTTTAACCATAGAGAGAGTAGAAAGAGTTTGCAACCCACCACGCCAGAGATTCCAAAGGAAGTTATTTCATCTGGTGGCAGCCAATATGGAAACAATTAGAGCGCTATTGCACGTTCTAGTACTGCGTGATGGCCCGTTAATGGCAGAAAGTCCTTCGGGTCCAGAGGTGCCACGGGTTAACGGGCATGACAGTATGCCCCCTTCGACACCTGGTAGTACCAGGATTCCCTGGGTGAAGCCTGTGAAACCTTTGAAGCAATCGAGGGGCTCGGACATAAGGACTGGGCTCCCATGAATTAATGGGAGGATAACCCTTCCACTGCACCAGGTATTCAAGCCTTCCCTTACAGCATTGCGTGTCACTTCATATTCCTTGGATTTAGACGGGACTTGGACTTGATGCCTTGTTTGGTGTTGCAAGAAGGGATCTGGTAGAAGCGAAGCGTGAAAAACTAGGTGTAAACGACTTCTTGGCAGCTTCAGCATGAACGCAACTGGGTTGATCTTAGCTGAAATTTCATAAGGACCAATGTAACGGTGTGAAAGCTTGGACGGGCAGACCCATCTTGGCAGATATCTGGTGGACAACCAGGCCGTGAACCATACTTCCCATCCAGGTACCTCTCTGCAATGTTCATCCGACTGTTTGTTTCTTTTCTTGCTCTCCTCCAAACTCTGCTAGGCGATCTTGTGGGCGTCAGGGATCTCTGACAGCAAAGAGTCAATAGAAGGAATCTTTGAAACCAAGGTGGTGTCATGATTCCGGCCCCTCATGTCCCCGGCCCTCCAAGATGTCAGGCTGGAGCCAGGCCACGATCACCTACATGGCCCTCAAGGGCCTATCCATCCCTCCAAATACCCACTTGGAGTCAGACTTGGCGCTTGTGGCACCAGACTCACTCACTCCCATAGGATAACATTGGGGATTGGACTTGTAGTGCATTGATGGGGACAAGATGGATGCCCCCACATATTTCCGTTCCCAGAACTGCTTGTGCAGTCTACTCTTTTGGGTGTGGTTCAGCCCAGAGACACCTGGGATACCCAGAAACTATTTAAGCCACGCCCAGGCTGAGAAACATGCTTTGTGTTTTCTGCACCTGCAGCGTGACACTCACTGTGTTCGGATCGGTCTCCAGGAGGCGTGCATCTTTCTTCTGCGCTCAGCTCCTGCAAGAACAAGAACACCATTAGGAACAGTCTTACCTTGCGGCGCTTCTGCCCATCATTCATCGCTTCTTCTGTTCTGCGGGCATCTTCGGCGGTGTCATTCCCATCCCGGCATGCTGCTTCCTAAGGAAAAGGGAAAAGAACAGAAAAAAGGCATTAGTAAGCATTCAGCAAATCTTCGCTTATTTTTAAAGACTATACGAGCTTCAAACGCTTACCTGAATCCCAGCCGCTCCGGGGGAACTCTGTCTCCGGAACTTCTCATCCATCTGCAAGAGGGAAAAAGACACTCCAGGTTAGCGTGGAAACATCTAGAGGCGCCGCATATCACGCTTACTCACCGCATTTCTTCTTCATAACCGGCATCCACGCTGAAAACGTCGCGGCACCTAAAAGACACAGAAAAAGGAACTTAGTTCAATACAAATACGAAAGGGTCGCATCGCGCTTTCACTCACCTTCAGAGCTACTCATCTCAGCCGCACATCACCATCCCCGGACGCCGGCCATCATCTAAGGAAGGAAAGGAACGAAGTTAGAGCACTGTTCAAAAGACTCATTATACTTACCTGACCGACTCTTGCCAGTGAAGTAACTAGGCAGCAACGAGCCTGCATCAATCAACGCACCCCTGTGCTGAAAGCAGGACGGAGAGCACACTTTCCAAGAAAACAAGGTGAGCTGTGGATCAAAGGGAAGTGTTGGACCCCGGGGAAGAAGGGGTTCAAGCACACAGAGACAATAGGGAGTTAAACTCTACCAATCCTGTGTTTCAGGCCCAGTCTCCAGTCGAGTAGACTCCAGGGAAGAGTTCGAGGTCGTAAGAGGTCAGAACAGGCTGAGTGACGTCCCCGTGGATACCAGGTGAGCGTTACAGAACACAAAGCCTCACATCAAAATCCACCTGGGCGTCATGGAAACATCAGAAACCGACCAGTTAGCCCACATGTTGGGGCAGCTACGTTCCGAAGTACATGCAGCCAGGTAGGAGACCAACACCCTGAGGAGAGAGCTGATAGTAGCCAAAGAACACACTGATGCTTTAAGCCGGCAACTTCTCATGTCACAAGCAGGGCATGCACCATTGCCGGGAAGCGTGCCCTCGATGCCAGCACCATCAGCCAATCCCGTTCAGATAACCCTTCCTGGGGCAGTTCCCTTGGCCCCGCCCAAACGATTTACGGGGGATCCCAAGAGGTTTGCAACGTTCATGAACCAGTGCTGCCTGCACTTCCTTTGTAGACCAGGGGTCTTTCCGAATGACCAATCACAGGTCGCTTTTGTGCTATCCTACCTGAGTGGTAGCGCCGCGGACTGGTCTGTACCCTTTGTGGCCCAAGACGATCCTTTGCTGCATGACTTCAGGGGCTTTCAGCAGGAGATGGAAAAGCTGTTCGCCCGTCGTACTCATGGGCAGGCATTAGACAATGAACTTCTGACCCTACGCCAAGGGAATCAAGACCTATTAACATACATAGCCACGTTCAATAGACTCGTAGTTGACGCAGAATGGCCAGTGGAGAAGAGAACCACGTTATTTCATCAGGGGTTGCGGGAGGAGCTCAAGGATGTTCTCACACAAGTAGTGAACCCCCCGAAAGACTGCTCAGAATTCATTGACCTTGTTGTTCAACTGGATCATAGGTTGCAGGACCGAAGAGCAGATCGAACCAGACCGGACCCTCGCCCTATGTATGTGCATTCAAAGGACAATATTGCCCGCACAACGGAAGGTTCAGGAGAACCAATGCAAATGGGGGGGGTCAGATCCCCCTTGACTAAAGCAGAAAGGGATAAAAGGAGACAGCAGCAGTTATGTCTGTACTGTGGAAGGTCAGGTCATTTCCTTAAAGATTGCCCTGTGAAGCCACCGAGGAGGACGGTAGGGGTCACGGACAAGGAAGATACCATCAAGGAATCGGAAAACTCCCCAGCCTGGCAAATATAGGGGTCCACTTATAGAGCGAAGAAAGTGAACTACAGACCTCCCATTTTGCACTATCTGTGGTCTTGATCAATCACCAACAACCATCTCGGATGCACGCAGTAAGAGCGTACATTGACAGTGGAGCCGTTGGGAATTACATCGACCAGGATCTTGCGGCAAAGATTGGGCTTCCGTTACGCCCTAAATCAACCACTGACACTGTTACCACTGTCGACGGCACGGAAATAGCTTCTGCTCCAGTATCCCAATGCACTGCAGCTTTAACCCTTCTGTGCCAGGATGGACACCAAGAATCTATCGTTTTGGACCTCATTAAGGCACCACAGTTCCAGTTGATTTTGGGAATGCCAGGGTTGGTAGCTCACAATCCTCGAATCGATTGGCGAGCAAAAGAATTGGCCTTTCCCGAGACTTGCGCCCACACGTTATCGCCAAGAGAAACAACCAATAGACACCAGAACCTCCACGCTTGCGACTGTGGCAATTGGCACCCTACCAAGTGAATACCAGGACTTTCAAGATGTCTTTCAGAAAGAACAGGCTAATACCCTGCCACCGCATAGACCATACGATTGCCAAATCGACCTTATACGCGGTGCACAAATCCCTTGTGGGCGAATTTACGCACTCACAGAACCAGAAAACCAGCACCTGAAGGCCTATCTAGACCAATACCTGGCCAACGGGTTCATCCGTCCATCAAAGTCTCCAGCAGCCAGTCCTCTATTCTTCGTAACGAAAAAGGAGGGGGACTTGAGAACGTGCATCGACTATCGCGCACTGAACCAGATTACCATAAAAAACTGCTACCCACTGCCACTGATCCCTGAATTGCTTGATCAAGTCAAAGATGCTCAAATCTACACAAAACTAGACCTGAGGTGGGCATATCACCTTGTTCGCTTAAAACAGGGGGACGAATGGAAAACCGCTTTTCGCACCAAATACGGCTTGTACGAATATCAAGTAATGCCCTTTGCCACGCACCTCCAGCATTTCAATACTTCATGAACGATGTCCTATGGGATTGATTGATGTCTGTGCTCTAGTGTACATCGACGATATTCTAGTATATTCCGCATCAAAGCAGGACCACGTTAAACACGTCCGATCCGTATTGGAGAAACTCTGTCAACACCAGTTCCATGCCAAGCTCGAAAAGTGCTCATTCCACGTATCCGAGGTGGAATTCCTGGGCAAAGGCCCAATCCTCACGACAACTACGTTGGGCTCTTTTTTTTGCTGAATATGACTACGTGATTACATTTCGACCAGGGGTGAAAAATGGGAAGGCCGATGCCCTTTCCCGTATGGGGGTGGAAGAACAAGGGTATCAGACCCCCTCACAGCAACCATAACTCAGAAAGAATTACATGAAGAAATCCAAAACCTGATGAGTCTGGAGCAATTACAACTGTGGAATGCACAAGGAGAACATTACATGATAAAAGATCAGTTGCCCTACTTCAGGAATCGTTTATTCTTACCAAGCCAAGAACTACGAGAACAAGTCTTGTCCGGTTATCATGATTCCTTGATCAAGGGCCGCCCCGGAATCGCTAAAACCCTAGCCAAGGTAAAACGAAATTATTGGTGGCCCACGTGGCGTAAAGACATTATCCAATTCATCCTATCTTTTCGAGTGTGTGCTCCAAACAAGTCATCCAAGCAGAAACCGGCTGGGCTATTACAACCATTGGAAATCCCACCAGCACCCTGGCACATGTTGTCCCTAGATTTTATTACTGACTTACCACCCAGTCAAGGGTTTAACACTATTCTTGTGGTCGTGGACCTATTTTCAAAAATGGCACATTTCATTCCTCTTAAGGGGCTCCCAAATGCTTCCACTCTGGCAAAGGTATATCTTGAAGGCATGGTATGGCTCCATGGGTTTCCTTCAGTTTTTAGTCTCAGACCGAGGTACTCAATTCGTATCTAACTTCTGGAGAAAATGCTGCTCTATGGCCAAGATCGACATCCGGCTATCCACCAGTCACCATCCCCAAACGGATGGTCAAACTGAGAGGACAAATAAGACGCTCGAGCAGTATCTGCGTTGCATGTTACACCAAGCTGAAGGAAGCTGGTTCGACCTATTATGGATAGCTGAATATGCTGATAATAATTCCCTACACACCAGCACTGGGCGGACACCCTTTTATACCATGTATGGCAGGCACCCACGTACTTCTGAGTTGGACGTTCCTACAACCCTGGAAATGCCAGAGTCAAAACCTTGCACACAACCATTTCTCAAACCTTTAAAAGGGCAGCTGAACACCTACTTCAAGCTAAGAATCGCCAAAAGAAGTTTGCTGATCAACACAGAGCAAAGGCCCCCAACTACCAAGTGGGAGACAAAGGGCCTCATCACGTGTTGGGCTATTAGCGCCCGCGTTAATAGCCCTACCGCCAAACCCCCCGGCGTTAATAGCGCGGGATCACGGGTTTGGCGGAACGGGTATTGCCCATTCCCCGCTGAGCCCATTCGGGAATTCCCCATTCCCCATTGGGCTCAATGGGGAATTTTCGCGCTCTTACCGCTGGCGGATTTCCCGCCGGCGGTAATAGCGCGAAATTTTGGTGGATTTCCCCCCAGCTCAGAGGTGCCCCGGAGTATATTGGGAATCACGGTCAGAAACAATTCATTCTGGTAGACCATGAAGATTTCCTTGAGAAATTCCTTGGCCATCTCTGAGGCAGTGGGTAATCTCAGGAGTGGAGTGAAGTGAGACATCTTAGTGAAGGAGTTAACAGTAACCATTATGGTCCTACATCCTTGGAAGAGAGGTAGGTCAACAACAAAATCAGTGGAGAGATGGCTCCACTGCCTTGTGGGAATTGGGCTCTGTTCCAGAAGACCAAAAGGTCTTTGCATGAGGTACTTGCTTTGGGTACATATAGAAGAGGTTTGAGTAGAAGTCTTGACGTCAGACTGAAGGGTCGGACATCAAAAGTTTAATCTAATAAGTTCCAAAGTGTTTGAGAAACCTCTATGACCAACCACTTTACCTTTGTGACACCCGGACAAAAAAATGCCTTCGTAAGGAAGCATTTGGTACATACGGTAGGTTGTTAACAAAGACCAAACCCTCCTTCCTTTCGAGGTTCAGCTTGGTGTCTTGGTTGAGTTATGGAGGCAGGGTGACAGAGGCTTCCTTCAACTCCTGGAGAAACGAAGATACCAGGTTGTCAACCTTTTTTCTTCAAAATAAGTATTCTCAAGAGTGACTGGAGGAAAGGCTAGTGATGTCACAACGAGACAGGGCATCCGCGAGGATGTTTTGGCTTCTAGATATGTAGGAGATGGAAAAGTCATATTGAGTGAAGAAATGAGCCCACCAAGCCTGCCAAGGGTGAAGGCATTCCATCTGTTGCAAGATCCTTAAATGCCGATGATCGGTATGAATGACAAAAGGATGTGAGCCACCTTGCAGCAGATGACGTCATTCTTCACATGCCAATTTCATCACCTGAAGCTCCTTTTCAATCATGTAGTAGTTTATCTCAATGGAAGTTAAGATCTTAGATAGGTAGGCAATGGGATGCTCTCAACCTTCTATTTCTTGAAACAAAAACGCTCCCACTGCTGCTGCCGAAGCATCTGATTCGGCTGGCGCAAGACTGGTGCGGAAACAAAACCGCGATTTGAGGCGTTTGACGGTGGAATCCTCCGGTTCGTTACACCAGAATATGTATTTTTCTGAAGGAGAGACGTGATGGGGAGAACAACATCAAAGAAACCAAGGATAAACTTACGGTAAAAGTTGGCGAGTCCTAAGAACCGCGGAAACTCTTTTACCGAAGCAGGAGTTGGCCGTTTTAGTATGGCAGATACCTTTATGATCCATCTCGACTCATTGATCGGACAATACATACCCTAGATGATAGGGTACAGGGGTGATGTTGAATAGGCACTTTTCAGGCTTCACTAGGAGTTGGTTGTTCCGAAGCCGAAGTAAGACTTCCCTGAGATGCCTCCGGTGTTCATGATGAGAAGAAGAGAAAACAATATCATCGAGGTAAACCATGACCGAGTGGAACAGCAAATCAGAAAAGAGCCTGTCCATAAATCACTGAAAGACAGCCGGAGCGTTGATGAACCCGAAAGGCAACACCCGGTACTCATAATGCCTAAAAGGGGTCCGGAAGGCAGTCTTCCATTCATCACCTGTTCTGATATGTAGGAGATGATAAACCCTGCGTAAGTCCAGTTTGGAGAACACCACTGCTCCCTGTACCGCCTCCAAGAAGTCTCTAATAAGTGGCATGGGGTATCGATAACAGATGGTGACCCTGTTGAGACCTTAGTAATCGATACAAGGTCTGAGCTCCTGCGTGTCCCTCTTTGGTATCAAGAACAACGATGCTCCTGCGAGCGAATGGAAAGGTTGAATAAGGCTGTTTTGCAAGTTGGAGTCCAAGTACTCTCTGAGTACCTTTTTTTCTGGAAGAGAGAGAGGGTACATACGCCCGAACGGTATCAAAGCCTCTGGGGTGAGTTTTATCGCACAGTCTTCCGGGCGGTGAGGTGGGAGATCCTGGGGAACCTTATCTTGAAAAACATCAGCAGATTCTGTGAGATCTGGCAGTATGCAATAGATGCTAACCATCTCAGCAGGCCACAAAGGATTGGCTTTCACAGGTGGTTCCGTGGAATTCTGTAAACATTGACACAATAGGCTGAGTTGAACTCCAGGAGGTTCTTGGCCCAGTCAATGGTCGGATTATATCTCCTTAACCAGGAAATCCCCAATATAATCGGGAAGTGGGCCGCTCTGATGATGTCAAAATGCAGCGACTCGTGATGTTGGAAGATAGATACCTGAAGGACCTTGTGGTATGTGCTATAAAACCCAAGCTGAGAGGTTTACCATCCATGCCTTCTGTTCTTCCTTCCTCTCTACCCTGGGGATTCTCTCCTCATCAGCCCAGATGGTATTGATGAAATTTCCTGCGGCACCACAGTCAATCAGGGCCAGGGCGTCTCTATTTCTCTGGTCGACGGTTATCTGAATGGAGACCACCATTAATCGGTTGTCGTCTGCCGGTGAGGTTACAGAAAGGGTTATAGAGGAACTGGAAAGATGACCTTGGTAACTTGTCCCCTTTAGGACCGAGGTCAGTTGTTTCCCGCCCGACAAGGTGGTACCTCAGGACAGTCCCATAACAGATCGGTACCGGGTCCGCAGTACATACACAACCCCTTCTCCCTTCTACGCTTCCTTTCTTCAGGAGTCAGGGGTCCTCGAGTTACTCCGATGTGCATCGGTTTGTCCCTAGGATCAAGAGGGGGAACATAAGGCGTGGATTCAGAAGTCATCGGAAAAGGACTTCTACCCTTCCTTCTTTCCGCTCGTCTCTCTGCCAGACTGTAGTCTATTTGCTGGACCACAAAAAGCAGATAGACAAATGAGTTAGGTCGAGGAGTACGGGTGAGTTTGTCTTTGATCTCTTCATGAAGGCTCTGTCGGAAGATGATGTATTGAGCCGATTCTGGCCATCCTGCATTGGCGGCTATGTGCTTGAAGGTGGTAATGTACGATAGAAGATCTGTCGACCCTTGTTTAATGTCCAATAAATCCTCGCAAGCCGGATAGATTACTTCTGGTCTTTCAAAGGTTTGCTTATGCAGATTCAAAAAGGCTCCGTAGTCCTGGAGAACAGAATTGGCAGAGGTAACTAGAGGAGTGGCCAAAGCCAGTGCGTTGCCCACCATGTTGGACACCATAAACCCAACCCGAGCATGGTCAGCTGCGTATGTTCCGGCGCGGAAGTTGAAATGGACCACACAAGCCTCAATAAAGTCTGAGATTTTTCGGGGAACCATCAAATTTACCAGAAGCCAGCCCCATGGCAGGGTGATCAGAGGGATGGTGCTCTCTGGCAGTTACCAATTGTTGTAACACTGTGTTCTCAGTTTTGAGGTTCCGGACCTCCAGAGTGAGTCCTTGAACCGCAGCAACTAACTCCTGTACGTGTTCTGCGGGGGCTATGGGCCTCATTACAAGTTTGCTGGTCCGGTAACAACAGTGCTGCAAAGCTACCGGCACCGTTGTTACCGGACCGGCAAACTACGAGGTCTGCGAGCGGGCGCCTTTCAGCCCGGCAGGTCTGACCTGCCAGACAGAACGCCACCCGCTCGCAGACCATGTCAGATGCACCGGCACTATTCACGAATGGTGCCGATGCATCCGGCCTCACCATTCCCATTGAGTCCAATCGGACACAAATGGGAATGGGGACTAATATTTACCAGCGCCCGGGAATGGGCAATTACCGGGTCCACCAGGGCTGTAATGCCCCGGGAATGGGCAATTACCAGGTCCACCGGGGCTGTAATGCCCCGGTAATTGCCCATTCCCAGACGCTGGTAAATTCATGACTCTAGCGGCAGCCATGCCGATATTTACAGGCACGGCTACTGCCAGGGTCATAATGACCCCCTATGTCTTCTTCTGAACATTGCAAAATGTCAAGGCTGTCTCCAGTATCGGATAAGTTTGCAAGCTCCTCACCTGTTCCTTCCTGACTCAAAAGGGGACCCTTTCTTCAGTCCTTTCTTCTCCTTCTTTTTTGTGGTCTTTCTTTCTAAGACCTGTCTCGGAGGGAAGCCACTATGCCTGCCTGAAAGAACAGGCAGACTAGCGGCCTCTTCACAGATACAGCCAGGCAGGGGACAAGTCTATACAGGCAGACAAACCCCTGAAAGATTGCGGTGTGGTGGAGGTCCAACTAGCAGCTACAGAAAAGAACCACTAGCGGGAAATGTTTCTCAGTAGTTACCTGCACAGGGGTGGTTGGTGCTCTAGGGAGCAAGGAAGTAGCCTGAGCTATAGCTTGTTTTGGGAGTGTCTGCACCTGACTAGCTAAAGTTGCAAAGTCTTGTCATGTTCCTGTGAGCTCTGACTTTAGATTCTATAATACCTTTAGTACGTCCCCCATGACATGGATTTCGTGCTACCCAGGCACCTGACAATACGTGGGCCCACGCATCTGTCAGGATCTCCTGCAGGTGTTGCGCAGAGGTAGCACCAACTCCTGCCTCCCCCGTAAGGTCTTGCCACCAGCACTTTAATTATACACAGGCAATCATAACCTGCTGGGGAAAGAGGGTTAGGTTCCACTGGATTGGATGGGTACAGGGAGTTAGGATAACCAGAAAGAGGATTGGGGAGAGGTTGTGGATGGGTAATGGGGTATTAGGGTGAATGATCCTTGGCTCTTTTGGTTTTTTCAAGTTGGTTGAACACCGCCCTTTCATACACTCATTCACTCTTACAGAGATTAGCACATATTGACTCTGCTTTGCAAGAGATTGAGTTAGCCTTTGCATTACCTTATGCAAGAGACTCAGTAACTTTTATACTGCCCAAGAGATGCTCTGTAACTTTGCATCACATAGGAAACCTGGGATATCAAACATAAATGTACCTTCACCAGTAACACACAGGGAACTCAGAAACGTAACAGAAACTGAGCATTATGTCATGCAAAGGTACATTGTGTGTGTGGGTGAAGTCACACCCATGCATTACCACCCACAAGGGGGCATAATGAATTACATCATGCACTGTATGTGTATACCTTAGTTTTGCATTACCACATGATCAAATACATTCTGTGTGGGAAACATAAATGCTATACCAAAGCAGCAGTACCATTTCAGCAGAACATCAATAAACAAATATCAAGAGTGCCTGAAAGCTACTTAGCTTCGACTTTCGTTGTCACTGGCAGCTGTTCCATTCAGAGTTCGGCAGTAGTTCAAGTGCCCCATGGTTGCGCCACATTTTGCAGAAGTTCTTAGTTCAACGAAGGAATAAAAGCCAATGTAAGTGGGAGTGTGCAGCGGAAGCAGAGTTCAAAACATAAATGCAGCGATACACTGTTAATCTGCAATCAGAATATGTAGGCTGCATTTAGCAATAAGCAGTTCATAGCATGCCACTTGTTTTAAAAAGTTAAAACGCGTAAGCGCATTACGTTGTTAGGAGAGTATGATGCTGAAATAGCACCTTTCTGAAGGTAGAGCGGGGCCTGAAGTCTTTTACTCTGGAATGGTTAAAATTATACTTCCCCAAGGGAGATATAAATGAACAAGAAGAACCTACTAATGGTAAATTAGTTTGTATTCTATAGAAAATAATACAGTTCTGTTACTTATATATGAACTATTACACTAAATGTAATCCATATCGTTTCCGAACTATTGTGTCGGAAGCGGCCTCTGTGTGCAGTGGAAAGCGAGGTGCGGCTTGACACATTGACCTGGAGCACATAGGATCGCGCTCATAGGTGCTTTTCTCTAATCCTCGGCTCGGATCGGCGTTTGGCGAGATTGCGAGATTGCGAGCGAGCGAGTGTGGAGGAACGCGAGGAATGCCGATCGCAAGGAACACGAGGAACGCGCCTGCGGGTAAGCAAGCTAGCAGGGAGGCAAGGAGGCTACCTGCACCTTGCACTCAGTTCAGCTGCCCAGCAATACAGCTACTCTGTGGCCCTCGGTGGCCCTCCGTACTGGCCTCCGGTATCCCATACCCTCCCGTACCTTCCTTCTGACCTGCCCGCTCAACGCTGAGCTGCCGTGGTACCTGCCGGGAGAGGACACTCCCTGGAGGACAGGTGGGTCAGCGCGGGAGTGACCGCGAGGAGTGGGGATCGGGAGTTTGGAGGTCAGGTTAAGTGGGGCCAGTATCCCTTGGCATCCGCTCCCCTAGGGAACAGGAATACTTGTAGAAGGGGAGTGTGGGGAGTTGGAGGGGTTCAGCGTGGCTGGAATAGGAACTATATTTTCTGCTTGCACACCCGGCATTGGTCCTGGAGGCGGCCGCTTTGGGGTGGCAGTAACCTTTCAGGCGACTGCTGATACTAAGGATTACATCGAGGGTCCCACTCCCCCACACCCGGGCGCCTTCAGCTCTTTGCACGTAGGGGTTACCTGCGGAGTACCAGCACAGTGGTTTGGCTGCCTGGAGACTGTGGGCTTTAGGCCTTGGATCCGGGTAGAGAAGAAAACAAACGCTGTCTAAGTAACTACAGGATGTACCACTCAATTAACCTTCGAGTGAGAGATTGCAGGGATTAACTTCTTTGTGTCCTCAAATTTTGCCCCGAGTAGTACTTCTGCCACTGAGGCAGGATTCTGACAAAGGAACCTCCTACGGTTTGTGTTGTCACTTTGCAGACATGCAGCGGGGGAAAAGAGCTCCCCAGTCGAATTACAACCTGTGGAAAAGCAAGGCACAACCTTTGAAGGAAGGCAAGGAGAATAATAAGAAAGGCAAAAAATGCAAGAAGAATACAATAAACACTGTGCCTGTGGCGCAAGGAGCTATCACAGACTTTTTTGGTGTGAATCTACCACCGGAAATAAATTCAACAATTAATGAGGAAGCAGCTGTACCAGGCTTAAATGGCAGCATCTCATTAAATTGCACGAACTTTGATGATATTGATAATAATTCATTACTTGACCTCTGTTTGAGTATTCAGAGAGGAATGGCATCACAGAATCCACAGAGGGCAGCTAACAATTTAACTCTCCAGAAAGAAAGCATCAGCACAACATTGGAGGTGTTTAATCCCGAGGGTAGCAGTGGTCGCCTGTCTGCCTCTCCAAATCTAGCGATGGCTTCCATGGAGGATGGCCCTGAAAATGAGGTCGAGGAGGAAAATAATCCGTACACCAGTATTACGGCGATAGCTGAGCTTCAATCGTCGGTAGCCTCTCTACAATTTGCGCTCAAAATACTTCTGCAAATGTCAGGGCGCATATTGACAAACACTAATACCATCACAATGGCACTGGAGCTTAAGGACTTCCCTCGAGACGAGGTGGAAGTGAATCTTTCGGATGCAGTGCATATTGTGGAAGAGATGGAAGAGCCGGAAAAGATTCTTGAGGAAGCTGCTAAGTATCCTGTACCTAGTGGTAATGCCCTAGACGAGGAACCTCCAGTAGCGAAGGTAGAAGATCCAGAGACAGCACAAAGTCCTGGGACTTTTCCCACACGGAAACAACGTAGACTAGCCAAGAGGGCACTCAAAAACAAGAAAGCGTCAACGAGTGCCCCACTTCCTATCGCGGGACCACAGTCTGCCCCTGAAACTCGCTCCAAAAAAGCCAGAAAAAGACTGGCACGAGCGGCGGCTCGAGCTACAAAGGCAAAGGGGCCTCTGTCAGACTGGCTAGTACCGGGAGAGAAGTCTAGTGTGGTGGATTTAGAAGAAGTCTCACTGGTGGACTCTGAGCAAGGCCTAGACTACAGTGCTACTCTATATCCTGAGGATCTCTTAGGGTCGGGGGTAGTAAGAGAATCACCTGAGCCTACACGGCCCGTACAAAGAAGCTCAGATGAGGAATGTAATTTGAATCACATCTGTTTCATTAAGAATCTCTATCCTAGTGGAAAAAATCCCTCGTTGTCACGTTCAGAGTTCTTAACCAGACTCCACTATATTCCTCAACTTCGAGTTATGAAATCTGATGACTTCTTGTTTATTGAACCCTTACAGGTGCCTAATTGCCATGTCTCTGCCATACACTGCACCTTTTTGGCTTCTGCGCAAATGATTAGAAAATTTAAAGAAGAACTGATAGCGGTAGATATTGCCATTGACGTTGATCCGCAGGAGAGGGACTCAAATGAGGAACTAGAGGCTATTGATACACAAGCCCCCACAGCCAATGAACCCAAATCGGTGGCACTGGAAAATTCTGCGTTGACTGAAATACAACAAGCTCTTAAAACACTTCTGGAAGCTCTCCCGCGAATCATACAGAACCATTGAAGTTTCTCTCTTATTTTGTGGAACTGTCGAGGCTTTGTTCATCTTTTGAGGCCAGAGGGATCAGTAGATTTACTGTCTAAGCACAGTTGCATATGTCTCCAGGAAACATGGACATTGAATCCACTACTGCTTGATGGTTTTGTAGTATACCAGTCACTTTCCAAAAGGGGGGATAAGGGTCGCCTATTTGGGGGTTTACTCACAGGGGTGGTTAACACGGTTAACTCTCGGAAGATACAGTGCAAAGCTGCTGATTATCTTCTGGCGGTAGAGGTGGATTATCCAAATGAATATGGACAAAGTAGATTCCTATTGATTAACCTCTATAATACCCCTGGAGCATTGTCAAGAGAACCACTACAAGATGTTATACAGGAGTTATTGTCATCTTGGACACAGAGGTCTGGTAACATAGCGGTAGTGGCTATGGGGGACTTTAATTGTCATATGACGGGCGATCACCTGGTATCTCCTAACCCCGTCCTAAGTGAAAAATGCTTGATGACCCATGGGAGAAGGGAGAGTGAAGGGTTGGGGTGGTTGCAACTGTACATGGGAATTAACCATGATTAATGGTCAAACATTGGGTGATCGGCCTGGGAAACATACATGGACTAATGGCACATCGTTCAGCACTCTGGACTACATATTTATGTGCCCCGAAATGCAGTCCAGAGTCACTGACATGAGTGTAATGCCCAATAAATGGAGCGACCATGCGTTGCTTCTTTGCTCACTCCGCCTCCCTCTCCCCTCCGCCTCTTATTTGAACATTGGCAGTATCCAAACCAATTGCTCAGGATCCAGAATAGTCTGGTCGGAGAGGAACATTAGAGCGGCCACAGAAGCACTTAAACCTGCCGCTCATTGGACTCTTCCTCACTTCGAACAGATGACTGCTAATGATATAGAAGAATGGATCCTGGGATTCTCGGGTTTACATGCCACTATAAAAAAGAGGCATATGTTAAAATTGGGAGGTACAATACTCCCTTACAATAAGGGTATACGTGATGCCAAGAGAGGGCTAAGAGCAGAGATTCGGGGTCTCAAGCACTTGTACATAGTGAGAGCCACCTATTATGATAAAGTCATAAAAGCCAAAAATAGATATAGAGCCTGTATTAGGAACATCAAAACAATAGAGAGGAATAATAGAAATCAAAGGCTTGTCAAAACCATCTGCTCTAGAAACTCGCGTAATATATGGCTACTTTTAAATGAGAATAGAGAGAAGGTTAAGGGCCATTTAGTCAATCCAATTGGTGAGGAAGTATGGGTTAAATTTTTATTAAGTCGTAATTCTGGAGAGGCGGATGATCCTACTATACCTGTAGTGAAGGCTCCCTTTCCCCCGCCTCTTGATGTCTCAGAGGAGGCCATATATAATAAAATAGCCACACTGAAAGCTTCCAGAGCCCCAGGCCCTAATGGGCTGGCCAATGTATTAATTAAGAACTACCCTGCTTTTTGGGCACACCTCTTCTCTATTCTTTTTAAAAAAGTCCTAGCCCAGGGGACGACTCCCCGCTCATGGCAAACGGCTATTTTGGTGCCAGTGTTCAAAAGGGGTAGCCGTATAGATCCAAATAACTACAGGCTCCTCTCCATGCTTGACACCACGGGAAAACTTTTTGCAGCATTACTGTTTATTGAACTACAGAAGTGGGTAGAACAGACCAACATTCTTAGCAAATTCCAATGTGGTTTTCGCCGAGACTTCTCAACCACTCATAATCTTTGGGTGATGGATACGCTCCGAACGCGGGCGCTTAGCAAGGGGCAGCCCCCGCTTTATGCGCTATATATTGATTTCAAGGCTGCCTTTGATTCCATCCCAAGAGTAAGGTTGTGGACTAAGCTGGAAACCATGGGCTGTCCGCCAGGTCTCCTATACTATCTAAGACAGTTGCATCACAATACCACGGTGTGCCTCAGATTAAACCAAGAGGGCAGTATGACTAGACAGGTGAGACAGAACAGGGGGGTTAAGCAAGGATGCGTAACGGCACCCCTGGTTTACAATTTATATGTTTATGATATCCCAGCAGTACTTGCCGAGGCGAACAACTGCCCACCTAAAATTGGGGAAGCACTGTGCACTGTCTTAGCATACGCAGACGACCTGGTACTTTTTGATAACACCATAGCTGGTATTAGGCGCTCTGCGATTACTCTATGGGAATACGCCAAGATCAATGGCTTGACCATTAATCTAGACAAGACAAAGGTGCTCAGATTTACGAGGAAAAGAGTATCCCGAGTCGAGCTGTGGGTGTATAATAACAATATGCTCTATGCTCCATCTTATCGGTATCTTGGTGTTGAAATTGAACTGCTGGGCGACTATTCCCTGTGCAGACAAGGACGTATAACCAGGGCGCAGCAAGTAACAGCATTAATAACGTCATTTACCTGCAAGCAGGCCGGTTTTACACTATGGGGGACGAGACACTTATACATCCAAGTGTTTGCGCCCATGATTACGTATGGGCTTGAGGCCCTTACTTCATTCGATCTGGCCTGGCTACAAGTGATGGAGGGTAAATTCTAGCGACGGATACTGGGATTACCTCCGAGTGTCCCAGTGGCCCTGATTAGGCTTGAGTTGGGCCTTCCCTCACTTAAAGCACTGGTACTTAAAAAGAGGGCGGGTTTCTATCTTAAAATGAAGAGCAGTTCTCCCAACCCGTTATTGGCTGTGATACATCAAGAAGTGAGTAAAAAACACACCACTTCCCCCCTCCAGAAAGATATGACCAAATTTCTTAGAGATATAGGTTGGACTCATAGAGGGGTAACTGTCTCCCAGGATGTTTTAAAAGCGCTTGGTAAAAAGGTAGACCTTTGGGATTGGTTAGAGAACTTCTCACACTTGAGCAGCTTAAAGTCTTTTTCATTTGTTAAATATAGACTTTATAATTTTATGAAACCCCAAGCATATGTGTACCTCTGCCCTACCATAAGGTTCAGACGTTTTATTACTCTGTTCCGTCTGGAGCAATTACCCACTCTGTATAATTTAGGAGCCATGAAAAAGATCCCTGCTATTGAGCGAGTATGTCGTTTATGCAAATTCCCTTAATACCTGGAGACCGCTAAGCATTTATTGACCGAGTGCTCTATATTGGGTTCCTCAATCTCTAAATATCTTGGGGAATTTGTGCATGATCCTCAAACTATATGTGAAAGATCATTCTGGCTCTACTGCACTAATACTTCCAACATGCATCTGTTTATTGCGCTGTATAATGTGTGGCTGCAGACTGAAAAAGTTATTAGCGCCTTGATTTGAAACGTCTTAATAGGGTGGGTCAACTATTAATTGAGTTATTCTGATTAGAAAGACGTCCCACATCTCTTACACAGTTAATGGGTTTTGAGGTATGGTGTCTCTTGTAGAGGTGTATAACTCTTGCATAAGTCACTACTACGCATGTGCTAATTTGTAGGCAAGGATAATTTGCCATATATCATTGCTTTTTTCACTTTTTTTTTCTCCTGAGTATTTTGATGTATGTAAAGGAACTATGTATTGATGTATATTTATGCCTTATTTTAAAGAGTATATTTTAACCTATGTAATTTGTAATATGTGTAAAGTTTGAATTATTTTCAATCTGTATCACATTAAAGTATTATTATTATATCGTTTCTACTTCACAATCTATAACAACAAGAAGAACAACCCAATGAATTTTGAAGCTAGATTGGAAAATACAGAAAATCAAATGGACCAATTATGTATTAATTCTAATCAAATGAATGTTAGGCAGAATCCAGTGAAGTTCCCTTAGGGAGCACTACACCAGATTAGGACTACAGGTGAGAGCAATAAATCCCCTTTGGTATCAGTCTGTACAACAAGGATTTAGTTGGTAGCTGTGGCTGAGCAGTCAGACTTATCTCAAGAAGGAGATGAGCAGTATTCAGGGTTTACACAATAGGCCTACTGTACTGTGGCACAAGGAAACACTGACCAACTCTTTGTAGTTAAAGAGTAGATATATATTTATTTTATACACTTCTAAGCAAACACATGTATCACAAGTATCAAGCAAGTTAAATTAAGTCAATAGAAAAATATACACACTCCGTATATAAATTGTAAACCAAGTGAACCAGAGTGAAAACTGAGCAAAACGGCACAGTGACAACTACACAGAAGGGATCCTCTAGCAATTTCTCAGAAGGGAGGGAAAACACAAGTTATCTAGAAATAGGTTCTTATACCCCCTAGCAAAACTTCCCATCAGTTGTGAACCAGTTCAGTCAGACAGTACATCAGTATAGGCAATACTTCAAATGGAAACTGAGCAAAATGGCATTTCACAATGATTATGCAGTGGGAAGGAAAGGGTTGTTATAAGAAAGGGTTGCACCACACAGTTCGAATGGAGAATCAATCTCGAGAAAGCAGGTCTAAAAAATGTGACCAGAGTCAGTAGGCCTGTGCCAGAGTTAATGGTACAGGGCAAGGGCCCAGGAGCAAAATGTTCTTGTAGCTGCAGTCAAGTCTTTGGTTAACGATGTTGAAAAGGTGGATGCAGAAAGCGAAAGACAATGTTAAGAGAGAGGCGCTGCCAACCCAACAGGTAGGAAAAGTATTTAAAACACCTTTAGCACTACCGCGAAGAAAGGGGAGGCTCTCGTCATGGAGGAAGGTTCGAGGTACTGCACTACCCAGGGATGAAACCAGCCGCGGAGCTGCCAAACGAAGTTTAAAAGGTACGCTCCTTTTAATCGCGGTCCGGGTCGATAGCTGCTTGGCTATCCGGTCTCCAAGTGCAGGGCACTGTTGATTCGACCACAGCAGGTTCGGGAAGGCGATTGGCAAACTGGTTGGCCCCACCAGCTCAAGGGAAGAAGGCTCTTTCAGATGAAGATCTCCTCTCGTTGTGTGGAGAAAAGTGGTGAGACGCTGCAGCAGGGCTTCACCGGTGGTGGAAGTCGTTGCAGGGGTCTTTGGCTTCTCTCCTCTTCGGTTCCGTACTTCCAGTGGCAACGTCTTGCTCTTCCAGTCTTCGGGACCCTGCTTTTATGCAGAAAGAGACCCATTCATACAGCCTAGCTGTCACTCACACAGTGGAGTGGTCTTCTTGGCTGGAGACCCTCCAGCCTATCAGGATAGAGTGCGACCTGAGTTGCTGCGGCAACTCTGTCCAGGGGTCCTACTCCACCTCCCAATGGACCCACCCCAGACTCAGTGGCGCCGGAAGGAGGGCTTCTGGGCAGAAGCCCGCCAAACGGACGAACAAAGGATCCCCGACCTGGGTTAGGATCGTAGAGAAAGATACGAGAAAGAAGTTATATTATTGTTCTGGCAAATAAAACCTACCGGAGCAAAGTTAATTTTGAAATGTACCAGCGGTATGTTAGAGGCTGTCAGAAAAAGTGGTAGCCTCAAACAATGGGAAAATCCATTAGGGAAATATTCACAGTCGAATATTTATGGTAGTAACCACTGCCACCAGCCAGAAACTTTAGAGAGAGGGACTTTAAGGTACCCCCTCGAAACTGAACATAGGGGGAAAACTATTAACCCCTTCCAGTACTTCCATAGTAAGATGGGTTGTACTGGTTAAGTTCATAAAAATCGACTAGTAAAGTCAATGGGGACTTTACATGCCCTGGGAGACAGTAGTCGGTCCCAGGGTATGGTCGGTCCAGGGTATGGAGTCTATGTTTGGGGGTCGCTACGACACCCCTGTGTCACTGCACTGAGGGTGCTGTGTAACACATGTGAATAAAGATGGTTCCTATGGGGGAGAGAAAATCCCATAGGCTTTAAACACAAAAATAGCCTAGAACACACATAGCAGAAATGCCTAAGATTGGGAAAAAGAGTCTCACTCTTAGCAGGTAAAAAGAAACAAACCCTTCAAATCCAGCAAAGCTGCTGGGGGACTCTATAGGTAAGGGAAATTAGCCATAGTATGAGAAATCTCCCTAACACTAGCGGCCCCCCCCAGACTAAGGGACAGGAGGATCTAATCCACTCCTGGATGAGTCTCTTACCTCTAGTCGGTTATAAGCATCCTAGAGAGACCATCAGCATTTTGGTGGTGACATCCTGACCTGTGCTCAATGGTAAAATCAAACCCTTGGAGGCAGATTGACCATTTAAGCAGTTTTGGGTTTTCCCCTTTCATTTGCATTAACCATCTCAAGGGTTGGTGGTCTGTTTGAATTATCAAAATAGATCCATACAAGTATGGTCTAAACTTCTTCAACGCCCACACAATGGCAAAACATTGGGCCTCATTACACGGCTATTAGCACCTTGGTCCATGCCCGTAAAATACCGGCACTGCCTTGGTGGAAAGGGGAATTACCGCCCTATTCCAAGGTTGGTGGGGCGGTAAGTCCCCCTTCCCTCATTGCCCTTCCCCATTTTTGCCCCATAGGGCATAATGGGAATGGGGAAGGTGCTAATTACGGCACCGCAAATTGCGGTACCGTAATTAGCTCCCTGGTCCCTTTGCGGGTTGGTTTTTAACGCCTGCAAAAAGCAGCCGTTAAATTCTCCAACCCGCAAAGGGACCTCGTAGTAAGGCGGTAAGGGTTTACCGGTACCGGTAAAATACCGGTACCGGTAAACCCTTACCGCCTACCGTGTAATGAGGCCGATTCTCTCTCAATAGTTGCCAACCTAAGTTTCAGGTTCCTTCAGTTTCCTACTGATGAAGCAAATGGGGGGCTCCCTACCGTTCTCATCCAGTTGACTGAGTACTGCACCTATACCTATATTGGAAGCATCTGTCTGTACAATGAAGGGTTGGTGGAAGTCAGGAGCTCTGAGAACTGGAGCTTGACAAAGGGCTTTCTTCAGGCTTTCAAAGGCCTGATTGCATTCCTCATTCCATTTGACCTTTTAGGGAACTTAGGAGAAGAGATTACATTCAGTGGAGAAGCTATGGGTCCATAGTTCTCAATGAAATTCCTGTAATACCAGTGAGGCCTAGGAAGGCTCTCACTTCGGTTTGAGTAGAAGGGGTTGTCCAATTTTGCACAGCTTCAATCTTGCTGAGCAAAGGCCTTATTTGACCACCTCCTACCTCATGCCCAAGGTAGACCACTTTACTCTGACTAATTTGACATTTGCTTGCCTTTATGGTCAGATGGGCCTCTTGCAGAGCCTGCAAAACATATTCTAGGTGGTCAACATGTTCTTTCCAAGTAGGGCTGAACACTGCAATGTCATCCAAGTATGCCATGCAGAAGTCCTCCATCCCATTCAGAACCTGATTAACTATCCTTTGGAATGTAGCAGGTGCATTTTTTAATCCGAAAGGCATAACCTTAAATTGGTATAAGCCAACTGGGGTGGAGAATGCAGTTTTCTCCTTGGCATGGCCAGTCAGGGCTATTTGCCAATAGCCTGACATGAGATCAAATGTGCTGAGGAACTTGGCTGAGTCAAGTCTATCCACCAGCTCATCTGTCCTTGGTAAAGGATGGTCTTAGTGACTGCATTTAGAGCTCTATAGTCCATACAGAATCTCAACTCCTTGGATCCTGCTTTTGGTACTAACACCACTGGGCTAGACCATGGGCTAGTAGAGGGCTCTATTACCCCGAGATCAAGCATCTTGTTGACCTCTCCTTTGATGTGGGTTCTTACATTTTCTGACATCCTGTAGCCCCTGCTTTTGACAGGTAAACAGTCACCAGTTTGAATATCATGCTGGCACCAAGGGGTCAAGCCTGGTGCTAGTGAAAACAGGGAGGCAAATTGATTCAACAGACCTTTGCACTCCTCCTGTTGCTCAGGTGTCAGATTAGAAGAGAGATTGACTCCTTCTATTTTCTCATCTAAAGGTTTGCCTCTGGGGAGGTCAGGTAGAGGTTTGCTCTCCTCTTCCTCTTGAGCTGAAGCTAGAAGCAAAGCTCCCAGTTCTGGTCTCGAGACATAGGCTTTTAGACGGTTGATGTGAAAGACTGTAGGAGCCTCCTTAGGATTGCCTAAGTCCACCAGATAGTTCACCTCTCCAGGTTTTCCCACAACCTTGAAGGGTCCCATCCATTTGTCCTGCAAGGCCCTCTGACTTGTTGGGACCATAAAAAGAACTAGCTGGTCTTGAGCAAACTCAACCATTTTGGCCTTCTGCTCATGCCAATGCTTGACCAGAGCCTGAGCTGCTTTCAAGTTATCACTTGCTTCAGCCATCATGTGTGACATTCTCCTCCGGAGTCCCGTCACATAGTCAGTGACTCTGACTGGCGTGGGGGAAGGAGCACTGTCCAACCCCTACTTGATCAGGGCCAATGGACCTCTGACCGGATGGCCATAGAGAAGTTCAAAGGGACTGTAACCCACTCCCTCCTGAGGGACTACTCTATATGCAAAGAGAAGGCATGGCAGTAAAAGATCCCACTTTTTCTTAAGAGGGTCTTCTAAAGCTCCTAACATGCTCTTCATGGTTCTGTTAAACCTTTCTACAAACCCATTTGTCTGAGGGTGGTATGCTGTTGAGAACTTGTAGGTAACTCCGCAGTTATTCCACATGGCCTTTATGTAGTGGGACATAAAATGTGACCCCCTCTCGGATATTAGCTCCTTAGGAAACCCAACCCTGGTAGAAATACCAAGGAGGGCCTTAGCTACAGCCAGAGCTGTAACAGTCCTCATAGGAATTGCTTCAGGGAACCTAGTAGCATGGTCTACTACAACAAGTATAAACCTGTTGCCTGAAGAAGTTAGAGGATCAAGGGGACCAACAATGTCGATTCCTACCCTCTCAAATGGTACTCCCACTACAGGGAGAGGTACTAAGGGTGCCACGTTCTTGGAGCCACTCTTACCAGAGGTTTGGCAAGTGTGGCAACTCTTGCAATACTTATCTACCTCAGCCCCCATTTTAGGCCAATAAAAGAAGAGAGAGCCTTTCCTTGGTCTTCTTGAAGCTCAAGTGACCAGCTAAAGGTATCTCATGGACTAATTGCAAGAATTGGAGTCGGTTTGCTTGGGGTACTACAAGTCTCTTGTAGTCCCCAGGGAGTGACTTGGTTGGTTCACTATAGAAGAGGCCATCTTCCCAGTGTAACCTATACTTCCCAGGCTCTTGCCCTTCAAGCTGAGAAGCTGCCTGGTGGCGAAGACCTTCCAGAGTTGGACATTCTCTTTGTCCCTTACTGAAGTCTGCCCTTTGGGGACCACCTTCTGCAAGTAAAGACTGCAGCTCAAGATGGTCCACAGGGTCAAGATCTCCAATGACTTCCGGGCCTCCTACTAGATCTGAATCTTCAGGTTCTAGTTCAACCACACAGGGTTGTACCTCACTCTCAGCCTCAGCTGGAGGAGGAATCACAGGTGTGATTTTTGACAACCTAGGAGATTTCCTGGTTGGCAGTACTGGAGTGCTTTCTGTTGGTTTCTTTTTGGAAGTCTTGGGTTTCCCCTTTGCTTCTGGTTGCTTTGAAATAGCAGTTAGTAACTCCAGTGGAGTAGGAGTGATTTCTTTTTCTATCATCTCCTCAGGAGAGCCCCTCAAGATCCTCTCCCTTGCAGGTCTGGTAAGCTCCTGTAATCTCCTACTAGGAGGTCTGGGAGTACTTGACACTACTCCCAGGTCTTACAGATCATTGCCCAACAGCACCCTTCCTGGTACTTCAGACTGTACACTCACAGGTCTCTTGACAGTCATTTCATTGTACTGGATGAGAGCTGGTAATTGGGGAAGCATCTGCACAGGCCCTCCAGCTAACTTGGTGAGGCGTTTGGGTGCCTTAGCAACATCCTCCTCCTTGAAAAAAGATTCGTCCACCACAGTTATGCTGGCCCCAGTGTCTCCAATGGCAAGAGTCTCCTGACAATTGACTAGGACATTGGCCCTCATTACAACTCAGGCGGTAAGGGGTTTACGGCGCCGTAAACAACGCCGACCCTTACCGCCTGAGTACGAGGTCCCTTAGCGCCATGGCGGACTTAACACCTGCTTTTAGCAGGTGTTAAAATCCATGGCGCTAAGGGACCATGGAGTTAATTACGCCACCGTAATTTACGGTGGCGTAATTAACGCCTTCCCCACTCCCATTATGCCCTATGGGGCAAAAATGGGAATGAAGAAGGGTAAATGGGGATTGGGGATTTACCGCCCCGCCAAGGTCGGAATGGGGCGGTAAGTCCGCCAACCACCATGGCGTAAACGTAGTTTACGCCATGGTGGTAAAGTCACGGCCCAGGCGGTAACTTACCGCCTGGGTCGTAATGAGGGCCACTGTCTTTATAATACTCTTTAGTATTAGGAGGGATAGAATTATACACATCTGAATTGTGTTGTTCCTACAACCCTAGAGATACTAAGGATACACTAGCTGAGACTCCAATGGGATCATCAGCTAGTAGTTGAAAGTTTCCACTGGGCATATGTACTTCTTCCTCTGGAGCTAAGGCTAAGGAGACAGTGTGGACCCCTGAAGGTTTACCCTTACATCTGGGATCCCCTTTCACATGATCAGTAGAGCCACAAACATAACATTTTCCAAATGTCTTTATGAATGGTGGCTTGTTCTGACCTCTTTCTGGTCTGGGACCGGAAGGTACACTAGCCTGATTAGGTTTCCTTTGTGGCTTACCCTTAGAATTCTGTTTGTGGCCCTCTTTGGAATTGGAATTATTTGAATTCTCTTTGTTGTCTTTCTTTGGCTGCTTTCCATCATCATTTTGTTGAGTTACCCCTGAATCCTTGTGAGTAGCCCTGTTGGCAACCCACAAGTCAGCAGCCTTAGCTAGCTTCTTAGAATCTAATTCCTTTGAATCAGCCAAGTGCTGTCTGAGCTCAGGAGAGCAGGCATCATAAATAGACTCCAACATTACAAGATTTCTAATTCCTTCATAAGTGTTCACTCCCTACCCCTTAATCCATCCCTCTAAGTTCTTCAAACACCCATTCACCCAAGTAGCCCAAGCAGTACTATCATGCTTTTTGAGGGTCCTAAACCTCTTAAGGTACTGGGAAGGAGTCTTCCCAAGTCTAGCTATTAAAGCTAGTTTTACGCATTCATAATCCATCCTATCCACCTCCCCCAACTCCATTACCACATCAGATGCAACATGGGGGAGCCTAGAGAATAACCAGGGGATCAACTGATTCCCTTTAATATCCTGGAGCCCATGATTATATTCAAACATAGCAAGTCAATCTAATACATCCAACTTAGGTTCATACATACCCACAATCTCTTTAGGCAACCAGTGTCTTTTTGGACTGGAAGATCTAGAGGATTCGGGGGGAGAAGCATTTTCCAAAGACAATTTCTTCATCTCAAGCTCATGGTTAAGCTCCATTTCTTTGAGCCTTAGGTCTTGATGTCTCTGTTCAGTTTGGGCACTAATTCTTTTGAATTCAAGTTCAAGTCTCATCTTTTCTAGAGAGATAAATTCAGGACTTAATGTGGGACCTGGTAAGGGTCCAGTAGCCACAGGCTGAGGCCTTTCAGCAGGCAGAGGACCAGAGGGGGTGACATGGTTATCCTCCTCTTCCTCATCTGTCTCAACAATAACATCTTCATCATTATCCTCATTAGTGCTTGTTACATTTGCTGGAGTAGTGGGCACTACAATACCATTATCCAGACTTTGTTTCTCTAACAGTCTATCAATCATGTCTTGTTTCTTGCCTTTGACAGGAAGACCTTTCTGTCTACACAGATCCCTTAAATAATCAGCAGTATTAGTAAGGAGGGTCTTCAGGCTGTAACTTTCCATAATTTTGACTTTTGTTTAAAATAAACTTGTTGTGATAGTTAGCCTTGTGGTTATTTGAACCAAAGCACTAGCAGAACTCTAAAATGTAAATCCAATACTTTTATCCTCACCGCTGTACACCAGTGTTAGGCAGAATCCAGTGCAGTTCCCTTAGGGAGCACTACACCAGATTAGGACTACAGGTGAGAGCAATAAATCCCCTTTGGTATCTGTCTGTACCAAAAAGATTTAGTTGGTAGCTGTGGCTGAGCAGTCAGACTTATCTCAAGAGGGAAATGAGCAGTATTCAGGGTTTACACAATAGGCCTACTGTACTGTGGCACAAGGAAACACTGACCAACTCTTTGTAGTTAAATAGTAGATATATATTTATTTTATACACTTCTAAGCAAACACATGTATCACAAGTATCAAGCAAGTTAAATTAAGTCAATAGAAAAATATACACACTCCCTATATAAATTGTAGTCCAAGTGAATAACAGTGAAAACTGAGAAAACGGCACAGTGACAACTACACACAAGGGATCCTCTAGCAATTGCTCACAAGGGAGGGAAAACACAATTATCTAGAAATAGGTTCTTATACCCCCTAGCAACACTTCCCATCAGTTGTGAACCAGTTCAGCCAGACAGTACAGCAGTATAGGCAATACTTCAAATGAAAACTGAGCAAAATGGCATTTCACAATGATTATGCAGTGGGAAGAAAAGGGTAGTTATAAGAAAGGGTTGCACCACACAGTTCAAATGGAGAATCAATCTCGAGAAAGCAGGTCTAACAAATGTGGCCAGAGTCAGTAGGCCTGTGCCAGAGTTAATGGTACAGGGCAAGGGCCCAGGAGCAAAATGTTCTTGTAGCTGCAGTCAAGTCTTTGGGTAACGATGTTGAAAAGGTGGATGCAGAAAGCGAAAGACAATGTTAAGAGAGAGGGGCGGCCAACCCAACAGGTAGGAAAAGGATTTAAAACACCTTTAGCACTACCGCGAAGAAAGGGCTGCCTGGCGGAACAATGTACCTTAAAAGTGAAGAAGTGGCTCCTGCGGTGGCGGTTGTTCCTGGTAGTTCCTGTAGTTCGGGTGATCCAGCAGAGGAAGAGAGGCTCTCGTCGTGGAGGAAGGTTCGAGGTACTGCACTACCCAGGGATGAAACTACCTGCGGTGCTGCCAAACAAAGTTTAAAAGGTACGCTCCTTTTAATCGCGGTCCGGGTCGATAGCTGCTTGGCTATCCGGTCTCCAAGTGCAGGGCACTGTTGATTCGACCACAGCAGGTTAGAGAAGGCGATTGGCAAACTGGTTGGCCCCACCAGCTCAAGGGAAGAAGGCTCTTTCAGATGAAGATCTCCTCTAGTCGTGTGGAGAAAAGTGGTGAGACGCTGTAGCAGGGCTTCACCGGTGGTAGTAGTCTTTGCAGGGGTCTTTGGCTTCTCTCCTCTTCGGTTCCGTAGTTCCAGTGGCGACGTCTTGCTCTTCCAGTCCTCAGGACCCTGTTTTTATGCAGAAAGAGACCCATTCCTACAGCCTAGCTATCACTCACACAGTGGAGTGGTCTTCTTGGCTGGAGACCCTCCAGCCTATCAGGATAGAGTGCGACCTGAGTTGCTGCGGCAACTCTGTCCAGGGGTCCTACTCCACCTCCCAATGGACCCACCCCAGACTCAGTGGCGCCGGAAGGAGGGCTTCTGGGCAGAAGCCCGCCAAACGGACAAACAAAGGATCCCCGACCTGGGTTAGGATCGTAGAGAAAGATACGAGAAAGAAGTTATATTAATGTTCTGGCAAATAAAACCTACCGGAGCAAAGTTAATTTTAAAATGTACCGGCGGTATGTTAGAGGCTGTCAGAAAAAGTGGTAGCCTCAAACAATGGGAAAATCCCATAGGGAAATATTCACGGTCGAATATTTATGGTAGTAACCACTGCCACCAGCCAGAAACTTTAGAGAGAGGGACTTTAAGGTACCCCCTCGAAACTGAACATAGGTGAAAAACTATTAACCCCTTCCAGTACTTCCATAGTAAGATGGGTTGTACTGGTTAAGTTCATAAAAATCGACTAGTAAAGTCAATGGGGACTTTACATGCCCTGGGAGACAGTAGTCGGTCCCAGGGTATGGTCGGTCCCAGGGTATGGAGTATATGTTTGGGGGTCGCTACGACACCCCTGCACTGAGGGTGCTGTGTAACACATGTGAATAAAGATGGTTCCTATGGGGGAGAGAAAATCCCATAGGCATTAAACACAAAAATAGCCTATAACACACATAGCAGAAATGCCTAAGATTGGGAAAAAGAGTCTCACTCTTAGCAGGTAAAAAGAAACAAACCCTTCAAATCCAGCAAAGCTGCTAGGGGACTCTATAGGTAAGGGAAATTAGCCATAGTATGAGAATTCTCCCTAACACTAGCCACCCCCCCCCAGACTAAGGGACAGGAGGATCTAATCCACTCCTGGATGAGTCTCTTACCTCTAGTCGGTTATAAACATCCTAGAGAGACCATCAGCATTTTGGTGGTGACATCCTGACCTGTGCTCAATGGTATAATCAAACCCTTGGAGGCAGATTGACCATCTTATCAGTATTGGGTGTTCCCCTTTCATTTGCATTAACCATCTCAAGGGTTGGTGGTCTGTTTGAATGATGAAAGTAGATCCATACAAGTATGGTCTAAACTTCTTCAAAGCCCACACAATGGCAAAACATTCTCTCTCAATAGTTGCCCACCTAAGTTTCAGGTTCCTTCAGTTTCCTACTGATGAAGCAAATGGGGGGCTCCCTACCTTTCTCATCCAGTTGACTGAGTACTGCACCTATACCTATATTGGAAGCATCTGTCTGTACAATGAATGGTTGGAGGTAGTCAGGAGCTCTGAGAACTGGAGCTTGACAAAGGGCTTTCTTCAGGCATTCAAAGGCCTGATTGCACTTCTCATTCCATTTGACCTTTTAGGTAACTTAGGAGAAGAGATTACATTCAGTGGAGAAGCTATGGGTCCATAGTTCTCAATGAAATTCCTGTAATACCAGTGAGGCCTAGGAAGGCTCTCACTTCGGTTTGAGTAGAAGGGGTTGTCCAATTTTGCACAGCTTCAATCTTGCTGAGCAAAGGCCTTATTTCACCACCTCCTACCTCATGCCCAAGGTAGACCACTTTGCTCTGACCAATTTGACATTTGCTTGCCTTTATGGTCAGATGGGCCCCTTGCAGAGCCTGCAAAACATATCCTAGGTGGTCAACATGTTCTTTCCAAGTAGGGCTGAACACTGCAATGTCATCCAAGTATGCCATGCAGAAGTCCTCCATCCCATTCAGAACCTGATTAACCATCCTTTGGAATGTAGCAGGTGCATTCTTTAATCCGAAAGGCATAACCTTAAATTGGTATAAGCCAACTGGGGTGGAGAATGCAGTTTTCTCCTTGGCATGGCCAGTCAGGGCTATTTGCCAATAGACTGACATGAGATCAAATGTGCTGAGGAACTTGGCTGAGCCAAGTCTATCCACCAGCTCATCTGTCCTTGGTAAAAGATGGGCATCAGTCTTAGTGACTGCATTTAGAGCTCTATAGTCCACACAGAATCTCAACTCCTCGGATCCTGCTTTTGGTACTAACACCACTGGGGTAGACCATGGGCTAGTAGAGGGCTCCATTACCCCGATATCAAGCATCTTGTTGACCTCTCCTTTGATGTGGGTTCTTACATTTTCTGACATCCTGTAGCCCCTGCTTTTGACAGGTAAACAGTCACCAGTTTGAATATCATGCTGGCCCCAAGGGGTCAAGCCTGGTGCTAGAGAAAACAGGGAGGCAAATTGATTCAACAAAACTTTGCACTCCTCCTGTTGCTCAGGTGTCAGATTAGAAGAGAGATTGACTCCTTCTATTTTCTCATCTAAAGGTTTGCCTCTGAGGAGGTCAGGTAGAGGTTTGCTCTCCTCTTCCTCTTGAGCTGAAGCTAGAAGCAAAGCTTCCAGTTCTGGTCTCGAGACACAAGCTATTAGACGGTTGATGTGAAAGACTCTAGGAGCCTCCTTAGGATTGCCTAAGTCCACCAGATAGTTCACCTCTCCAAGTTTTCCCACAACCTTGAAGGGTCCGATCCATTTGTCCTGCAAGGCCCTCTGCCTTGTTGGGACCGTAACAAGAACTAGCTGGTCTTGAGCGAACTCAACCATGTTGGCCTTCTGCTCATGCCAATGCTTGACCAGAGCCTGACCTGCTTTCAAGTTATCACTTGCTTCAGCCATCATGTGTGACATTCTCCTCCGGAGTCCTATCACATAGTCAGTGACTCTGACTGGCGTGGGGGAAGGAGCACTCTCCAACCCCTCCTTGATCAGGGCCAATGGACCTCTGACCGGATGGCCATAGAGAAGTTCAAAGGGACTGTAACCCACTCTCTCCTGAGGGACTTCTCTATATGCAAAGAGAAGGCATGGCAGTAAAAGATTCCACTTTTTCTTAAGAGGGTCTTCTAAAGCTCCTAACATGCTCTTCATGGTTCTGTTAAACCTTTCTACAAACCCATTTGTCTGAGGGTGGTATGCTGTTGAGAACTTGTAGGTAACTCCACAGTTATTCCGCATGGCCTTCATGTAGTGGGACATAAAATGTGACCCCCCTCTCCGATATTAGCTCCTTAGGAAACCCAACCATAGTAGAAATACCAAGGAGGGCCTTAGCTACAGCCGGAGCTGTAACAGTCCTCATAGGAATTGCTTTAGGGAACCTAGTAGCATGGTCTACTACAAGTATAAACCTGTTGCCTGAAGAGGTTGGAGGATCAAGGGGACCAACAATGTCGATTCCTACCCTCTCAAATGGTACTCCCGCTACAGGGAGAGGCACTAAGGGTACCACGTTCTTGGAGCCACTCTTACGAGAGGTTTGGCAAGTGTGGCAACTCTTGCAATACTTATCTACCTCAGACCCCATTTTAGGCCAATAAAAGTAGAGAGAGCCTTTCCTTGGTCTTCTTGAAGCTCAAGTGACCAGCCAAAGGTATCTCATGGGCTAATTGAAAGAATTGGAGTCGGTTTGCTTGGGGTACTACAAGTCTCTTGTAGTCCCCAGGGAGTGACTCGGTTGGTTCACTATAGAAGAGGCCATCTTCCCAGTGTAACCTATACTTCCCAGGCTCTTGCCCTTCAAGTTGAGGAGCTGCCTGGTGGCGAAGACCTTCCAGAGTTGGACATTCTCTTTGTCCCTTACTGAAGTCTGCCCTTTGTGGTCCACCTTCTGCCAGTAAAGACTGCAGCTCAGGATGGTCCACAGGGTCAAGATCTCCAATGACTTCCTGGCCTCCTACTAGATCTGAATCTTCAGGTTCTAGTTCAACCACACAGGTTTGTACCTCACCCACAGCCTCAGCTGGAGGAGGAATCACAGGTGTGATTTTTGACAACCTAGGAGATTTCCTGCTTGGCAGTACTGGAGTGCTTTCTGTTGGTTTCTTTTTGGAAATCTTGGGTTTCCCCTTTGCCTCTGGTTGCTTTGAAATAGCAGTTAGTAACTCCAGTGGAGTAGGAGTGATTTCTTTTTCTATCATCTCCTCAGGAGAGCCCCTCAAGATCCTCTCCCTTGCAGGTCTGGTAAACTCCTGTAATCTCCTACTAGGAGGTCTGGGAGTACTTGACACTACTCCCAGGTCTTTCAGATCATTGCCCAACAGCACCCTTCCTGGTACTTCAGACTGTACACTCTTAGGTATCCTGACAGTCATTTCATTGCACTGGATGAGAGCTGGTAATTGGGGAAGCATCTGCACAGGCCCTCCAGCTAACTTGGCGAGGCGTTTGGGTGCCTAAGCAACATCCTCCACCTTGAAAAAAGATTAGTCCACCACAGTTATGCTGGGCCCAGTGTCTCTAATGGCAAGCGTCTCCTGACCATTGACTAGGACACTGTCTTTATAATACTCTTTAGTATTAGGAGGGATAGAATTATACACATCTAAATTCTGTTGTTCCCACAACCCTAGAGATACTAAAGATACACTAGCTAAGACTCCAATGGGATCATCAGCTAGTAGTTGAAAGTTTCCACTGGGCATATGTACTTCTTCCTCTGGAGCAAAGGCTAAGGAGACAGTGTGGACCCCTGAAGGTTTACCCTTACATCTGGGATCCCCTTTCACATGATCAGTAGAGCCACAAACATAACATTTTCCAAATGTCTTTATGAATGGTGGCTTGTTCTGACCTCTTTCTGGTCTGGGACCAGAAGGTACACTAGCCTGATTATGTTTCCCTTGTGGCTTACCCTTAGAATTCTGTTTGTGGCCCTCTTTGGAATTGGAATTATTTGAATTCTCTTTGTTGTCTTTCTTTGGCTGCTTTCCCTCATCCTTTTTCTGAGTTACCCCTGAATCCTTGTGAGTAGCCCTGTTGGCAACCCACAAGTCAGCAGCCTTAGCTAGCTTCTTAGAATCTAATTCTTTTGAATCAGCCAAGTGCTGTCTGAGCTCAGGAGAGCAGGCATCATAAATAGACTCCAACATTACAAGATTTCTCATTCCTTCATAAGTGTTCACTCTATACCCCTTAATCCATCCCTCTAAGTTCTTCAAACACTCATTCACCCAAGTAGCCCAAGGGGTACTATCATGCTTTTTGAGGGTCCTAAACCTCTTAAGGTACTGGGAAGGAGTCTTCCTAAGTCTAGCTATTAAAGCTAGTTGTACACATTCATAATCCATCCTATCCACCTCCCCCAACTCCATTACCACATCAGATGCAACAGGGGGGAGCCTAGAGAATAACCAGGGGATCAACTGATTCCCTGTAATATCCTGGAGCCCATGATTATATTCAAACATAGCAAGCCAATCCAATACATCCAACTTAGATTCATACATACCCACAATCTCTTTAGGCAACCAGTGTCTTTTTGGACTGGAAGATCTAGAGGATTCGGGGGGAGAAGCATTTTCCAAAGACAATTTCTTCATCTCAAGCTCATGGTTGAGCTCCATTTCTTTGAGCCTTAGGTCTTGATGTCTCTGTTCAGTTTGGGCACTAATTTTTTTGAATTCAAGTTCAAGTCTCATTTTTTCTAGAGAGATAAATTCAGGACTTAATGTGGGACCTGGTAAGGGTCCAGTAGCCACAGGCTGAGGCCTTTGAGCAGGCAGAGGACCAGAGGGGGTGACATGGTTATCCTCCTATTCCTCATCTGTCTCAACAATAACATCTTCATCATTATCCTCATTAGTGTTTGTTACATTTGCTGGAGTAGTGGGCACTACAGTACCATTATCAAGACTTTGTTTCTTTAACAGTCTATCAATCATGTCTTGTTTCTTGCCTTTGACAGGAAGACCTTTCTGTCTACACAGATCCCTTAAATAATCAGCAGTATTAGTAAGGAGGGTCTCCAGGCTGTAACGTTCCATAATTTTGACTTTTGTTTAAAATAAACTTGTTGTGATAGTTAGCCTTGTGGTTATTTGAACCAAAGCACTAGCAGAACTCTAAAATGTAAATCCAATACTTTTATCCTCACCGCTGTACACCAGTGTTAGGCAGAATCCAGTGCAGTTCCCTTAGGGAGCACTACACCAGATTAGGACTACAGGTGAGAGCAATAAATCCCCTTTGGTATCAGTCTGTACCACAAAGATTTAGTTGGTAGCTGTGGCTGAGCAGTCAGACTTATCTCAAGAGGGAGATGAGCAGTATTCAGGGTTTACACAATAGGCCTACTGTACTGTGGCACAAGGGGACACTGACCAACTCTTTGTAGTTAAAGAGTATATATATATTTATTTTATACACTTCTAAGCAAGCACATGTATCACAAGTATCAAGCAAGTTAAATTAAGTCAATAGAAAAATATACACACTCCCTATATAAATTGTAGTCCAAGTGAACAACAGTGAAAACTGAGCAAAACGGCACAGTGACAACTACACACAAGGGATCCTCTAGCAATTGCTCACAAGGGAGGGAAAACACAATTATCTAGAAATAGGTTCTTATACTCCCTAGCAACACTTCCCATCAGTTGTGAACCAGTTCAGCCAGACAGTACATCAGTATAGGCAATACTTCAAATGAAAACTGAGCAAAATGGCATTTCACAATGATTATGCAGTGGGACGGAAAGGGTAGTTATAAGAAAGGGTTACACCACGCAGTTCAAATGGAGAATCAATCTCGAGAAAGCAGGTCTAACAAATGTGACCAGAGTCAGTAGGCCCGTGCCAGAGTTAATGGTACAGGGCAAGGGCCCAGGAGCAAAATGTTCTTGTAGCTGCAGTCAAGTCTTTGGGTAACGATGTTGAAAAGGTGGATGCAGAAAGCGAAAGACAATGTTAAGAGAGAGGGGCGGCCAACCCAACAGGTAGGAAAAGGATTTAAAACACCTTTAGCACTACCGCGAAGAAAGGGCGGCCTGGCGGAACAATGTACCTTAAAAGTGAAGAAGTGGCTCCTGCGGTGGCGGTTGTTCCTGGTAGTTCCTGTAGTTCGGGTGATCCAGCAGAGGAAGAGAGGCTCTCGTCGTGGAGGAAGGTTCGAGGTACTGCACTACCCAGGGATGAAACCAGCCGCGGTGCTGCCAAAGTTTAAAAGGTACGCTCCTTTTAATCGCGGTCCGGGTCGATAGCTGCTTGGCTATCCGGTCTCCAAGTGCAGGGCACTGGCGATTCAACCACAGCAGGTTCGGGAAGGTGATTGGCAAACTGGTTGGCCCCACCAGCTCAAGGGAAGAAGGCTCTTTCAGATGAAGATCTCCTCTCGTAGTGTGGAGAAAAGTGGTGAGACGCTGCAGCAGGGCTTCACCGGTGGTAGTAGTCTTTGCAGGGGTCTTTGGCTTCTCTCCTCTTTGGTTCTGTAGTTCCAGTGGTGACGTCTTGCTCTTCCAGTCCTCAGGACCCTGTTTTTATGCAGAAAGAGACCCATTCCTACAGCCTAGCTGTCACTCACACAGTGGAATGGTCTTCTTGGCTGGAGACCCTCCAGCCTATCAGGATAGAGTGCGACCTGAGTTGCTGCGGCAACTCTGTCCAGGATTCCTACTCCCCCTCCCACACAATGGACCCACCCCAGACTCAGTGGCGCGGGAAGGAGGGCTTTTGGGCAGAAGCCCGCCAAACGGACAAACAAAGGATCCCCGACCTGGGTTAGGATCGTAGAGAAAGACACGAGAAAGAAGTTATATTAAAGTTCTGGCAAATAAAACCTACTGGAGCAAAGTTAATACTAAAATGTACCGGCGGTGTGTTAGAGGCTGTCAGAAAAAGTGGTAGCCTCGGACAATGGGAAAATCCCATAGGGAAATATTTGCGGTCGAATATTTATGGTAGTAACCACTGCCACTAGCCAGAAACTTTAGAGAGAGGGGCCCTCATTACAACTCAGGCGTTAAGGGTTTAACGGCGCCGTCGGCGCCGTTAACCCTTAACGCCTGATTACAAGTGTCCCTTTGCGGGTTGGTGTTTAACACCTGCTTTTAGCAGGCGTTAAAAATCCAACCAGCAAAGGGACTTTGGAGCTAATTACGGCACCGTAATTTACGGTGCCGTAATTAGCGCCTTCCCCATTCCCATTATGCCCCCATGGGAATGGGGAAGGGCAAATGGTGAATGGGGAATTACCGCCCCACTCACCTTGGAATGGGGCGGTAATTCCGCCATCCACCATGGCGGAATCGTAACCTTAGCGGCATGGACCATGGTGCTAATAGCACCATGGTCCTCCGCCAAGATTGTAATGAGGGCCAGGGACTTTAAGGTACCCCCTCGGAAATGAACGTAGGGGGAAAACTATTAACCCCTTCCAGTACTTCCATAGTAAGATGGGTTGTACTGGTTAAGTTCATAAAAATCGACTAGTAAAGTCAATGGGGACTTTACATGCCCTGGGAGACAGTAGTCGGTTCCAGGGTATGGAGTCTATGTTTGGGGGTCGCTACGACACCCCTGTGTCACTGCACTGAGGGTGCTGTGTAACACATGTGAATAAAGATGGTTCCTATGGGGGAGAGAAAATCCCATAGGCATTAAACACAGAAATAGCCTAGAACACACATAGCAGAAATGCCTAAGAGTGGGAAAAAGAGTCTCACTCTTAGCAGGTAAAAAGAAACAAACCCTTAAAATCCAGCAAAGCTGCTGGGGGACTCTATAGGTAAGGGAAATTAGCCATAGTATATGAATTCTCCCTAACAATGAAACATCAAATTGCTGAACTGTGTACATATGTTGAATATCATGTGATTAGAAATATTGGTTTTCATTGACCTACCTGTAAACTGTGACTCTTTCCCCCATCAATCACCCGATCATTAAAAGAGGAAATTACAGATAAAAAGTACAATGAGATTTTTATCCCTATTTCACTCAATCATGAACACATGCCACCTCCAAATTCGCCTATTTTTGTTTCCCAAAGTGATTTTCCCTCCCTATCATAATGTAAATCAATTTAAATGTGATGTAAATTTTCTTTCAAAACCACAATGTGAACTCAACGGACTATATTCATTTTCTTGTCCGCACCATCGTATGTAATGATATCACGTGGTATGCTGACATTCGCAAACAGACTGCCACACCCACAGCAACAGTGATGGACTTTTAACCCTTTAACTGCCATGGGTTCCCCCCCCCCCAGTGCCAAGGCCTTTTTTGGTGATTTCAGTATGTCACCATTCATTGCCTTGTAACTTTTTTGTTACATGAGATATCTCAGCCAAATTTGGCCCCTTTTTTCTGACATGTAGGTGGTCGTAATCCTAGGTTGCTGTAGGGGGGTGAAAGAAAATAACCAAAAAGGGCGAAAATTTGGGGTTTTTACAAAAAATGCCAATAAAATGATATACAAAGAAGCCTGTGGTTGTTTCCTTGTATCGGCTAGGAACAAATGGTTTGCTGTGCTGAATTCCCCAATTTCCTGGGTTTCATGAACATGTTGAGTGGAAACGAAATAAAAATATTTTGATGTGGTTATCAACCGGTTTGTGAGAGGTAGGCAATTTTGGACATTTTTGCCAATTGGGCATGTGTGGACGGAATTGAAGAAAAGGGAAGGCGAATTGGAGCACATAAAGGCATACATTTCTGAAAAGTAGACAAAATTCCAAGTTTAGGAAGGGGTGATTTGCGCAGGTCAGGCAACAACTTTGTAGGGAACAATTCCATAGTTTGGGGGAAAAAGCAGGAAAATGACCGAAAAAAGGTATGTGGTGGACATGGTTGGCCTGGTACGGCAATGGCTCCTATACATTTTGAGAAAAACAATGCTCCACTCCATGCCCCCGACTCTTGCAGTTAGGAAATCACACATTTTTTTGTAGTGGTTCACAAAACGAGCAATACCACAAGCAAAACACTGAGCCATGGTACACAGGAGTTTTATGCTTGAGGCCTGAACAGACGTACTTCGCATGTGTAAATCAGGAAAACCAATGTGGCAAGGAATGGCAAGCATACATTTTTTGAAACGGCAAAGGCAGACATTTTCAAAGGTAGGTGACTTGTGCAGGTTACAAAACTGTATGGTGCCTAAAGCAGCGACTAAATGTAGGGCACATTTTGAAAATGAAAGGGTTGTGTGACAAAGGGCACCAGCAAATGGGTCGAAAGGTTATGAAAACCACGCAAACACAACAAATGTCATACTTCCCAAGTTCAGCACATTTCACTCGGCTCACCCACCGAAACACACCGCCAACAACATATGGCCTACCTTCCTGCGTTTCCACATGTGTCCCGACTAAAACTGTACCTCACATGTGTGGGTGAAGCTACCTGGGCGGCAAGGCGAAAGCCGAAAACGCGGCTAACCCCAAATCTTTTCAGACAGCAGAATTTGTGGAATTCGGTTCAAGCGCACACCATACAGATATGGGCCTAGGGTGTCCAAGCCACCAAGGAAAACAGGAACCCCATGCATTTCTGAAAAGTGGACACCGTGGGAATCCACAGAGCTCTGCCTTGCGTAAATCGCCCCAAAATGTATTACCCAGAAACCCCAGCAAAGTCTGAAATGTGGGGAAAGAAAACCAATTTCCGCACATTTCACTCAGCTCACCCACCGAAACATGCTGTCAACAACACATGGCCTACCTTCCCGCGTTCCCACAGGTGTCCCAACGAAAACGGTACCTCACATGTGTGAGTGCAGCTACCTGGGCGCCAAGGGTAAAGCCGAAAACGCGGCTACGCCCAAGTCTTTTCGGACAGCAGAATTTGTGGAATTCTGCTGAAGCGCACACCATACAGATATGGGCCTACAGTGTCCAAGCCACCAAAGAAAACTGGGAACCCCATTCATATCTGAAAGGAGGACACCCGTGGAAAATCCGCAGAGGTCTGACTTGCGCAAATCGGCCCAGAATGTATTACCCAGAAACCCTGACAAAGTCCAAAATCTGGTGAAAAAAATCCAATTTCCGCACATTTCACTCTGCTCACTCACCGAAACACACAGCCAACAACACATTGCCTATCTTTCCGCGTTCCCACAGGTGTCCCGACGAAAATGGTACCTCACATGTGTGGTTGCAGCTACCTGGGCGCCAAGCGGAAAGCCGAAAACGCGGATAACCCCAAGTCTTTTCGGAACAGCAGAATTTGTGGAATGTGGTTCAAGCGCACACCATACAGATATGGGAGGGTGTCCAAGCCACTAAGGAAAACAGGGAACCCCATGCATTTCTGAAAATTGGACACCCGTGGGAATCCGCAGGAGGTCTGACTTGCGCAAATCGGCCGAAAATGATTACCCAGAAATCCCGGGAAATTCCGAAATGTGGCAAAAAAACCCAATTTCCGCACATTTCACTCGACTCACCCACCGAAACACGCCGCCAACAACACATGGCCTACCTTCTTGCGTTCCCACAGGTGTCCCGACGGAAACGGTACCTCACATGTGTGGGTGCAGCTACCTGGGCGCCAAGGGGAAAGCCAAAAACGTGGCTAACACCAAGTCTTTTCAGACAGCAGAATTTGTGGAATTATCTTCAAGCGCACACCATACAGGTATGGGCCTAGGGTGTCCAAGCCACCAAGGAAAACAGGGAACCCCATGCATCTCCGAAAAGAGGACACCTGTGAGAAACCACAGACGTCTGACTTGCACAAATCGTCCCAGAATTTATTACCCAGAAACCCCGGCAAAGTCTGAAATGTGCCGAAAAAAACCCAATTTCCACACATTTCACTCGGCTTACCCACCGAAACATTCCACCAACAACACATAGCCTACCTTCCCGCATTCCCAGAGGTGTCCCGACGATAAACGGTACCTCACATGTGTGGGTGCAGCTACCTGGGCGCCAAGGGGAAGCCAAAAACGTGGCTAACTCCAAGTCTTTTCGGACAGCGAGAATTTGCGGCCATTCTGCCCCCAGGGTGCCCAAAACCTACTGGCCAACCCATTGGGGAGCCTGTCTGACATTTTGTGGTGGCCGTCTCACCCCCACCCCAAACGGATGGAGGGGGCACCTCATGCGGGCCTCCCTGGGGCTCCTACGAACAGCTGTGTGAGGTGCCCCCTCCATTGGGGGGGGGGGCGAGGGCCACCAAAAAACATGGGACAGGACTCCCAGTAGGTTGGCAGTTAGGTTTTGGCCACTCGGGGGCAGACTGCCACACTAATGTGCCCATCTGCACCAAGGGAAGTTTGGTAAATGAAGAAAAATATTGAAAACGGTATACTACACTTTAGGGGGGCTGAGGGGCACCCTAAACCTCCAGGGCATTTTCCAATGTAAAGGGGGGTGGCCCTCTCCCCCCCCCACACCAAATACAAGGGGGGCCATCTCAATCAGCCCTCCCTGGGGGTGGGTAAGAGGGGGGCATCTCATGCAGCCCTCCCTGGGGTCAGATGCCCCTTCCTAAGAGCAGATAACTGTCCCCCAGGGAGGGCTGCATAACATGGCCCCCAGTCCATTTTGGGTGGGGGGTACACCCCCTTTCCATAAAAACAATTCCCTGGTGGTCTAGTGGTGGGCACTCCCACCAAAACCATCAATGAATGTTTCCCCCCTTGGACCCATTCCCCAGGGCAGATGGGGCAGATGGGTACCCATTTGAACAAGGGGGGCCTTAACCTGCAGGCCCCATCCTTTGGGGGGCCTGCCCACACTTTCCTGGTGCCCCCCCAATTGGATGGGAGGCCACCTCATGTACTATTCTGCCCCCAGTGAGGGCTACAAGGGGCGCCCCCTTTCCCCTTGGGGTGAGGGGGAGAGGGCCACCCCCCTTTTGTGTAAAATAAAATCCCTGGTGGCTTGTGGCCCCCCAACCCCACCTAAATCTCCCTTTGTTTTTTTGTTGTTTTTTTTTTCAATGTGCCCCCTTCCCTGGGGGCAGATCAGCCATCTGCCCCCAGGGTTATCCATATATGTGCCCCTATGCTTTGGGGGACGTGAGGAGAGGGCTGCTTACTGTAAGCACCCCCCTCTTCCCCCCGCTTTGAAAACAAATCTCTGGTGGTCTAGTGGGTATTGCTGAGCGCGGATCGGCGCTCTGCACCCGATTTGCGCCCAGCAATGCTTACACAAAAGGAGTCATTGGAAAGGGGAGAATCTCCCCTTTCCAACGAAACCTGCCTCGAACTCCAGCTTGAAATACTGCCGGAGATCGAGGCAGAGCAAGGTGGACACTCACCTCGTGTTTTCACCGCGGCAGCTGAAAATGGCTGCCGCGGTGAAAGTACTTTCAGTTGCATGTCGGCACGCTGACATGAAACTGAAGGTAATCCAGCCCTCGGGCAGTGAGGAGGGACCTCCCCCTCACATAACCCGGGGTTGGATTACAGTTTTGTGTGATCCCTGCTTTGCAGGGATCCCACAAAACTAAGTGCCAAAAAGGACGAGATATCTCGTCCTTGGCAACAGGGAGGGAGTTCCAAGGACGAGATACCTCGTCCTTGGCACTTAAGGGGTTAATTAGTTTGCGAATGTCAGTGCGCAGTCGCTTTCTCGATAGCACACCCAAATGTTGTCAACCGGCCGTGCGAACCTGTCCGCAACAGCCTGACACACTTTTAATTAGTTACGGGTGGCATGACGCTGGTGCGCTGTTAGTGAACGTTGTGGCATGGTCGCAGAAAGCTGGAACGTCATGACGTGTCCACGGTCGATGTTCGTGCTTCATGGACATTTTAACCACCCTACCAAATCTCAAGTTGAAACTTTACCCTTCCACAACTGCTACTAACATTCTTTGTTGTTCTCTGAACTTTTTATGCCCTTTATTGGCCTGAGAAGATCGCACACAGGAAGAAAGGCCGTGGGACGGCTCCTCCAAGGGGATCCGCCCATTTCTTTTACTCATTCACAATCTGGCAGAGCAGAAGAGAGGAACAACCTTTTGGGAGCTGTGAACCAGAGCTAAAACATTTGACAATGGCATCTGTCATGGCCATCCCTCCCCTGATGGGCCACCACCACTACAACCACCTGGAGGACCTGGAAAAGGCAACCGAGGTACTGCAGCAGATGTTTTGCAGGAAGAAGAGGAGTATTAAGACGCAGTGGAAGAACTACCTTCTATGTCTGGTAGTGGTAGAGAGTCCTGGGTGTGGCATTTTTTCACCACCATTGGGATAGTGCCAAAGGTTCAGGCTGCCCTTGTGCGCTGCACTGTCACACTCAGTTGTGGCCAGAGGGGGCACTATTCCTTCAGCACCACCTCCATGCATCACCATTCCTGCACTTTCCACCGACTGGCCTCAGAAAGGCAGTTCCTTTCACAGGACATAGAAGCACCTCTTCTACTGCATCCTTAACTTCCACTCCTGTCCACACTCATTTCACCTTAGTAGAGAAGAGGGTACCTCCTGCTGCATCACAGGCTTTAAGGGAGGGAGTTGATCCCTACCTTCAGGGGACAACTGTCTTATGTGCATACTTTGATGAACTCATCTGCAGGAGGGAGCAATTCTGCAGCTCCTTCAAGTCTGCTATGAAGGCCCATGAAAGGATGTGCCCCCTACCTTAGTTTTATAACCAGTGCTCAACATTTTTCTTCTCCACATGTCCCTCCTTTATAGGGGTTGGCGCCCCTTACTCCCTCCCTTCTTCTGACAAAAAATGAAGAAAAAAGAAAACAACAAAAAAAAGTAGGTTCCATAGGGAAACCCCCTTTCAAAGTCTAAAAATAAAATGTTAAAAGTGTGCACAATAGATTCTTATGGACTCCGTTTGCTTTATGTTGATGCATAAAGCAGGCAGACTCAATAAGAATCTTCAGCATTTCCATCTGTATTAAAATCCATGTCGGTGCAAATACTGGAGCATTTGTATTGCACAGAGGAAAAAAAGGTAACAGAAATGAAGTTCTGTTTCACCCCTCTTCTCTGCCATAAAAACAATAAAAAATACAGTGTGACATTAATAGAAGGCGTTAAAGCCTTACTCCTTCTAATCACATGACACCACCCTTGAAGTCTGCGGATGGGAAAATATGCCTGAGGACTAAACAATCAAAATTAAAAAAAACGGTGAATGGAAGCACAAATGAACTTGACTCTTTATTTTCATTCTCTTTAATGTTGGTGCTTAAAAGTGCCTTTTTGTTCTTGTAATATTGTGATCTTAATATGTCCATGTGTAATGTGTACTAATAAATTTTTTCATTACATACTCGTCTTCCAATTTAATTTCTTTCACAAAATATGTTTGAGTGCATTCCGAATATTGCATAGAAAATGGTTGCTTCCAACACTTGTAAGATGTACGCCATCTTTTCTAAAAATGTTCACTCCATCATGTCATATATTATCATTTTCAAAAGATGACATTCCAAAATCTTGCAGAAATGCACGTACAGCTTTATTCACATTCGGCCTTGCTTTTTCTGTTTGTGGACAAAATAGCTTGGGTCTTTTCCAAACTTGTCTCTTTGTAATTTGTGAAAAAATAAACATTGCGGAAAAGGTTTCATCAGCCTTTTGAAACTATCTTTCATGGCAAACTGCAAAGCTACACCATTTACATACCCTAAACTGTTATCTCTACAATGTACTACAATAATTTCTGGATGTTTGAAATGCACCATATCTTCACATATGAGTAATAGTTGACTCCATTTCATGTCACAAACTCCATACCATACCACTTCCAATTTTTCAAAGCCAAGATTGTATGAGATACCAAGCTGCTCTGCATTTATGTGCAGTCAATTAACCCACAAATCTTCTATAATCCCAGCAGTCATCTTGTTGAGCTCCATGCTTTCAGCAATTCAAATAACTAATGAAGCACTTGCTTCCCTGTCCTCCTCTCCAGTTCAAATCCTCCTCCACAAAGAGAAGGCCTGATTCGTTGAGCCTCCTGATGTCTGCGGCCTCTGCAGTCCTCTTTCCCTGCAGGGAATGTTAAAAGAGCCTGGGCGGCACGTGTGATTCGTCGCAAACAGCCGTGTATGTTCGCAGATGTCAAGGCACAGGGCAGCCCTCCTTCCTTTTTTATCATTATCTCTGTAATATTCCCTGATTGGCTACATTCAAACAGCCACATACCCATTCACCAATCAAATCCAAAAACCCTATAACTAACCCTCTCACCTAAATTCAACAGTTCAGATGAACTAGTTACTCTTACCTTGTAACGTTCTTTCGATGGGATGTTCCTCCGACGTATTCCTTATCTTAGATAGAAATCCTTCAGCTTTGCTGGCCTCGGAAAATTTTTTCGCCAGAGGGCGCTGCGCGTCGATGATCGCCGAGTCGATGACCCTCGACGGCCTCCGTGCCGACGTCGACGTCATCCTGCCTATAAAGGCCGCGCGCAGCGTCCGTTGCTCAGTTCCGTTTTGTAGTCCCCAGTAATGTTTTTGGATTAGACTAATCACCTTGAAGGAGCATAGGCTGCAAACCCACAGGAAGTCATACTGCGGGGATGGATGGGAGGGTCGATAAGGAATACGTCGGAGGAACATCCCATCGAAAGAACGTTACAAGGTAAGAGTAACTAGTTCTTCGAAGGGATTGTGTCCTCCGACGTATTCCTTATCTTAGATAGACTCCCATAGCAGTGGTATTGTGACTGGAGGCGGGAGTAATAAAAGTTATGTTACCCTTCCAGAATGGACAGAGTGTAACACAGCCTTGCCGAATCTAGTTTCTTGACTAGAGGAGGAATCCAGGCTATAGAATTTGGTAAATGTATGTGCGGACGACCATGTGGCAGCCGCACATATATCTCGAATTGGCACCCCTCTTTGAAGGGCTGAGGATGTTGCGATACCCCTGGTAGAATGAGCCCTTAGATTTTGAGGAGGCTCCTTTCCTGCCAATTTGTAGCACTCCAGAATGGCTAAAATAATCCATCTGGAGATGGTTTGTTTTGTTATTGGAAGGCCCAACTTATGTCCTGCATAACCTACAAAGAGTTGGTCTGCTTGTCTGATCTTAGCCAATCTGCTGATATAGAAGCTCAAGGCTCGCTTAGGGTCCAGCCTGTGCAGTCTCTCTTCCTCCTTCCCCGGATGAGGAGGAGGGTAGAAAGAAGGTAATATAATCTTCTGAGTGATGTGAAACTCCGAGACTACCTTCGGGAGGAAGTTAGGCTTCACCTGAAGAACAACTTTGTCCTTGTAAAAGATTGTATGTGGAGGTTTACACGATAAGGCTTGCAACTCGCTAACCCTTCTAGCAGATGTCAATGCTATTAGCAAAACAGTTTTGAGGGTGAGAAGCTTCAATGAACAAGAGTGTAGTGGTTCAAAAGGGGCACCCTTTAGGAAGTTTAAAATTAGGTTTAAATCCCATAAGGGAACTTGAAAAGGTTTCGGGGGATAAACATTAGTTAATCCTTTTAGGTATTGTATTACCAATGGAATTTTGAAGTATGAAGGCTCCTCTGCAGTGCGCTTAAAGATTGATAGCGCTGCGAGATAGCCCTTAATTGTGCCAACCTGTAGGCCTGAATTAGCCAGGTAAAGTAAGAATGACAACACCATAGGTGTACCACAAGAAAAGGGTTCAATATTCTTTTCTCTGCACCAGCTGCAAAATTTGTTCCAACGGCAGCGGTATAGAGTTTTAGTTGCCGGCCTTCTGGCCGAAAGCAACACCTCCATAACATCATCCGGAAGGTCCCAATCCTTGTACCTCAACCTTTCAGACACCAAGCGTGAAGGTTGAGGGTCTTGATGGCTGGATGGAGAACCTGACCTTCCTTCTGCGAGAGAAGATCCTCTCTGTATGGCAGTCGAATTGGAGGGCAGATGGACATGTCTAGAAGGTCCGGGTACCACGTTCTCCTGGCCCAATCCGGGGCAATTAGGATCATGGTCTTCCGAAACCTTCTCAACCTCCTGATCATTTGAGGAATGACAGGGACCGGAGGGAACGCGTACAGAAGTGGGAACTCCCAGTCCACTACGAACGCATCTCCTAGAGCTCCTCTCGGGGGAAATTCCCTTGAGCAAAATCTGTCGCACTTCCTGTTGATACTGGTGGCGAACAGATCCACTTGAGGGGTTCCCCAAAGGGCGAAGATCTCTTGAAGGACTTCCTGAGCTATCTCCCACTCGTGAGAGACTGTGCTCTGCCTGCTCAGAGCGTCCGCTGTCAAGTTCTTCTCTCCGGCTAGGTGAATTGCCGATAGAGAGATTCCTTCCTGAATTGCCCAAAACCAGAGCTGCATCGCCTCTCTGCACAGTGGTAGTGAGCCTACGCCTCCTCTTTTGTTGAGGTAGTGCATGGCCACTGTATTGTCCGTCATTATTAGGACGTTTCTTCCCCGTACAGACGGCAGAAAAGCCTTCAGCGCTAGTCTGATGGCTCTCAGCTCCAACAGGTTGATATGTAGTCTGGACTCCGATGGAGACCAACGACCGCTGATGGTCAAGTCGTTGGCGTGAGCTCCCCACCCCGTGAGTGAGGCATCCGTGACTACTGTTATCTCCGGCCATGGTTGCCAAAACATTTCTCCTTTCAGGATGTTCTCCCGACAGGCCCACCACTGAAGGTCTCGGGCTACTTTGACCGGGATCCGAAGGAGATCTGTCATCCTTCCTGAGAACTGTGACCACTGAGTTCTCAGTGCCCACTGGAGGGATCTCATTCTCAGGCGAGCCTCCGGCACGAGGAATATGCAGGATGCCATGAGGCCTAGCAACCTCAGAAAGTCGTAGGCTGGGAGATATTGGGCATTCTGAAATCTGATGACCATCTGCAGAATATCTCGAGCCCTCACCTCTGGTGGCAAGGCTTTTCCCAGGGAAGTGTCCAGGACTGCTCCAATGAATTGGAGTCTCTGTGATGGTATCATCTGTGACTTCTTTAAATTGAGGGAGAAGCCCAGCTTGTGAAGGAAATGGCAAACATAATCTAGTTGTCTCTGAGCCTGTTCCGAAGATACAGCTCTGATCAACCAATCGTCTAGGTAAGGGTAGACATGAATCCCTTCCCTCCTTAGACTTGCAGCCACAACCGACATTAGCTTGGTAAAGACCCTCGGGGCGGAGGTTAGCCCAAATGGCAGAACTCGAAATTGATAATGAGAGCTGCCAATTGCGAACCTCAGGTATCTCCTGTGCCTGGGATGGATCGGCACATGGAAATAAGCGTCCTGGAGGTCTAGAGATACCAACCAGTCCTGAAGCTGGAGGGCCTGAAGGATCTGAGAGAGAGTCACCATCTTGAACTTGTCCTTTCGGAGGAATTTGTTCAATTCCCGTAAGTCTAAGATGGGTCTCAGTCCTCCGTCCTTCTTCGGTATTATGAAGTAGGGGGAGTACCAACCCTTGTTCCTTTCCGCTACAGGTACCAGTTCTATGGCACCTTTCTCTAGCAGGTCTAAAACCTCCTGCAAGAGGAGCGGATCTGGAAGCTTCAAAGGGTTGTTCCCCGGTGGATGACTCTGAGGGATATGTAGGAAGGGCAGGCAGTAACCTTGGGCCACTGTCTCCAGAGCCCAAGCATCTGACGTAATAGCCTGCCATTCCGTCAGATGGTGAGTTAACCTGCCCCCTACTGGTGTTCTGTGAGGGGAGACCTCAGAGTGGTTTTGAAGCGGCTGATGCAGTTGCCGAAGGTAAAGTGGCTCCTGCTCCTGCGGGTGCGGCTTTCTTTCCCCTACCCCGTCCACCACGGGTAAATCTTCCTTGGCCTCTTTGAGCCGGTCGTCCCCTGCCCCTTCCATATGAGGAATAGTAACGAAAGGACCGTCCTCTCCACGATGATCCCGAAGGACGAAAGGTATTCTGACGGATAGCAGCTCCCAATGACTTGGCTGCTGCCTTGGACGTTTGCAGTTTCTCCAAACTGTCATCCGCCTTCTTTCCAAAGAGGGTAGAACCGTCAAAGGGCATATTCAAAAGCCTGGTCTGCACGTCAGAGGCAAAACCAGACTTCCTCAACCACGCATGCCTGCGGATTGTGGTACTTGCCGCCATGGCCCTGCTGATACTGTCAGCAGAATCTAGGCCAGTTTGTAGGGTCTCGCACATCGCATCTTTACCATCCCTGATGATGTTTAAAAATGCGTCCCTTTCCTCTCCTTCTTGGAGGCAGTCAGCCGCTGATGAAGCGCACTCCCAAAGGGTGTGGCTGAACCTAGCGAGCGTACAGGTCGCGTTAATAGACTTTAACGCCATGCTACCGGCAGAAAAAACCTTCTTAGCCATGGCATCATACTTTTTGTCATCCCTATCCTGCGGAGCAGTGGGGTATGCAGATGTGCTGCCTGATGAGGTTGCAGCCTGTACAACCAAGCTCTCAGGAGTAGGGTGTTTTGACAAATATTCAGGGTCAGAACTAGCCACCCTGTATTTTGTTGACAGTTTTTTATTTACTGCCGGGATAATTTCTGGCGTTTCCCAGTTTGTCAAAATCCTTCTCTGTAGAGCAGAGTGAAATGGAACCACAGGATCCTCCTGTGGGCCCTTGTCCAGTATGTCAGTGAGGTCATCCTGCTGAAAGGCAGGAGAAGGTGCAGACCAACCCATAAATTCTATGATTCTAGACATCAGAGCTCTATATGGAGTCTCCGCATGTTCTCCTGGGTCTGGTTTGATAAATTCTGCTTCAGGAGAAGTGTCCAAGCCACTAGCTTCCTGAAGTGCATCCTGAAGATTTTTTAATCTTCCTTCCTCAGAGGCGAAAGTCTCTGGCTCTGGTGATGTGGTCCTCTGTAAATCAATATCTTGGTCTGAATCCTCCCTTTCCTCAAAAATCGAGGTTAAAGGGGGATACATTGGTTTTTGGAATGGTATAAACCCCATTTCCAATGCAGAAGGAGCCATCATCACAGGCCTTGAAAACGTCGATGTCGTCGACACCGACGTGAAAGTACTCGAAGGCGCCGTGAAAAGCGTCGAGAAATGTGTACTAGGCCTCGAAGAACTCGAAAGGATCGGAGTCCTGCTCGAGAACGACGTCGACGTTCTCGGCGTCGAGTCGGAGGTCTTTTGTCTAACCGTTGGCTGTGGAGTAGCCGCGGTTCTTTCCTTCACCGGCGTCGATATCGGCGTCGACGTCGGCGTCGACTCGATCGACTGATGCGCCGATGAATCCTTCGACAACGGCGTCGATGGCGCCGACCTCTGTTTCGAAGGAGTTTTCGACGATGGCGTCGATGATGCTTTATCTCCCGATGGCTCGAGGCGCTTTCGGGTTGACTTTTCCGCCGGGTACTGCGACTCGCGGCGTTTAGATTTTTTGGGTTTTTTACCCGGGGTATCACCCTCAGCTGTCTTCGAGGGGGACGAGGCCGCTTTCTCGAAGACGCTTAGCATCTTTTTCCTGAATTCCTCCCACTCAGCTTGCGAGCTGCGTTTTGTGGGGCAATGAACTCTCTCAGGAGAACTCGACGAAGATGACGAAGGGGATCTCCTACGTCTCTTCTTCGAGTGTCTCGATGTCGACGAGTGGTGGGAGCCACTTCGTGATCTAGATCGAGAGTGTTTTTTATGGTGAGGAGACGAACGTCTCGACTCTACCGAAGAAGCTTTCGAGGAAGTTAAAGTTGACCTACCTCTCTCGAGCTTCCCCCTACGCTCCTTCAAGGCTTTCGCCGTCATGGAAAGGCATTCCTCACACTCCGAACTCTGGTGCGTGATTCCCAGACACCACAAACAGACCCTGTGAGGGTCCGTCAACGACATTTTCTTCCCGCAGTCTCGGCACTTTTTGAAACCGGACCGAGGGGTCGTCGGGTCGGAGGAGGATGCCATCGATATCGATTGGTAAATAGTAGTTATTATATACGTTATCTTGACGAGAACTGAGCAACGGTGTTCCGAGGCACAACGAAGCGCGGAAAAACGGAACTGAGCAACGGACGCTGCGCGCGGCCTTTATAGGCAGGATGACGTCGACGTCGGCACGGAGGCCGTCGAGGGTCATCGACTCGGCGATCATCGACGCGCAGCGCCCTCTGGCGAAAAAATTTTCCGAGGCCAGCAAAGCTGAAGGATTTCTATCTAAGATAAGGAATACGTCGGAGGACACAATCCCTTCGAAGTATGTTTCAACTACGATGGTGCATTTGTGCTGTGATTCAGAGACTGCTCTATCACAACCTCCAGTATAAACCTTTACAGATTTCTTTTTCCAGAATCAAAGGATCTAAATTCCACAATCTAAGAAGGCATACTACAGCTATGTGTTGCTTTTCAAAATTAATATTGTATACCACATTTTTATAATATAACTTCAAGAATAACTGATGTTCTGTGCTGCAAAACATGCTTCCCTGCAGTACCTATCCAAATACCTCATTAGGGCTTTTAAAAGTATTTCTGCTTACACAGTGAATTCCATTATAGCACTGCACAATTCCACAATTAAAGTATTTCAATTATCAAGCTACACTACAACTAATGCCACCCTGTTTTGGAACAAATTAACTGCCATCGGTCAAAACTATAGCAGACCTTTACATTACAATGTATTACACAACCTTGGCTTTAACTTCACTTCAACTAGAACTGTTTTTTTGTGATACAAAACATGCTTTACTGTAGCACCCAGCCCAATTGCTCATTAGTGATTTTAAAAGTACTTCTGCTTGCATAGTAACTAGAACATGTGCTACTACCAGTGCAAAATTCCATAATTAAAAGACCTCAATTATCAACCTAGAGTACAACGAATATTGACATTTATTTAAAAAAGAAATTACCTCCTTTCTGTCAAACTATGGCAGACCTTCATATTACACTAGATTACACAACCTTGCCTTTAACTACACTTCACCTATAACTGGTTTCTGGGCTACAAAACATGCTACACTGCAACACATATCCCAACACTTCATCAGGGCTTTTAAAGCTACTTCTGCTTGCATAGTGACTGCTATATGTAATACTACTTATACCAGGGAACAATTCCATAGTTAAAAATACCTCAATTATCAAACTACAGTACAACAAATAATGGGATATTTTAAAAAAAGACATACCTTCTGTCATAACTATAACACACCTTCATATTAAAACGTATTATATAACCTTCCCTTTTACTTCACTTCAAATGCAAGTTGTTTTCTATGCTGCAAAGCATGCTTCACTGCAGCAGCCATCGCAATACTTTAATACTGATTTTAAAATTGTTTCTGCTTCCATAGTGAATGCCATGTCCTACTACTTAGAGCAGTGCAGAATGTACACACTTGCCAACAATCTTTCTTTTACTATTACAGAAAAAAGATTACCAACGAAACCTACTGAAGAAAGAAATCTCTTCCATTTGTACAAAGTATGCATATTAATGTGGCATGTGTGTTGTAATAATCGTAATAATATAACTATACTGTGTATTATCCTAAACTATCCATTCATACTATATCATGTTTCCAACTTCCTCATTCCATTGCAGCACTCACTCTTTTCCATTATAGCACACCATTCCTCTTATTTTATAACACCACCATGCTCCTACCCATAACACTACAAACATTTTATCACACAACCCCCCACCAAGTGTACATGCTTATTCCACAAACCACTTTCTAATTACAATCCATAACATTTACCCAGTACCCCACAGTTCCACAGCCTCTCACTCTACAAATCTTTTCTAACACACCTCCTATCACCTATCCATCTCTCTTCCTCATGTTACTTCCACAACAACCTTATTCCTCATCCCACTACCCAACATTAATCTGCATCTTTATGCTTACACCACTCTCCCTCATGTGACTGCACTAACAACAATGTATTCCTTGCGACTGCACTAACAATGTATTCCTTGCTGCATTTCCCCCTTCCTCATACCAATACAGAAATCACATTATTTTGTTTTATCCCCACATCCCTCTTCCTCATACCACTACACCATAGGTCTACAACATCTTCCTCTACAAATAGTTTACTTCATACCCACCATTAGCTATACACCCCTCTTCCAAATCCTACTGCAAATATGATCTATATGATTACTCCAACACCCCTCTTCCCCATCCAAGTACCCAACATTAGTACCCAACATTAATCTATATCTTGATGCATTCATTGTTCTTTTTCCCTTTCATCATAATATATGTGAAATCACATTATTCTGCGTTATCCCCACATCCATCTTCCTCATATGACTTTGCAATTATAATCTATATTATGACTCCAACACCCCACTTCCCAACATTATTCCATATTATTATCCATACACAACTCTTCGTCATCCTTGTACAATAACACCCACAGGACCATTCTGCATCATTAAAGTACACACTTTGTTTTCTCCAAAAGATGCACAACACTAAAACTCAACTCAGCAGAAAACAAAGAAAACATCAGTAGATAAAAAGAAGGCAAAGTCACATGCTAACCCTCCACTAAAACAATTTATTGAAAACCTACAAGGGAGAGAACAAGTAACTGTGCTCTTGCAAAGTACAACTACTGTCACCACTAACAAAAGTATTGTTCCCGCCTCAAAAAAGAAAAGTAACCAAATATGTGAAAAAATGACAACTGAAAATGAACCTTAAACTATATCTAGTGACATCAATGTAGTCACAATAAAACATTTAAAAATCAATTTACATGAAATTTTCTTGTGCAGAGTTCTTAGCAATCTCATAAAAGATCTGAAAAGTCCCATTCCTCTCTTACAATTTACCCAAGAAAACCGATACTTGCAGCTCTGATTGACCGCACATTCAAACTAAAAAGATAAGTAATTTTTTTTAAAGATTTTTTTTTTTATTGAACTTTACTCAGATTACAACTAGGTTTTGTCAAAAAAGCTTTTACGTCGTCATACGATTCTCAAGAAAGACGAGGCGACGGAAAAAACCTCCCCCACAACCTGGCCCATGCAGTTTAAAGTAGTCTCTTTGATGATCCCTGGATCTCTCCTTTTTCTTTAAGTTGCGACCAAGTCCGGTGGCGAGCAGCCATCGATACACAGATGGTTGATCTGGTCAAACACAAATTCGATAAGTTTGGCTAACGCCTGGGACCAAGTATTATTAGTTGTAAACAGAATAAAACCACTTAGAAGATTTATTTTAAAACTACGAAAATTTGAAACATGCGCAATGTGAAAATAGATAACTTTTCTAACTTCTGTGCAGGTGACTAGTTTGACACCAGTAGTACAGAATCATACTTCAAAGAAGAAGCATACAACCAACAACAAACAAACCTAAATGCCATAGACACTAATGGAAGAGGCTATGAACTAGTAGCAGATACCATTATGGCTCAAGAAACATAATAGAACATTCTTCCCCAAAAATATTTCAACCAAATGTTCCTCATGTCCACACAGGTCGTCCAGTATACAAATGGATTTGCAGCTCAATATGCAATGTGAACCATAAAAGAAAAAAGTTCCAGTGTGCATCCACACTGGACTATGGGGACATTCATTAGCCTACCTTTTAGGATCTGCTTGTGAAAGCACCAAACATTACATAAAAATGTTAGCAATACAACATTCTACAATGCGAAACCTTGCGAATTGATTGTACAATGCAAAACGTCCCGCTCTAGACCTAAATAAAACTCAATCACAATCTCCTAAATGGAACAGCGGAAGAACTCCTGAGACAAATATAACACATACAAGTAAATATTTCAGAACTGAACAAGAATTGGAAAACACAGTTAACTTACAAAACATTAACCAACAATGTTCTAACACTAACCTCCTTACAAACACATACCAAAAAGAAATAGCAAAGTTTGAAATCACATCAGCTGAAATTGCAGAACGTTATGCAAGAAAAGTACAAAAATGGTAGATATGTCCTGCAAGATATAAGACAATGAGGAATCACAATGGTTCCATTTGGCCTTGTATTTAACAGCAGAACATAAATACAACATAACAGATCCCTTAATAGTTTGCATATAATATAACAGTAAGCTTGATGATAACCAAATGCCATCTCGAGCTATCAATAATAGATCTGTGTGATTTGGCCGTGGCAGAATTGTTTGTGGTGGAATTAACCATAGTCAATTGCGCGGTGAATAAAATGTTACCACAGCCAAACCCCGCAAATCTATGCGCCTGCCACCCCCCAATACATCCATACATCCCCCCACAAACCCCCACTTTCCTTTTACACATCCGCTGCCTCTCCTGACCCTGCGCCGTCAGTTCCGTCCCTCTCAAGTGGGTCGGATCCGACGCCGCAGGGTCCCCTTTTCTCTTTTTGTTAATTTTATTTTTGTGTTCCCCCTCCAATCCTCAAGAAGCGGGGGAAACCCCCACAACCCCCGCTCACCATGTTCAGTATTTATGACCCAATTTGATCGAATCAAATCGATCTAATGGTACTGGCGGAATTTGGCCAGATGTACCATCGATCAATTAAATTCAAACAAATTGGGTAATAACATCAATAATAACTTAGAAATATTTCGACTTCCAAATGCTCTCCAACAATGTAATATATATGAGAGTCTCATAATTTAAACAGTACAATTCAAACAGTACACCCATTGCATGCTACAATACGGCTGCAACCCAAAACTGCCAAAATACCTCCCTCCGAATTACTCAGTAATCGGTGGCAAGGTAATATACTTACCATTAGACATTAACAGAAATGTGAAAACACTAGGAATAGGACGACCAATACAGGTATTACATAACCCTTAAAACACGTCATCACCTATGTAATTACTTAATTTACCTATAGTACCACTGTACTACTTTCTACACATACAAAATGTGTGTCCGCTTACATAAATGTAAAAGTCTGAAAAAAAGTGGAGAAAAGGTTTAACAAAATGTAAATTCTGTTAACAGTAAATGTACAAAATTAGTTTTTACAATCCACCTTGGATTTTTCTCCCATGACCCAATGATTACAATTTGTCAATACAACAGTGTATCAAAATCAAATGTTGCAAATAAAAAAGATAATACATACAATGTACTACTTATGAGTGTCAAAAAAGCAAATGTATGTGTAAAACCTTAAGACTGTATATCGTCCATACCATGTTCTACAACTAACTATATTTTCTTTTTTTTTTTAAACTTTGTTTATTTTAAATCAAGGCAGGATGACAAGTACAAACATTATAAGCAGTGGTTATTTAGGCATGTTGCTCCCCAGTCTTTTATCCCCCCCTGCGTTTCCTCCCTCCCCCCTCCCCTTGGTCCAACTTTCCCTTAGGCCTTGTAGGCGGGCTCTTCCCTCCCGGGCTGTTCAGATAGGGCCTCAGCGTCTATGTATCTTCCTCCGGGATCTCCCGATTTTTTAAGATCCAGCGGGCCCCGGTAGGTTTATAGGTCAGGGCGGGGAAGCGCTGGTCGAATTCCAGCACTGGGGCCCAGATATTCTGGAAACGATGAAGAGTTCCCGCTTGCGCTGCCGTCACCTTCTCCGCTACCAAAATATCCCAAAGTTTGATCCACCATTTGGCTATGTGATGGCCTTCCGGGGTTTTCCAAGCTCGGGCCACCACCGTTTTCCCTGCTAGTAGGCAGTGGGTTAGTAGTTTCGCTCTGGGTCCGGAGCGCGGGTAGGTCCCGGGAATTGGCGCTCCCAGCAAAACCGGTTCTGGTTCCAGGGGAATCGTTGTTCCGGTTATTTGTGTGATGGACCCTAGGCAAGCTTTCCAGAATGGTTGGATCTTCGGGCAAGCCCACCACATGTGGAAGAAGGAGCCTGGGTGGCCGCATCCTCTCCAGCAAGAATGATCCACTTGGGGGTTCATATGGTGAAGTCTGAGGGGCGAATAGTACCACCGCAGCGTGATCTTGTACGCACATTCCCTATTGGTGATGCAGGTGGACGAGGTGTGTGTTCTGGTCCATATGTCAACCCAGGTTTGATCCTCTATCGGGTGACCCAGGTCCGCCTCCCATTGGGCCATGCAGCGGGTTCTTGTGGTCAGGAAGTCGCTTAGGAAGCGCCTGTATAGGGTGGATACTCTGCCGCGGGTTGGAAGGTCTCCCAGAGTGAGTTCTAGGGCAGTAGGAGGGCGTGTCGCTGCTTGCAAGGTTTGGGGATGTGAGCACCAGTTGCGTAGTTGAATGTATGTGAATCGATCCCGTTCCTGGAGTTGGAATTTCTCCTTGCATTGGGCGAATGTGAGAGGTCTCCCCCCGTATACAGCTGGTCTATGGTCTCCAGCCCGCTTTTGATCCAGTTACGAAAATTGCGAGGATTCGTTCCCGGTGCGAACGTTGGATTATGGAAGACCGGGGAACGTGGGCTCAGTCCTCTTGACACTCCCTTTCGTTTTAGTGCCCAGTCCCAGGTGCTAAGGGTGTGTTTGGTTGATAGCAGGAGCTCTCCCCATTGGGTCCTGAGGGGGGGCGGGATGTGTGGTAGAAATCGTAGGGGTAGGGGCGCCCGTGATTGTTCAAGCTCTACCCATCTGGGGCGGTTTGTCGTATTTTGCCAGGCCTGGACCTGGGCCAGTTGGGCTGCCACTCTGTAGGCCTGCAAGTCTGGGACCCCCAGCCCTCCCAATTTGGAACTCCCCAGCATAGTTCTGAGAGGGATTCTCGCTTTCTTACCTCTCCAGATAAAGTTCAACATTTTCCTCTGGATCCCTCGAAGAGTTGGCGTGGGGATTGCTACTGGTAGGGAGGCACAGGCGTATAGGAATCTCGGAAGGAGGTTCATCTTGCACTAACTATATTTTCTTTTATTTACAGACGAAGAAACACAGATATTCCCTTGTTACCATGTCCAACTGAGTGCACTAATTTAGGCATGGGCAGTAGCCACATTGTTGCACCCATTCAACCCAAAGTAAACATACTATTTTGTACATGGCCAGTGGCCACATTGTTCAGGCCATGCCACAAACAATCTAGCCACTGGCCATGGCCACACCAATATGTATTGTTATTACTATTACAATATCCACACTCCATGCAGCCATACCCTGAACAATGTTACCTTGTTACCATGTCCAACTAAGCACACTATTGTACCCAAGACCAGTAGCCACATTATTGCAGGCATTCAACCAAAAGTAAACATACTATTGTGCCCATAACCAGTGGCCCAATTATACCCAATGCCACTACCCACATGTTTATAGTCATTTAACCCAAAGTAAACATACTATTCTGCTCAGTCAGCAGCCACATTGTTGATGGCATTCAACCCAAAGTAACCATACTATTATGCCCTTGGCCAGTAGACACATTCTGTTGGGAAGGAAGTGTTCCTATTCCACCCCCCTAGTCATGACTGACTTAAATAAACTTCATATGCAGATAAGTGGGGAGTAGCCCACACCCACAGGGTGCCTTTAAAAGCCCAATAATGCATAGAAATAGGTGAACAACATTAGGCCTGCCCATGCCCAGCGACTACATTTTGTCTTAGGCCCACGATTTACACACTGATTATGGAAGACCGGGGAACGTGGTCCCATCCCGAATTCACACAGAGGAGCCAGGCCATCCGCCAGCTCTGCACGAGCCTTGTTCCCACGGAAGTCCATCCTTTCCCTGTCCTCTCATTGTTACAAATATCGAATATCAACTCCAAAGAATGGGCCCTGCGAAGAGCGTGAGACAGTACAAGGGCCCAGCACAGTGTCTATCCATCTCCACTAAACTTCCATTGCACTACTGACCAACCCGCACCCCGCCAGACCAGAGCCCACCACACCTCCCCACCTGGACCCCCTAACTCTTCTCAGGGCGATAACTATCAGACCCTCTGATCATCACCATTTCAGAATACCCACCCCAGATCTAAAGCCTGCACGACTGTATATCTTTCTAACAGCAATATGCTTCTCTTTGTATCATTAGGCACCAGGGAAGATGGAGAAACTTGGGTGAGGGAACTGCGGTAAATGCTGGGGTCTGCATACATATATATTATTCTCCTTTCTTGTGGGCACTCACATGATGGTCAGATGCATGCCATGGGTAATGAATAATTGGTTCCTGTTTAGCTTAGATAGAAAGTTTTGAATGTGTGGCTTGACCTTCACTGCGAGGATGAGCCCAGCTGACCTACGTGCACTGACTTAATTGCCTGTGATCAAGCTCGATTTCTTCCCCCTTCCCCTCCCTTCCCTCCACCTTAGTTGGCTGTGGAAAGTAGACATGAAATCAGAAGTCATATTTCTGATAATGGATTCCCCAGGAGTTTGGCCTAGCGCTTGGGACAGTCTTCCTGAGTGTTTGCGCCCCTTAGCATAATTAACAAAAATAAATCCAGGAAATTTTGTGAAGTTCTTTGGACTCAAAGGGGCACCATTCTATGACAAGACAGGAGGCTCGCATTATGCTTTATCTTTCTTTAATACTGCCATATCAGCATTTCAAAACTTTAACTTTTAACTTTTATGTTTTGGTTTTTCTTACATGTTACTTGGAAAAAACAAAGCAGGAAGTTACAAGTTTCATATCTCAACTGAATCAACTAGGTTTCAGAAACCACGCTTCCCATAATCCTGAGGCCCTTTGTAGTCCTGACCTCTACCCCCACACCAATCAGTGCCAGATAGGGGTATAAACACTGACTCCCCTAGGTCCATTCCTCTTTCTTTTTGCTGCCATACTGAGATAAGTGTTATGTGTCATGTTTATGTTCTTTGATTATCGTTGCCTATTATAATATAGTCACTAAATGTAGTTATTATCAATGATAGTTAGCTGATAGACTAACAGGTGTTTGATTGATGGCTGTCAAGAGTTTATTTTACAGCGTTTGTACCGTTGTGTAGAAGGCACGAGCGCGCGTATTACCAGTGGTTTCCCCGTCATACTTTTATTTCAATTCTAACAGGAACGGGAGTGAGGAGAGGCGGGGCGGAGCCACAGGCAAAGCCGCTCGCTTCTGGCAGCCGCCCCGTTCTCCTCCGGCATATGCGGAGTCTTCGCTGGCGAAGGCGAAGGCTCTAGGACCCTGCGGCAGCCTACATTATACGCTTGTGCGCGGAGGCGGCTCGCGCCGCCGAACGCGCAGGGCTTTAGGACCCAGCAAAGCAGGTTCAGCCTCATAACATTCCCGGCATGCTCCACGTTCCCCTAACGCTCGCTTTTCGCGCGTACACATAGCGAAACGGAGCGGAGGGTCGTGCGAGTCAGTACCTGAGAGAAATTTTCAAAAAAAAAGGAGAAAAGACATTTCTTGGTGGCATCTGCTGGATCTGCTGAGAACGTAAAACAGTTTCACAGATAGCCTAGAAGGCATAGAGTGCACAGGAGGTAAACTCTGATTTAGAGCCTTAATTTTCAGCTGACCCCGAGAAGTTAGCGCTGCTAACATTATTCAATGGCTCACTCATCGCACCCTAGAGATTCCCAGTCCACCACACCAGAGGGGAGTGAACAAGAGTGGGAAGAAGAACCCACTTGGCAAGACACAGATTTATCCCTCAGATTCAAGAGGGTACTGGGAGATTCACTTTCTCAAGCAGTCTCCCAAGGGGTGCAACCTTTGACTGGAAGGTTGGAAATGCTCGAAGCATGCATGGCTGAGCAGCAGGAACAGCTGGCAGCCAGGATGAGACGGGCTCACAGCCCTGTGGAAGGGACGTCAGCTGGTCACCCTCAGAAGAGGATTGAAAGTAAGGGAGGTAAAAAAGCCCGGAAGAGCGCAGACTCATTGACCCCCTCGGGCACAAAAGATAGGGTTGACTCTGTTCCCCAAAGTGAAAGCGACCCAGTCGGCAGATTGAAAGAAGCCTTTCTAGCAACATTAGCAGATGGCCACATCAGACCCCCTGCCCCAGGGGTGGACAATTCAGGGGAATATGAAGAGGGATATGCCCCCGACGATGAAGGCAGCGAGGAAGAAGATTTCCCTCAACCAATTCCTCAAACTCTTCCTGAGGAAGAAGACAACGTAATCGATATGTTTGACCCAGACTCCATTAGGCACCCAAAGTCTTCTGAGTGGGTGCCCTCACCCAGAGTGGCATTATACATGTCACAACACATCAGGAAGCCGCTGGACAGAGAAGTTTGATCCTGCATGCGATCAGAATGTCCACGGCCTGAACTGCCTGGGAAGCTGGCCGATACACCAGAATTAGACCCAAAAATGGTCACTTTTGTGACCAAAACAGCACGAGACGTTAGGAAAGGCATCAATCGTGCGTGGAAAGGGTGTCAAGATAAGCTCCTGGACTTAGCAGGTCCACTGGCAAAGATTATGGATCTTGTAGAAAAATCAAAAGATACTGGTACCCCAGTAGACATTCACACCCTAGGTAACTGGGCTCAAAGGGCAGTGTGATTGTTGGGTAACGCCAACTGTGCACTCTTTTCAGAGCGTAGAAGCGCCATCCTCCTAAAGATCGACATTAAGCTCAGCGATCTAGCCACGTATGAAGCAGGTGAGGGCGCCAAAGGCCTTCTTTTCGGGGAGGCCTTCGCAAAGGAAATGTCTCAATTTGTTGGCACTTACTCAGCCCTCGAGAGAGCTCAGAGCTCTATAAAGAAGATATTTCCCGGGCGTGTTTTTACTGGGACCGGACGAGTCAGAAGTCGTTCGTCCGGTCGCTACAGCTATCAAAGAAGGCCTCAAGGTCCACGCGCTCAATATTGGGAAAACCGTCACCAGGACACCTTTTTCCCGGCCAGAGGAAGAATCCAAGAGGCCGCAGAGGAAGAGGTTCTTTCCGTCAGCCCGGCGCAACAGGCGGTGAGTACACCAATTGTTCCTATCGGAGGCAGAACTCTCCGTTTTCTGAGAGAATGGCAAGCTTTGTCAAGCGTTGCTTGGGTTTTACTGTCATGATCTCTGCTTCCAAAAGGTCAGGGTTTTCCCAACTCCCTTGGAAGCAGATCCATAACCCAGGTTCCGAGTGCCAACCAGTCCCAATTGGGACCTTTTGGACCCAGTCCTGGCGCCAGTGGCACCAGGCTCATAAATATGCCCAGTCCCAGCGCTGGAAGCGCCGGGCTCATAATGCTTGGGTGGACTTACCTGCAGCAGACCATGCTGCTTACTTGCCTGCCAGTTGAGCCTCTGATCCTCTTCTGTTTGGAACTACTTTTCCTGTTGGGTGGGGCAGGAGCCACTCCCTAGATTCAGAACACTGGAACTCTTCTGGAAAGCAGGAACTCTTTTCTTACCTAGGCGTGGCTGTGGAAGGAGACACCTAAGCACTACAGGAGGCTATTTAAACCACACCCGATGGATGAATCTTGCTTTGCGTTATTCTGCATCCTCTGCAGCAGAACGCTCATTGTGTCTTCTGCATCTGATCCTGGGCCTAAGGAAAAAGGCTTACCATCCTGAATCCAGTCTTCAGCAACACCTATAAAGACAAGAAAGAACAGGTTAGCATTACGGTCTTCAGTGACAGCTCTTCACTTACCTGGTCCATCGGCTGTCACCAACGCCTCGCGCTGCATTCCGGCATCTGAAAGACAAAGGCTTACCTACTCTTCGTGCGCTCCGGAGGTCTTCACACTGCATTCCGGCATCTGAAAGACAAAAGCTTACCAACTCTTCGGCGCTCCGGGGGCCTTCGGCGCTGCATCCCGCATCTGAAAGACAAAACAAGGTGCGTTTAAAGACATTGGGGAACTTTAATACTCACGTGCCATTACTCCTTTCCACATCTAACCCAGTGGGTATTCCGGCACCCTGCAGCCGCTCCGAACTTGTACCTGCAAAATAAAAAGACAGTTAGAGCGCATCGTGAAGCAGGCAACAAGCGCTTACTTATGTGCTTCCAGGCGCTTCTATTCATCACACGGGCTCCATCTTCAACTCACTTCAGCCCGTCATCCGCCATCGCCGGAACCCTGCAAAACAAGAAACATCATTACTAAAGACTTTAAAGACATTAGAATTACTCGAAACTTACCGTTCGTGCAGTAAACGACGGACAGCAGTCCTCTGAAGTCAAGAGGCCTGCTCCCTTTATCCAGTGAAGAAACTGGTTACAGCACCCTGCCCCGAGGCAGATGGAGAGCACGGTGTTCACTTACCTAAGGTGAGAGCGTTAACCTTTGGGGTTCTACAGGAGAAGAGAAAGGGAAGAAGAGAGAGACATTCAATAACCCAGTTCCTTAATCCCATATTTTCTATCTGCAGACATCTTACCCTTCGAGTCAGACATACAGTGCACAGAGGTCCAGCCCAAAGAGCCAGCCGTGTGTTACACATCACCTTTGAAGATACGGTATACGCCCAGTCAAGACCGGCGCCTCTACGGGAATCAGGTGAGCGTTACAGAACGCAAAGCCTACCACAAAACTCCCGTCCAGGCGCTATGGAAACCTCGGATACCGACCAGCTAGCCCAGTTACTTGGGGAACTAAGGGCAGAAGTGCATGCAGCCCGTCAGGAAACGAACGCTCTAAGAAGGGAACTGATTATTTCCAAGGAGCGAACAGATGATCTCGCTAGACAATTGCTACAGTCACAAGCCGGACAGACCCCGTTACCCGCATCTGGGGGAAATCTTCCTTCTACATCCTCTATGAATCCAGTGCAGATCAACCTACCTGGGAATGTACCTCTGGCTCCGCCCGAACGATTTTCTGGTGACCCAAAGAGGTTTGCAGTATTTATCAATCAGTGCAGGTTGCATTTCTTATGCCGGCCAGCAGCCTTTCCAACTGATCAAGCTAAAGTAGCTTTCGTGCTTTCGTACCTTAGTGGCAATGCGGCAGACTGGTCGATCCCTCTAGTAAATCAAGATGATCCGGTCCTCCATGATTTTCAAGCTTTTCAGCTCAGTATGGAAAAACTGTTCGCAAGACATTCACAGGGGCAGGCCTTGGACAATGAGCTTCTTTCGTTGCGACAAGGTAATCAAGACCTTTTGGCTTATATTGCGTCTTTCAACAGACTGATAGTGGAAACTCAATGGCCTGAGGACAAAAGGATTACGCTGTTTTATAGAAGTCTACGTGGAGAGCTCAAAGATGTGTTAGCCCAAGTAGTGAATCCCCCACAAGATTGTTCGGACTATATAGACTTAGTCGTTCAAATAGATCACAGACTGCAGAACAGGAAGGCCGATCGTTCCAAGTTTGATGCTCGAGTATTTTCCAAACCGCCAACTCCTTCCAAAGGAGTAGACTCCGGGGAACCCATGCAAATAGGGGGTCTGAAAGGTCCTCTAACACAAAAGGAGCGGGAAAGGAGAAAACAGTTGCAATTATGCCTCTATTGCGGAAACTCAGGGCACTTTCTTCGAGACTGTCCGGTGAAACCTGTCAAGAAGGCAGTAGGAGCTGCAGTTACCAAAGTTACAAACTCTGAGCAGGGAAACGACCTCGCCCGACAAGAATAGAGGTCCTCTTGCCGAGCGTGAAAACCAGTTCCGTGACCTCGCATTTCGTGATACCTATGGTCCTCATTAGCCCTGATAATCCGGATCGATTACATGCAATTGAAGCTTACGTCGACAGCGGTGCCATCGGCAATTATGTGGATCATGAAATTGTTTTGAGGATGAATCTAACTCTTTGCCCAAGGCTGTAAAGGACGTCATTACTACGGTGGATGGTACGGAGATAGCCTCCGGGCCAGTAACGCATACCACTGAAGAGGTGACGCTAGTAAGTCAAGATGGACACCATGAGAAGATCGTGTTCGATGTGATCAAGGCCCCTCAGTTTCAGATTATTCTAGGAATACCTTGGTTAGAGAAACACAATCCTCTGATCGATTGGCGAGCAAGAACGGTCCAGTTTCCAGAATGTGTCTCTACTTGTCACCCTCCACCTGGTGTTGCACTGGCAGCAATTTCTTCAGAGACTCCCCAGTTACCTCCCGAATACCTAGAATACCAAGATGTTTTCCGGAAGGATCAGGCTAACTCTCTACCTCCTCATAGGTCTTATGACTGCCAGATAGACCTGATACCTGGATCTACTCCTCCTTGTAGTAGAATTTATGCCCTCACCGAGCCTGAGAACCTTCACCTTCGACAATACCTGGATCAATACCTGGCAAATGGGTTTATTCGTCCTTCCAAGTCCCCTGCTTCTTCAGCTTTGTTCTTCGTTCCAAAAAAGGAAGGAGACCTTAGAACTTGTATAGATTATCGCTCCCTGAACCAGATCACCGTTAAGAATAGATATCCGTTACCTTTGATCCCTGAACTCCTGGACCAAGTCAGAAAAGCATGCATATATACAAAGCTGGATCTTAGAGGAGCTTACCACTTGGTACGAGTAAAAGAGGGCGATGAATGGAAGACGGCCTTCCGCACCAAGTATGGGCTATTTGAATATCAGGTCATGCCCTTCGGACTTTGCAATGCCCCGGCCGCCTTTCAATATTTTATGAACGATGTCCTCAGAGAGCTCATAGATGTGTGTGTTGTTGTTTACATTGACTATCTGAACATCGGAAACACGTGAAAATGGTCCTCGAAAGATTGCGTCAACACAAACTTTTCGCTAAGTTGGAAAAATGTGTTTTCAACGTGACTGAAGTTGAATTCTTGGGATTCATATTATCACCTGGCAGAGTGCGTATGGATTCAAAGAAGGTCGATGCAGTTTTCAAATGGCCATCACCATCCTCCGTAAAAGGTGTGCAAAGCATGTTAGGCTTCGCTAACTTTTACCGCAGGTTTATCCCCGAATTCTCTCGAATAGTCCAGCCCATCACTGCCTTGTTAAAGAAAAACAAACATTTTGAATGGTCTACCGAGGCGGAACAAGCTTTCCAGGATTTGAAGACTAAATTTATCTCTGCACCAATCTTAAAACACCCTCGCCCCGAACTCCCCTATATCGTGGAAACTGATGCTTCAAGCCTTGCCATGGGGGCAGTTCTATCACAAAAGGACCCGGTAACCAATCAGTTGCATCCCGTGGCATTTTGGTCCCGCAAATTCTCGCCTCCTGAAATCAATTACACGATTACTGACAAGGAACTTCTGGCTATCAAGTCTGCCTTTAAGGCTTGGCGGCATTATCTGCTGGGGGCCCGACACACCGTTACTGTGATTACGGATCACCGAAACCTGCAATATTTGAAAACCGCAAAAGCCCAATCCTCTAGACAACTCCGTTGAGCATTATTCTTTGCCGAGTTTGACTTCATAATTACCTATCGACCTGGTACAAAGAACGGTAAAGCTGATGCCCTTTCTCGGATGGGAGTGGAAGAACACTTGATCAACCCTAAACCTGTAACAATCATTCCCGAACAAAGAATTCTGGGTGTAATCGCCACAGAATCCATAGAGGAAGTTAAGGATAAAGCCAGGCAACTTGTAACTCCAGCAGACATACAGAATTGGCATCTGCAGGGAAAGGACTTTGCAGTAAAGGACAACTTATTGTATTTCCAAGAACGATTATACCTACCCAGCACAGATTTACAGAAAAAAGTAATCTCTTGTTATCACGATTCTTTAATGGAAGGACATCCTGGTATGGCCAAGACCTCAGAAAAGATCAAGCGCTACTTCTGGTGGGCGTCTTGGAAAAAAGATATCAGAGACTTTATAATGTCCTGTGGAGTATGCGCCCAAAACAAGAGTCAAAAAGAAAAGACCAGCAGGCCTCTTACGCCCTATTGACATCCCACCTCGCCCTTGGCATACGCTTTCTATGGACTTCATCACCAATCTACCTCCATGCTCCGGATACAATACGATTCTAGTAATCGTGGACTTATTCTCCAAGATGGCGCATTTCATTCCGCTCAAAGGCTTGCCAACAGCAGCAACTCTGGCCCGAGAATTTCTCGAAAACATCGTCCGACTGCACGGTTTTCCTTCGGTTCTAATTTCGGATCGAGGTAGTCAATTTATTTCTCATTTTTGGCGAAGTTGCTGTCGGTCGGCTCAAATTGATGTGAGACTATCGACCAGTCACCACCCTCAGACCGACGGACAAACCGAGAGGACCAATCAAACTCTGGAACAGTATTTACACTGCATGCTGCAACAAACTGAAAAAACTTGGAAAGACATCCTTTGGATAGCCGAATATGCCTACAATAACTCTGTCCATTCGGGAACTGGGAAAACCCTGTTTTTTCTTTTGTACGGCAGTCACCCTCGAACCTCGGAGTTGGATCCCCTCCAAGATCTTGAAACACCAGCAGTAGACTACCTGCATTCTACAATCACCCAAGCCTTTAAGGAAGCTGTTTCTCACCTTCAAAGGGCTAAAGAACAATACAAGAAAGGAGCAGATCAACATCGGAAGGAAGCCCCTCAATATCAAGTAGGGGATCAAGTCTGGTTATCCACCAAATATCTACCTCTAAAAGGGCCACGCACATTCAACCCAAGATACCTTGGTCCCTATTCCATCACTACCATAGTAAACCCAGTAGCGGTCAAGTTGGACTTGCCCCCGCACATGAAGATACATCCGGTCTTCCACGTCTCTCTATTAAAACCCGTGCAACCTCAAACCCGACTAACTAAATCTCCAAAACCTATCCTAGTTGATGGAGAACTCGAGTTTGAAGTCAAAAGCATTCTGGACTCCAAGATCTCCAAATCTAAACTATTTTACCTAATTGACTGGAAAGGCTACGGCCCCCAAGAGAGATCCTGGGAACCTGCTGAATATGTCCACGCTCCTCGCCTAATCAAAAGATTTCACCGAACATTTCCTGACAAGCCAAAACCCCCGGAGAAGCCCGGTTTGGGAGGGGCCTTGAGGGGGGGTACTGTCATGATCTCTGCTTCCAAAAGGTCAGGGTTTTCCCAACTCCCTTGGAAGCAGATCCATAACCCAGGTTCCGAGTGCCAACCAGTCCCAATTGGGACCTTTTGGACCCAGTCCTGGCGCCAGTGGCACCAGGCTCATAAATATGCCCAGTCCCAGCGCTGGAAGCGCCGGGCTCATAATGCTTGGGTGGACTTACCTGCAGCAGACCATGCTGCTTACTTGCCTGCCAGTTGAGCCTCTGATCCTCTTCTGTTTGGAACTACTTTTCCTGTTGGGTGGGGCAGGAGCCACTCCCTAGATTCAGAACACTGGAACTCTTCTGGAAAGCAGGAACTCTTTTCTTACCTAGGCGTGGCTGTAGAAGGAGACACCTAAGCACTACAGGAGGCTATTTAAACCACACCCGATGGATGAATCTTGCTTTGCGTTATTCTGCATCCTCTGCAGCAGAACGCTCATCGTGTCTTCTGCATCTGATCCTGGGCCTAAGGAAAAAGACTTACCATCCTGAATCCAGTCTTCAGCAACACCTATAAAGACAAGAAAGAACAGGTTAGCATTACGGTCTTCAGTGACAGCTCTTCACTTACCTGGTCCATCGGCTGTCACCAACGCCTCGCGCTGCATTCCGGCATCTGAAAGACAAAGGCTTACCTACTCTTCGTGCGCTCCGGAGGTCTTCACACTGCATTCCGGCAACTGAAAGACAAAAGCTTACCAACTCTTCGGCGCTCCGGAGGCCTTCGGCGCTGCATCCCGCATCTGAAAGACAAAACAAGGTGCGCTTAAAGACATTGGGGAACTTTAATACTCACGTGCCATTACTCCTTTCCACATCTAACCCAGTGGGTATTCCGGCACCCTGCAGCCGCTCCGAACTTGTACCTGCAAAATAAAAAGACAGTTAGAGCGCATCGTGAAGCAGGCAACAAGCGCTTACTTACGTGCTTCCAGGCGCTTCTATTCATCACACGGGCTCCATCTTCAACTCACTTCAGCCCGTCATCCGCCATCGCCGGAACCCTGCAAAACAAGAAACATCATTACTAAAGACTTTAAAGACATTAGAATTACTCGAAACTTACCGTTTGTGCAGTAAACGACGGACAGCAGTCCTCTGAAGTCAAGAGGCCTGCTCCCCTTATCCAGTGAAGAAACTGGTTACAGCACCCTGCCCCGAGGCAGATGGAGAGCACGGCGTTCACTTACCTAAGGTGAGAGCGTTAACCTTTGGGGTTCTACAGGAGAAGAGAAAGGGAAGAAGAGAGAGACATTCAATAACCCAGTTCCTTAATCCCATATTTTCTATCTGCAGACATCTTACCCTTCGAGTCAGACATACAGTGCACAGAGGTCCAGCCCAAAGAGCCAGCCGTGTGTTACACATCACCTTTGAAGATACGGTATACGCCCAGTCAAGACCGGCGCCTCTACGGGAATCAGGTGAGCGTTACATTTACAAGCAGTAGCGGGCCTTCACCTAGATTTCATAGACATCCCAAAGCAGTACAGAGAACCTGTCCCCATTTGCATGCCACAAGAAGAGAAAGCGCTTTTACACAGCGAGTTAAGCAAATTAGTAGAGAAAAACGCAATAGAGCGCGAGAGCACAAAAGGTCAGGTTTTCCTCAGCAATATGTTCCTGGTGCGCAGAGGGGAAAAGATTCGTCCAGTCATAAATCTAAAAGAATTGAACAGTTGGCTGCAATACAACCATTTCAAGATGGAGGGCATATATCTCCTCCGAGACCTATTGCGTTCGGGAGATTGGCTAGCCCGTCTAGACCTCAAAGACGCTTATCTAGCGATTCCGATTGCAACTACCTTTCGGAAGTATCTCCAGTTCCAATGGGAAGGAGAGATTTGGCGATTTGCATGCCTGCCGTTCGGGCTGGCGTCAGCACCTTGGGCGTTCACGAAAGTGATGAAGCCAGTAGCTGCAGCTATCAGGGAGAGAGGTATTCGTATGATTATTTATCTGGACGATATCCTGGTGATGGGAACCAGCAAAGAGACCCTCACGAGAGATGTGCAGTGGATTTTCAAGTTCCTATCATCTCAGGGATTCTTAGTCAATTTAGAGAATTCCCAATTAGCGCCAGTTCAGAGATTGGAATTTTTAGGCTTCACCATAGATACCGTGAAAGCGACTCTAGAGCTTCCAAGTCACAAAGTAAGAGCGATAAAGAAGGAGCTCAGGACAGTGATTGCAAAGCGAGTAATTTCGCTTCGTAATCTGGCCAGAATAGTAGGTCTGCTTGCAGCTTCCATGCAGGCCATCTTCCCGGGACCGTTACATTATCGAGCATTACAGAGGCTCAAGATCAAACATCTCTGCGGAGGCCTGAGATATCATCAGCTAGTGAACTTAGACCAAGAAGCCATGACAGAGCTACGGTGGTGGCTAGAGAACATGGAAGCCTGGAACGGACAAGCGATTTTCGGAGATGTTCCAGAACTGACCATCGAGTCAGACCCAAGCAGGTCAGGTTGGGGAGCCAGGTGCGAACAAACCCAGACAGTCGGGAAATGGTCCGGCAAAGAGTTGAATCTCCACATAAATTGTCTAGAACTTCTAGCAGGCTCCTTCGCAGTTCGAGCGTTCACGAAGGACAAAATAAGATGTTGCGCATTGCTCAAGATGGACAACATCTCAGCAGTCCGCTACATCAACAAATTAGGGGGAACAAGAACCAGAATGCTAGCGGAATTAGCGAAAGATTTCTGGCGGCATTATTGCCTTCAGAACGACATTGCAGTGACTGCAGAATATCTTCCAGGGAGCCAGAATAGTATAGCAGACTGGAACTCTCGGTATCTTGTAGACTCCAGCGATTGGAAGCTGCACCCTCTAATTTTCAAGCGTCTCCAAGACATATGGGGACCCCTATTGGGTCCAGATTGAATGCGCAGACGCAGAAATATTTCAGTTGGAGGATAGATCCAGGAGCAGCGGGTACAGACGCTTTTCTACATCCATGGAACGGAGCAGTCCACTATGCCTTCCCGCCATTCGCAATGATCACAAGAGCTCTAGCGAAAGTCCGCAGAGACAAAGCGGAAGTGGTGATGGTGCTATCCTGTTGGAGGGCGCAGGCCTGGTTTCCAATAGCGATGGAACTTTCTACGTATTTTCCGAAGATAGTTCCGAGCATCCAGGGCCTTCTACTCGACCCGACCGGTCGGGTTCACCCGCTCATAGAAGCGGGTTCCTTGCACCTGATTGCCTGCAGGGTTTCAGGAGAAGATGGAACTTGCCAGGAATTTCGGACCTCGCTGCAGATTGTATCCGAGATTCCTGGGCGCCTTCCACCGTTAGGAGCTATAACACGGCTTGGAACAGTTGGGCGCAGTGGTGTTCAGAACACAGTCTGGATCCCATTTCAGCACCTCTATTGAACATCCTGAACTTTTTGGCTTAAAAATTCCAGGAGGGTTCTGCTTACAGAACGATAGGGGTCTACAGATCCGCAATTTCAGCAGGGCACAATACAATAAAAAATAATCCAGTAGGAGAGCACCCAGCAATCTTACGGCTCCTCAAAGGTACAAAATTGAGAAGGCCGCCAGAGCCAAAGTATGCGGTTTTATGGGATGTTAGAGACGTTTTTCAGTTATTCCTTAGGGGGCCGGAAAATGAAGCTTTATCCCGGTCACAATTATTATGCAAATTAGATATGCTTCTATGTCTAGTAGCGTGCCGGAGAGTATCAGACGTGAAAGCATTGGAAATCGATAGAAAGATATTTTATCCAGAAGGAGTAGCTTTTACTATCGTGAAAAGAACAAAGAGTGATTACAGAGTAATGTCCTACCCATATTTTGCAGAGAATAAGAAGTTATGCGTAGCGCAATGTGTCAAAGATTATGAAGCAGCAACAGCTCAGATTAGACCGCGCGGCGTAACTCAGTTGCTTATAGCGCGTAGGAAGCCTCACCACGCAGTAGCGACAGCGACCATTGGGAGATGGGTGAGGGAGGTCATGCAATGGGCAGGGATAGACTTATCCTTATTTGGTGCACATTCCGCTAGGGGAGCAATGGCTTCTAGAGCGTTTGCAACAGGAGTATGCCTACAAGATATTATGAAATATGCAGATTGGTCTTCTGAATCCACCTTTATGACTTTTTACTTCAAGCCAGTATCTGATATACCGAATAGAGTGATAGCAAGCTTTGAACAAGCATAATGCGAGCCTCCTGTCTTGTCATAGAATAAAGATTGCCCACGCTAATAGCTCAGGAAAGTCTTCATTCTATTAAAGACAAGGAGGCGAGCATCATATCCCACCCAAATGAATGAAACAAATGAGAGAAATGACTGAGCGAATGAAAGCTGACATGCATTGTGTTGCATTTGTAGTTCATTCCCGCCCTCATTTGATGTTTTTCTGTTCTCATAGGAGACGATCAGAAGGCGACATGAGCAAGTCAGGGTTTACACTGATGAGCTTCTGGCAAGTTGTCCCGTTGGACCGATCAGTCACGCCAGCTGCGGATCAAGAGCATGCCTTATGGATTGTGTTTAACATTTTGTGGACTCTCTGTACTTCTAGAACTCTGATGGCAAAAGAAAGAGGAATGGACCTAGGGGAGTCAGTGTTTATACCCCTATCTGGCCACTGATTGGTGTGGGGGTAGAGGTCAGGACTACAAAGGGCCTCAGGATTATGGGAAGCGTGTTGAGATATGAAACTTGTAACTTCCTGCTTTGTTTTTTTCCAAGTAACATGTAAGAAAAACCAAAACATAAAAGTTAAAAGTTAACGTTTTGAAATGCTAATATGGCAGTATTAAAGAAAGATAAAGCATAATGCTCGCCTCCTTGTCTTTAATAGAATGAAGACTTTCCTGAGCTATTAGCGTGGGCAATCTTTATTCTGAAGAATTACTCACAAATATGCAATTGACACTGAAGATTGTAAGTTGATATATTTTTAATATCACAGCTATCTCCTACAAACTCTAATTGCATTGCACTAGCTGTAACAAAAGCAACTATGACATAGAACATTATCATACATATGAAAACCACTGTTGTGTAAGCTAAGAGCATGGTTTACATTAATAGAGAAAAGAACAAGAAACCATTTTAGTTATATTATGTTGATCTATGCTATGCTATGCTATGGTATGGAGTGGTGTAACATACCAAACGCTGTTAGTCTCAAAATGCACACAGTTCGACTTCACATTCAACTCATGCTTTAGGACAAGATGTGCAGCACACGACCCGACCACGGCTTCCTGTCAGTTGGGCCTGCGTATCTCTCTCTCGCCTCTGCTCTGGGTTCAGTGATGATCAATCTATGCCCCACCCCCAGTGCTCAAGTTCTGCAGATTGCATTGCGCACCTCCTGCCTTTAGCTCGCCCTTTATATGTAATAAAGGGATCTTAAAGCCTAGCGCTTAAGAGTGCCCCTTTGCTTTTGCTCGAACATGCTTTATTCCTATTTGCAAACTGAAGAGACAGGCGTTGTCTGTTTCCCGTGGTTTTCTCTACCATAGTAATTGGGGTTCCATTTATTGACCAGGCAAAGCATGTCAATTGCTTCCACACCGCATCAACTCCATTATATTAAGTGGGTTTCTGAAGCGGTAAAGCACATCACTCACCTCCACACACGTTTAACTGTGCGCATGTATTTTGGTGTCATGCTTCCTGTCCTTGGCTGCTTATCAGATCTGAATGATGCGAAAAAGCATCTCTTGAATTTGGTACGAGCCGTTTAAGACAGGAAGTTGCCACTTGTGGTTAGGTTTCTCTGTTGGAAAGGGGAAGCTACAATTTCCTGCTCATCGCCTTTCACTGAAGCCAAACGGCAAGTGCATGTGTGTTTCTAGTTTACAAGCATGTGCGTTATTTAGTCACTTAACTATATTATTTGAACTAAAGTGTCTGCGTTTGTCCCTTGTCAAAAAGTCCCTGCCTTGTTGGACAGCGTGCGTTCTTACCAAGGAACATGTGTAACACCCTCCTATTGAATATTTGCTCTGCAAAGTGCAAATTAGCCTGATGTGAGCCAAATTGTCTTCTTAGGCTCATTATTCTTAACACCCTCCTCAAGGGAATTTGACACAGATGAAAGGATTTGTAGCTCTGTGATGTCATTAATATACCAACTGGGAGCTATTATTACATAAAGATTGCCTGTATTGGTGGCAAACACGAGAACATGTACACATTCATATTTATGTCATGTGTGCTACACACATAGGAATCAGCAGCTCTATCATATTTGACATGGTTAGCACTAATTGCCAACAACCGCATGAATGAATACATGTATCTAACATTGAGGTGTTGAGAATGAGTCCATTATATTGCAACTGGACCTAGCTAAAGATGCCTGAATTAATGCATGTTTTCAATGTGAGGTACTTAAGTTAACTGAAAAAATCATTACTAGCAATAGCTCCAAGATACGACAAAGGATCCTTTGAGAATCCATTAGCAATTAACAACCAGCATAGCTTTGCTCCTGGCTTCTTGAACCAATGTGCTGTGGACTGTGTGATCTTGAGCACATGCTCACATGCATAAACTGTCAACAGTTTGAATCGGCGTCCTTGAAAATAAACCAACATGTGAGTGCCTTTGTTACCCACAGAGATTAGCGCATGGAGGTCATCCAGTTCATACGTTTGCTTTGTGCTCAAGCTTACAACTTGAGGTATAATGCAATATATTTTCAGTTCTTTAACCCCTGATTGAGCTGCCAGGTCGGGCGAATTGGGTAGAATTTCAGGCATTCTGAACTCCGGATTTACAGCAAGTCTTCTGAGCTGTGTTAGGAAGCACAGAGGGGACGAAAACATGATGCGCATGTCGTCATTTTGTACTGGCCTGGGCATCGTTTCTGTGTGCCATGTACTCCTGGAACCAGAGAAATCCATCGTCTCGCCTGTCTCCCCAGGTCCCTGAGGGTCAGGGTTTGTGAGTAGCCATTGATCATCTTGTGGCTGGCTTGTGTCAGGCTTTGCGACAGAGGGTCCCGCTGCTTCCTTGGCTGTGCCGTTGGGTGTACTCGATGTATTTGGCAATAGTCTGAGTCGCTTTAGTCGTTTCCTGAGCAGTTTATCTTGCTCTGGCATGTTCCCATGACAACGCGTGGTTTCAGGGGGACTTTCAATGAACTCACAGTAGAATACTTGCGGGAACTACCTTTGAATTCCGCAAATGTCTATGCACAGATAATGTTCTGGCGAGTCTACTGCACCACCTTGGCAGTGAGGCTTTGACTCCCACATTCTAAGCAAGAAGTGATTCTTGGGCACAAAGTCTGCATCTGGCAATGGCTGACACCGCAGACTTCTTCCTGATCAATGACAAAATTAATTGTTTTTGAAATTGAGAACACTGTTCATATCCAAGACGTCTGCAAAGTTCTGCCCTGTACCGGAAACAAGTTGCTTCAAGGCCCTTCATATTGCGACTTGTCATGATTTCAGTTGCTTGCCGCAAAATATGAGACAAATTCCAGGTACTATCAACAGCCAGCAGTACCACGCACTCGACAAAGTCAGTGTTCTAATGACTGTGTCCAAGGCAATTAACCCTTTATGTAGGGCACTTGTGGCCACTGCTGTCACCACAGGAAAACCAGTATTGAACCCACTGAACTGTGAACTGTGAATCAAAGAGTGCATGGCGTCCTTCATCGTATTTTCAGAGGCTAGCAAAGATGCAATCTGTTTGACCACAGCGAAGTGTGCTTGGAGATATGTATCTTCAGTGCTTCGCAAGTCCAAACGCATTTTTCGCAGCCTTGCCATATGTAAGCTCAATTTCGGATATTCTAAATGCCGTAGCGTGGTGCTGGGCCAATGTGATGATTTCAATTGAACCAATTTAGGCAGCTTCAAAATGAAACCACAACATTAAATTTGTGCATTTACAGTGATCAGGGTTGGCATTACCACTGTGTCGTGACAACCAAATTGATTGAAATGTACCAAATATGAACCATTTTTTAGGCTGTGCGCTTAACTGTAAAAAGAGGCAATTGGTGGAACATGCAGTGTGCATTTAGAGTTACCGTCAAAGGTATTCACTGTCTCAGCATGTGTACACATCATTCAAGTAGAGCATTTGCATTTATGTAATGAGTACAGTGTTATTTCAGGACTAGATGGTGAAACACAGGCATGCAAATACGGTACAACATAATCTTCTCCGACCCACGTGTCATTTACTCAATGCACATTACCCAATGACTGTAGTTCCTGACAGATCATAGAAGGTGCTGTTTCAATAGGGATGTTTAGTACCCCGTGCACAATTCAATTTGTTGAGACTGGCGACCAGGCAGATGCTGCTACTACAGTGTTTGCCAATACACTAAGTAACAAGAAAGTGGAGCCAGACATCACCTGACGTGTTGAAACCTTGGACAAGTTAAGTGCCTGTATTTGTTCTGCCCATGAAATTACATTACAATCTGGGACCCCTCTGCTGAGAGTGTCCAAAAAATCTGTTACCACAGAAAGACTAACTGCGGCTTCTTGGTCGCTTCTAATCATAGATAAGTCATTTTGAATCAACCCTACTACATCTGTAATGACATCCCATAGCGCATTGAAACCCTGTTGTAGCGCTTGGCCATTAGAATCTGCAGCATGAAATCCTAGCTGTACTGCCTTACTTTCAGTTAGCAGAGTTTGCATTATTGCTTGTGACCAAGTGTAAATTCTACCTGTTATGGACGTTTGTCCCACCTCACAGGGTACAGTAGAGTCAGAGGTGGTGCAAGTAGCTGCTCTCCTGACATGCCCACTTTGGGTGTGACCTCAGACTAGCAGCTGACTGCATGATAGCTGTACAATTCTCATCTTTTATGAAGGTATCTAGAGATTGTCTAACCTTACTCAGGTAATACTGTGAAAGCATTCCTTGGCCATCTTACCTATGGATATAGCTTGTGTAAGGGAGGTGTTATGGGAGTTCCAAGCCCTATATGAGACCACACAGAGTCCTGCTTTTCTTTTATTGCATTAATTTGCTTGAACCACCCATAACACTGGTCTCCCTGATGCATAAGTAATATGCTTGGTGCCATTGCGTTCTTTTGCTTCTCTATACCACGCATCCCAGAACTCACCTTCTGCCCTCTTCCACTCAGGGTAGAAACTCAGGTTCCTATTACTGAAAGTGGTCTATAACTGCGTATAATTTAAGAAATACATCAAATGTGGGAATCTACATGCCATGTCTAACGTGTGAACACCTTTGATTTGCCATACCTGTTGACCCCAAGTAGACCACAGAGGGACAGTTTCCCACCATATTTGTTCAGTCATGTTTGCAAAGTATTCTCTGTCAAAAATGACTGAATCTGCAACGTACATCTGTTGTGCATTATGTGGCTCTGGAGGGAATTTATACTGATTTTCATACATGTAATCTCGTGCTTGGTATGGTCTCGATGAAATATATGGGAACTGTGCTTTGAATTCAGGACTGTTGGTTTTAAAGGGCACTGCATAGTGTTCCCAGAATGTGTATTTGGGCCACAGAATGGGTTCACATTTGACAAGTAAAAAGGCATTGCAATATCGCACATAACACACATAGGGCCCCATTTCTTGGAGATCCTCCACATCATCAAACTCATCAAACAATTTTGCGCAAATGTCTGGAGCCTAGTTCTTAACAGTTCTCTGTATGTTTTGGGCACAGGATTACTGGGTGCAAACAGTTTGGATTCATCAATCACAGAAAAGGTGTGAACTTGCAGCTTTGTAGCTGGCCATTAGATGTCTTAAACAATGGCATCCACACATGACCCATAGTTAGAGGAAACATTTGTATTGAGGCTGGAGTTCCTGGCTCTTGGAGCTCTCTTTTCTCTAACATGTGTGAAGAACTTAAAGGCTTTAGAACAACTTCTTTGCTTACAGGTGGTGTGGAAACACTGCTCAGAAAATGCCCAGAAGTCAGTGAGATGAAGAATAAAGTGAGGCTGATCCACAGTAGGACAAAATACACGGCCAGCATTTTATAACACTGTTTTAGTAAGTCTGTCCAAAAGAATTCTTTCATTACTTTAGCAACTAGAAAGGCTTTCTGTTTCCACATGGGCAGACTTGCAGTACTTTCCTGAATTGTGGACGTATAGTTAACATTGGCATATTCTTCCTCATCTTGAACACCTATCAGCATCATTTGATGGATCTCCATCTCTTCATCTACCGTGGGCTCCTCACTTGGAAGAGGAAGATTATGATATGATATATGATAATTTATATCGATAAAATGTATAAGATTGCGTGGAAACATCGCAGTAACCATCTGGCACAGGTTTTAAGTGGTCCACAGAAACGTGCCTGGTACATCTCTTAGGTGGTAATGCGGGTAGGGCAGCCGTTCTGGAACCTTTCATTCTGATTACTTGCACAGCTGGTCTTTAAGACGGGCCAAACAGAGTCGTATCATGGATCTTTTCCAAGACCCAATCTCCTGCTTTGAGAGTGTTCTCAGGACTGGCCTCAGCAGCTTCCACCTGGATGGATTCCCTCAGCAGCGTTGTTGCCAGCAGTTGCTCATGCCTGAAGAGGGGGCTCAGAAGAGTATGCAGGTCAGGCATAAACATCTTTCTCCCAAACAAGAGTTCAAATGGAGTCTTACTGTTGCATAGAGACTGGCATGGTAAATTATTTAAACTCCTGATCACGAATGGCACATGGTCTATCCAGTAACCTCCAAGTGACAGAATGCATTTAGTCAGGTTCACTTTTATGGACTGGTTCGCGCTCTCCACAACCCTGTTCGTTTGAGGCAAAAATGGGTGTGAGAATTGCAGCTCTGTTCTCCACGCTTCTAATGCTTTCTTCAGAGCCCGCCCCGAGAAAGCTGGACCATTATCAGCATGGAATGTTTGAGTCGGCGTCATGGCTACTACACCCCTAAGTGACTGTATGACCGATTTGCAGTCTGCTTTCTTTTGAGGAATCATCCAGGTGAACCTAGTGCAAGAATCGACTATTACTAGAATGGATTTGTACTTATTTATTGCTGGTATTGATGGATCTCAAAAGGCGAGGCTGCCTTTCTCAAAGGAACCTCCTTAGGTTGTTTGCGGTGGTCCACCGTTGTCTTCATCCATGTATCACAGTTTGCTATATATATCTTCACTTCTTGGCGTAGCCTTGGCCACCAGTAACGGTCAAGGAGTAACTGTGCAGATGCGCTCACCCCAAAATAGGCGGATGCAAGTTCAGCGTGTGTGGCTACAATCAGCTTTTCTTTGTCTGCTCTATTAGGGATTAATCTTCGAATAGGATTCACTTTTTTTCATAGGAATAGTGACTATTGCTTTATTTTCAATGTCATAAAAATAATTACTTGGGAAACCTGTTGGCCTAGATACAATACCTAAACAAGCCTCTTTTATTTCCTCATCCATTGCAGTCGTTGAGCGAGTTATGGCTGCTATCGTTTCTCTCACTGTGCGCTCTTTGGCATATTTATCTGCCAATGCATTGCCAGTGCTATGAATGTACCCTTTAGTATGGGCTCTTGTGTGCATCACCCATAGCAAAGGGCATGTCTCTGAAGTCATTTTGAATCCACCAATGCAAATCAATGTTATAAGCCCTGACAATGTAATCTGAATCTGAGACTACTAGTGTGGGCTTCCCTGAATCTGCTTGACGCAATACAAGCAGTAATCCATGCAATTCAGCAGTCTGGGCGGATGTCTCCCAAATGGTTTGTTGTAATGTCAGTATGTATAAATGCTTCTTCAGGTGTGAAGTGTCCTACAACTGTTGCGTGCACCGCAGCATACTTGGACCGTGTCCCTCCTGCTGGAATCGCAGACCCATCACAGTAAATTACCTGGAAAAAATCAAACAATGGCAAGTCAGGCCGTGAGGTGTCAGGCTTGTGTCCATTGTCCAACTCAACCCACTCAGTCTTTGCAATTCTGCCTTATAATGGTACTTTACATCTGGAGCATGTTGACATGCTGACCATTGGATCCATCTAGTATGTAATGCCTTTGCATTGGGCACGCTAGCTTTGTGGTAGCCTCAGGTTGTGCTAAAGGTGTGTTTATGTGTATAGTTCTATTTGCTGCCAATGGGCGTTCTTTCTTAATAATCATCTGAACTGAAGCCAGAATTGTGTCCTCAGGTGTAAATTTTAACTCAGGTGTGGAATATACATGAAACATACTTGCAATTGGTTTAGTCTCTCCTAGATTGCACACCGTGTATGTGAAAGCATTATCTCCCACCAACAGGTTTATTTCTAAGTCTTCATCTGTATTTCTGTCCTGCAAAGGACCAGTTTGAATAATTAATGGTGCAGAATGGGAGTGTGTTCTGCAGGCAGTGAGTGGCTTTGAAATTCGGTTTCATTAAAGCATACAATGGTTTCACTACTCAGCAAAATTAGACATATGATCTGTCAAGATTCAACAGTCCTAGAATAGCCTGTAACTGCCTAAGTGTGGTAGGTGGTCGTATCCTGGCACACTTTTCAAGAAAATCTGCTGACAAACCTCTGTCCTCATCTGAAAGAGTGAATCCTTGAAGGGTAACCTCACAATAAGCTAATCTAGATTTTTTTAAGTTAATCAGGTACCCTTTTGTAGCCAACGCGTGAATGACTGTTTACTTGTTGAAAGTGTTCACTGAGATTCTAACGGGTGATGTAAATATCATCTGCATATTGCCAACAGTTAGGAATGGCTGCGAGCAAGCTCTTTATTCTACTTGAGAATTTGCTATGTGAATTTTTATGCCCCTGCATTATTCTAGTGAATTGGAAATGTGTTCCCTTAAACGTGAATGCAGTGTATTTTCTGGCTCTCTACACTTAAAGGTTGTGTGAAATACCCATTGCCGAGATCATGGTTTGTTTTATACTTACATCTGTGTAGGATGGCAAGCAATCCGGAACTGTGTTGGTTCTGGACTGCCTCTGTCTTACAATGTGCATTCAAAATTCGAAAATCCACAATAAAATGGTAAGCACTGTCAGGTTTTAAAGCTGGGAGTACTTGACTATTATGCGGGCTAGCTTGCTTTATAATTACCCCCAGGTCAATTAGCTGGTCTACTATGGTTTGCATGTGGGCAACTGCCTGTGGTTTAACTGGATACTGTCTCTGTGGTGGGGATGGTTTCAGTACTGGAATCACATGCGCTGGACATTCCTTATCATGCCCTACATGATTTTTAAACAGCTCCACCACTGACAGCGGTGACCAGTTCCTTGCATATTTTTGCATTAGTTCCCCACTCTCTTCATTTGAAAAAGCAGGCCTTACCACCTCTTCTCCTCTTAGTGCTTGTCGCACGTATAATGGTGGCCAATCTTGAAATACTAACAGTCGTTTATATTGAATGTGTAACTGTGGCCAAAATAGTGCTTCAATCTTTTTTGGGTGCTCGCCTTCCAGCTCAATAGTTACAAAATACACTTCATTATGTGCTAATGTCTGCCCAGTGGCAGTAGTGATCTGTGCATTCCTGTGTGCCCTTGTGTGCTCCAATAGTGCCTTGTGGCTACATTCAAATATGGAAATGTCAGACCCGGAGTCTAATAGGACCTCGATCCAATCCGTATATCGCTTAGTCTTGGAAACGATGCGATGAGTGTGTGGACTCTGCATTCTGTGAAACCTGTAGGGCTGCTTTGTTTTTTCTCAACCTTCACTTCCTTCCCCTCAGCCTTAGAACAATCTGGCATCCTTGCCTGTTGGGAAGGAAACAGACTCTCATCAGTGCCATACTTCTGTGGACTTTTCATGTGTCTCCTATCTTTAAAATCATAGTCAGTAGGTCTGAAATGGGATTGTCCCCCAGGCTTACCCCATGATCCGTCTACCCCTATGATTGCCTTGCACTGAGTGGCCTGCTTATATCCTGCAGATTTCTCATTTGTATGCCCATGCTCAGGATATTTTTCTTCCTCTATTGGCGATAATTGTTGCCTCTGTGGTTTGTTGCCCTTTTTACCATGGAACGATCATCGTCCTTTCGAGGGTCCCCCTTCGTGGTGTGTTTCCTTACCTGGCTTAACATCTTTGTTAACCTTTTTCTGTGTCTCTGCAGGTCTCCTGCCTAGGTGATCCGTGCCTAGTGATTGATAAGTGGGTATCACTATGGCCCCACATTGCTCCCTTTTTTCTTGTTCATTCAATTTGGGACAATTTCCTATGGACTTCTAACCTTGCAGGCTCTCCTTTTAATAAGGGTAGAATTATGCTGTCAACCATTTGATAATTATTAGATGCTATGGACAGGCCTAAATTCATGGCTGCGGCTGCGCCTTGTATTCCCATCATGTCTGCTAGTATCAGTGCTAGTGATGTGATGGACGACATGCCTATCAGCTGTAAATAAAGCCAGCTACAGATTGAGATCCAGCTGTCAGAGCTCGCTAAAGGCGTTGTGCAGCCAGATGGAAGGAATATGGCTGGCTAATGCCCTATGTCTGTGCTGGGGGATAACTTGGTGGTAGGCTACTTGCAATTGCCCTTGTTTCTGTGAATACCACTGGGTTATGTCTTCATTTCTGGGTGGACAAGAGCCCAATATTATTCTCAATGTCTGTAGTTGTACCCCACCTGCATCCAGCAACCTTGAGGTTGTTGAGCAGGTGCTATATACCTTGCTGAGCTGCATATTGTAGCACAATGTTGCGCACTGTATCAAAGTGTGTGGCTAGCAATTAGTAGTCAGTTTGCAGATATGGGCCTCCACGGTTTGGATGAAACCGGGCTAAGAATTGTAGTGACAAATTGGCTGTGGCTAACGGGCCATGCCTTGCACTTGTTTGTGGGTAAACTAGATTACCTCCAAACCAGTTGACATGATTTGTAGGTGTTAAAGCCAATTCAGGAAACTGGTATGGGCTATACTGCATGGTGTCTAAGTCCCCCCTCAATAGGAGAGTTGCATATACATTATTTGTCTTGTTGACTGGGGTCTTTAAGTAAGTAAAGAGCAATTCTGCTGACAATCTACCATGTTGTGCCACTGCTACTGTGAAATTGGTTTTCACTGTCTGACAGTGCGCTAATCAAAGCCATTCATATAGGCCATGCTACAATGGATGGGATTATTGATTTCCTGATGAGCCATCTCCTGTACTCACTCTAACCTCTTATTTAAAAAAAGCTTTTGCCCTGTCCTTTTACCGTGAGTGGGACCTGAGGTTCTATTTTTGTATTGTATATGGTTTACATATGAAACCTTTACATTTAATAACATCTTCAATAATTGTAAGCACAAAACATATTACATTTTACATCCATATCATAAAATTGGTGTGTAGCAGAATTAATTCAATATCACATATTGCAAATAGATCATATCATATATTCCATATATAGCAAAATTCATATCCATAGTACCAATTAAAACCTAAACATTTGCGCAAAGAATCTTCAAATAAAAAGGGAGTCGGAGAAAACGCATCCACATGGCTTGAGAGGCCCCTCGATCACACTAAGACCGCAAACAGATCTAATGATTTAATAAAACCTGCTACTGCCAATCCTTCCACTGTATTGCAGATTGATAAACATCTTGACCAGATGTACTTGTCTTCCCCCAGATGTCCCAAAATGGAAAATATTTCCAAATATAGAGATCTACTTCCTTTCAACTCAACACAGTCCAGAAGTAAATGGCGAGAAGTTTCCAGAACCCCCAACTTGTGACAGAATCTACATAATGTGTTAGGGTCTTCAACAAGGTTCCTTCTCTTCAGGACCTCTTTGGTTTGTAGAATATTCCACCTAAGTCTTAAAAGAAGGGAACAATAATAACGGTTTGGAAATTGTGTCATAGTAAATGAGAGGGTCCCTCTTTTCCTGTGTTCATATTTTAGGTCACTGAGAGAAAGATAGGAGTGTGAAAATAGGAGTGTGATCTTTCAGTCGTGTTATTCCAATCATACACATATAGAAGTTTTTTACTTTGTCTGGATTAGTCATTAATGTTTCCCTGTCGGTGGACAAATCCTTTAGTGTTTTATCACAGCAGTCTCTGAATTTAAGGAGATAACCATTCCCAACTGAGCGACCTGGCAAAAAAGAATTTTCCCCAGGTCCACATACAGAGTATCCCCTTTAGGACAGAGGAGAGAGCGGAATAGGGCCATCATCTGCCACAAAGATCTATCTCTCAACGAGACAAGACCCAATTTGAATCTGATTACCGCAACTGGGATATTGTTAGGGAGCTTCAGAATTTTCCTCCAGATTATTCCTTCTATAGTATCCCAGAAAATATGGAGATCCAAAAAATGAAGCTCCATGCCATATATCAACTTTGGCACAACTTTCCCTTCATTAAAATCTACTGCTGGGTTTAAAGAAAATCTTCCACATTTGTTGTCGAGCTTAATGGTCTGAGTTGTTAATGGTATAGCCTTTTGTGTAAGGAACAATCGGAGTTCAGAAAGCGATGGTTGTGCCAAAATTGGGAAGCCCAAATACTAAATCTTTTGAGCTACAATAGGTTGGACTCCTATATTCCAGTCCAGCCTTTTCCCCTTTTTTCCCTTTGGGAAAACCAAGATACAAGTTTTACTGGGTTAATTTTTAACCCATTAAGTTCAGCAAATTGTTCGAATTTGTGGATCAAACATTGAAGCCCCACCCTGGTCTGATCAAATAGGAGGAAATCGTCGGCATATGCCAACCACAAAATCCTGATTCCTCCCAATTTAGCACTCACCAGCCCAGCATCATTGAGAAATTCTCCAGCATCTGCCACATAGAGGTTGAACAGACAGAGTGCCAAAGATCAACCCTGTCTCACACCTATCCTAGTTCTTATTCTTCTAGATAGGTTCCCCTCCATTTTCAAACGCACATGTATCCCTGAGTTCTCATACATAGCCATAATGAGCTTGAATAAGCCTTCAGGGATGCCCCAGTTAGAGATTTTAACCCAAAGTCGGGACCTGGTGAAAGAGTCAAACGCAGTTGACAGATCGATGGAAGCAACATACAGGGACCCGCCGAATTTACCTCAGGCTGTGTCTTGTAGGGCAGTCAGAATCAAACCATTTAGATTTGTTGAATGACCTGCCCTGAACCCTGTCTGATATTTATTCAGTATATGGTTCTTCGCCATCCAATCATTGACATGTGTTGGCAGCAATGAAGCAAATCATTTACAATCTGCATCAATCAATGCAAGAGGTCTGTAATGTTTAGCTACATTCCGGTCACCTCACTTGAAAATAGGTATTATATGTGCTGTCTGCCAGCTGGTTGGTATAGTACCACTCTCCACAACATTTATAAATAACATTGTGAGCATATGGGACCACATATCTGGCAGCGCTTTCAATGTATTGTTTGTCAGCCCATTTGGACCTGGTGCCCTCAAATTCTTAGCCTTCATAATTAATTTGAATATCTCCTCATATTCAATATCCGGGTCCAGGGTATAATTCCTTCACCATCCCCTCTATGTTTTATTTGGCACCCCTCTGCCACATGTCCATATAATTTAGAGAAGAATTTAACCCATTGTACCTCAGATACACAGTTCAGTTGGTCAATGAATAATGGGGTATCTTGAGAGTTAAGAAGACCCCAGAAAGCCCTAAGATCTCTTTTCACCAGAACACTTTATAGGGGAGGTCCCAAACATGATTCGCACCCCCACCGCCCATTTGGAAGTGCCAGGAATGTTCACGCCGAAATATGTGACGTATGATGAGCAAGTAAACCAGCAGAGAGCAGCAGCAGGATTCTGCCCAGTACCTATCAGACTGACAGCACCTATTGAAGTACCTGCACCTAAGAAACCTTGGACAGTAAGGTACCCATTGAGAAAATCATACCGACAAGTGAGACTGAATGACGATTGTCAAAATGCAATACCAGAAGAAGCCAAGAAAGTCCTAAAAGGAGACGAATGGTGACGTCACAAGAACCCGGACTGACTCACACATAAAAGATATGACGACCTATGAATGATGAAAAGAGATGAAACACCATGGATAAGTGAAATCCTGAGTTTAAAGCGAAATAATGATGTCAAATGTTAAATACTTATGCCATGAGCGTGATGCAGATATTCAGCCAGCTTACACATGTACATATGCAAGGAACCGCAAGAAGCTAAGAAAATCGTAAGGCTTGCTAACGCTTAATAGTAAAATAGAGTGCGGCAAGCGCCACCTATACATATCTGCCTCAAGAAAAGAACTGTATATAAGTATACTTCCACTATGCACAAGAGCAGAACTGACCAAAGGTTACTTAAGGTCTCAGAGGGAGAGTTTTGCAGCAGGAAAATCAAGAATTAAGGACAGACAGAAACTCAAACAAAGACAAGTCATGCCAAGAAGCCAAGGTCGTACCAGCTGAAGTAGGCAGATAGTAGATACCTTTAATGAAGAGAAGAACAGAGTATCCTATTCTGAAAGGTCAAGCTAAGCCTCAGGAGGCAGATGGCTGACAAAAGTAAATCAAATGCATGAATTACATGGAGAATAAGACGACTTGCACAGCGTCGGAATCACGTGACCGAGCCAGCAGAAGCTATGAAACTTTCACACCTACGCATGGAGTTGTGCAATGCCCAGACGCCTTCACTTTTACAGACCAAAAGCAGTCTGAAGGCCAAGATACAAAGAAATAATTGACACATGACCACTGAAGTGATGATTGATTGTTGCAATAATTGGAGGGAAACTGGGGGGAGCGAACAAACTTCCTGCACCTGGCCGGCTATTCTTCACGCTGCTAGGCTGGTGGAAAAGTATGAGTGGGGTTGGTACCAACTCAATCATAGTGGACCAAGTGATCTAGGATCCTACAGTTAGTAGAACCAATGAGACGTTGTACTTTTAGTGACGTCTACGGCATCCATTTTGAAGGAAGGGCTCAGATGCCCCACCTGACACTGTTTATCCAATCCCCTCACTTCGATACCATATACAGATATAGTACCTATATTAAAGTTACCTTCCTATAACCAATAGATGTGTTTTTTAAGACGTTCGTTGAAGTTGTGAAGCAAGAAGGAAGATCAAGCAACAGCTGATGTTCATGAACTCCCAGTTTTTTGTACTTGTCATTAAACGGACTCCCTTTGCCAAACTATTTAGTTGTCATTATTGATTCGATGCAAGAGTATTAAGCTGCATCCCCATCCATCTCACGGATGCTGCTACTCATCTTAAAGTACTATTGGGCAACCCCCAGCTTTATGGGCCAGTTGAGGTCCTAGTGCACACTTGGTAGCAGAGCGAGGATGGTTTATCGACTATCGATTAGAGGAGATACACATTGACCGTCGACATAGGTCCTTGGCAATATCACACGTCCTTTGCCATCCAGCAAAGTAGACCGAGAAGCTCCCCGTAGATAGTGGCTAGAGTAAATAATAAAATCTGCAGTTGAGGTCTGAAGAAACCCATGTTTTCACCCACAAATCCCTTCCCAGTTCTACAAGCAGCCTTCCGGAAGAAAAGCAGAAGAGGCAGTGACGAAGGCGGTGATTCCGAGGATCCAGAAAGGAAAAACATGCGAACGGTGAGTGAGAAAGACTAAATGTTTTGCCAAAAAAGTTGCATGCCTTAGAACAAGTAAGGGAAGGTAACGAAGGGAGGTGGGACAAAATATAAAGTCAGAAGTAGAGTAGAATGTAGTAGAGTAGAATATATATATATATATATATATATATATATATATATATATATATATATATATATATATATATAGGGAAGGTAATATTGACTCGAGGGTGACCGAGCAAAGCATAGAGGATATCGGGAGGATACCCGAGCTAGAGAGAGGATACCAGGAGGATACCTGAGCAGACAGAGGATATGCCTAAATACCTACGCTTTAATATAGCGGCTAGAAGAAGCCTGCATTCAAAGTCCTGAAAAAATAAGGCAAGTCCAAAACGGTTAATGATGACTTTAGAGGAAAGGAAGGATGCCAGGAGGGCGTCCCAGTGGGTGCCACCATTAATGCGGGAAGACGAGAAAGGGGAGAGCACAGAGACCATAAGAAGGGTCCATAGGTCTGGTGAAGGCACGGCAAAGAGGATGTCGGTGAGAGTTTCCTTGGAGGAGGCACTGGTATAGGTGTCACAATAGGGAGGCCTAGGTTGGAGACCAGGCTGTCCTTTTTAAACTTTTTCCTACCAGATTTAGTGAGGAGAGCAGGATAGTCAACAGAGAAACAGTTAGAAAAGATAGGTGCGACAGAGAGCACCATAGAGTAGGTGGGAGAGGGGGAGGGTGGAAAGGAAGACACTAGCGAAGGTCAATAGAGTAGGCAGACTAGACAGCGGGAGGCAGGCAGGTTGCGCAATAGGACAGACGAAAACACTCAGGAAGGAGTTTTTACACCATGCACCGGGTAGAGGCAGGTAGGAGGGCTCACCTAACTTTGAGAATCCTAAAAGGGGAGAAAGGCCTGGTATTTCACAATGCAATTTTTAAATACTGATACAGTGCATATTATAAACAACACAGTGGGAAAAAAAACAAGTTTGGGAATCCTAAAAGGGGAGAAAGGCATGGTATAACAGGGGGAATACAACACAACTGGGAACGTGTGAAGGTTGCAAGGAAGCTCAGAGGGACTGACCAGAAGACTGACTGGCGTCCCCTGCGAACACCTACAGACACAACTGGAGGAGCCGCCTTAGAGGGAGCCGCCCTTTGCCTTAGGGGCCCTTAGCCGAGGAGCTGCCCTGCTAGCGCCTATAATGAGGAGGGGGATCACGCCAAACCGGATGCAGTGGTAGGGGTGGGAGGCAGGAGGAAGGCAACAGAGAACCACGGAAGGGGAGAGAGGGCAGGGGGGGCACAACAAAGGGAAACACAGGTAGGGACAGCAAATGCAAACAAACAGCAGGGCCCACGGAGGGTCCTGGTATCTTCACAGCAGCCTGCAGTCACCCGCTCAGCACACGATGTAAAATGCAAGTGCAGTGAATGCAGGGCTACCTAACTTGGCCAGGAAGTGGAGCGGCCAATCCGGATGCAGTGGGAGGGGTGGGATGTGGGAGGAAGGCAACGGAGAACCACGGAAGGGGAGAGAGGGCAGGGGGGCACAACAAAGGGAAACACAGGTAGGGACAGCAAAAAATCAAACAACAGGGTCCACAGAGGGTCCTGGTACCTTCACAGCAGCCTGCAGTCACCCGCTCAGCACACGATGTAAAATGCAAGCGCTGTGACTGCAGGGCTATCTAACTTGGCCAGGAGCTGGAGCGGCCAATCAAGATGCAGTGGGAGGGGTGGGAGGCGGGAGGAAGGCAACGGAGAACCACGGAAGGGGCGAGGGGGAAGGCGGGCACAACAAAGGGAAACACAGGTAGGGACAGCAAAAAAATCAAACAGCAGGGCCCACCGAGGGTCCTGGTACCTTCACAGCAGCCTGCAGTCACCCGCACAGTACACAATGTAAAATGCAAGCATGGTGACTGGAGGGCTACCTAACTTGGCTAGGAACTGGAGCGGCCAATCCGGATGCGGTGGGAGGAGAAAGGCAAGGTAGAACCAAAGAAGGGGAGAGGAGGTCAAGGTGGGCACAACAAAGGGAAACACAGGTAGGGACAGTAAAAAATCAAAGAGCAGGGCCCACAGAGGGTCCTGGTACCTCCACAGCAGCCTGCAGTCATCCGCTCAGCACACAATGTAAAATGCGAGCGCGGTGACTTGTTACAAGCCTTAAAGAAGGCACAGGGGACCAAAGAAAAGAATTGAATGATCTTAGACCACGGAAGAAGGCTTTATTGAACTCAAGAAAGCCAGATGCATGGCACCAGTTCTAGGGATTTCCAATTATGCAGAGGAATTTTACCTATTTTCACACACGAATGGCAGTGTTATGACAGGAGTACTCACACAGAGAACCACGTTGGGGTACAAGCCCCTGGCATACTACAGTGGGAATTTTGACCCAGTGATGAGAGGTCATTTCCCTTGCAAACAGAGTTTAGCTGCCGCAGCGTTCGCCATAGAGAAGGCTATGACCATTGTGAGTGGATGCTCAATGACGTTGTTTGTCGAGCACGCACTATATGCCCTTCTAGAGAAACTAAAGGGCACATTGACATCTCAGAGAGCTTCTGCTTATGAAGTGATTGTATCGAATTCATCGATTAAGATAGTTTGATGCAAAATAGTGAACCCAGCTATGTTCATAGCAGAGCCAGTCACTGAAGGAGAACCGATCCATGACTGTGCAAATTATGAAGAATTCTATGATGAGATTCCCAGAGTGGAAGAAAACGCATTGGCAGAAGGAGAAATTGTCTTTGTTGATGGTTCTTCGAGAATCGATCAAAATGATGGGCAAAGATATACCGGCGCCGCTGTGATGAAGCACACAGCAAATGAAGAATTTTGAGTACCCATTAGTGCACGATTACCATCTTATTATTCACCACAGGCTGCAGAATTATTGGCGTTGATACTCGCCATTGAGAATCACGCAGATCAGGAAGTGACGTGTACAGTGACTCCGCCTACATGACATCACGGTGCATGCAGGCTTAGCGCACTGGAAAAGGAGAGGCTACCTCTGAGCAGATGCACGCCAGTGCAGCACACAGCCCTATTGGATAGGCTCATTAAGGCACTCCAGCTCCCAGTGGGCAGAGCGGTCATAAAAAGCGCCACCCACATGAAAGGGACAGATTTTAACTCACGTGGAAATCGAGCAACAGACACATAAGCCAAGCGTGTGTCCACCAAAGACGAAGTTATAATGGATGTGGAAACAACTGTTGTGCCTGAGAGAATGAGTGTTGCACAAAGTGACTCTGACAGCTATAGTAACATGGGGCAAACCCAGTTAATGGAACTCCAAGGGGAAGCACCACAGGAGGAGAAAAACCTCTGGAAGTGGCAATGGTGTTCTTTAAACCCCTCCAAAAGCTTGTGGCGACAAGACGGCACTGGTAAAACTGTGATGCCTATAGCCCTATTGAAGATAGCAATGGAGCAGGTGCATTTTCCAGCACATATGACAAAAGAGAATCTAGCAGGAACACTCGCTGAAGACTGGTTCATACCAAACTTAGCGGAGCATGTGGCATTTTTTATGATGAATTGTATAATCTGCCAACAGTTCACAGCTGGACACACACAGAGTATTTTCTTTTTAAATTAATCAGCTTTTCAATATAATTAATACAACAAAGAGTAATTAGAGGAGTCATCCCAAGGCCTAATGGACCTTTTCAGCACTTGCATGTCAATTATGTCGATATGATTAAAGTATGTAACGACTACTGGTACCTAATTGTTCCGGTGTGTCCATTCTCTAGATGGATAGAAGCAGGCCCATGCACACACCCAGACTCTACCTGTGCGGCCAAATTTCTGGTGAGAGAGGTATTTCACAGTTGGGGAGTATGTGAAGTCATGAGGTCAGATAATGGTCCTCACTTTGTTAATGCAGTATTTGAGCAGATCAGCTTGCTGCTTGGTATAAAACACAAGTTCTCATTGGCATATCACCTGCAAGGTAATGGAATATGTGAGAAGCTCAACGGCTTGTTAAAAGAAAGGATAGCCAAGTTGAAGCTTACTCTAAAAAAGGGATGGCTACACTGCCTTCCATTGGCACTGTACGCACTCAGAAACCAGCCTGGTTCTGACCATCATCTTACACCACACGAAATAGCAACAGGCAGAAGGATGCGTACTCCATTGACCCCCCCGAGCTAGAGCTAGATGTGATGCCCAGCCAACAGGAGAAATCTTAGGGGCTGAAATGCAAAATTATTTGAATTGCATGACATCTTGTCTTACTGTAATTTCAGGACAGCTGAAGCAACGACTAAAGGGTGCGGGTCAGCACAGAGCACACAAGGAGATACTACAACTGACCCAATTTAAGGACTACGTCTACCACCAATCTTTCCTGGAGACACAGTCCTGGTGAGGAACCACACAAGAAAGAAGTGGGACGAGCCAAGGTTCACCGGTCCATTCAGAGTGGAGAACGTTACTCCCTCAGCACTCAAGCTAGAAGGAAGAAGGAAGAAGAGCTTGGCTCTTTCTGGGCGACATCAAACCATGCATCGGAGAAGGCCTCCTGCCCGCACCCCAATGCGTAGAGACTACAGACGACGGGGAAGAACCACAGCACGTGCAGACGAGATCCATGACAAGGAAGAAGGACGCATGACCAGCAAAACAAAGACAACGAACTTTTGTGCAAAGTTGTGGCTTAAATTTGGACATTTCCTCTGAGCAAAAAAGGGGAAAAGGACATAAAGATACAGACACTCTATGCACCCTAGTTGCAGAGTGAAGAGGAGAATTGCACATATGAGCCACAACCTATTCTGTTGACTTTGAACTTTGGACTGAGGCATGTTGAAGCCTTGATAAGAAACGAATATGCCTTACTTTGAACGAGGACACACAAATTGGAAGAAAATATAATATCGGGACTCGTTCCAAACAGAAGTATTATCTGGACTCACTTATGGTGTCCCACACCAGTGACATCACTAAAGAGGTTCTAATTTACTTCGAACTAGTATTGAGGTCATACCCATCACTAGTGGGAAGGCTCAATAGCATCACTGAATTTCTTCAAGACCCTGAAAACGAAAAGACAATAAGGAGGTTGCGCACCGTGATCGCTGAGCAGTTCCACCTACTTCCAGAATACAGAGAGGAAAAAAACAAATGTCCCAAGCAGAAGAAGCAAAAGGGCTTGGTAGCATACTGTTCTTTTGCTTAATTGAAGACTGCCTAGATCTTGTTAGAGACACACTGACGTCTTGACATTTCTCAGAGATTCTGCAAACACAGAACATCTGAGCATAACCCTGAACGGAATCATAATCCAAGTTGCTCTTGAAGCTCACCGAAATCACAGCATCTGCCCACAGTGCAACAAGGACAAGACCAATGTCCCTGTCACCAGAAGATAGCAGATTGGCAAGTACCATCTTCTTTTGCCTAATTGAGGACTTTCCAGAACTTGTGGGGAGGCCTGCCGGTGTTGACATCCTCACTTTCATCAGAGACCCAGCAAACTCTACACAGATGAGCATGCTCCTGCAAAGTATTGTGATGCAGGTTGAACTGTCTAATAATCATCAGAATTTCCAAAGGAGACTGTAAAACTTTCCGCCGAGGGACAGATCAAGAAAGTCCTGCCAGAGACTTCACTCTTATTATACTATCAAGGACACGACATGTCATCCGGATTAAAACAGATAAGAGGAACAGACTGGGAGCTTGTGTATTTTGAACACGTACAGTAAAAGAAGGACTTTCCAAACGTGTTGCCTAAATTGTGATTACAGAAAAGAGAACTTTATCCAGAGACAATAAGACAATCTAGTGTCCAGACAAAGGAAGACACTTGTTCCAGTACCTGCAACCGACAAGCAAAGACATCAGAATCCAGAGATATTGTTACATAGAATATATATTACCATAGTCTTTTTCCTTAGATGATAGAGATGGGGAATCAAAACCGCAGCATTGTCGTCCCTCAAGGGGAAAGACTGACTCATTGTTCCAGAACTAAGTGTTGCCACCTAACCTACAGAGGCATGATGTACCTATTTATTGTGTTTATCATTGTTCTACTGTCACTGACGATTCAAACTGCATTTTTATTGGTGCACAAAGTGTTCTGGTTTCAGTGCACCCACCTAATGATGTACGCAAGACACCCACAAAAGTACCCAGACCTTTTATAGTCCTTCCAGTTCCTAGACAAGCTGACAAAGGGGTGAGTGAGCTTGAAATGGATGTGATTAGCCAAGACACGCGCACACATTTGGTAACAAACAAATTGAAAAGCCAGAGACAGGGTCGTCAGAGCAAGCATGAGAAAAGGTTAATGAAAATTACACAGTGGGTACACTTGCGCCAGGTCTAGAGTCAATAACTGCAGAACCGCAATCCAAAGCATAGGAGAAGAATAGACTGCCTACTAGGAGAAGTTCTACTACACATGAAGTAAAAAGACAAATGGAAAAAGCTGAACTTTTAAAGAGACAAGAGGAGGTGGAGAATAAACCAACAAAGACAGCATCAATAAGCACACATGTTCCAGTGAACGGGACAAGTACAAGTTCTACACTACAGCCATATACTGGGTATATACTAGCAGAGTGGATATTGACATTTATAACCAAGAGAAAAAAGATGCAAGAGGAGAAGAAAAGGATTGCCAGACTTCTGCCTACTCCATTAGTACAGATGAAGAGACCTGAACCATGGATTAAGGTACCTGAGAATGCTCCAATGAGAAGATGCTACATGGATGCTATTAAGGATGTGATGATAGCAAACTACATGAAAACCTTGAGAATAAAGAGGAGCATACAAGGACATGACAATGAACTAAACGATTACCTCGACAGCACAGCACACTTGGGAAATAACATATGGTACCAACACATGAAATAAGTTGGACTACGAAATTCAGAGGGGGAATGCTTTGTTTGTGCACTCCGACCTTACAGCATGGGGAAATCAAAGGTCTTTGTAGCTGTGGAAATCGATGTCCAGACAGCACACAGTCTATCACACGTAGCAATGTGCACGACCAGAGGCCAGTTTATGGGAAGTGATGCCTCACTGAAATGGGCAACGGAAGCAACTGATCTAAATGAAGATGATTATGTCCAAGACATAAAGACAAGAATCAATGGAAAAACAAAACACATTGTGATCAGATACGAGCCTGGAGTTAAAGGAGCAAAAATCAGAAGAGAAGCAAATCACAAACTAAACGTTCAAGGGAAGACGCCAGAAGAGACTCAAAAGTGGAAAAACAGAGGCCAAATGCAAATTTTGGGAACAGTGCTTTCACCAGCCAGATGGGAGAAAGGAGTAGTGATATGCAGGGCATGGATGGTCTTCGGTCACTACGAGCCCACCATCAGGATAGTGCGAAATGGATGCAAGCTATTATGGCCAAAACTTGCTAAACTATTGACATGGGTCGAAGACAGAGGAGGACCCTTACAGATAGTGCCATTGGAGAATCCAAAACTGTGCTTCAGAAACAATGGTACAAGAAAAATGTTAGAGAATCGGAACTGTGGACGAGTCTTTGACGCTTCAGGAATGGTACACGGTACTGCAGTGATAATGGATCATTATTGGGCATGTGGATCCAAAGCACATATCATACTGTCGAGAAATTGGGGCGGTATATGCACAATAGTAAATGTCCATGTTCCAGCACTGCTGATCCCAAAAAGTGATCTGAATATTGACAGTTTCCTGAAAGCAGATGCTCACCTCAGGAAAAGGAGATCTGTGGAACTGATGAGCTGATTGAAGCGAGAGAATTACTTTTCTGCCAAATCCATAGAAGCTTTTGATGCTATCCCTTATGAACATAGGCTGTTCAGTCAGACTTCTTCAGTGTGCACGACAATTTTCATGCCGAGAATTCAAGTTGGAGCAAATACTAAATGGTTGCAGATAACCAGATGGGAATTACTGCAGACCATCAACACGACCATAAAAGGATTTAATGTGATCAGAGAAGAACTGAGGGCAATTTGACTAATGACTCTACAGAACAGGTATGTCCTTGACATGATCACAGCTATGGATGGAGGAGTTTGTGCAAAAATTGGAGAAGCATGTTGCACCTTTACACCATCTCACGACAAAGAAAATGGAACGTTAACAGAGGCCATAGGTATGTTGACGAAATTACAGAAGCTGATGATCGATGAAGCTGATGAAGTAGACAATGACAGCTGGTTTGGATCACTATTCTCCTGGGTTCCGCAATGGATGGCACATGCATTCAAGTTCCTAGGAGCCCTACTAGTGATGATATTACACGGATTCTTTGTAATCAAGATAATAATCTCTCAGTGCCAGAAAACTGCGAAAAAGGCTATAGGGATGAAGAGCATGATTGATATTGAACCAGGATGGAAGCCCAAAGACCTGACTGATGAAGAGATAAGAAACCTTGTGAAAGCTAGCATTCATGCACCAGAAGGAACCAGGTTTGGGTATCCAAGGAAACACAGAAACTAAGTGGGAAGATGAATCTACTGCAGTCCAAATGAACAATGTCAACTTATAACATGGAATAAGGACGAGCACGTGAGAACAGCAGGGAGCCTGAAGGGAGTCATAAAAATATGTCAAAAAAAGGTAGCAGGCGCTCCTCTCCAGAAAGAACATGGCATGATAACCTGTTCTGGGATTAGGGTTTGCAGCACACGCTTTTTGCTCACTGTACTTTTCACAGATGGGAAATATCCATTTGCATATCAGTCTTTGTCCCGCCCACATGGGCAGTCCAGCACCGAAATGCTATGGCAATTCCTCTCTGAACAAGAGTACCAACAGCAACCCCATACACGTGTTTCAGCCTTGTTGGGCCTCATTAGTGAGGTGAAGCTGTGCCTCTCTGAGCACAGTGAGCAGGGAGTCCACGTCTGGTTGCCCCAAGGTACCTCAGGGTGACCAACCCCAAGTTCCTTGCAAATATTTCAAAAAAAGGTAGCAGGCGCTCCTCTCCAGAAAGAACGTGGCATGATAACCTGTTCTGGGATGAGAGTTTGCAGCACACGCTTTTTGCTCACTGTACTTTTCACAGATGGGAAATATCCATTTGCATATCAGTCTTTGTCCCGCCCACATGGGCAGTCCAGCACCAAAATGCTATGGCTATTCCTCTCTGAACAAGAATACCAACAGCAATCCCATACACGTGTTTCAGCCTTATTTGGCCTCATCAGTGAGGTGAAGCTGTGCCTCTCTGAGCACAGTGAGCAGGGAGCCCACGTCTGGTTGCCCCCAGGTAACTCAGGGTGACCAACACCAAGTTCCTTGCAAATATTTCATAAAAAGGTAGCAGGTGCTCCTCGCCAGAAAGAGCATGGCATGATAGCCTGTTCTGGGATGAGAGTTTGCAGTACACGCTTTTTGCTCACTGTACTTTTCACAAATGGGAAATATCCATTTGCATATCAGTCTTTGTCCCGCCCACATGGGCAGTCCAGCACCGAAATGCTGTGGCAATTCCTCTCTGAACAAGAGTACCAACAGCAACCCCATAAATGTGCTTCAGCCTTGTTGGGCCTCATCAGTGAGGTGAAGCTGTGCCTCTCTGAGCACAGTGAGCAGGGAGTCCACGCCTGTTTGCCCCCAGGTAACTCAGGGTGACCAACCCCAAATTCCTTGCAAATATTTTTAAAAAAAAGGTAGCAGGCACTCCTCTCCAGAAAGAACATGGCATGATAACCTGTTCTGGGATGAGAGTTTGCAGCACACGCTTTTAGTGACGTCTACGGCAGTCATAAAAATATGGACTCCAAAGAGACACATCTTCAGACCTTCCTCTATGGCCCCAGAAGACGAGGTAAAGATGGATCCAGAAGAAGAAGTGAAAGTGAATACAGAGGATGCAGGAAAGATGGATACAAAAGAAGAAGTGAGAGTGGTCGATGAATCGCCCAGAGGGGGGAGTGTAGAGGAGGTTCCAAACACGATTTGCACCCCTACCGCCCATTTTGAGGTGCCACGAACATTTATGCTGAAACATGTGACGTATGATGAGCAAATAAACCAGCAGAGAGCAGCATCAGGGCTCTGCCCAGTACCTATCAGACTGACAGCACCTTTTGAAGTACCTGCACCTAAGAATCCTTGGACAGTTAGGTACCATTGAGAAAACCATACCGACAAGTGGGACAGAATGACGATTGTCAAAATGCAATACTGGAAAGAAGCCAAGAAAGTCCTAAAAGAAGACGAATGGTGACATCACAAGAACCCGGACTGACCCACACATAAAATATATGACGCCCTATGAATTATGAAAAGAGATGAAACACCATGGATAAGTGACATCCTGAGTTTAAAGCAAAATAATGATGTAAAATGTTAAATGCTTATGCCATGAGCGTGATGCAGATATTCAGCCATCTTACACGTATACATATGCAAGGAACCACAAGAAGCTAAGAAAATCGTGAGGCTTGCTAAAGCTTAATAGAAAGATTGACTGCAGCAGGTGTCACCTATACATATCTACCTCAAGAAAAGGACTGTATATAAGTATACTTCCACTATGCACAAGAGCAGAACCGACCAAAGGTTACTTAAAGGTCTCATGAGGAGAGTTTCGCAACAGGAAAATCGAGAATTAAGGACAGATAAGACTCAGACGAAGACAAGTCATGCCAAGAAGCCAGGGTCGTACCAGCTGAAGTAGGCTGATAGTAGATACATTTAATGAAGAGAAGAACAGAGTATCCTATTCGGAAAGGTCAAGATAAGCCTCAGGAGGCAGATGGCTGACAAAAGTAAATCAATTACATGTAGAATAAGACGACTTTCACGGTGTCGAAATCACGTGAGCGAGCCACCAGAAGAGATGAAACTTTCACACCTACTCATGGAATTGTGCCATGCCCAGGCGCCTTCACTTTTCCAGACCAAGAGCAGTCTCAAGGCCAAGATACAAAGAAATAATTAACACATGGCCACTGAAGAGATGATCGATTGTTGCAATAATTGGAGGGAAACTGGGGGAGCGAACAAATTCCCTGCACCTGGCCGGCTATTCTGCACGCTGCTAGGCTGGTGGAAAAGTATGAGTGGGGTTGGTGCCAACACAATCATAGTGGACCAAGTAATCTAGGGTCCTAAAGTTAGTAGAACCAATGAGACGTTGTACTTTTAGTGACGTCTACGGCAGCCATTTTGAAGGAAGGGCTCAGATGCCCCACCCGACACTGTGTATCCAATCCCCTCACTTCGTTACCATATACAGATATAGGGCCTCATTATGAGTTAGGCTGTATTCCCGGCTGTAATACCGCCGACTGTAATAGCCCTAGCACCGACTGGTCCGATGGTATTACCATTGGATCACGGGTTGGGCCTTAACGGTAAATCCCCATTCCTGATTGGGTCCATTAGATCCAATGGGGAATTTTCGGTGCTAATACTGCGGGCTAATACAGCCGGCTGTAATACAGCGAAAACAGGGATTTTCACCTCCAGAAAAAAGCTGGAGGGAAAACAGCCGATTTAGCGCCCAACTCGCGATAGGGCCAGCCCTTAAATGTGGTGGTAATACCGTTACCACCGCATTTAAGGGCTACAGCCCAACTCGTGATGAGGCCCATAGTACCGATATTAAAGTTACCTTCCTGTAACCAATAGAATTGGATGCAACATTTTAAGCGTTACACGTCAGTGATGACAAGTCTTAAGTATAAATTATGTGTTTTTTATGAAGTTTGTTGGAGTTGTGAAGCAAGAAGGAAGATCAAGCAACAGCTGATGTTCATGAACTCCTCGTTTTTTGTACTTGTCATTAAACGGCCTCCTTTTGCCAAACTATTGAGTTGTCATTATTGATTCGATGCAAGAGTATTAATCTGCATCCCCATCCATCTCACGGGTGCTGCTACTCATCTTAAAGTGCTATTGGGCAACCCCCAGCTTTATGGGCCGGTTAGGGTCCTAGTGCACAACCTAGCATTGTTTCAGCATCTTTTTGCGACATACTACTTTTTTTAGCGATACAGAAATTCTTATATTCCTGCTGTATAATTCTAATCCTCGCATTTTTATCTAATTGATCAATGTTAGATTTGTGTATTGCTCTGAGCATCTTCAGCATATGGGACTTTTCTTTAGCCAGCCCTTCGTCAAAGGTGTGTGCATGCTTTCTTTTCAGGAGGCCCTTTCTTAGATGATCAGAGGTATTGAATACCTCCTGTTTCCAAGATAGGAGGTGTTATTCAGGATATGCATCAATTCTCCGTTAAGAAGTTCTATATTAACAGGTGACCATCGGATACCTCTACCTTGTCCCAGAGTCTTAAAGTTAGTACCTCCCCCTGTAATAGTCTTTTTAAGCAGGAGGAAAAAGTGGACGTTCAGAATACTATGATCACTCCAGTTATTGGAATTCTTAGAAACGTCAGATGATAGTGGCACTAGAGACTCATCTATGAAAATATAATCTATGGTTGATGTACTCTCTCCCCTCTGCCAAGTTGGTGGTAATGGTCAGGCCGGATCAGAGGTTCCATTGAGGCACACAAGGACCACGGATTCGAGGGAGAGATTCCATAATCTAGCCATTGGTATTTCTGGCCCCTGTGTGAGAAATCCCCCATATCCTCTCTGAAGTCCACATAATCATCTTCAGATGAGATAGAACAATCCGAATTTAGGTCCTCAGCGAGGATCACTTTTCCATAAATATTTGTTCTTTTCCAATCTAATATTATTTCTGTGATCCTTTCAAAAAAAGGCTCTAATGGGGCTATCCCTGGGGGTGGTCAGTCATAATTTCGAAAAAATAATGTTGAATGACAAAAATGTAGAAAAAAAAATGTCGAAAACAAAAATGTTGAATTCTATTTTTTTAAATTATATATTTATTTTGGGGTCCAGGAGTAAAAAAAAAGGGGTAAAACAAAAAAAAAAGGGGGGGTTGGGGGCAACCCTCCCATTTCGAAAAAAAAAACGTATTGAAAATAATTCAACATTTTTTTTTTCCACGTTTTTTTTCTCGAAATAATGACTTTTGACATTATTGTTTTTGAAATTTTCACTATAAACCATCCCTGGGTGCCAGTAGACATTAATCAGTAAAATATCCACCAAGCCCTCTCTTGAGGAAACCTTAACGTTCAATATTCCTAGAGGCATACCAGGTATCATCGTAGTTGAGAATCCAAGGGTAGACTTCAGGCCAATGAGTAATCCTCCAGATGGTCTTCAAAACCATCTACAAAAGGATTCAACAGCAACCAGGTTTCTTGGAGGAAGAAACAATTATTATCTTTTAACATATGCACTGTATCGATATTTGTAAATAAGTGCATGTTCCCCGTAGTATTCCAAGAGATGCACCTCAGACAACTAACATGGGCTTGTTCACTCAAAGGAGTAAATCCTCCCATAATATATTCAGTTCCACAAAGCTGAGGTAATTTGAACCCAGTCCTGTGAGTCTCTGAGGTGCCCTCTAGGAAAATGCCTCAGTTGATCTCGGGCATATCTTTTTGGGTGGTAAGCCATTGTCAAATTCCCCCTGGAATCCCCAACTCTTTCAGATTTAATAGAAGTCTGTTTCGCATTCAGAATCTCGATATCGAATCCCAACTGTCTCAAACCTTCAATTTCTCCCCTTACCAAATTAAGGACCACTCTAGATTTAAAGACAATGTTACTCATATCCGATCGTTCCTTAGTTGGGAAAAAAATTCTTTCTAAACCATAGCTGGACATGAGGGACAATGCTGGTAGTTGCCCAAAAATGTTCAGAATGTTCCCTCGATTCAGACCGTTTGGCATATCGTCTCCCCAAAGACTAGTTATCTGTAGAATTTCTAGTGGTTATATTTTTCCCATGGTTTTTAAAGTGTTATCAACATTATCTCCTGTTAATTGATTCACCTCATCTTGAGATTCAGGACCCCTAGCCCCCCTTAATATCGGCCCTTTCCTTATAATGTGTGGGCCTAGTGATTTTCTATCCTGTGTCCCGAGAGAACAAGGGCTTATAGTCCTTGTCTGTATGGGATCTAAAAATGTGGGGACATTTAATTCTCCCATTACCTTCGGATCAATTTGCAGCCCCCCCATTGTAGATGTAGAGTCTCTCATATGAACCTTTGAGACATATCTCATCTGACCAGTTATTAGTGGATTACTACTACCATCATTGTTCTCTACATTAGAACCTAGATGTTTCAAACTACCTTCCACCGAACGAGGCTTCACAATATATAGTTCCTGTAAAAGTTGTTTTGCTGATGCAATATTAACAAGAATAGGGTTAATACTATCTGTAGCTATCTGACTAGCCGAAATAATTAAATTAGGTGTCAGGGTCTCATTTTGAGCATCCTCAAGTGTCTGCATTCCATCCTCAGATTTGGTTACCTCTATTTTATAGGTGGGTTTATTAGGTATATGGTGACTTAACTCTTCACTAGAGTAGACTGTTCTTGGCTGCCCTATACTATCCCCCAATCCCATGGTTTTTAGAGGTTTATCAGTCTGAATTCCTATAGCAACCTTCAGAAGAGTATGTATTTTCCCTCAACCAAAGTCCCTAATTTAGGAATAGTCACCGTAAAGAGTGCTCCTTTTTCCTCCTCAACCACCTTACATTAATTAGAGTTGCCTTCAACTATAGTATTAATTACTTCCAAGGGGATGCAATCCGCTTCCCCATTGTGTTGCGTTCTCTTCCCCTTAGGATGCAATGTTTTTGGTAGTACCAGATTTTTAAAGAATGTATTAGTTAGGGAATTCATTTTCTGATGTTTTGGGGGTTTTAGTTTTCTTGATTTGTTGTAGGTATCTTTTCCCCACCAAAATCTTTCTTTTATTAGGCAGATCATCTTTGGTTAAATCTATAACCAGCGAATCATTATCTGGAGAATACTTATCCCTTTCACCGGGTGTAGTGTCAAGCACTACTCCCTTTCCCGGCTGGATGTCTTTATTTACTTCTGATGCAGCCCCTCGTAAAGTTACAGGGGAGAATGGAATATCTTGTCCTATCTCTTCTATCTTACTTATAGGTCTTATTTTTACTTCAATTTCTTTGACAGGAATTCCAGTTCGTCCCCCATGGCCCCCCTTCCCGGCTGTACTAATGATGTGAAAATAGGAGGAGGGCCAGGCTAGGAGGCAAGTAGGCTGTCCTCCCTAATATACGTACAAAGTTCTTCTAATCTATCCAAGCCCCCCAGTCTGGTATATATTTCTGTAAGCAGTTGAGAATGGGATCTGACTTCTGCCCATATATTATCATATAGACTAACGAAGGACCATATTTAAAGCAAAGACTGTCGGTTGAGTAAGTCTGATCCTTTTGTCAGCTTCCTTAAGGGTATGGTGCAGCGTTGCATCAATGGAATTTTCCTTTGTAACTTCCGGCAATAGTCCCCTTTCTTTTACCCAGTTTTGCTTCTCTGTATATTCATCTATAAAGTTAGAAAGTTCAGACGGAGAACCCATATATGAAGCATCACATGTCTGTTGGATAACACTATTAGATTCAGTCTGTCTATATTCCAGGTTACTTTCTGCAATTGCCTTATCAGCACACTCGATGATACTAATATCATCAATGTCATTATGTGAGGCAACCTGAGTGTCTAATTTTTAACAACTTCAGCCATATGTGAATGGCCTAAACTGGCAACTAATAATACTGATAAAGTTGGTTTTATTTGGGTAGTAGCTGTTCTTTTACCAAAATAATTAGATAATGTCTTACCCGGTATTGGTTCCCCTAACCTACTCTAAGAGTGTTTATGTTTTAATGCGCTGGACGGGGGTTTCATTGTTGGTGTTTTAAATAATTTATCTCCTAGTATCGAATTATCCAAATTACCCTCTAGGTTAATATGTGTTTCCCTATTTTGTTTCATTATATTTATTTTTTTATTGTTGGGGGTAAGATCTTCTAATGGTAGCTTAGTACGGGTAACTTCATTGCTATATATACCAACACTGTTTTTACCTTTAATGAGCCCTTTTTATTGTCAAAGACTTCTTTGTCAATAATTTCAATAGCTTCTGTAATTTGTCTGAACGGGGTAGTTTTGGGGAAGGTTATACTTTTCCCAAGATGTTTAAATACATCCCCATCCTTAATAGCTTGATTATTGAAAGTATCCCCTGTGGTTAAAGCAGACCCTTCATCTAAATTCTGAGTCAGAGTAGCTGCTAATTGATCCTCCTGAGCATCAATAGAGATATCATCCTTCCCGATAAAGATACAACTATTCCCCCTCAGCCCAGTGGGGATAATTCTTAGCTTCTTAAAAACTTCCAGCTTTTCTTGATTATGGACTTGCGCCAGCACTTAACTCATTCCTTTTGGAATATCCCCCAAATACGAACCGGACTCCATGGGCATATCTCCCAGCGTGCCTCCTCTCTACTTGTGGGGGCATTCTTCACTCATTGGCCCATTATTCCTTCTTAAATATCAATTTCCGTGGGAGCAGCCGTAGACTTATGTAGGTTCACAGTTTCCTCCATGGCTGACTGGCTCCTAAGCCCTTTACGAGTCATATGGGGACTGATTTTAATCCAGATATTATTACACGTAAGAATATATGCTCAAAGAGAAATCCAGTAAAAAGCTTCTTAAACAGACACAAAAAAAGGAAAGAGGCGCCCCCACACTTATATAAAAAAATGTCAGTAGGAAATAGGTGCCCCTAGACACCTTAGAGCCTAAAAAAGTGAAATACAAAGTAAATGTATTCAAATGGCAGCTCCACAGCCAGGCTATGGGATGGTACAATAGATATATTGAATAGCTTTATAAAAATAGAAATCTTAAAATAGATAGGATTGCAGAATATTAGATACTAAGCAATAAATAGAATTAAGAATCACACTATTACACTAAATCAAATAAAAACAGGATTCCTATGGTACGAAATCAAAAATTGAATAAGCTGCAAAGCTCCTCACGGGAGAAAACAATCGCAGCCCCGATACACGTAATAAAATATGTAGTCACAAATCAAAGCAATCACAGGGGGAGAGAATCTCGCAGCCCCCCAACGTTAACTTTTTGAGCAAAGAACACACCAACTATATATATTCAGAATATTGGAGGGATATGGTCAAAATTAGGTATTATTATAGTATAAGCCTACAAGGATATTCAAATAGTTCAACGCTCTCCAGGTTTAGCGCTGTCTACTCAAGTAGAAGGAATGCCACAAGCAATGATACAGGGCGAGGCACGCCCGACGGCTTGAGGAGCCGCCAGAGTCCATCTCTCCTCCCTCACCCTGTGGTCAATGTCAGTGCTCCGATAATATATGCGTAGTAGTGAGTAGCAATCCCTTATCCGTGCGAAGTTCAAAAAAAGTTATAATGTGGTATATGAATAATCCTTGTACTGACAGAGTGAGTATGCAAATCTTCAGGACTGTATGTCACTATGGAAGTACTCACAGGCAAGCCGCAAACCGCCGAACAGCCAAAACAGCAACGTCACTCCCTTTCGTCAGAGGGCTTCCCTTTGTAAGCAGTATGCAAAAGAAAAGGCAAACAGTGGGAGCAATGAGCACTTTCCTTCAAGACAAGTCACTGAATTACAGAAGAGCACTTTCCATCTGTTATCTGTTAATAACGGTATCCGCTTATAGAAGCAAACATAGAAGTGTACGAAAAAGTGGTCGCTGGAGGGGAGGCTTACCGTGTTGAGGCTAGGCAAACAAAGGACCTCCGCCTCGGGTCCTTCACCCCTCTGAAACGTGCAGCAATCAGGGCTCCCAGCAAAACAAGCTGTAGTTTCTAATGCAGGTACCGCAGAACACTTCCACTCACTTGCTTTCGTGAGAAATGGGGGCTTTTTAAAGCCCTGTGATTTCAAACTAAATCAGCTGTGAAGGGAAACGTGCAGCAATCAGAGCTCCCAGAAAAGCAAGCTGTAGTTTCTAACGCAGGTACCGCAGAACACTTCCATTCTTTTACCTATTAGTAATGCTCTGGTCATCTCTAAGACGTCCCATCTGCGGTGCCACTTGACTTAATTGCCTGTGGTCAAGCTTGATTTCTGCCCCCTCCCCTCCACCTTAGTTGGCTGTGGAAGGTGGACATGAAATCCAAAGTCATATTTATTGTAATGGGTGTCCCAGGATTTTGCCTTGCGCTTGAGACAGTCTTCCTGAGTGTTTGCGCCCCTTAGCATAATTAACAAAAATACAGCCAGGAAATGTTGGGAAGTTCTTTGGAATCAAAGAGACACCATTCTGAAGCATTACTCACAAATATGCAATTGACACTGAGGATAGTAAGTTGATTTATTTTTTATATCACAGCTATCTCCTACAAACTCTAATTTACATTGCCCAAGCTATAACAAAAACAACTATGACATTGCACATTACCATACATATGAAAACCACTGTTGTGTAAGCTAAGAGCATGGTTTACATTAATAGAGAAAAGAACAAGTAACCATTTTAGTTTAGCAGCTTGAGTGACATGATATTTATATTATGTTGATCTATGCTATGATATGTTATGGAGTGGTGTAACATACCAAAGGCCTTTAGTCTCAAAATGCACATAGTTCGACCACGGCTTCCTGTCAGTTGGGCCTGTGTATCTCTCTCTCGCCTCTGCTCTGGGATCTGTGATTGTCAATCTCTTCCCAGCCCCCAGTGCTCGAATTCTTCCGGTTGCGTTGCGCATCTCCTGCCTTTAGCTTGCCCTTTATATGTAATAAAGGGTATCCGACTTCAGCGTCATATCCTGCCATGTGGGAGCTTAAAGCCTAGCACTTAAGTGTTCCTTTGCTTTTGCTTGAACATGCTATATTCCATGTGCAAACTCAAGAGACAGGCGTTGTCTGTCTCCCCTGGTTTTCTCTACCATATTAATTGGGCTTCCATTTATTGACCAAGCAAAGCATGTCAATTGCTTCCACACCGCTTCAACTCCATTATATTAAGTGGGCTTCTGAAGAGATAAAGCACATCACTCACCTCAACACACATTTAAATGTGTGTGTGTATTCTGGTGTCATGCTTCCCGTCCTTGGCTGGTTATCATAACTGAATGGTGCGAAAAAGCATCTCTTGAATTTGCTATGAGCCGTTTAAGACAGGAAGTTGCCACTTGTGGTTAGATTTCTCTGCTGGGAAGGGGAAGCTACAATTTACTGCTCATCGCCTTTCCCTGAAGCCAAACGGCAAGTGTATGTGTGTGTTTCTAGTTTACAAGTACGTGCGTTATTTTGTCACTTAACTATATCATCTGAACCAAGTGTCTGTGTTTGTCCCTGCGGTCAAAAAGTCCCAGCCTTGTTGGACAATGTACGTTCTTAACAAGGAACATGTGTGGCACCCTGCTATTGAATGTTTGCTCTGGAAAGTGCAAATGTGCCTGATGTGAGCCAAATTGTCTTCTCAGACTCATTATTCTTAACAGCCAATTAGCGCCTGGCATCCCCTATGGAGCAGGCTTTGCTATATGTCCGCACCAACCGGCTGTGTGAATTGTTACTGTATATGTCCACTCCACTGATGATGCGTTTGGCCTTTTTAGTGTGCTGCCCATGTAATTTTTGGCAGCACGCTCCCGGGCAGCAGAGTTCTTTTCTGGGATTTATATTATATAAACGTTGTTATCCTTTCAAAACTATCTCCTTGGTTTATTCCCTAACTGGGTGTCTTTATTATTTGGAGTGTACGTCAGAGGTCTAAACCTTCAATTCTTCCAAGCATTGTTGACAATGGCAAGTAGGTAGCCACATTGCTGTACACATTCAACCCAAAGTAAACATATTGTTATGGCCATGGCCAGTAGCCATATTGTTCGAAGTAAACATTCGGCCATGTGCCAAACAATCTGGCCAGTGACAATGGCCACAACAATATGTAATGTTATTACTAGTACTACTATATACATACTCGGTGACAACCCCATGGCCATTTCTTTTTACACACAAACTTGCATACATACTTCCTTTTCTTCTTTCCCTCACCCTCCACAGACAGTCTTTCAGCCTAGAAATAAACAGAAATGTACATAACTATTAGATACACTTACTGTTTCATTGTTGTAGCACATAACATATCAACACCATTCTAAAAAGATCTCCGCAAACATATAGTGATATCCATAATGACCATGGACATGAAGAATTACTGTGAACTCTGCGACAACCCCACAGACTTTTCTACACACCATAACTCAAACCATTTTTATTTTCGTCTTTCCCCTCATCAACAATTATCACAACACGTCATGCTCCCCATACACTCTTTCATCTGCAAAATAACCACAAATATATTTTTTACAGCTTTTTCAACCGCGATATTGGTGGACTATGGGCACAGTTCTCTAATCAAACATTGCATTTGTTTCAAAGGTTTTGATGCTCCTCAGGTTGTTTGATTGACCAATCATCGGCAGCGTACCATGTCCATGAACGTTATGCAGCTCTCTGATTTATTCCAGAGGCATCCACGGACACGGAACTGGACAAATGAGTCCGCAGACTGGACATAGATATCACACCATTTTTGGGACCTACAACTGGAGTGTTTAAAACTAAAAAAAAAAATCAACCTAACAGATGTACACCAAATTTACAAAAGCACACTTTTGAGGCAAGCCTGCTGCTCCTCATGCAAGTTGGCTGCAAATCTGTCCTGCTCTTTGGGTTGTAGCCAAGAGAATACATTTATTTTCCATTCATGGCTATCTGGATTTCAAATGTTTTCGGACCTCCCTCATAACTTTCCCCCCTCCCCCTTGGCAAAATCGCACAAAACTTTGTGAAATCAGTTGGAGTTGGCACTATACATTGTCTGCAAAGTTTTGTGAGGATTTGTCGAACGGTGCCAAAGTTATAACCTGCAATGGGAAGTGAAACTTAACGATAACTACAGGGTCGCTACTGCAGACCCTGTAAAATACACATTTCAATGTATAGCATGCATACTTTAATCTACAAAACATGTTTTTTATCAAATTTTAAGGTTACAGTATGCCTTTTTTCCATGTAGTAGATATATATCATACTTTCCTCTCCCAAGGTATTTTATGAGAGAAAAAACATTACATATTACATGTATCGCAATGCATTTTAAAATGACTTGTATATAAAAACAAGAAAGAATACAGGGTTAATAAAAGTATCAGAAAAACATTGGATTACCTCAAATTTAAAACATCAGAATAAGACAACCTAAAATGCATCAAAAAGAAAGACTCCTGGTGAACCAGCTCTCTCTACTTCCCCTGCTAAGAAGACGCAGGAGTCGCATATGATTCCTGGCTAGTGCCTTTTAATGAAGGTACTTGCACAACACTGGTCTTGTTTTGAGGTGGGACTAGGACGGTAGAGAATTACTGGATTGATGCTTCTGTCGATATTCCTCTTCATTCGTTATAGGTTCTATATCAAAATACCCACTGGTAGTCATATGGTTTCTCTTCTTCTTGTTCCTGCAAAAAGAGAAAATGAATAGTTAACCCATTCTGGCTGGACCTTAAACGTCCTGCCCGCTTCTCTTATTGGTGCTTTCTCTGTTCCCTATGTGCTCATTGGATGTTTCTGGGTCCTCTCGGTTCCCATAGGTGCAGAGACTTTACCCATGGGACTCCTCCCGTGGAATTGGACCCATGGGGCCAGTGAGCTGTGTGTTCCTCATCTCCCTGATCCCTCTCCAGTAGATCATTTTGTCTGAAACCTGCCTCTTTCTATCAATTGCTGGAAGGGGAAAGTCGTGCTTGGGCTCGAGCATGCCATCAGCTACCGAGACTGAGGCCCTGGACAAAACATTTGAAGGTTCCTTTTTGGTGCCACACCACTGAACATTGGTAGCTGTGAGGGTTTGGGTGACACAGCACCATGTAGCAATGTCAGCAGCCTGGCTTGCCTCCATCCACGGTCTTGTCGTTTTTCTCCCCTCTGCATCTCTCATCTCGGTCCTCGCCATTATGGTCTTCTGTTCAGTGCAGGCACCATTAATCTGGGCTTCCGTACCTCCTGCCTGGTTGTTCAGGGTCCTCTGCCTGTCCTTCCGGTGGCCTGTCTCCACTTCTCCCGAGTCCTCAAAATCCCCTAAAACGAAACTAAAGCAGACTGTGCCACTCACTGAAAAGTTATGTACTAAGACACTCTAACAGATCATCAAACTGGCCATACACTCTCTACAGGATAGCAGAACAATCTGTAAATCATCTTTGGCCAGAAGCTAGGGTGTAGAAGGAGATGGCACATCACATCCTGCCCTGCTAGACTAGATCACCCTAGCTTGCACCAAGCAGATTTGATCCAGAGTAAAGTACTACATGCCCACTCTATCTTCAGATATCAGAACTTGGTTTTCAAAGGAGCAACTAGAAAAGGGGCCATCACCCTCATTACTATAGTGTCTGAATCTCCCAGTAGATAAAGCATAGCATGTTGAGGAGCAGATATTCCTTCATCCCTCAAAGCGCCAGCTATCTCTTTGTAAGCACAACTCGGGACAAAATAAAAAAAAGAGCTGTAAGTCTTCAATCTCACTGGGAACTGTTAACTTCAATTGGACATGCTCATACGCCATCTTTTCAGGTTACTTGCCAAAGAGATTTTATCCCATCTAGACAAGGTGAAAAGATGCCATTCTTGTTGCCTCATAACATTCTGAGATAGGGTTGTGTAATGCTCACCTATGGGTTCTTGAAGGGATTTCCTGAAACACCTCATGGACTGGCCTGCACCACTATCTACACTGGCCATGTATGGCACTCTAAAGGTGCACTGATGTGTGCAAAGCAGAAGGGTTGGGGATAGTGTAGGATGAAGGCGGCACCCCTCAGGATGATGCTTGCTTTCAGCTGCGTACCCTAGAATGCAGAGAGGACATGTAAAGAGCTGTGTCACCCTCCACCTCCTCCGAGGCTGCATCTTCCCCAGGTCTGACTCACCATAGTGTGCAAATGGCTGTCGAGATGCGCCTTAAGCAGCTACTTCACTGGATTTTAACAGCCCAGGCCTGCTGTTACTGGCATCTCGTGTTGTGCTTTCAATATCTCTTGTTAATGTCTCTTGATATGTTCTGAGTAAGTGCTGTGTGCTTCCATTGTCTCCTTAATGTCGTCTCTTGCTTCTGCAAAATGTCCAGTGCAATATGCAAGCAAACTGTAGTAACTATGGGTCTTGTTTCGGTGTTATGATGCGTGTAAGTTTCAGACCTTCTGTCTTCGTAGCTTGTACTCACGTTATATTCTTTTCAGGTGGCGGTTCGTTCTCACAAGTGTTTTTACATGATTCCCACACATGCCAATTTGTGTTTTTAAGTGTCTTTCTTTCCTTTCACTGGTTACCAAGGAGCAGAAATTAGCCCTGGACTAGCGGGGCCCGGTGTAGCAGGCTGCAGTTGTACGCAGGGTTGAGTGGTTCAGGTGAGTGTCCCTGCGATGAGCACTTCAGCTCTCTGTGTTTTTGCATGGAAGCCAGGAAGGCTGAACGCGTGTGTGAGCCTGGGTGGGGTTTAAATAGCCCCACAAACCAACCTGGCCCCCGCTCATGTCTCCTGTTTGGGATGTCCTGGATGGCGGCCATCTTGGAAAGGAGCTTTCCCAGCCATGTGTGCACTAGGGTGGCCCAAGTAGCGGATTGTGACCCTTGTAGTGGTGTGTAAGTGGGTGCAGCTTAAGAAGTTTGGGTCACAGTCATGACTATAAGTCAGCTGTGCAAATGTCTAGCCATTAGAGGTTAATCATTTTCTCTAGGGCATTTTTCAAATGTTCCCTCCTCCTGTTTATTTTGTAGGATTTTCAAGCACTTTGATTAGTAAGGCAACATGGACATTGTAAGTCACTTGTGAAGCCCTTCAAGGAAATAGCTGGTTGAGGCGTGGAGAGTTTTTGTTCATCCCTGCCATATCAACAAATGTGTTACTGCAAGAGAATATTCGTCTGAAGGTATACCTAGCTGGGTTCTTTTGAACTGTGAACCAATGTCTGCTTGGAATGGGGCACTTGGATTTTTTTTCTTGAAGGCTCTTTCCTGAATACCTATTTTAACACATTGTCTATTAAATCTCCAGACCTCATCACAGTATGCTAAGGTGCTACCATAATTGGCCAGAAAACCTGTCTTTACTGTGGGAATATGATGTTCTCATATTTGCAAACCAGTCTTGCAATTGCCCCTTCTGCTGCTTTGGCTGAAGAGATATGAGAATTGCAGTTTGTATTGGATGACTCTCTTACACCCTGTTTAGGCTAATCCACCACTTGTTCCAAGGGTGTGCCATCCAAAATATATGTGCTGGTGCTGATACATACAAGAGTGCTGGACTTAGCTTTGCTAATCACTAGTTTATTCTATGTGCAGCATTTCTTTTCTGTCAATAGATGAGCTTGTAAGGGGTTTGGTGTCCTATCCAGAGGTATCGAATCATCAGCACATGACAGCCTCGAAACATACGCTGGGCACAATTTAGTGGCCATCAGGACTTTGTCCATCATGTCATTGATGTAGAGGCAAAAAAGAATTTGAGCGAAAAGGTAACCTCCACAGGAGATTGCAAATGTTTGTGAGATTTTACCTGCACTGCCAAACCTGCCAGTGTTTGAGTAAAGGGTTCTGATGATTTTCAGAAGGTTCTCATCCATACCAAGCGACTTCAATGTTGTACATTGATTGTATTTGTTAACAAGATCAAATGTTGAAGAGAAGTCTAAAAACATTGCATACAGTGGCACTTTCTCTGCAATAATATGATCAATTGCCGACCAACCTGCTCTAAAACCACCCTGGATGGGTTTCAAAATTAGCTTTTGATTTATCCAAGTTTAAACAGTCCCCAAGATTATTTTTGTTTAAATGTTACAGTCAACAACCATCAGACTGATTGGCCGGTATGTTGCCACCAAGTTAGGAGCAACCTTTTTTGTATCAGATCACAACAATACTGTTATACCAAGAGAAAGGGAACATAGCATTTTCTATAAAATAGAGAAAGCATGGCTAACAGGGCCTACCAATGGGCAATATCTTCAAATATGTCTTATGGAATAAAGTTTGGACCTGGAGTTTTGCACTTTGATTGATGGATAATTGCTTCATATATCTTTTCTATAGAAGACATAACCCCCATCGCCAATGTCTTGGGGTTATAAAAGAGGGCTTTGTAGTGAAGCAATTCTTTTCCCCCGCTAAGTCTTCCTCAGATCTGTGTACTGCAGCGCTCTAAGGCCCTCATTACAAGTTATGCCGGTAGCCATGCTGCAATTTGCGGCATGGCTGCCGGCAAAACCGCATCCGTGTCCGTGTCCTCAGAATGAGGACTTACCGGACCATTCCGAGTTCGGATGGCCCGGTAATTCCTCACTCGAGGACACAGACACGGTTCATCCCCATTCCGATTTCAGCCCCAATAGGGCTGAATGGGAATGGGAGAGGGAGTAAACAACGGGCCATTATGAGATGGCCCGTTGTTTGCTCCCTCTTCCCCTCGCGGAACCCGGTATGCACGCCTGGTTTTCCCAGGCGTGCTTAACGTGTCCCGCGAGGGGACCACGTAATGTGGCAGAACGGGTTGAACGGCGCCGCAGCCTTTTACGGCACCGTTTAACCCGTTCCGCCAGGGTCGTAATGAGGCCCTAAATATTCTGTCATTAGTCGCTATAAGAGTACTTCAAGGTCAATGAAAATGTTGGTGAAATGATTTACACAGTCGACTTTAGTATTAGTCACTTCTATTGCCGTTTTGTGGATGCTCACGTCTTGAAAAATGTTTTTCCAAAAAGACTTTGAACTATTTTTTGTGGTGCCTTCTCGATCACATCCCACTTTGGCTTCCAAATATTTTTTCTTATCATGGATGAGGGTCTTGGTTTCAGCTTTTAACTTTTGATCAAGATACCAGAGCATCCTGTCTTAAATGCTTCCTGAAGTTCTGATTCGCAATAAGCATAATTTAAATAGCGTTATTTCCACTGCGATTGCATGCTCTTAATTAACAAGGTATTCTTTAATTTATTTGCAGATCTCCATCCTGCAGGACCACCAGCATGTCTCCCCTTTTGACTGCATACTGAAGATTTGCTCAAATGTAGGTATCAACCCAAATGCAACATTGTCATAAGACATATTTTCTAAAGGATGATTACCTTGAACGAACACAAGAATGAGAAGATGTCCAGGTCACCTATTTACTCTCTTAAGTCCTCAACATTCCAGGATAGGAAACCTGTTTTTGTTCAGAGAAACCTGGTCTGCTATTGCCACTATTACTTTGGGACTCTCTTGACTTTCTTGTCTCTATTGAAATCTCTGTTGGTGTTGCCGAGCCTTTAGGAGGTGCTGATCCAAAATGTTTGAAGTTGTTTCCATGTAGTGCATACATTTTGATATACTGATGTGTCTGACTATGCAACATTAGTAATTTCTCATTATTCTATGTTTGCATTTCAGTTTACTGTGCATGTGATTTATTGAAATGTACCAGGCACATCTCACTAAACAATATACATAGCTTGGTATACAATGCATTTCAACATGTAAGGCATCTCTACATACAATATATGCATCTCAAATAACAATAAATGCATCTCAGTCTGTAAATTTCAATATTCACAGCATGCAACTCACTATACTATGTACACATTTCAGTAGCCAATGTATGTACTTCAATGTAGAGCATATATCCTTCAATATATACATATCTTAATACACTGTATAAACATCTCAGTATGCAATGCATGTATCTCAGTGTTCAGCATATATATTTCAGTATACGATGCATGTATCTCAATATACAATAGCTACATCACAGCATACAATGTATGTTCTTCTGTGTGAATGTATGTGCTTAGTTTAATATAGTATGTACACATTTGAATGTACTGTGTATTTTAACAACAGAATGCAAATGTATGAATGTCAGTGTGCAGTGTACAGATATCACTATGTTTTCAATATGTGACATATAGAATCTAAGTGATAATCCATGCTTTTCACTATGCAGCATATATTTAAGAATTATGAATTACGTTCCTAGTGGGCCCCCATACGCAGGTCTGCAAATTGATGAGCAACCAACAATGAACTATGGCACAATCACTGAGAGATATGGACAATAGAGAAATAAGAGCATGCAAAACTTTGCATGAAGGCTTCCCTTATATAAATCAGGGTATCGTACTTTTGAGGTTTAAGAATCAGGATTTTAATATTAGTTTTACCAAACCTAGCTGTGCCCCAAAGTGTAGGTTCCTTGGAGAGCTATGTGCTGCACCATTCGGCATTTGCAAGTTTTCGGATGTATAGGGACACATAACTCTGTGCATATATACTTTACATTGTGAAGTCACATCTCCACATAAGAATGTGCTCTCTTTGATTAATCCAATAGTGTTTTTCTATTAGGGATGCTGACTGTATTCATTGCTGAAGTTCATCTGAGAGGAGAATCGACAAGAATCAAATTTAGGAGGTGTACAGAAGGGGCCACAGACAAAAGTAGGGAGACTGCCTATGCAAGGTAATGTGTGACTTCACAAGCACTCCTGTAGAGAGGCTTTTGTGCACATCAACTACCCACAGCACCTCCCCTCCCAACAGAATGCAGGCACAAAACCATTCTGTGACTAATGGCCCATCATTAGCAGTTTCCTGCTCTGCATTCTGATGGGAGGGGCTGCAAGCTGCTCTGCACACTATGGAGGTCACTGTGCAGAATCCCGACAGAAACACCTGATAAGTGGCTCTGCTCATATCAATGCCAGAATGCTTACCAAGATCACTGCTAGCTTTGAGACAAAAGTTGAGTGTTTGCCGCGTGTGATATGCAGACATAGCCTAGGTGTCACCAATAACGCCACGAACAGAGAACACGGTACCTGCTCGCTTTAGGTAAGAGTTTCAGAGGGGGGGCAGGCCCCCTAGGGTCCCCCCAAGCGACACCACTGGAGATCTGACCAGCACCCTTTCAGATCCGCCAAAGCACTGGAAACCATGCAAATGACAGCAGAATAGGGTATAAACTCATTAACATAACACGAGTGCTAACCCCCAGTAAAGGCTAATGTAAAGTTAAGAAACGTTTCAATGCCAGCTGGAGCCACCTGGGCGATGGAGGGATTTAGGGAAAATCAATCTGAAGCTGCAAATGTTGGCGACACCTTTGAAAGACATGTTTGTGTCCCCAGTGAAACTGTCCCATTAGTGTCAAGCTACCACTGAATTCGAGAATGTTCCGCTGTTATACAGATGAGACAGTGAAGCGGCCGGGCGCGGCGTTTTACGAGGGTCCAGAACGACAGAAAGTGGCCTCGAAGAACGAAGGCTTCGTTTACAGCAAAAGGGGATGTGTCACTTATTTGAGGAGGCCCTCTGCCAGACAGTTTTGGGGAAATGATGCGTCAGAACGCTACACCGGTGGCACTCTTAGTCATGGAAGGAGAGTGTTGTGTAAGGAAAGCGAGGCCTGTTGGTCTTTTATTCCTGTGCCATGCACTCGACATCTGGGCACGGGCGCGCAGCAACCGTTAGTGCCTGGGAGGTCTCGCATTGCACCATCGTGCGCTAGTAAGCTTAGTCATGCGCGGGGTCGGGGCATAGAAACAGATGGCCTCCCCTCTGCACGTGGCCAGGTGATGATTGCTCGGGACCCAGACAAGTGCTTGTGTGTGTACACGTTATCTGCTCCAGCCACATGTCAGTACCACAATTTCCCGCTCTTTCCATATGTCTTGACGTAAAACCAGCAGGCGTGCCAGGTGCAAAGGCACACCAGACAGTTTCGGATAACCATGAGATGGTTATGGGAAACTTGCAGAACTATGTGTGTAAATATTTGGTAATAATCTCGCAAATGACAATCGATAAACCAAAACTCACATTTTCGATCCACAAAACTGTTCTCACATGTGTGGATTACCCAGAAAAAAAAGACATTCGTTGCAATATCAGCACGTTATGAATATAAAGGAGATGGGTTAATGCCGAATAGGTTGACCCCCTCCCCCTCCCTCCGCACCGTGTTTTGCAAACTTAAATATTGCACCTTTAGGCCGTATAAACGGTAGAACTGTTTACTCATATGCACTTTCCATTTCAGAGTCTCTGCAAAACGAGTGCCCAGATAATTATATTCGCGGAATACGCATATTTGCTGCTTGCAGGAATAAAATGTAAACAACAGTGTGAAGCTTTAGACCTACTCGTGTCTGATGTTGAGCGGTTGGAAGCGCTCCCAGAAATGTGGCTTATGGTTGAAGGAGCACTGAACAGCATTCACACACATGAGGAGCCTATACGCGTTGCAGGTTTCTAACTCCAAACTGCCGTTCAGCGTTGCCAGGTCGGAAGGAAAAAATAAGCTGAATGCCCTCCCAAAACAAGCCCAAAACAAGCTGACTCCCATCCAAATAAACTGAAAAAACAAGGGTGCACCTAAAAGGTTATGGAAAGGGCTCAAAAGTAAGAAATATAACACAACAAGAAAAACATACATAGACAGAACACTGACATAGTGTGTTAGAACAACAATATTGTATTGCATGGAGACTAGAAGTCCCAGATTGCAAAATAATGCGGGCCTGAAATATATTTTCTTTTTACACAGATGTTGTATGTAGCCTCCAATGACACAATCCATGGATATCTAACCAAGTCTTGCAAAATAAATAAATAAATAAATAAATAAAGGACTATAGTGGATAATGCAACAGCACTGGTGATGTTACCAGGATAACATTGCTATAGTGTGACTATGTTCTTAAAAACATTTGATGAACTAAAACCATCCCTTCTTTAAATGTCAGTGTGTCTGACAGCATGACTCAACTTTTAAAGTGGGCTTTCTTTTTGCATATGTTTAGGCATTTGGCATTGATGGGCCACCTAGTGGGCAGGTAACAATCCCATCAGTGCCAAACGCCTAAGCATATGCATAATAAAGGGAGCACCCCTGAGCAAGACAAAGGAGCATATGGTAAAGTGCTTCCAGCTGTCCAGTGCAGGACGCTCTGTGTGACGTGTAATGGGCTTAACTGTAATGTAAACAAGCCCAATTACACGCGCACATACTGTCCAACAAGCGGACAAAAATCGCGACAAGCGACCTCCAAATATTAGCGACTTTGGGCAAAAACAAGCCCAAAGTCGCCTATAATAAGCGGACCTGGCAACACTGCCACCGTTCCCTTTCCCCGACACGTCACTTCCCCTCTCCCAAGTACTGCCTCTGACTCCAGATAACGATGTGGAAGGAACATGAACCAAGGTGAACAATATAACAACCTGACAGGCCTTTTCAACCAAGTCCTAAGTCTTTCACTGTAACTTTTGGAGAGGAACGAGGATTGTGTCATAAAGACAACATCTCTGCACACAGTAAGATGGGCACTTTCCAGTCCTCCTTTTTGATGACTCATAACAGATCTAAAAGGTTCACACGGGAGTCTCCCGATTTTAAACTGAAAAATATTGCTATTTTTTACATTCTCCCACCTAAAATAGTTCTAGCCCCAATGCATGCCATGGGGAAATTAATTTCTCCCGAATTCTCTCATGAAATCTCCCTCCTGGGTGCCCATAACTCTGAACCATTTCTGTCACAAAGGCGGGTGAAAACACTCAATTTTGTTTTTGGCGGGTTAGAGCCCATTGAAATGAATGGGTGTGCAGGAGGCTTCGCGGGTGAGTCAGCTCTTTACAAGGCAGGTGACTCCAGCCAAAAGCGTGTGAGTTGAGAGCTATGTATGGTTAGGGTAAACATTAAACTGCATGGGGTGCAAGAACTCACCACTATCTTTCTCCCTTTACACTCTAGAAATCTGAGGTACGCTCACCATGAGAGCCAAATGTAACCGCTCTGGCGATTTCCTCATTCGTGCATTGGTACTAGCATGTACAGAAGACCCCCTGGCATGCTTATGTCTCTTAGTGTTATCAGAGTTGTCCCTTGTCCCCGTTATTCAAATCTTTGGCTAGGCCCATAAAGGCTACCTAGAACAGCCACGCTTTCCATAGTGACATGCTGCAAAGCTGTTAGAGGTCCAACACCAGCTCCATTGTACCATGACCTTCTCCAATGCCATAGTGAGCCTCTTTTAATACGTTATTCTACTGGACCTACCCATCAACATGTTCTATGCAAGCTTACCAAATCCCTTGTCACTAACAAATACAAATGTATTTGTAAAATGTAGGGGAGGGTCTATAGCCCTTATTTACATGGGTACAATTACAGATATCTTCTAGTTTCTAGGGTACAAACCTACTACAACTACAAACACTCAAGACCATTGTCAATTCAGATGCCCATATGCTCAATTTATATGCAAAAAATCAATCATTAATACTTCCCTTTGTGCACTATTTAGTGTACTTCTTATCTAGGCTCGTTACTGGTCCTGTACGTCCCCAGATATCAGGTGATAGCTAGAGTGAATGTTTCTTTCTAGTTCAAATGTTTGGCTAATTTTGACCATGGTAAGACAATCAGGCTCATTACAAGTTTGCCTGTATATGGTAAAAGTGCTGGTTATACCGTTTGCCAGCACTTTTTCCGGTCTGGTCAAGTACGAGTAACACAGTTGCTGGATTTACTAGCACCGGTATCACCGCATCCATAATTACAGGCAGGCGGTAATACCAGCAACGAAAATCCAGGATGAGCCAGAAACCTGCGCCGTTAAAACCAGCACAATGGTATAACCGGCAGAATGGTATCACCGGCATATTACGAGATTGGATTTGCCATTAATTGCAGCAAAACCAAGGCAGAGAAAACAGAACCTCAGAGCAGCCAGTAAATGGATACAGGTGAAGGAAATAAGGCCACAGGTGCACCCAATCCCCAGGTGCACGCTATGCACACGGGAAGAGTACAAATGGGCCCCCAAAACACTTTCCAAAACAACCATGCAGCCAGTCATTGCTGTAAACTGTAGGTGCTGCATGCCAATCTACAGCTGCAGGGGCTGGAGTACTAGCAGAGGCAACAGGAGTCCAGGGAGAGAAGCAGGAGGCTGGTGAGGATGAGGATGCAGGTGGCAAGGCAGAGGCATGCAGTGATCACGCACACAAGGGCCACATACCATGGGCCCTCACTGACAGGCAGATACTAACCCTATATCGTCTAAACATAGAAACCATACTTGACCTCCTAAACCACATCCAGGAGGACATTGGGAACAGGATCAGCATCCGGTCAGTATTTACTGTCAGTAGACTCAAACAAATGATTGGAGAAAAAAAATGGCCTGGCTGTCCCTAGTGGAAGAACATCCTGTCCCTGACAGGAGTGCCTGGCCCTAGGTGACGGATGGTGCACCACCTATCTAATCGGGATAGGAAAGAAGGAAATGTCCCTCAAGTTTATTATTGATTTAGAAGCGACATATGATTTTTCCTTAGTTAAAAGAAAGCATACAAAGCACCATTCGCGTTGTGTATATGTTTTGGACAGACAAGACTGGGTATTAGATTTTGTCTAGATCACAAGTAACGTGGTACATTGCTTAAAACCTGGGGATTTGGTGCTGCTTTTATTCACCCATAGAGGTCAAACTCCGAAAGCACAATTGGTCTATTCTACTGCTTCAAAAATAAAAAAGCCCATGTCATCTGGGCAACCATTAAAAGGCTCACGAAACGTGAGTGAATTTTGATGTTATGATATAGTATCCCCCTTGTTTGTCTGGGATATCAAAGTCGTCACCACATGCTGTGCAGCTAAAGTGGGGTCAATCCAATGGCAAGAACTAGCGGTTATGCCACGTTAGTCTCCATCCCAGGATGACAGGCCACAGGCCGTAGATCCATCAGTCTGCGTCAAGCATATTTGCAGATCCACCTCCTGTCTAGCCCAGCACCATCACAACCTAGTGAGACTGACATGACTTTTGGCACATACAGGGACACACACCCCTTGTGCTGTGACAGTCACCCCTGGATGATCATCCTCCTGCAGCCAACGCTATGCAAACCCCTTTTCAAAATCAGACTATTCTGTGAGGAAGCAGGGCACCTTCACAAACACACAAGCTATGATCCCCTGCCCTTGCATAAGTAATACATACACATCAGCATCTTTGTTTTTGCCATTTATCAGGCAGCAACAGACCTATGCTAATATGTATATTCCACCAACACATGGCTACAACCTATTGAGCCTGACATTACTTTTGACACACACAGGGACACACAGCCCTTGTGCTGTGCTAGTTATTCCCTCGATGACAATTTGCAGGTTCATCATCTTGCAGCCAGTGCTATGCAAACCCCCTTTCAAATCAGACTGCTCTGTGAGGCAAGCGGGCACCTTCACACACACACAAGATACAATCCCCCGCCCTTGCATAAGTAACACATACCCACCAGTTCCCGTGTTTTTGCCATTGATCAGGCAGCAACAGACCTATGCACCATCACATCACATATTCACTTTAAAATATGAAATTTCCTCTGCAGACAAGGATATTTGCAGGAATGACGCAATTAAATGAGTACAGAGGTTTTCGGGCATTATCCTATGTGAAAATATAATTGAGTGCGAGTATTCAACTATGAAACATATAGGCACTCCACCACACTCTAACATGGTCTTCCGCGTGGCCTATCAGTGTATCATAGCTAGACCAAGACCACTGCCCCATGACCGAAGCGGAACTGCCTGTATACACAGTCCGCGTTCCGTCCGAGGCTAGCTCTCCAGTATTAACCCCGAGACAAGCCGCCGATGACAGCACTTACAAATATCACGGCCAGGTAAGTGGGATCCGTAGCATACCCTCCACGATGCATATAGACTATGCTCCACTCTTAATCGCGAGTCAATGCAGAACAGCTCCGCAACAGTCCACTAATGGGGTTCTCCCGTTCTACATTATGCAGAATCCTACAAGTTGACATTAGACGAATAAGGAGCATTTCGCTCCACAACACCGCCGCTCACCTCCACCTGCCAGCTGCTTTTTTCACTCTCAGGTGGGTGAGTAGGGGGTTTCTTCCACCCCAGGGGGCGAGGCACCATTGATGCTAAATAACACGACCACACTGGTGTGTTTTCCCTTTTCTACCCCTGCCCTTGCATGGAATGTTTCCCACTTCCCCCAATGGTGCTCCCGCACTTTCCCCCCCTCTCCACTTTAGCAGCACAGCATGTGGTGACAACTTGAGGCACCGATACGTCATCAGATTCAATGACACATATGCACTATAGAAATTGTGAAACAATGCAGGTGCTTTGTTGCTGCATGCACATCGAATAAGGCCAATAGTGGATTCATATCCATCTTTTGTACCCTTTGGCCAATAGTGGATTCATATCCATCTTTTGTACCCTTTTTGTCTCCACACAGGGGTCGGATGAGCCCGCCTGATCTGTTATACACAGATGCATGCCAGAATTGGATTCATCACTGAAAAATCACTGGTCCTGAAGAAGATGGCACTAAATTAGATTCGCCATCGAAACCGGTAGACCCTTTGGTCACGGTTTCGATGACCTGTTTTGATATCCCAGACAAACAAGGGGGATACTATATCATAACATTAAGACTCACTCACGTTTCGTGAGCCTTTTAATGGTTGCCCAGATGATATGAGCTTTTTTATTTTTGAAGCAGTAGAATAGACCGATTTTGCTTTCGGAGTTTGACGTATATGGGTGAATAAAAGCAACACAAAATCCCCAGGTTTTAAGCAATGTCCCATGTTATCTGTGATCTAGACAAGATCTAATACCCAAAATCATATGTCGCTTCTAAATGAATAGTAAAGTTGAGGGCCAGTTCCTTCTTTCCTATCCCTATTAGATAGGCGGTGCACCATCCGCCACCTAGGGCCAGGCACTCCTGTCAGGTACAGGGTGTTCTTCCACTAGGGACAGCCAGGTCACAGAACCGTTGTTGTTGTGTTAAAAAGACTGTTCAGTCTAACGGTTAGGGAATGTTCCTATTAGGTGTTCAACCTATCTCTGTTGTTGGAATATTCAGCATCAGGTCAGCCATATCACCGCTTGTAAAGATTGTGTTGGCCCTGCACTTCCTGGCCAGTGGCACGTTCCAGTACTCTGTCAGCTAGCTGCAGGGCATTTCACAGCCTGAGTGCTGGAGGCCCTTAAGGCCCACGTGGACCAGCACATCATCCTCCCCACAAACCAGACACAGTTCAACGCTGCCAAGGCCCTCTTCTATGCAATTGCGGGCAGGCCCAATGTAGTGGCATAATTGGACTGCAAGTTGAGCTGGTGCCCCCCCACGCCTCAGAGGAGGTCTACAGGAACCAGAAGCAGTTCCACGCCCTAAATGCACAGGTCACCTGTGACGCCGAACTTACCATCACGCACTGTTGTGCCTGATTCCTAGGATCTACCCACAACGCAATGGTCCTGCAGAATAGCACACTGCTGGCCTGCATGGAGCGCCACAGAGGACAAAAGACCTGCATGTTGGGTGAGTACATGAACAATACTGTAATTCTGGAAATGCCTTTGGAGGGACAGACCTCCTAGTCCTTGTCCTACCACTTATCTGTGTGTGTTTTCTGTATGTTTTCTGCCTTTGAGGTCCAGCCTGGACCTCTGGCAGTTCAGCTCGTAATTGTTCCTTTTGATGAACAACACCCATGGGATACTCTTATGGCACCTAATGGTGGGGTATACCCTTGTACCACTTGTTTATGTTTTTGGGCACCTGTGTGCAGCTCACAGAGCAGGTTATTGGTTGGTGGCAGCTACATGCTGACTTGACGGTGGCTCCAAGTGTCCTCCATTTTTTGGACACCCATTCCCTACTAAAGGAATCAATGGATTCCAGAACAAAGGCAAGATGGGCATTGTAGACCCTTGGTTTATATTGGCTTTACCCCTTATTTCCCAAACGTCCTGGGAAGCCCTGACTCTGTCCCCTTACCCCTGAATGGCTGTTGGGTGGAAGGACCATATATGGCTCTGGGGCTGCCTCCTGCCAGGCTGGCGGGAGCCTTCCCAGGTACTGTGTGTTGTGGTTATACCCTTGAGGTGGGACCTGTATAAATTGAGTGAGGAGACAATATGCATTATGTGTTGTGGGTGTCTGGTTTTGGTTGTGTGACACAATGCCTAGGCCAGCACTGACAGAAACTGGAGAGAATGCAGTGCAGTGCTCTAAAACACTGGGTGCTTTCTACAATCCACATTCTGTGTTATGGGTGTCTGGTTTTGGGCTCATGACCTGAATGCCTGTGAGACTGATTGGTTGCCTGCCTGCAGGAATGCACTTGTTTGTGATTGGCTGACTCAGCCTGGCTCAGCATGCATGAATGGGGAACAGATGTGTATAACTAGGGACCCCTCACTCACCAATTTTCATGACCGCTGGAAGCCAGATTTCTGCCTATTGCCAAGAAGAGGGGGTACTCTGGTATAGTGCTGCTTGACACCCAAAGCTGCGAAAGTTCCATTTGATTGAATAATCCTTCAAGGGACATCCCTGATACGACATCAGACCACCTTTCTCTGCCAGAGAAGATCCAGGGACGCTGTGTGCAGAGGAGGGTCCACAGTTGGGTTTCCTACCACCAAAATCTGAAGAAGACGCCCCGAAGGTCCAGATTTGGTGAGGGTCTGCAGTCCACTCCAGTGATCTAGTCCAGGTTGCCAGAAGCCATCCCAAGGTCCGTGCTGCAGCTGCAGCACCGAAGACCGAAATGTTGGCAAACTGTGAAATCCTGAAACCTAGCACCTATTTCTGCTACTGCACCCATCACCACCGAAAGTCATCCAAGGCCCCCAAGGGTCTTATCTTCTTCAGCCAGGCCTTGTCAGGGTCCACAGAAGGTTTTACCTTCATGGGACATCCACAGCAGAAGTAATGACCCACCAGCTGAGACCACCACAAAGACCGAAAGTGCTGCCTTTCTGACCCTGCTTGGTTACTTCTTTCTCTCAGCATCCAACATCCCAGTCACTCCTTCTTCCATGTGGGGTCCATCCTCGAGGGATCCATCTAGTAAAGCCAAGAAACTCCACCACTTCGCCTGCCAAGGCACCAAAGGTACTGTTACGAGAAAGGGCAGCTTCCAGCATCATGAATCATCCAGAGGTCCCAGATTCATCTTGGATCCTGTTCTCCTGTGGCACCTCAGGTACTTTGGAATGGTGGAACTTGTAGAAGAAAAGCAGAGCATTATTGAATTTATTTGGACTGGACATAATATACAAGATAAAGTACAACCCAACATTTCCCTTTCTTTTTTCATTTATTTACATTTTTTTATTAATACTGTGTGTTTCAGTTTACAAGAAAGTTTTCACACCATAAAATATGTAGGAAAAAGAATAAAAGTACAAATACAACTTAACATAAGATACAAATATCGAAAAACCCACAACTGAAAATCTAATTTTTTGTCTTTAGCATGTAGAATATTGCGATCTACTCAACATAGCAAACATCAAAGATAAAACAACAATGATAAAAGAGAAAGAAACAAAAATAATTGGTTTAGAAGCTCAAATTTACCATTTGAAGCCCCCAACGTCTTAAGACCTGTATCTTTAAAGTCATTCAGTTACAACGCAATTCATTTTTTCTAGCAGTTCTGCTTTGATTTTAAACAGAAATCGTCCCAATGCACACCTGAATGATTTAAAGGGGTTATTCATACATTTTGACCAAAGAAATTACCTCGAGAAGTTGGTACTAATAACATTCCTTTCCCCCCAAACATACAATTCTGTCTTTGTCAAAATAGCTGCAATAGATAAGCAGGTGCTTAATGGATTCTGGTTGAGACTTCACATTACAGAATCTACATCCCTCACCAACAGCAGATGTCCAATGTTTAATTCGTTCTAACGTATGCAAATGGTTCATACGAAATCGCATATATATATCACGTATTAGGGCATCGGGAAGCAATCAATGTATATTAGTCTTGGTAACCTTTTATGTGAATGATGCGCAAATTCCTGATATAAATCATAGGAACAAATGTCCACTTGGTAGTCCACCCAATCCATTTGATATAGTTTTATTTGGCATAGCCAGCATGTATAATAATATCTTCTTTAGTAATGTTAATACACATTAATGCACATTGCATTATTTTCTCAAAGAGTAAGACGGATGGTGGATGCTCTAGTTGAAGCATCTTTGCAAATTCAGTGTCAATAGAGTTCCTATGGGGATCTAACATTTTGGCAAACGTGTTCATCTGACGCCACTGAAAACGCGAAGATAAACTTGATGAACCCAGTTCTATCCGAACACATGCATTAGGTACTGATTTTGCCAGATCCAAGGTTTGCTTCCATAATCGTGATGGCAAAGTTTTAAGAATCTGATGAATGTCATGAAGACATAAATCCAACCCAACATTTCCCTTTCAGGTTGCCCAGGTGGAGGGATCCTCACACAGTATTCCTATTTGAGTCTAAAGAAAGTATACTGCCTATGTTCTGAAACAAATCTGCCTTTCTTCCTTGATCTATGAAGTTACACCTTGCTTAGGATTCTCATGCTTTTGAAAAACTGTCAGCACTTGGTACATTTTTATAGTGTATATATATTGCTGCAGTATTAAGATAGTGTTGCCAAAGTATACAGTGCGTTATTTATATGAGTATATTTGTCTGAACCCAGGGGGAAAAGACCAAAGATTTTTTAAAAAAAATAATCTTCAGTCTTTTCTCCCCTGAACATTACCAATTTGCCCAAACCCCTACCCCCACCCGCACCCCCAGCCCCAACTTACCTTGCATTCTGTCTCGTTTTGTCCCTGCAACGCCGGTTCCCTTTCACTTCATTGATCGGCGCAGGCTCATTTCCTTTTTTTATTCCGGATCAGCTGTGGGAGTGTCCCCCACAACCTCCGCTCGCTGTACTGTATACTGTGTAGTATATTGAGTGTGACAACCCTGCAGCCTTTTTCTGTTTTTTCTGTTTTTTTTTTTTTTGGGGGGACTCACCCCCGCAACCCCCACTCACAGTATAATGAGCAGGGGTCGCGGGGGACACCCCCACAGCTCCCCCAGCCCTAGACCGAATCCAAATGACCTACCCAGCCAAAAGTCGACCTTTTAGAAGGTCGAACATTTGGTGATACCTTCTTTCATACTTTTGGTTGGTTAGGTTATTTGGATTCAGTCTTTTTGCCTGAAACCCTGTCATCACCTAACATAGTGTTTGGACATTCCTTTGTGGGGGCTTGGGGATTCACTGTACTTAAGAACCAACCTGCATCACCTCCTGAGAGTCTCAGCCTGGCTGCTCGTCCAACATTACCAATTGAGAGCCTTGGCTGGGGTGCTCTGTGCTCCTGCCCCAACCATACAGAGGGCAGAAATACAGATAACCCCCCTCCAGTCTTTACACTACACCATCTACCTTACAGCATGAGTGACAGGCAAAGGGGGCAACAATGTCACAAATGCATGTCTGTAAAGCACCCTGCACATGCAGGGCACACCAGCGCACCCCTCAATTGACAGGCCACAACACACAGGAATAGGACACGACTGGGTATGTAGCAGTCACTGACCAGGCCATTTCAAACCCAAAAGGACATCCACACACAATGTATTACAGGTACCAGAATGCAACCCCTCTCCCCCATGCTATAATAGTGCATTGGTAGATATGGCCACCTAGGTTCATCAAATGTATTTCATGGGGCACCCCAAGAGCCTGGGGGCAAGCCTGCAGATGACATGCAGCAACAACATAGACCAACACAGAAGAACAATCACAGGAAACAACTCAGTCAAGGGATGTACAAATAGCCATGCCTATCCAATGACACGTCCATAAACGGAACAGGCTGCCCAGCCCCACACACACTTGGTGTAAACCCTGGGGGTTGGGCTAAGGCAAGACGCAGGGCCCACCAACAACAACATTGCCATTAGATGAGGCACCCAAACACACCCCCATACATAGGTTGAGAGACTGCCAAACAACTACCGAGGGACAATACCCTGTCGTCACATCTGGCATGCACTCCGTCCACAAGTATTGACACACACCATCATGGATGCCACACAGACCATGATATGATATGATATGATTTGATATGATATGACATTTATAACGTGCCTATACACAAGTGTTTCCGAATATGCAACCCATACTCCTGTCAGCTATAATGCATGGTGGCAATGCACAGGCCCAGTCCACCCCCCCTATAACATGCCACCCTCACAGTCAAATACCAAATTGCAATGCGCATTGGCCGTGAGCTGTGTGCAAGTGTTACTTCATCAGACTGCACCCCGCCCACCCCCCTGAGCAGTGCAATATGCATGCAAGGACTGGAATGTGAAACAGTGTGGAACAATGAGACATGGGACATGCAGGCACAGTTTTACAATTGAGATGCCGCTGTCACAAGCAACACCACTGCTGAGCATCATTGCTCACACCTGTATCCTTAATCCTTGTATGTGACTCTGGATACCCACTGCTTCCGTGGCTGATGACCCCTCTGCAGAATTCCCAGATGCTGCTGGTGGTGGCATACAACAGGGCCCATGTGAGGACCAGGGTGACCACTGAGCAGACCTTTGGGCTTTGAAGGCACATTTCAGATGTCCACACCGGTCTGGGGGTTCGCTCATGTACAGGCGAGAGAAGGTGGGGCAGATAGTCCTGGCCTGTGCAATGTTGCACAACATCTGCGTCAGGCGCAACATAACCCTTCCCCCAGATCTGGACATTCCTCCACCAGAGCATGATGATGCAGCACCAGCCAGGCCCATGCATGTGCGCATTGAGTTCAGGGATGGGTGCATGGCTTGCTAAGAACTGCTTGAGAATGTTTTTTGAGTTTCCCCTCCGCTCTGCACACCCCTTGCACCTTTGTAGTTATCATGCACCATCACAGTAGACACTTGTTTGGAAAAAAGGAATGTCCTGTCAGTGCTTCAGGTGAAAACCTTGTATTCATTACTAACATGAATGCACACAAGCCCTCCCTCCCCCTTCCCAAACACACCCAGTGATGCACGTGATTGTTCAATTTTATTTCCTGCCCCTGAGTCACTGAGCGCTGCCTTCCTTGGTCTGCCATGCTCGGAGCTCCCATTGATGGTAACTGATGTCGGTGGTTCAGACCCATGGCCCTGCATGTGTTCCATGGTCAATCGGATTGAATGGTTTATGGCCTCAGCTGTGGCTGGGGCAATCTAGTTGCTCTCCGAACTCTTTGGGCAAGGGTGAGGAGGGCGGCAGTGGCATGGTCTCAAGACCTGGCACTCCTGCACCCGGAGGCCTGAATGCATTCATGCATGAGTCCCATCTCTTCCAGCTGCTGGTGTGTTAATACAAAGAGTTCACTGTTGCAACAAGTCTGGAGGAATCACGGCAAGCGCACAGTTGCTTCACTTACTGTTGTGTAACTCCCTCCCTCCTTTGTCACCCTTTGCAGTCGCCATACCGGTGTAAGCACAGACATGGCCTATTTGTTCACCCCAGATGAGGAACTGACAACTCCGGTCCCCCCCTTTACCTCGCAAGTAATGTTGCTAGTGACACCTACCGTGGGAGAAGAACCTCCATTACTGAATACACACCTACCTGGCCTTCACTCTGCCTCTCAGGATATAATGTGTTCACCTATGGGCACGGGGGCGGTGGACAAAACCCAAAATAAACTATGCTCCGTTCTACCCGTACACAATTTGTCATGCCTGCTGCTTAATACTCGCTCTATGCCAAAACAAGCTGCTGAGATAGCAGCTCATATTGAGAATTCAGACACAGACATTTCTGCCTTCACCGAAACGTGGGCACACAGTGCCGCAGGTCCTTCTCTCAATCCAGCAATCCCAGAAGGATATTCTATGCTTAGAGCAGATGTGGTGGAGTGACGCTGATTTTCAAATCACTCCTTACCATCTGGGGGAAAACTGCCAATATTTTGGAAGACATTGAATCCATCCAGGTTAAGATAGGGATTAACTCCTAGGCCACGCTCAACCTGTTATTAATATATAGACCACCATCTCTTACTGCAGACTTCATTCCAACCTTGTCTAACCATTTGGTGGCATGCCTTAAACCTTGCACTAGTTTTATCATCATGGGTGACCTTAACTATTGGCTAGGGCACCAGGATGACCCTAGAAGGTCAGACCTGGAGTCTGTCCTGACTACCCTGGGATTTATACAATTTAATCGCCACCCTACACATCATTTAGGACACACTCTCAACTGGGTAGCAGCAACCAATGTGTCCATAACAGATTTGACGGTCACCCCATGCCCATGGTCGGATCATCATTTTGTCGATTTTGTCATCTGCTCAGCCTTTCCGGTTAAGATCAAAAGCAAAACATTAGCAATCTCTAAGGGCAGAAAGCCTAAGCTACCTTTGAAAAAAGTAACCCCCGAGTCAATCAGATGAACAATTTTTTGCCCATGGATTCTGTGCAGAGCATGTCTAAAGCTCTCATAGATACTTTCATGGACATCACAAATCGGCTAGCCCCTGAGAAACTAAGGAAGCCTAAATCTGCACCCATAAACAAACTATGGTTTAGCCCCGCTTTACGTAAGCTCAAAACTCTAATGCTTAAGCAATACTATGGCTGGAAAGGGAATCCCTCTCCCAATCTGCTCAGTGCCTACAAACAGGCGACTAGAATATATAAAACCGCACTATTGGAAGCAAAGAAAAACTCATTTAACGACAGAATTGTCTCAGCCAAGTCAGAGACCAATAAGCTCTTTAAAATCCTTAAAGAGCAAGAGTCCACACCGACCCCAGATGCAGACGATGTGGTAAAAGAGATGGCCTGTTGCCAGTCAATACAGAATTCTATGGGCGCAAAACTTCAGGTCATCAAGCGCAACATCCTCATTAAAAAAGCTATTGCCACAACTGAGGCTTTTACATCAAGCTGCGATGAATCTACTAGATGCCCGACCATTCCGGAATTTTCGTTTACCGCTATTACACTACAGAGTTGACAGAGGTGGTGAAGCATTTCAAAACAACCATCTGTAAGCGGGACCCCTTTTCCGCTATTATTATTAAAACATGTCCTCCCACCCTGTTGGACGCAATTCTTCATTTTATTAATGCGTCCTTCAGAGAGAGCATTCAGCCTGACAACTTGAAACGATCATGGGTGACTCCATTGCTTAATTAAGTATACCTTCCAAAAGAGGAACCCTGAATTAAAGGCCCATTACCAAGTCGGCATTTCTGATGAAAATATTATATAATAATATAAGCAGATGGCCAATCATTTGGAAAGCTTCCACATACTTAAGTGCCGACAATCAGGCTTTAGAGCCGGGCACAGTACCAAAACGGCTCTCCTGTAACTTAAATCCAGGCTTCTGACCAACATTGACAAGGGAGTGGCCTTCATGCTTATGTTGTTGGACCTTAAGCTGCCTGCGACCTGGTTGACCACCAGTTGTTGGTCACCAGGCTTGAAAAAGTGGCAGCATTCTCCCCAGAGTCTTCCCGTTCGGTAACCTCATTTCTCCAGAACAGGGAAAGCTGTGTCTGCTCGGAAACGGCTGAAGCAACCACGGTGCAGATTGAATATGGAGTTCCGCGATGAGCAAGTCTGTCTCTGTGTTTTTACAACATATTCACAGCCCCATTCTTTTCCATGCTTGAGCAAGAAGGCATTTGGTTTACCAACTTTGCGGATGATACCCAGTGTATCATCCCTTGACCGGTGACCATGCACAAGATGAAGCTTGCATTAACAAAGCATACACATGTATTGAAAATTGAATTAACTCATGATTGTGGGATCACCCTGTATGATTTCCAAGCTGGACCCTCTATATAGAAATTTCCAACTTGGTGACGTCAAGATAAATACTCTTAATAAAGTTAAATCTTTAGGGGTTATCCTAGACCAGCATCTCTCCATGAAAGCCCACATGGGGAGGGTGGTCTCGGGAGCAGCATACTACCTAAGACTCTTTGCACACCTACGAACCCTGATTTCTCAGAGTTATGCGGAAACGCTAGCACGAGCTATCGTAGGTGCAAAAATTGACTATTGCTGTAGCTTTTTGACAGGCATTAGCAAAATTGAAACCAATTGGCTCCAGGTGATCCAAAACGCGGCAGTGAGGGTTGTTACGGGCCTAGCAAGTCGTGACCATGTCACACCAGCCAGAAGAATGCTGCACTGGCTCCATGTGGAGGTGAGATTTGATTATCACCTTCTTTTGATCACCTTTAAGAGTCTACTGGGTATCATGCCCTGCTACTTGAATTATCTTATTGGGATCAAGGCCACTTCTCGATCACTCAGATCTAACGAAGCCAAAATGCTAGTGGTTCCGAGAAGCAAATCCAAAATGGCCGCAAAGGGAGCTTTTGCAACAGCAGCACCGGCGGCTTGGAATGGCTTGCTGCTTGATCTAAGGCTGGAATCTAAACTGCAGCCTTATAAGAAAAAGGTAAAATGTCTTGTCCGTGCCATCATGCCTCCGGGTCCATTGCTGTGCATTATAAGTTTAATAAAGTAAAGTAAAAGTAAAATCAATCCTCAATTGCACGCAGGAATGCATTAAGGGAACGGATGCTGGGCAGTGGCAGTGGAGGGGGGCTGGGTGTTGTAATGGGGCTGAAACACACAGATGGGTAGGATGTATCATTGTCTATCTGCTCCTCTTCCTCAGTGGTGACCCTGCCACGATGGTCTGGAGGATGGTGCACCTGTGGTGGTGTGGAGGGCACAGGAGGGACGGTGAGGCCACTGACCACAGGTGTGGTGATGGCATTAGCCACATGCACTGCTACTGAAGTGCCACTTCCAGTGGAGGGTGGTGATGTTGATGATGATGATGATGGTGCGGGTGATGGTGATGGGGATGGAGATGATTCTGGTGGGTCTGACGCAGCTGGAGGTGGTGGGGCTGATAGTGGCTGTGACGGACCAGTAGCCCTGCCCTTCTACCTGGGCCTGCTGGCGAGTGGTGTGGCCTTCGCAATACTGCCTGCAGCTACTGGGCCTAATGATGACGGTCCAGGTGTGTCGCTGCCAGAGGACTGTGTGCCTGTTGGGGAGAGATGAGTGTGCTGTTAGTCTTATGGGAGTCATGTCTACGGGCTTGGATTACATTCACGCTACATTGTGTGTGTCCTGCTCTTGGCATGCAGCATCATTGGTCTGCTGGCTCCGGTGTGTGCTTCTACATGTGAGTGGTGGGAGTGCACATTGACTGTTGGTCTGCAGAGGTGATTTGTTATTGTGTGTGTGGTGGGCCTATGATTCCTGTCCTGTTCTCCCTTGGCACACAGAGGCGCTCATCATGTGTACATCAAGTGGGGCTGTTCATTTTGGCAACAATGCTTGTGCATGACTACATCTACCCGCACCTCCTGGCATTTGTGTGTGATCTGGCCATTTGCTGTGATTGACATGTGTTGGACCTGTTCCCTTGCCCATTAGGTGTTTCTCTGCCTGGGGATGCATGTATCTGGACCCAACATTTGCATTTACATGGGGTTTGTTGTAGTTACCTCCATCCCGTTGGGTCCCACCTCCTACCTCTGCTGTCCTGACTCCTTCTATTCCCTCTATGTGCAGGATGGAGCTGCACTTCTCCTCCCAGGGCATGAGGTTGAGGGGTGCCACCGTCTCTGCTCCTGTGGCAGCAGATTCCCTCCTGTGTGTCGAGATGAGGTTGCTGACCCTCAGCCGCAGGTCCTCCCACTGCTTATGGCAGGCCCTCTACTTTCGGGGGACTGTCCCCAGGGCCGTGACCCTTTCTGTCACTTCCTTCCAGATGGCTGTCTGCCTCTTCTGGCTGGTCCTTCTGTGACCAGCACCAAAGAGTGTCTCAGCATGCTGCACCACAGTGTCAACAAGCGCAGTCAGCTCTGCCTCTGAGTACTTCAGTTTCTGCAGGTGGACGTCAGGAGCTCATGTCTTTTTGCTCAGAGACATGTTTCCAAGCTTCAGTCATGGTGGATGGCAGCAGGAAATGGGAGATTCAAAGTGGATCGAGTTTTAAAGATGGCCTCTGGTGAGCTTCCCTTTCTAGCGGTGATGCTAATTCCGGCATCAGTAATTCCGGCGTCAGTAATTCCGGCAGTTTGGGCACATTTCTGGCAGTAATACTGGCAAATTGATGCAGGCGCTGGTAATACCATCACGCCAGCAGGGGTGTGTTTTTGTGTGCGCCCGAGGACTTGCGATGCACCAGTAATTCTGGCCTCAGCCCTGCCGGGGACAGTGTTAGGTTACGATTTTGGTTATAAACTTTTATTGTCAAAATAATAAGTGATATTGGGGAAATCCTAACTATCTCTACCTATAACTATGTGTATGAGGCGTTTTCCTACCTCAATAAAGCTAACGAGTGGCTCTGTCAGGATGTCTAACCAATAAAGCATACTACATCCTGTGTGAAAAACTCCCAACTGACCCTTACATGCTAATCTGAATAAAAGATTGGGGGATTCTATCCCTGAGCTATAGACATATAGCTTATTCTTTAAGTTCCAAACATAAAGTTCTAAGGTGCACAAAAGAAAAGGAAAAAGTGTTCCACCAAGAAAACAGGTGTTCTCCCTTTCCCTATGTTTCGTTTGGTTCCTCTCAATCAGTTTGGTGCTTCTGGTGCACCCAATAATGTTCCACTCTCTGGACAGAAAGCAGCAATATTCCTTGCCCCTACGTTTCTTCTGGTTTCTCTCAATCAGTTTGGTGTTTCTGGTGCACCCAATAATGTGCCAATGTTTTCCAACAAAATGCTTGTCTCCTTGAGGTTTCTTTTCTATCCACGTTGTCACTTTTCATCTCGTTTTTGCCTCTTTCAAGGGGTATGGCTCTCTCTTGTGTCACTATCCCACAACTTCAGATTTGTTCACTTCCCTCGACCCCTGGTTTACCTTTTTGCCAGGGTTCCTTGGTTTGGTGTCTTCTCTTGGTACTTTAATGGGATAAGGCTCTTCCCTTTCTGTGTAGCTTCTTGCTTTGTCTTTGGAATCCTCAAATGGGCACAAGCCTTCCCTTGTCTGACACACACTTTCACCCTTAGGGGTTCTGACCCCTGAGCTTTATTAATCTTTCTTTCTTGCCTGGTTATTGTTCTTTGTTCCTGTTTTCTTCCCTGGTATACTTTCCTGCCAGGGTAGGGTTCCTTGTTTCCTAAAAAAGGGTATGAATCTTCTCTTTTATCCTTTGTCTTCTTTACCCCTGGTTTACTTGCCTGCCAGGGTATCATCACTTTCTTGCTTGGTTGTTTGTCCCAGACTTACTAGTTGCCTGGTTCACTAACCTGCCAAGGCTTCTCTGCTCTTTGTCATAGTCTCTCTTTAATCCAGTTTATAACAATTCTACAATATGGGGACAACGACCCTTCCTTACTTTCACTGGGCCTCATTACAAGCATGGAGGTAATGAAAATAGGAAGGCGGAATGGTATTAACGGCATCGTTAACGGGTCCGGGCCATTACGACCCGACAACCCGCCAATACCGCCACTGCCCGTACCATGCCCCTTCATACCGGCATGCGCGCATGCACGCGCCCCTTCACGGCAGAATTACCAGGATGCCGCTAATACAAGAGCATCACAAGTTAAGCGGGCATGCACTTACCGGCATCCCGAAGGCGGTAATTAGGGCCTGCATGACGGCGGCAATACAGGCATCACGGACCACCCGTAAATAGCAACCTGCAGTGTAGGCAACTGCCACAGGTGCACACAATCACCACAGGTGGAGTCAATGGAGCCTGTCCCAGTACAAAAGGAGTACACCCACACACCACACCTCTTCCCACACCAAAATGATACCACTAGCTGTTGCAATCATGGGGCTGGAGGACATGCCTGTACTGCTACAACTAGAGCAACAACAGCAACAACAACAACAACTACAGCTACAACAACAAGCAGCACAGAGGAGATGCAGGAGAAGAAGGAGGGTGAGGCAGGCCCAGCAAGTTCCACCAGTGCAGCCAGTGGTACCACATAGGCAGCCACCAATCCCTCGCATCAGACCCAGTCCATTCAATCTAACCCCTGAGCAGATCCACACCCTGTACCGGTTGGACCGGGACACCATCACCACCATAGTGGACATGATACACGACGACATCCCCCGCTACTAAAGGTAGTGTCTGTGCTCCACTTCCTGGCCACAGGCATCTACCAGCACACAGTAGGCCAGCTGCATGGTATATCACAACCAATCTTTTCACGTATGCTGACCCAAGTGCTGATGCCCTCCTGAAGCACGCTAGCACCCACATATCCCTACCACGGACTGCCCAGGAGCTTGCCGACACTAAAGTAGGCTTCATTAGTAGACACTAATGGGGGCACCAACGCAATTGGGCATGCACTGGCAGGCATGCCCAATTGCGTTGGTGCCCTCGACTGCACCCATGTCGAATTGGTTGTCCCTCATGGTTGTCCCTCATGCAATAGAGGCGGTGTACCACAATCACGAGCAATACCACTCCATCAATGTGCAGATGGTATGTGACTCCTGCAAGATCATCACACATTGTTGCGCCCGATATCCCGGATCTACACATGATGCCATGGTGCTGCGTAACTCCACGCTACCCCATCACATGGAGCGACATGCTGGATGACGTGCCTGGCTGCTCGGTAAATTGCCTGACTGGGCCATGTCAGTGCATCGGGGTGGTGAGGTGGGGGGATGCAAACTCCACCTGGGTGGGATTGGGGAGGATGCATACTCCACCTGGGTGGGATTGGGCGGTGAATGGCCCATGCACTCATAGCTAAACACTGTTGACCTGAACATCCCAACCCGAACATGACACATCAATGCCATACATAAAACAAATGCCGTACATCAATGACAACATGCAAGATGCACGAGCAGGCCATATTGCAGTACACAATGCATCAAACCAATCTGTGTGTATACATACAGGGACATGTGCATGTCAACACCACCTAGCTGCGGCCATGGCCGTGAATCCTAAGGGTGTCAGCTTAGATTGACTCAAACAAACCTCCTTGTGCCCCCATGCAGGTGATGGAGGATATCCCTTGAAGCCGTGGCTACTTACCCCTGTGCGGAACCAGCGAAACAGGCACGAAGAGGAGTACAATCGTGTTCATACCCGTACTCGTGTCGTGATTGAGCAGACCTTTGGCCTGTTGAAGGCACGGTTCCGCTGCCTAAGCAGGTCTGTTGGAGCACTCCTTTATGGCCCTGAGAAGATGGCAAAGATCACCATGGTCTGTGTCATGCTGCACAACATGTGTATCTGGAGAAATGTACCACTGCCACCTGACATTGACATGCATGCACCGGGTGAGGATGATGAGGATGATGATGGAAGAGAAGCAGCACCCCGGCCAGTACGTGATGCACAAGATGGCCGTGCTGTACGCCAATCACTGATTGATGAATACTTCTGAACCACAGGGACATTGATGGTTATGTGTCAGTGCTACACTGAGCACTGGGACCGTGTCGACATGGATACAGGGTGTGTGGGGAGTTGGGCACTGTGCGCTGTCATGAATTGAATGGACACACACGAAATGAACAATGTCCAGGCATTAAATGATTTCAAACACAACGGGTGTATTAAGGTAATTTACAAAACAGTGCTTTCTCCCTCCACCACTCACACGGCCTCCCCACTCCCCCCAAAATCCCCAATGAACAACCCATACCCCCAATGAACAACCCCTTAATCCCCAATGAACACCCCATACCCCCAATGAACAACCCCTTAATCCCCAATGAACACCCCATACCCCCAATAAACAACCCCTTAATCCCCTCTATACCACCTACACCACCTCCCCCCCACCCATTGTCATCCCACACAATTTGCGGGCTTTTTTAGTGTCCGGGGGCAGCATTTCGGTCTGCCTTGCACTCCGCCTTGTCATCCGCAGAGGGCTGGAGGGGGTGGAGGATGCAGGTGTGGACGATGGGGTGGATGCAGATGGTATTGGCACCGCTGGTGATGGTTGTTGGTGCTGCATGTGCTGTAGCATGCTGGTTAGGACCTGCGTGACAGCCCCCAAACTGTCACGGATCATGACTGCACTGGTCTTAATGGCCGCAATGGTCGCAGCATTGGCCTGACGGATCTCTCTGCGTGTTTCCTCCCCGTCAGCCACATATTGGCGCACTCGATCATCGAGTCCTGCCTTGCCTCCACCCTTGACAGGCGTGCCTCCATGTCAGTGTGGGCTGCTGAGGTTGAGGGTGCTGCGGCTGGGTGGGCTGTTGCAGGGCTGGCCTCTGGGGTGGTAGTGATGTCTGAACTGTGCAGTAGAACTGCAGAATCCAGCATTGGGCTGGAGAGTGAGCCCTGAGTGGCGTGTTGCGGGGTGGACGGGGGGCTTGGGGTGTGTGGACATGCCACATGGATTGCTCCATCTAGGTCCACGTACTCCTCCGCTCCTACATCCACGTCACTGTGTGGGGCTGTGGCTGCTGCCTCACCCACTGAACTTGTGGCAGTGGACTGGGTGCCATTAGCCTCCCCTTCAGCTGTTTTTGGCAGCTCTGTGGTCGCAGTCTCGTCCACTGCTGTGGGGTCCTCATGTGCCTGCATGGCCTGTGCACTTGCCCTGAGTTGCACTGTGGGCCGCGCTGCTGCCCCGGAGGTGGATTGGCCAATGCAGGGCATCAGTGATGGTGTTACATGGAAGATGCATGAGATGGTGCTGACAGTATTTCATTTCTCATGCATTGCAATCTTATAGGTGTGTCACACAGGGTAGTTTCAAGGGGGGGGAAATATTGGCATTAGCCATGGCGTCTCCATTCGGCACTGATGCGTACCAGGTGGTATGCCATTGTATTGGGGTTTGTGTGATGTATGACATGCAAATGGTCCTTGTGTGTTGGGTGTCTGTTGGTCGTGGGATTGGCACACCGCATGCATTTCAGTGTGGCAGGGTTCGGGCCCACATCTGGACATGGATCTGTAAATGTGTGTATGATGGGCCATGATTGGCTCACTTTCACATCAGTTGTGCTACGTCATGGTTTGGCCTACTGGGGTTTGCAGGGTCACTCAACTCCATCTCCAGATGTCGCGGCACCCGTCTCCATTTCCCCCAAAGCCCTCTATCGACTCCATCTGGATGGTTGTGCTGCAGGTTTCTTCCCAGAGCATGAGTTTCACCGGTGAGTGGGCACCCCCGCCTGTGGCCACCGCCTAACTACTATTGCTGGCCAGGATGTTCCGGACCCTGAGACGGAGGTCTTCCCATCTTTTTTTTACAGTTTTTGACTGGGGGGGTGGTGCCAACGGCTGACACCTTGCGTGGGTATCTGCCAGCATATTTAACTCCTCATCAGAGAAGCGCTTCTTACCCAGGCGGGGGGTGGTTTTACGGGTAGCCTTGGACATGATCTATACAATGGCCCTGGTCTCTCCTCTGTAGCACTGGTGGATTGGGAGGATTGCAATGGATTGTGTTTTTGAAGATGGCTGCTGGGGCATTTCCCGTTCCGACGCAGTGACGTTACTTCCGGGTCCGGTATTACAAGCCTGGTATTAACATATCGGGTCGGTATTAAGTGGTTGCTACTTGGCGGAGGTGGTATCGTTGGGTCCCGTGATGCCGCTATCGGGGGTTGGAGGGCCTTTAGCGGCATGGCAGTATGGGCATTACTGGCATGGGGGTTCGTGCATGCTTGCGCACTCATAATCAGCCGCTATTAGCGGCGTCAAAGGAGCACGGACCCGCTACTTCCTCCATGCCAGTAATGAATCTGTTTTTAGCGGGTTTCTCGTAATGAGTCCCACTGACTTTATTTAGGCTTTTGCTTTTAACACTGTCCGTATTTGTAATGATTTCACTGCCTTTGTTTAGGCTCTTCCTCTCAACAATTTTTGTATTGCCTTTACTTAGGTTCTTTACTCAGGTTCTTTTGTTAGAGCCAGTAGTTTTAATATATTTTGCTGGAGGGGAGGCAGACAGGAGGAGAAATACTTTTCTTCATTCGCCCTCAAAACAATCTAGTAACACATGCCTGAGATGTTCATGCAGGTTAAATAAAATCTATTAAAAGCAGGCATTCCATAGAAATCAATTGTAAATTCTGTCTGCAAACCATAGCCTACTTGCATTGCATTGCTTACAAAGTGAGGGTAAAATGAAAGAGTAGAGATGATTTATACTGTATTTACTCTTTCCTTTTGCACTCTGGTTTGTAACAGTGGAAAACTGAAAGGAGCGGTCACACCAGAACGTAAGTGGTAACTTTGGTGGCTTATCTGATCGCATTGTTTATATACTGAGTGGGAGAGTGTTGTACTTAGAGACAGCAATTTATTTACACATGGAGCTAGAGAGATTTATTTACAATATGACGACTGGATGTAACTATGACCATCTGAGACCATACTGAGTGACCCGAAACACATTTGCACGTTCTAGTGATTTGTTTTGGGGGCATGCACCCCCCTCTTTTAGGCAATACCCACACATTTAATCCTTACCATCTAGTTAGAGCACCGCCTCAATTTTGTTTCGACTGATTTTTCATGTCTTACCCTAGAGCACCAATTGTGAATTTGCATTGTACCCCATTTTTCTCAAAAATGGTGCTGTCAATTCCACCATTTCAACATATTATTTAAAAAAAAGTTCTCAGGGGATAAAACCCCCGAACTCAGCAACATTACTAAAGGTTGTTTCACTACAATTGGTGGCTCTCACTAATGCATTGTAGATGTTAATGCCCCTCCACTAAAAATATGACCCTGCTGCCACTGACCTTGAATCCTTCACATTGGCAGTGCCCCATCAATAGCCACCCACCACCTTTTATTCCAAAAGCTGCCTCTTCCATTGACGTGTGCATGATAATATTACTAGCTGCACACAGTATTACTGGCAGATACATTTGGGTGCCAGGGGCCAGGTACAGCCCTCTTGTTTCTACAGTAGGGGAAAAGTGTAAGGTTTGATTCAGAAACACACTTACAGCTTTCACCTAGAGGAGAGCATGGCCCGCCTTTAGGGCAGCATGTTCATCATGCACATTGCGCATTTGTGATGGCCCAGAGCAGCCTGGGAGACTGTGATAAGGCATGCACTTATTTGAAGGGCTTGGGGGGCCCTCGGTAAGACTTTGCAGGGAGCCCCCACTGTTCCCTACTGGATAAAACATGCCACTAACCACTTACTTTCATACCAACACTAAGAATTCAGGAAATTCTGGCATGCATCCCTCTATCCCACTAGCAACCAACCCTCGCCTATTTTCTGTTAGGGCTATGCACATCAGGCTGCATAATGACAGAGGAGCACTATGCAAGACTACTTTATATTGCTATATGTCCCGCAACATTTGTATACAGCCTAACTGTCATTGTTATGTCCTCAAAGCACTTTTTGTGTTGTTTGGTCATTTGGTAGACCATAGTCCGAACATCAATTCATCAAATGTAATTTGCATTGAACTAGAATTGCATTATATAATCAACATTGCAGGCAAATTACAATTGTTTTGGCATAGAAGACTAGTACTTCAACCTAATTTTTATTTTCATTTTGTATTTTATTGAATTTATACAGTGCCTTTCGCCAAAGGCACTGAACAATAAGAAGTAATCCAGAAACAGTACAATCAAAATTATTCAAATGATTAGTCAACAGAGAAAAAATCTGAGAATTTCTTTTTTGAAGAAGCAACAGACGAAAGAATGTAGAGTTTAACATTAGTTTGGAAAATGCGCAGAGATGAGGAGAAGCGAAGTGAGAGAAGAAGAGTGTCCCAGTGTTTAGGAGCCAAAAGAGAGAAAGAGTGGAAACAAGACGAGGCACAGGGGAGCTTAGGAACAGTCAAGAGAAATTGATTCTGAGACCGCAAAGGGCGTGAGCTGACATAGAACGAGAGTAGAGAGGAGAGGTAGGGAGAGCCAGGCCATTGGTGCATTTGAAGACGATCGAGAGAAAGTGATACAAAAGACAGAATTCGAAAGGAAGCAGTGAAATTGAGAGTAGGGAGGATGTGATAGAGGACCGAGGGGGTAGAAAAAAGGAGACGACTTATAGATTGAGCAAAGAGGGAAAAGGTGGCAGGCAGGGAGACCAAGCAATAAAGATTAACAGTAGTCGATACAGGAAAAAACAGTTGTATACTAATTGACCTTTTCACAGTTGACCTCAGGAGAATTGACCTTGGGAGAATTGACCTAATTTAAAAGGTCAAATAGGACGTATATGCTGGAGAGCCCCCCGCAAACCCCCAACCAATCCAAAAAAAAACAGCAACTCCCCACCCAATCCCCTTATATTATTTATAATCCAAAACCAACCCAATACATATATAAAATAACTAAAATAATATAAAGGTCAATTGTGCAGAAGGTCAATTAGGACCACTATAATTAGGTCAATTAGTACAAAAGGTCAACTGTAAAAGGTCAATTTGGGTAATACCGAAAAAACAAGGGAAAAGAGAAGAGGTTTAGTAGCGTAAAAGGAAAGATAAGCACGAGCACAGCAAATGTGAAACAGAGTATAACGGCAGGAGCGGGCAACAGAGGAGCTATGAAGGTAGACAGAAAGGGAAGGAACAAAGATAAGGCCACGGTTGCGTGCTAATAGTGAAAAGTAAAGGGCGGGTGGGGGAAAAGAAAGAGAGGGGGATGGAGTAGAAGAGATAGTAGAAGAGCGAAAGAACAGAACCTCAGTTTCTGAGGGATTGAGATGTAGAAAATGGGAAGACATCCACTTCTGAACAGCTAAAAGACAGTTTGAGATGGTGGAGTGCCGAGCAGAATCAAAAGAAGAGAAAGAGAGAAAGATCTGGGTGTCATCAGCGCAAAAGTAAAAGGAGGAGATAAGGGCACAGAGAGGAGAGGTTTAGAGAGAAAAAGAATCGGGCCCAGTACTGAGCTTTGGGGGACACCATGGAGAAGAGGGAGTGAGGAAGAAGAGTGTCCAGCCCAAGTGACAGAATAAGTCTGTGGCGAAAGATAAGAGCGGAACCATTTGAGAGCACAACCAGAGATACCCAAAGTGGAAAGAGAAGAAATAAGAAGGGAGTGATCAACAGTGTCAAATGCTGCAGACAGATCAAGAAGCATAAGAATAGAAGGAAGCTTGTAGTGACAGGCTGTGAGGAGAGGATTAGAAACATGAAGAAGGTTTTGGTGGAGTAAGACAGGTAGAAACTAGACTGCAAAGGAGTGTTAAGAGAATGGAGACTCGGATAATGGGTAACCTGGGTATATACAACCCGTTCACGAATTTTAGAGAGAAAGGGAAGAAGGGAAATAGGGCAGAAATAGGGTGGATCTTTACCAGCTATGTGTTCAGTGCGAAGTGCTGTGTGTTTTACAATGTCATTGAATTGAATGTGGGACTCAGCCAGCTATTATGTGGATGTCTATCATCAACTTTCTCCTTCAGAGCCCTTAACATCTTGGTGGGGTACCGTGAAGGGTGGAATACAAGGCAAGGATAACTTTTCAGGGATTATTTGTGAATTCATCTCAGCCTAGCGACCACTGTAATTCTAGTCTTTAGTTTCTTTTCTCTAGTCCCTTGGGTGGGTGAGATCCGAGCAAGCCATGCAGCAGTAGGAATGCAAACAAGCCTCACAGGATATGCCGGCGGCCATACCCCTGACACTGAACCTCCCACATGCATTAAAGGACTGGACACAGGGCTCTTGTTAGAGGGGTCTGGGAACACAGTCTGATCTCCATACCTATGGGAGACTGCAAGGACAGAAGAACAATGAGAAGAGAGAGTGGAACAGTTGGGCATTAAATCACACAGAAATGTTCCTATAGATAGTCTGACCAAATGAACACCCGTTCTAGAATGGAAGCCCAATGAATAATACTTAGGAAAGGGTTGGGGTGTAGCTTATGTATTGTACTTAAGATCAACATTGGCACATATTTCTTTTTTTGAGATCCAAAAGAGCCAACTGACTAACACATCATGCCACATTTCTGGCTCTAATTGAATTCTGATATACAAATGATACAGCCAAGTCGGTATGTATGGGATTTAGAAAACCTGAATACAGCAAAGAAGCATGGTACATAGGAAACACATCCAGGAGATTCTATATAGTGTGCAGGGATAGCAGAGGATCTGTGATATATAGGGGATGCAGTAGAGGTTGGGAGCTCTGGGCGGGACAAAGTAGGGCGGTCATTGTTTTGTACGTGATACAGACTGTCTTGCACATGATGTATGCTTTCAGGGGAGCCAATGCAGCTCCCTTAGGGTTGGGTGATGTGGTTGAATTTTCTTAGTTCACTGATGTGGCATACTGCAGCATGCTGATTGGCTTTCAAAGTGGCCAAGTTGCCATCTGAGACCCCTTTATGTAGGTTATTGTCATCATCCAGATGGGTGATGAGCAGGACTTTGACAAGTGTTCTGAAACTCAGGGCAGGGATGAGAAGCTTCACTTTATGGGGTAGCGCAAATGGGTATGATATTGCTTGGGTCTTCTTGGTGAGGTGTGCTATGAACGAGAGGTCAAAGTAGAAAGACAACCAGAGAGTTTTAGCACTGGGTGAGAGTTGAGGCCTCAATCCATTCAGTTTCATGTCAGTCGGCCAGTTCTGGACTTAGGCATGTGTGAGGGGTTTCCTAGGAGAATTAATTTGCTCTTGCTTGGGCTGAGCATCAGGGGATATACTATAGTAACATTGCACAGGTGCAAATGCAAAGTTGCACGGTATTAGAACTAGAGAAAAGTTTACCCCAGTGCCAAAATTATTCTGCCATGTTAGAAAACCTTTGCAACATGACAAGTGCATTTTTGCATTGTATTTGCACTAGGGCAAAGTTTGCCCTAGTGCTAATACAGAATGGTATTACCACTGGGGCAAACGTTGTGTTTTGGTGCGAAAATGCATTGAAAGTATGTTTTTTGTACTAGTAGAATTTTTGCCCAAATGATAAAACCATGCAAAATTGCACTTGCCATGGTGCAAATGATTTCTATTGTGGCCCCAACATTTTTGACCATTGGGCAGTTTGCCCTAGTGCTAATACCATGCACTTTTGCACTTGCACCGGTGCAGTGTTTCCGTAATCTGGCCCCAGGTAAGCACTCTAAATCCAGGCTAGGATAAAGGACAGACAGTGCTTGAGTCAATTAATGTTGTTAATGTAACTGAACTTTGAGTAAAGCTGTATGCCATCTAAATATTGTTGTATCTTGATTTCAGTATTGGCAGGAGGTTCAACCAGAGGATCAATGTAGAGGTTGAAGATGGCAGGGGTCATGATGGTGTCTTGTGGGACTCTGTAGGTTACAGGGTGGTGCTGAAATCTGTTGGGACCAATCTGGACAATGTGGGCACATTTGACAGGTGAGATGCTGTATATTATATTATTTTCACACTAGGTGTCTCCTTTTCATTCATCGAGGGAAGGGTCGCACCTGCATCCCCTGTCCATGGCACATATGGGTGCACCATTGCAAGCAGAAACGAATTTAACTGCACATAATTCTCATTACACTGATGAGCCAGCGAATAGGTGGCACACATGGGAACCCCTAAATAAATTTGAGCCATGTACTGATGGTTAAATATAAACAGCATTTCAGTGGGGTCCGTTGAATCTTTTTAAACTCTTTTCTCATACACACTTAAACATGAGGCTCCATTCCGGTGATCGCATATGCAGCATAAATTAAAAACCATGGGCAGGGTATGAATAAAGACCCTGGCTCTCCATAAATCCCACAGTTGACCATCGTTTTTGATTGTTGTCCATTTCTGGCGTCTTTGGGATAATTCTTTGTCGAATGTAAGACCCGTGCACAAAGACAATGATCTTCTTCACTTTCCATCCAAAGATAAATACCTACGTTTGTAGAAACCAACCTCTACCTGCTCCCAACCCGGATATGGACTTTCACCTGAAGCTTTGGCTGTAGTTTACTAGACATGTGTCCTCTTTTCTGAAATGCATTCCTTTTGAACTGTTCACGTGTGATGAATGTTTCATCTGTGAACATCACACTAATGACTTCCTCAAATTTTTGATCACGTGTTTTGCATTTAACAGCAGATTCTCTTTGTTCACATGACAGATCACAGGTGACAACCAAGAACATGACAAAACGTAATTAGTTTACTGTAAATAAGCAAGACATAAACGTAGCCTCACGTTACAGTTCATTACAGCCCCACGCCTCTCCTTACAACTTCTCAAAGGAAAAAGGGTACTGTATTTTAGATCCAAACCTCACAAACAAATTACAGTACCAAAGTAACCCCCCCTGCTGACAGTACATCTGCAATGTCTAACTCATGTTGCAGTCTGAAATGTCAAACCCAGAGCACACCAAAGATGGTAAAGGAATCAGTTTGTAGCTCGAGTCCCATGAACTGAGGACAACAAAGATTTGAGCTGGGACATGGTTCTTTTGTCATCATGTTGAAGCAGGAAGTCAAAAATGTCAAACAGGCACCGGAAAGTATAGCATAGGCAGGGGAATGGTAGAGTACAGAGGCATTAAAACACAAAACAAGACATTTCCACACACATGTATAATGCATAGTAGACTACAACACACTCACCTACTACTGCACAAGGGACAACACACTTACTTGTCCTGCTACTTAATTACCCCATTTCGTGAGTGTGCTTTCCCTCTGGTGTGATAGTAGATAGTACACTACATGGGGAAAATCTGAGAGTTATAAGCCATTGCTGGATTCCTTTAGTGGTATACCCAGCAGTGAAAATCTAACTTAAAATGGCACTCATCTCTCATATAGAGATGAGTGCCATTTTAAGTTTGCCTATACATACACCAAATAAACAAGGAAATACATGGCAATTCCAAACAAACAAACAATAATGATTGAATTTGTAATATCACTGCAATCTCCCTTTTTAACCTGGGCAAATTCCCCATCCCCAGGTTCAAACGTGATTCTCTTTCACAGTTTAAGAAAAGGAAACAAGGAAATCCTGATTGCAACAATTTTCAACCACTGTAAGATTCCACTTCAGCTTGTCAATAGAAAGTTCCAACTCAGTTTGATGTACCTTCAACTTTTCAACAAAAAGATCCAACTCAGTTTGATACAGCTTAAGCTCAGTAAATAGAAGGTTCTTTCCTTTCCTTGAACTAGTTCTCAGTTCATCAATAGCCACAATAATAGTCTTAGTCAGGATGATATGCCACAAATACCTTTAGAACTAGAATTAACATAAATCGCTTTTGTCAGTGCCCCTTTTAAGCACTTCTTCAACTTCCACCTGGCTTACCCCCATGCCAGGCCCACTCCTCTAACAGTTTGCCATCCAGGTATACTCTCAGGCCAAACAATGTTTTGCAACAACACGTGCTTTTGGGGTTAATATCACTTGATAAAAGTTTCACCACTACTTCATAATGTTCAACAAGTTGCAGCTTCAAAATTCCCAACAACTCTTTAAGAGGAACAAGATTCACATTGGTGCTCTTCGATGATCTTCTGAAAATAATGCTCCCCTCCTTCTGGATCTCTTTTCCCAGACGGGCAGCTTTTTTGCCACTCTTGTTTTCCCACTACACAAGTAACCAATGACTGATAGGGAAAGGGTCGTTTACTTCGCTTCCCTTGGCTTAGACAATGTGAGTTTACACCAGTTTTCACCACAGGCTGTAAAAAATGTGGGCAACACGTTTCACTGCTCACAAATCTTCCAATAAGCCCTTCCCATTGTTGGCAAAGTCTACTAGTTTGTAACTGCCTTGGTTTTACTCCCTCTTGGCTTCAGCAATGCTTGTAAGTGTTCACTTTTAACAATGCTGCCCTTTTAGGTGATTAGTGGTTCCATAGACTCACACTTGCACAATTACAGTCTTTTGGCGTTCTTATAATGGGATTTTGCGGCTTTTCATTACTTCGGTATTCAATTTGACTTCGGAAATTTCTCTTGCTCGCTCACAGGTGCTGCTTCTGCTGCGTTTCAATAGCACAAGATTCAAAACTACTTTTTGAGTCACTTTCATTCACACTTGAGTGTTCCTCACTTGCCGGATGGCTGCCTTGCATACGTGAGCGAGGAAGGAGCGCTCCAGGGTCACAAACAAGCTATGAACTCACCGGATAAGATATGCTCTTCTCTTCCTCTCACAGCTTGCAGGACTTCTCTTCTTGTGGCTTCTCACGACCCGTCAAACCTCTATGTTTAGTCGACATGCACATGGAGCCCTCATCGCTCCTGTGATTCTCTGGTGGGGATCATTTGCATTAATTATCTGACCATTTCTGCACCACTGCAGCTCTTCAGTCATCTCCTTCGTCCCAGTACTTAAAGGATTATGGGCCTTGAAGTACCTAATGACAAAATTAGGTTTTCTTATTTCTTGTTTTACAATAAGCCATCAGAAGAGTGGGGCTTCTGGGAAAGTTGAGCAAGTGAGTATCCCATTCATCCTGATCTGCTTCCCCCCTGATGTGATCCTCCTGCAGAACACCACCCCTCAGGGTTGGAATCAGAAAGCGTCTGCCTTTCCCTGGCCACATGAGAAGGGTCCGAGGCCAGGTTATCTGGGGGAATCATTTTTGATTCATCACAGAGCACAGTAAATTACATTACCATACATCATCACATGCTCAACAACATGATGGACTTGGGGATCGCATTCTGGGCCTAATCTGCAAGCAGTGGATAACCTACAATTTAGGATATGGCTAGTAATCATGTGACTGGTAGTGCAGTTTTCATTTAGTGTCTCACCATGAAGAGAATTGCAAGGTGCAGTTATGTTGCATTTAGGCCCATCAGCGATCCAGAAAAAAAATGTATTAAAGGATGTTTGCCAAAGACTAAGGGTCTTATATCCCATCAAAGAGAGCATCACGTATTGGCTGATATTACAAATAATGATGACAAGTACTGTAGCTGCCTTGCACATGTCTTCAAAGGGAACATAGCCCTGACAAGCAACCAAAGCTGCCTAAAATCTAGTGCGACTAGCCTGCATTTCACAGGCATAGGAATACTGAGGGTCGCCTTGTAATCCAGATTGCACAAAAGTCTCCATCAGGCCATGGAAGCACTAGACGTTCTGAGTTCTGGAAAAGGGCTTGTAGTTGATACAAAAAGGTAATCTGGGGAAGGCAGGTCTTTAGTGCACGTCAAATAAAAAAGAGACCTCTATAAAGATTGCTAACAACAACAATGGAGTTTTTCATGTGACCCGACTTAGGTCCTCAGAGGCTGTAGGCCAAAATCTTTTATGAGTCTGAATTTCACTATCCACATTCAAATTCCAAGCAGGGTGAGAAAACTAATTTGGTGGAAAGAGTTGCAATGGTCTATTTAAATGCCTTTTTGCTACTGGATTACTCAGCGAGAAATCTGAGAATTCCACATTCAAGTAGGCCCTGAGGGCTCTGCGACGTAAGTCTTGCACAAATCTAACTTAAGATCAAGGGGTTACAACTATTATCCACACCCCAATGCCATGCCCACTTTCTGGTGTGTTGAGGCAGAATAGACTGCTTTCTGGACACTTTGAGGGTGGTCAGGTTTCTTTCAGAATGGTTCATATTGCCAATGGTCAAGTCCTCATGAACCATGCCACTCAAGAATGTGATTGATGGACGGGATTAACCTCCAACCTCTCTGCAGAGAGAGATGATTTACTGTTTTACAACCAACAAATGGAGATTGAAAGACGTTCCAGAAGATGAGAGACCTCAGTTCATTTGTTCAATCCTGGCACACCATAAGGATCAACCAGGTTTTTGCAAAGCTTTGGAGAGGAGAGGTATGAAAGAAAATGCATAGGGTAACTGGCCATCCAACAGCAGGTGAGAAGCATCTCCCATATGGGGGTAATTCATGGAATCCAGCGCACAAGTGGCGCACGCAGCTGGCGCACAGTGTGCGCATGCGACAGTCTGCGCCAGCCGCGTGCGCTAAAATCCATTTCCGCGCAGAGCGTATTCATGGATTTAAACATCCAAAACCAGCCGTGGCGCAGAGTGACGCAGCGACCCTGCAGCAGCGCCAGTTACGCCCCCAACCCCTCCCCGTGCGCCATGCACAGCGCACAAATCCCGTACATGGCGCACAGGCCCAGAACCACGAAAACGCCTGTAAAACTCCCTGCGCACCACTCCGAATACATGTACACCCCGGCGCGGGGAGTTTCACACGCGATTGGCCTAGTGCGAGTGGGGTACGTGTATATTACTGGGGTTCACAGGAAGTTTCACACGTGATTGGCCCTGTGCCATCTGGTTACGTGTATTACTGGGGTTCGCGGGAAGTGTCACACGCGATTGGCCCTGTGCGAGCGGGGTACGTGTATTACTGGGGTTCGCGGGAAGTTTCACACGCGATTGGCCCTGTGCGAGCGGGTTTCGTGTATTACTGGGGTTCGCGGGAAGTGTCACACGCGATTAGCCTTGTGCGAGCGGGGTACGTGTATTACTGGGGTTCGCGGGAAGTTTGACACGCGATTGGCCCTGTGCGAGCGGGGTACGTGTATTACTGGGGTTCGCTGGAAGTTTCACACGCGATTGGCCCTGTGCGAGCGGGGTACATGTGTTACTGGGGTTCATGGGAAGTTTCACACACGATTGGCCCTGTGCGAGCGGGGTACGTGTATAACTGGGGTTCACGGGAAGTTTCACACGCGATTGGCCCTGTGCGAGCGGGGTACGTGTATCACTGGGGTTCGTGGGAAGTTTCACACGCGATTTCGATGTCGGAGCGGGGTACATGTATCCAGTGGGGTGCGCAGGGAGTCCCACATGTGAATTGGCAGTGTGGGTCCTCCCAGATGTCCCCCCTATCCGCTCCATGGCCCCTGCAGGCAGCCCACACCGCAGGGGACTACCCTGCACCCCTGGTCATGTCCCGCAGGCAGCCCATCCACCATGGGCATGCCCCCCAGCCAAGCCACATGTCACGTTGCAATATGATCACCAACTCATGTCCCCCAGCACCCCCACCCCCCAGCAGTGAGGGGCATCTGCCAGCAGGCCCCCACTCATGTCCCCCTGCACCGCCACCCCCCAGCAGTGAGGGGCATCTGCCAGCAGGCCCCCACTCATGTCCCCCTGCACCGCCACCCCCCAGCAGTGAGGGGCACCTGCCAGCAGGCCCCCACTCATGTCCCACTCATGTCCCCCAGCACCCCCACCCCCCAGAAGTGAGGGGCACCTGCCAGAAGGCCCCCACTCATGTCCCCCTGCACCCACACCTACCAGCAGTGAGGGGCACCTGCCAGCAGGCCCCCACTCATGTCCCCCTGCACCCCACACCCCCACAGTGAGGGGCACCTGCCAGCAAGCCCCCCACTCATGTCCCACTCATGTCCCCCTGCACCCCCACCCCCCAGCAGTGAGGGAAACCTGCCAGCAGGCCCCCACTCATGCCCCACTCGTGTCCCCCTGCACCCCCACCCCCCAGCAGTGAGGGGCACCTGCCAGCAGACCCCCACTCATATCACCCTGCACCCCCACACCCCAGCAGTGAGGGGCACCTGCCAGCAGGCCCCCACTCATGTCCCACTCATGTCCCCCAGCACCCCCATCCCCCAGCAGTGAGGGGCTCCTGCCAGCAGGCCCCCACTCATATCCCCCTGAACCCCCACCCCCCAGCAGTGAGGGGCACCTGCCAGCAGGCCCCCACTCATGTCCCCCCCAACATGTCAACATGACCCACAATCATGGCCCTCATGGCCACCAAAATCCCACGGCACGCCACCCCTGCCCAAATAACCAACCAAGCATAACATACACCCCACATTGAAATGGCCATTACATGAAACAACCCAAATGGCATGTATGTACATCAACACATGTCCGACACACACACACAATGGGTGCCAATGAATGTGAAAACCCACATTGTGACATGCATGAAACCAATGAGACACACATTGAAGTATGGGAACAAATGTATTGAACAAAAAATGTGGTGAAAGAAATTCAAATACCAAACAATGGAAATAAGGAAAATAATGCAGATTGTCACATAATGATAATAAAAGGAAATCAGAATCCAAAATATATGAAATCAAAAATGTCTCCAAAGTCTCCTTCCATCAAAGCAAATCCAAACAGAAATTAAAAAGTAAAATCCATTGCTCCATGGAAAAATCAAAAAAGAAAATGCCGACAAATCCACACTCCAACTATTTACAAGGATGAAATCCTGGGTCCATGAGCCCAACTGTCCAAATTAAACCTACAAAAATACACTAACTAATGAAGAACTATATACAAAAATGTGGGGTATTGTCCAAGCGCCCCAAAAAAAATGAAAACCAAAATGAAACCTAACACTAACTAACTAACTAACTATTTACGATGGCAATGGGCTAATCCGACGGCTCACTTTTGGATGTCCCGGGTCAGGGCATCATCGAACTCCCGCTCAATGTCCTGGAGGCGGTCCTCTTCCATGGCCCCGAGGGTTCGCAGGGACGATGACATGTTGGCTTCCAACTCCCTGCGAATTGCCTCGAGGCACTCGGCCCGCCTCAGTGCTCTCCGCATTGAGTTCTCTGCCCTGACCATTGTGAGCCGTGCCTCTTCCGCCCGCTGCCGCTCCGCATCTATGGAGTGGCTGTCATGATGCCTACCTCTAAGGAGCCAGGCCGGGCCCAGCAACCCCAGAGGCAGCCATCATTTTCCCCAGGGAAGTCTCAGCGGGCCCAAGTCGGGGCCCTTTGGACTCAGTCCTGGCGCCAGGCTCATAGCGGACCCCAGTCCTGGCGCCTTAGGAAGAGGATATGTGTTTAAGTGCTTGGGTGCACACTTACCTGATGCAGACCTTGCTGCTTCATCCAGGCCCTCTTGAGGCCTGAATGGGACTACTTAACCTGTAGGACTACTTCACCACCCGGGTGTGATCGGGGAAGGATACATACCTGATTGGTGGAAGGATACATACCAGGAACTTCTTCCAAGGCTATTTAAACCCCACCCGAACAGCCACACATGCTTCGCGTTGTTCTGCACCTAGCAGCTGGACGCTCACCGTGTCAGCTCCTGCATCCTGACTTCAGCCACACCTGCCAGCACCCTGGAACACCTGCAAGGGGAGAAAGGAAGAGAATAGGAGAAGAAAAGCCCTTACCTGCTAAATCTGCATTCCGGAGTCATTTCTCCAACGGCCCTAAAAAGGAAGACATCATTTTAAAGGCATTTCGTTTCGATCGCTGCAGCGCTGCATTTTACTCACCTTTGCAAGGCGCTTCCATCTTCAGCAGCGATCTTCCGGATTCAGCTACGCCCCGGCGCCTAGAGGAAAAAAGACAAGAACAAAGGTGAGAGGGAGAAAAGGAATAAGGAAAGCTCAGTTTCCTTTTAAGTCTTACCTGTTGGATTATTGCCACTGCATTTCGGGTCCTGCCGCTTCCTGGCATCTCCGGACCCCGGCCCCTATGGGGAAAAAAGACAAAGGCATTGAATGAGCGAATGCAAAGACATTACCTGAGCGCTCATCCAGAACTGTTTCACTTCGGGTCGGCGCCATATCTCTGGCACTCTGAACCCCGGCCCCTAAGGGGAAAAAGACATAAGCATTAGCACTTGCTGCAATTAGACAACGAACATTATTATTAAGCTTGAACTTTTGAACAGAACTTTTACAGCGCCTTACCTGAACAGTCAAGCTTACCTGAACTCCCATCAATCCTCAATCCAGTGAAGTAACTGGGTTTCAACGCGCCCCTGCATCAGAAGCAGGATGCTCATCCTTCCAAACCCTAAGGTGAGGCTTCACGGGGAATCGTGGAGGAGGTATCGTGGAGGGTTGGAAGGGAGTGGGAGGCTTGAGCATTGTTCCACAGTTGGTAATACTCCCTTTTCACGCACAGGAGGGTATCCAACGAGCCAGGGAAGCCAGAATAGAGGGGCCCTTCCTGTTCATCTCCAGAGTTCTGCGCCTTCGACGCCGCGCCTCCGTGGGAACCAGGTGAGCGTTACAGAACGCGAAGCCTTACCACAATTTCCCACCTGGGCGCTATGGAGACTTCCGAGACAGATCAGCTGGCCCATCTTTTAGGGGAATTACGGGCAGAAGTGCACTCAGCCCGCCAGGAGACTAATGCTCTCAGAAGGGAACTAATCCTATCCAAGGAAAGAACTGATGATCTGGCCAAAAGGTTATTGCAGGGCCAGGCAGAGCACACTCCTTTACCTGTTTCCGGAGATATTTCTACAACAATGGGTTCGAATAACCTGGTACAAATCAATCTACCTGGACACATGCCTTTGGCCCCGCCGGAACGTTTTGCGGGGGATCCCAAGAAATATGCCGTTTTTATGAACCAATGCCATTTACACTTTTTATGCAGGCCCGGGGCCTTCCCCAACGACCAGACCAAAGTAGCCTTTGTACTATCTTACCTCAGTGGCTGTGCTGCCGATTGGTCTATTCCATTGGTAAATCAGGATGATCCCATTCTCCGGGATTTCCAGGGCTTCCAGGCCAGCATGGAAAGATTGTTCGCTCGACACTCGCAGGGACAGGCCCTTGACAACGAACTGCTATCCTTACGACAAGGTAATCAGGATCTTTTATCCTATATCGCCACCTTTAATAGACTAGTTGTGGAAACCGGATGGCCTGAAAATAAAAGGATCACATTGTTTCATCGAGGCCTGCGCGGAGAGCTTAAAGATGTTATAGCTCAGATACTAGATCCACCCCAGGCCTGCGCAGACTACATAGACTTAGTGGTTCAACTTGATCACAGACTTCAAAATAGAAAAGCAGATCGTCTCAAGTATGAAACCAGAGTACCTATCAAGACCCACGTTAACTCCAAGAGTACTGACGTTTCCGAACCTTTGCAAATTGGCAGTGTTAAAGGACCATTAACGCAGAAGGAACGAGAGAGAAGGTGACAAATGCAACTTTGTCTGTATTGCGGAACTTCCGGTCACTTTCTTCAAAGTTGTCCAGTTAAACCACCCAAGAAGGTGGTTGGAGCCACTGATAACGAGTTATTGACACCTGGTTCGGGAAACGACCTAGCCCGACAAGCGTAGGGGTCCGCTTGCCGAGCTTGAAAACAAACTCTTTGACCTCGCATTTTGTGATGCCAATGGTGCTTGTGAATCCAAAACAGCCTCAGCAGTTGCATGCTATAAAAGCATACATAGACAGTGGAGCTATTGGAAATTACATAGACCGTGAATTGGCTTCCAGGATTAAGCTTCCTCTCCGCCCGAAAGTAGCCCAAGATGTAATTACTACAGTTGATGGAACCGAAATAGCCTCAGGGCCTGTAACGCATTCCACAGTTGAAATCACTCTGGTGGGTCAGGACGGACATCGGGAAGCAATCGTGTTTGATGTGATCAAGGCCCCACAATTTCAAGTACTTCTTGGAATCCCTTGGTTAGAAACACATAATCCGAGAATAGACTGGCGAGCAAAGAAGATAACTTTTCCTGACTGTGAACCAACCTGTTACCCAAGGAATCCAGCTATGGGTCTAGCCTCTGTAACTTCCACCCCTGTACAGCTACCATCTGAATACCAAGAATTCCAAGACGTTTTTCAGAAAGAGCAGGCTAACACCTTACCTCCCCATCGATCTTACGATTGCCAAATCGACTTGGTACCCAATGCACAACTACCTTGTAGTAGGATTTATGCTCTTACTGAACCTGAGAACCTGCATTGGCGCCAGTATTTGGATCAATACCTGGCCAATGGTTTCATTCGCCCATCAAAGTCACCAGTCTATTCCGCTTTGTTCTTCGTACCTAAAAAGGAAGCAGACCTTAGGGCCTGTATTGACTACCGCGCCCTAAATCAGATAACGATTAAGAATCGTTACCCTTTGCCCCTGATACCTGAGCTTATCGACCAAGTAAAAGATGCTCGTGTGTACACCAAGCTAGATCTCCGAGGAGCTTACCACCTGGTACGTATAAAAGAGGGCGACGAGTGGAAGACTGCATTCCGCACCAAATTTGGGCTCTTCGAATATCAAGTAATGCCCTTCGGTTTGTGCAACGCGCCTACCGCCTTTCAGTACTTCATGAATGATGTTCTTCGGGAACTTATCGATGTTTGTGTCATCGCTTATATTGACGACATCCTGGTGTATTCCTCCTCAGAATCTGATCACAGAAACCATGTTAGGGCAGTTCTTGAGAAATTGCGCCAGCACAAATTATTTGCCAAGCTCGAAAAATGCATTTTTCATACCACAGAAGTGGAGTTTCTCGGATTCATCCTGACACCTCAAGGAATCCGAATGGACTCGCGGAAAGTGGACGCCATTCTCAAATGGCCATCTCCTAGCTCTGTGAAGGGAGTGCAAAGCATGCTTGGCTTTGCCAATTTCTATCGAAGGTTCATCCCGGAATTTTCTCGAACTGTTCAACCCATCACAGCTCTCCTAAAGAAAAACAAACGCTTTGAATGGACTCTTGAGGCTGAACAAGCCTTTCAGGACCTGAAAACCAAATTCACCTCTGCACCTGTATTGAAGCACCCGCGCCCAGATCTCCCTTACATCGTGGAAACCGATGCATCCAGTTCGGCCATGGGAGCTGTCCTGTCGCAAAGAGACCCAGAAACTAACCAACTACACCCTGTAGCCTTTTGGTCCAGAAAATTCTCTCCACCTGAACTCAATTACGCAATTACCGACAAAGAACTACTGGCTATTAAATCAGCTTTCAAGGCTTGGCGTCACTATCTTCTCGGTGCAAGACACACCATCACCGTAATTACGGACCACAGAAATTTGCAGTATTTAAAGACGGCCAAAGCTCAATCTTCGCGACAACTCCGATGGGCTTTATTCTTTGCGGAATTTGATTTTGTAATTACCTATCGCCCTGGCTGCAAGAATGGTAAGGCAGATGCCTTATCCCCGATAGGCATGGAAGAACCCAATTCGAGTTTAGAACCTGTGCCAATCATACCGGAACAAAGAATTCTGGGCTTGACTTCATTGCAAACCATTGAGGACATCCAAGCTCAAGTAAAACAGCTTTTTGACTCTTCTGCCTTACTGGAATGGAGTCAAAAGGGTCCTCACTACACCGTTAAGGATGATTTACCCTACTTCCAAGAGTGGTTATTTCTGCCAAGTAAAGAATTGCAGGAACTTGTCATTACCCGTCATCATGAATCATTAATGGAAGGACACCCCGGTATCGCGAAAACAGAAGAAAAGATCAAACGCCACTTCTGGTGGCCTTCTTGGAGAAAAGACATAAAGTCATTTGTGTTGTCTTGCGGAATCTGTGCCCAAAATAAGAGTCAAAAGAAAAGGCCAGCCGGCCTACTTCAACCTTTGGACATTCCACCAGCACCTTGGCACACCTTGTCAATGGGCTTTATAACTGACCTGCCTCCTTGTGGTGGTTACAACACGATTCTCGTAATAGTGGATCTATTCTCCAAAATGGCTCATTTTATCCCTTTAAAAGGATTGCCGTCAGCTTCCACCTTGGCCAAGGAATTTATGGAAAATATAGTGCGGTTACATGGTTTCCCTTCCATATTAGTCTCAGACCGTGGAAGTCAATTTATCTCCCACTTTTGGAAGAAATGTTGCCAACTAGCACAAATAGACGTGCAGTTATCCACCAGCCACCACCCCCAGACCGACGGACAAACCGAGAGAACCAATCAGACTCTCGAGCAATATCTGCGGTGCATGTTACACCAATCCGAGTTGAATTGGAAGGACATCCTTTGGATTGCAGAATATGCATACAACAATTCAGTGCATTCTGGAACCGGACAGACTCCTTTTTATACCATGTATGGTCACCATCCTCGGACCTCTGACCTAGATCCACCTCTGACCCTGGAGATGCCTGCAGTAAATCACCTACATTCCACAATAACCCAAGCCTTCAAAGAAGCTACAACCCACTTACAGCAAGCCAAGAAAAAGTATAAAGAAAACGCTGATTTGCACCGAAGTAAAACTCCTCCTTACCAAGTAGGAGATCAGGTATGGCTAGCAACTAAACATCTACCCCTCAAGGGTCAGCGAACTTTTAATCCCAGATTCATTGGGCCTTACCCCATCAAAGCTATTATCAACCCAGTGGCCTTTAAACTCGATTTACCATCCAACATGCGGATTCATCCCGTTTTTCACGCATCTCTTCTAAAACCAGTACAACCTGGAACCAGACTGTCTGAGCCCCCAGGGCCTGTCCAAATTGATGGAGAATTAGAATTCGAAGTGAAAGACATTTTAGATTCCAAGATAGTTAAGTCGAAACTCTTCTATCTTGTTGATTGGAAAGGATATGGACCTCAGGAAAGATCTTGGGAACCCAGTAACTATGTTCACGCACCACGATTAATTCAAAGATTCCATCGAAGATTCCCGCACAAACCAAAACCCCCGGAGGAAAAGACCTTGGGAGGGGCCTTGAGGGGGGGTACTGTCATGATGCCTACCTCTAAGGAGCCAGGACGGGCCCAGCAACCCCAGAGGCAGACATCATTTTCCCCAGGGAAGTCTCAGCGGGCCCAAGTCGGGGCCCTTTGGACTCAGTCCTGGCGCCTTAGGCGCCAGGCTCATAGCGGACCCCAGTCCTGGCGCCTTAGGCGCCAGGCTCATAGAAGAGGATGTTTAAGTGCTTGGGTGCATACTTACCTGATGCAGACCTTGCTGCTTCATCCAGGCCCTCTTGAGGCCTGAATGGGACTACTTAACCTGTAGGACTACTTCACCACCCGGGTGTGGTCGGGGAAGGATACATACCTGATTGGTGGAAGGATACATACCAGGAACTTCTTCCAAGGTTATTTAAACCCCACCCGAACAGCCACACATGCTTCGCGTTGTTCTGCACCTAGCAGCTGGACGCTCACCGTGTCAGCTCCTGCATCCTGACTTCAGCCACGCCTGCCAGCACCCTGGAACACCTGCAAGGGGAGAAAGGAAGAGAATAGGAGAAGAAAAGCACTTACCTGCTAAATCTGCATTCCGGAGTCATTTCTCCAACATTCCTGAAAAGGAAGACATCATTTTAAAGGCATTTCGTTTCGATCGCTGCAGCGCTGCATTTTACTCACCTTTGCAAGGCGCTTCCATCTTCAGCAGCGATCTTCCGGATTCAGCTACGCCCCGGCGCCTAGAGGAAAAAAGACAAGAACAAAGGTGAGAGGGAGAAAAGGAATAAGGAAAGCTCAGTTTCCTTTTAAGTCTTACCTGTTGGATTATTCCCACTGCATTTCGGGTCCTGCCGCTTCCTGGCATCTCCGGACCCCGGCCCCTATGGGGAAAAAAGACAAAGACATTGAATGAGCGAATGCAAAGACATTACCTGAGCGCTCATCCAGAACTGTTTCACTTCGGGTCGGCGCCATATCTCCGGCACTCCGAACCCCGGCCCCTAAGGGGAAAAAGACATAAGCATTAGCGCTTGCTGCAATTAGACAACGAACATTATTATTAAGCTTGAACTTTTGAACAGAACTTTTACAGCGCCTTACCTGAACAGTCAAGCTTACCTGAACTCCTATCAATCCTCAATCCAGTGAAGTGACTGGGTTTCAACGCGCCCCTGCATCAGAAGCAGGATGGAGAGCTCATCCTTCCAAACCCTAAGGTGAGGCTTCACGGGGAATCGTGGAGGAGGTATTGTGGAGGGTTGGAAGGGAGTGGGAGGCTTGAGCATTGTTCCACAGTTGGTAATACTCCCTTTTCACGCACAGGAGGGTATCCAACGAGCCAGGGAAGCCAGAATAGAGGGGCCCTTCCTGTCCATCTTCAGAGTTCTGTGCCTTCGACGCCGCGCCTCCATGGGAACCAGGTGAGCGTTACAGAACGCGAAGCCTTACCACAATTTCCCACCTGGGCGCTATGGAGACTTCCGAGACAGATCAGCTGGCCCATCTTTTAGGGGAATTACGGCAGAAGTGCACTCAGCCCGCCAGGAGACTAATGCTCTCAGAAGGGAACTAATCCTATCCAAGGAAAGAACTGATGATCTGGCCAAAAGGTTATTGCAGGGCCAGGCAGAGCACACTCCTTTACCTGTTTCCGGAGATATTTCTACAACAATGGGTTTGAATAACCCGGTACAAATCAATCTACCTGGACACATGCCTTTGGCCCCGCCGGAATGTTTTGCGGGGGATCCCAAGAAATATGCCGTTTTTATGAACCAATGCCCTTTACACTTTTTATGCAGGCCCGGGGCCTTCCCCAACGACCAGACCAAAGTAGCCTTTGTACTATCTTACCTCAGTGGCTGTGCTGCCGATTGGTCTATTCCATTGGTAAATCAGGATGATCCCATTCTCCGGGATTTCCAGGGCTTCCAGGCCAGCATGGAAAGATTGTTCGCTCGACACTCGCAGGGACAGGCCCTTGACAACGAACTGCTATCCTTACGACAAGGTAATCAGGATCTTTTGTCCTATATCGCCACCTTTAATAGACTAGTTGTGGAAACCGGATGGCCTGAAAATAAAAGGATCACATTGTTTCATCGAGGCCTGCGCGGAGAGCTTAAAGATGTTATAGCTCAGATAGTAGATCCACCCCAGGCCTGCGCAGACTACATAGACTTAGTGGTTCAACTTGATCACAGACTTCAAAATAGAAAAGCAGATCGGCTCAAGTATGAAACCAGAGTACCTATCAAGACCCACGTTAACTCCAAGAGTACTGACGTTTCCGAACCTTTGCAAATTGGCAGTGTTAAAGGACCATTAACGCAGAAGGAACGAGAGAGAAGGCGACAAATGCAACTTTGTCTGTATTGCGGAACTTCCGGTCACTTTCTTCAAAGTTGTCCAGTTAAACCACCCAAGAAGGTGGTTGAAGCCACTGATAACGAGTTATTGACACCTGGTTCGGGAAACGACCTAGCCCGACAAGCGTAGGGGTCCGCTTGCCGAGCTTGAAAACAAACTCTTTGACCTCGCATTTTGTGATGCCAATGGTGCTTGTGAACCCAAAACAGCCTCAGCAGTTGCATGCTATAAAAGCATACATAGACAGTGGAGCTATTGGAAATTACATAGACCGTGAATTGGCTTCCAGGATTAAGCTTCCTCTCCGCCCGAAAGTAGCCCAAGATGTAATTACTACAGTTGATGGAACCGAAATAGCCTCAGGGCCTGTAACGCATTCCACAGTTGAAATCACTCTGGTGGGTCAGGACGGACATCGGGAAGCAATCGTGTTTGATGTGATCAAGGCCCCACAATTTCAAGTACTTCTTGGAATCCCTTGGTTAGAAACACATAATCCGAGAATAGACTGGCGAGCAAAGAAGATAACTTTTCCTGACTGTGAACCAACCTGTTAACCAAGGAATCCAGCTATGGGTCTAGCCTCTGTAACTTCCACCCCTGTACAGCTACCATCTGAATACCAAGAATTCCAAGACGTTTTTCAGAAAGAGCAGGCTAACACCTTACCTCCCCATCGATCTTACGATTGCCAAATCGACTTGGTACCCAATGCACAACTACCTTGTAGTAGGATTTATGCTCTTACTGAACCTGAGAACCTGCATTGGCGCCAGTATTTGGATCAATACCTGGCCAATGGTTTCATTCGCCCATCAAAGTCACCAGTCTATTCCGCTTTGTTCTTCGTACCTAAAAAGGAAGCAGACCTTAGGGCCTGTATTGACTACCGAGCCCTAAATCAGATAACGATTAAGAATCGTTACCCTTTGCCCCTGATACCTTCAGCTTATCGACCAAGTAAAAGATGTTCGTGTGTACACCAAGCTAGATCTCCGAGGAGCTTACCACCTGGTACGTATAAAAGAGGGCGACGAGTGGAAGACTGCATTCCGCACCAAATTTGGGCTCTTCGAATATCAAGTAATGCCCTTCGGTTTGTGCAACGCGCCTGCCGCCTTTCAGTACTTCATGAATGATGTTCTTCGGGAACTTATCGATGTTTGTGTCATCGTTTATATTGACGACATCCTGGTGTATTCCTCCTCAGAATCTGATCACAGAAACCATGTTAGGGCAGTTCTTGAGAAATTGCGCCAGCACAAATTATTTGCCAAGCTCGAAAAATGCATTTTTCATACCACAGAAGTAGAGTTTCTCGGATTCATCCTGACACCTCAAGGAATCCGAATGGACTCGCGGAAAGTGGACGCCATTCTCAAATGGCCATCTCCTAGCTCTGTGAAGGGAGTGCAAAGCATGCTTGGCTTTGCCAATTTCTATCGAAGGTTCATCCCGGAATTTTCTCGAACTGTTCAACCCATCACAGCTCTCCTAAAGAAAAACAAACGCTTTGAATTGACTCTTGAGGCTGAACAAGACTTTCAGGACCTGAAAACCAAATTCACCTCTGCACCTGTATTGAAGCACCCGCGCCCAGATCTCCCTTACATCGTGGAAACCGATGCATCCAGTTCGGCCATGGGAGCTGTCCTGTCGCAAAGAGACCCCGAAACTAACCAACTACACCCTGTAGCCTTTTGGTCCAGAAAATTCTCTCCACCTGAACTCAATTACGCAATTACCGACAAAGAACTACTGGCTATTAAATCAGCTTTCAAGGCTTGGCGTCACTATCTTCTCGGTGCAAGACACACCATCACCGTAATTACGGACCACAGAAATTTGCAGTATTTAAAGACGGCCAAAGCTCAATCTTCGCGACAACTCCGATGGGCTTTATTCTTTGCGGAATTTGATTTTGTAATTACCTATCGCCCTGGCTGCAAGAATGGTAAGGCAGATGCCTTATCCTGGATAGGCATGGAAGAACCCAATACGAGTTTAGAACCTGTGCCAATCATACCGGAACAAAGAATTCTGGGCTGAACTTCATTGCAAACCATTGAGGACATCCAAGCTCAAGTAAAACAGCTTTTTGACTCTTCTGCCTTACTGGAATGGAGTCAAAAGGGTCCTCACTACACCGTTAAGGATGATTTACCCTACTTCCAAGAGCGGTTATTTCTGCCAAGTAAAGAATTGCAGAAACTTGTCATTACCCGTCATCATGAATCATTAATGGAAGGACACCCCGGTATCGCGAAAACAGAAGAAAAGATCAAACGCCACTTCTGGTGGCCATCTTGGAGAAAAGACATAAAGTCATTTGTGTTGTCTTGCGGAATCTGTGCCCAAAATAAGAGTCAAAAGAAAAGGCCAGCCGGCCTACTTCAACCTTTGGACATTCCACCAGCACCTTGGCACACCTTGTCAATGGGCTTTATAATTGACCTGCCTCCTTGTGGTGGTTACAACACGATTCTCGTAATAGTGGATCTATTCTCCAAAATGGCTCATTTTATCCCTATAAAAGGATTGCCGTCAGCTTCCACCTTGGCCAAGGAATTTATGGAAAATATAGTGCGGTTACATGTTTTCCCTTCCATATTAGTCTCAGACCGTGGAAGTCAATTTATCTCCCACTTTTGGAAGAAATGTTGCCAACTAGCACAAATAGACGTGCGGTTATCCACCAGCCACCACCCCCAGACCGACGGACAAACCGAGAGAACCAATCAGACTCTCGAGCAATATCTGCGGTGCATGTTACACCAATCCGAGTTGAATTGGAAGGACATCCTTTGGATTGCAGAATATGCATACAACAATTCAGTGCATTCTGGAACCGGACAGACTCCTTTTTATACCATGTATGGTCACCATCCTCGGACCTCTGACCTAGATCCACCTCTGACCCTGGAGATGCCTGCTGTAAATCACCTACATTCCACAATAACCCAAGCCTTCAAAGAAGCTACAACCCACTTACAGCAAGCCAAGAAAAAGTATAAAGAAAACGCTGATTTGCACCGAAGTAAAACTCCTCCTTACCAAGTAGGAGATCAGGTATGGCTAGCAACTAAACATCTACCCCTCAAGGGTCAGCGAACTTTTAATCCCAGATTCATTGGGCCTTACCCCATCAAAGCTATTATCAACCCAGTGGCCTTTAAACTCGATTTACCATCCAACATGCGGATTCATCCCGTTTTTCACGCATCTCTTCTAAAACCAGTACAACCTGGAACCAGACTGTCTGAGCCCCCAGGCCCTGTCCAAATTGATGGAGAATTAGAATTCGAAGTGAAATACATTTTAGATTCCAAGATAGTTAAGTCGAAACTCTTCTATCTTGTTGATTGGAAAGGATATGGACCTCAGGAAAGATCTTGGGAACCCAGTAACTATGTTCATGCACCACGATTAATTCAAAGATTCCATCGAAGATTCCCGCACAAACCAAAACCCCCGGAGGAAAAGACCTTGGGAGGGGCCTTGAGGGGGGTACTGTCATGATGCCTACCTCTAAGGAGCCAGGCCGGGCCCAGCAACCCCAGAGGCAGACATCATTTTCCCCAGGGAAGTCTCAGCGGGCCCAAGTCGGGGCCCTTTGGACTCAGTCCTGGCGCCTTAGGCGCCAGGCTCATAGCAGACCCCAGTCCTGGCGCCTTAGGCGCCAGGCTCATAGAAGAGGATATGTGTTTAAGTGCTTGGGTGCACACTTACCTGATGCAGACCTTGCTGCTTCATCCAGGCCCTCTTGAGGCCTGAATGGGACTACTTAACCTGTAGGACTACTTCACCACCCGGGTGTGGTCGGGGAAGGATACATACCTGATTGGTGGAAGGATACATACCAGGAACTTCTTCCAAGGATATTTAAACCCCACCCGAACAGCCACACATGCTTTGCGTTGTTCTGCACCTAGCAGCTGGACGCTCACCGTGTCAGCTCCTGCATCCTGACTTCAGCCACGCCTGCCAGCACCCTGGAACACCTGCAAGGGGAGAAAGGAAGAGAATAGGAGAAGAAAAGCCCTTACCTGCTAAATCTGCATTCCGGAGTCATTTCTCCAACGGCCCTGAAAAGGAAGGCATCATTTTAAAGGCATTTCGTTTCGATCGCTGCAGCGCTGCATTTTACTCACCTTTGCAAGGCGCTTCCATCTTTAGCAGCAATCTTCCGGATTCAGCTACACCCCGGCGCCTAGAGGAAAAAAGACAAGAACAAAGGTGAGAGGGAGAAAAGGAATAAGGAAAGCTCAGTTTCCTTTTAAGTCTTACCTGTTGGATTATTCCCACTGCATTTCGGGTCCTGCCGCTTCCTGGCATCTCCGGACCCCGGCCCCTATGGGGAAAAAAGACAAAGACATTGAATGAGCGAATGCAAAGACATTACCTGAGCGCTCATCCAGAACTGTTTCACTTCGGGTCGGCGCCATATCTCCGGCACTCCGAACCCCGGCCCCTAAGGGGAAAAAGACATAAGCATTAGCGCTTGCTGCAATTAGACAACGAACATTATTATTAAGCTTGAACTTTTGAACAGAACTTTTACAGCGCCTTACCTGAACAGTCAAGCTTACCTGAACTCCCATCAATCCTCAATCCAGTGAAGTAACTGGGTTTCAACGCGCCCCTGCATCAGAAGCAGGATGGAGAGCTCATCCTTCCAAACCCTAAGGTGAGGCTTCACGGGGAATCGTGGAGGAGGTATTGTGGAGGGTTGGAAGGGAGTGGGAGGCTTGAGCATTGTTCCACAGTTGGTAATACTCCCTTTTCACGCACAGGAGGGTATCCAACGAGCCAGGGAAGCCAGAATTGAGGGGCCCTTCCTGTCCATCTTCAGAGTTCTGCGCCTTCGACGCCGCGCCTCCGTGGGAACCAGGTGAGCGTTACAGTGGCTCCAATGTTGAAGGCCCTGAGCCATCATTGCTCCCACCATCATTGCTGCTGCTGCTGTGCCTGTGCCTGCGCCCTGGCTCTTGCTGTCTGCACGTCCTCCTCCGGCTGGGGTGCAGTTGTCGTGGTGGCCACCCCTGCTGGACGTCCGATTCCCGACTGTGGCAAGGATGTGTCCTCCACCAGCCTGGCTGCTGGTTCAGGGGCAGCTCCACAGGGTACCCAGGTGATACATGGGTGGGAAGCTGGCTTGGAGGATGACTGGTGCGTAGGGGGTTCAGGAGAGGAGGGGGTCGCAAGAAGGTCCAGCACACGGAGGAATCCAGCACTGGTGACCCGACCCAGTAGGTCAACGCGGTCAAAGAGGCATCCGAGATGACGTGCAGTGTCTTCACGAAAACACTGCAGGTCACCTCGCATGCCCCGTTGACGCAACGCTATGCCAGCCAGGACAGACTCAACACGGTCCCGGGTGGTCACGTCCGCAGGGAGAGGAAGGCCAGTTGTTGTGCACCCATCCCCTCCCTGAAAACGGGTCTGGACGTATGCATCCCTGCTGGTGCCGGATGATGCAGTCACAGGATCAGGGACAGGATTACACACAGGCACCTCCGCGGCAGCCTGTGCTGCCTCCTGTCCCTGCCCCTGCACTGCTCCACTGGCACCAGTTGAATCCCCACCTCCAGACCCCGTGTGTGTCCCTTCCACGGCCTCCTCCTCCTCCAAACCCCCCACCAACCTGGATGACTCCATGCCATCTTCCTCCGTCGGACCCTGTGGGGTCTCAGCTGCCCCTTCTGCTGCCGAGGAGTCCATCTCCAACCTCTGCCTCTTGGACCTACCCTCGGCAGCTGCGGCCTGGGACGCGGCACCAGACTCCTCACTCCCCGAAGAGATGACAATCTGGGAGGGGAGCCGGGCCTTGCGTCTCCGGCTGGTGGTGCGATCATTGCCACTTTGCTCCACAGCACCTTCTCCGCCCTCTTCATCAGTTGACGCTGAAGACAGGGAGAGATAGAACACAGGCATCAGGGCATTGTACAATGGACTGATACACACATGACAGTTGTACATGAGTGGTAGTGTCAAACTTCAGACATGGCATCACACTCCCTAACACACATGTCATTTCTACTCACACACATGAGCAATTACACAGCAATATTGCACCAGGCAGCACCATCCATACACATACAACAGCATCAGCATCCGAAGGTGAGCCTGACATCACTTGAAACACGGGGAGTACACAACACATGCACACACACAACACACTTACACACATATGTGCATGTCCACCAACTGTCAGAGTGATGAGATCGCCATCCATGTCACATCTGGCATTCAGCCTTCTACATGTCAGTGCCACATGCATCCATGTTGCATCACAGTTGCACACTTGTCAAATACACACACATGCACATGTACACAGTGCAGATACATGCAGCTGGAACCAACATCCATGTGTGACACCACAACCATGCCAACGTAGATACACAGTAATTGGGAGTAATTCTAACATGTGTGCTCCCACATCTGCATTTGGCCTGCATGCTTATCCACAGGACTCACATGTGTCAGCCTCACACCCCTGTACATACACCTCCATACATGGCCCTACAGAAACACATGTGCAACCTGCACACTACTGGCACACCACAAAACGCACAACGTCCAACCAGTATGCATGTAAACTTACCGCTCGACTCCAGACGGGTCTGCCTCTCAAGGACCTGGACGTGGAGCGCTGGGTTTATGCATTCCAGGACTCTCATTTGGTGGCCGGACAGGTGGCCCCGGGGCCCTTTGGCATCCGCTGCCTTCAAGAGGTGCCGGGCCTTGTCGAGGGTCCTGGACCTGAAGTCCTCCCAGCGCTTCTTGACATGTTTGATGTCGCGGACTGCCACCCCCTCCTCGTTGATGGCAGTCACGATGTCCATCCAGATCCTGGTCAGTCCTTCATAGTCGGCGCGCAAACTTCCAAAGAGGGCATCATACTGCCCCAGGACTTGCTCCACCAGGACACCAACTTCCCTGGCACTGAAGCTGGTGGCCCTCTGCCTCTCTGGCTGGGGGTTGCCAGTGGTGCCAGATGGTGTTGTGCTTGACATGGCAACCCCAGAGGCAGGTGTGGGTGGGCAACTGGGTCCTGGAGCTGGGCTGTGGAGCGATGGTATCCCAGTCAGGAGTCTTCAGTTCCAGCAGGGGTGGTCACAGCAACTTCACCCCTGGCTGACGTGCAGGCAGAAAATAGCAGGGCACGTGGGCAGCAGGCAGGCAGCAGCAGATGGCAGGTGGGAGCGTGCTCGGGGCTCTTGAGGGCAGTAATTCGGCCTTCTGGGCAGGAGCGTGGTCTTCAGTGTGTTGTCGCGTGGCCAGCTTGATACGGAGTGATTTGGCACGTGAAATAATTGCACGTCAGCGTGTAATTCGAGGAAGGGGCCTTAGCGTGTAAGCGCGTCTGTGACGTTACGCGCGCGGGTGTTTCCCTCGTGACGGGTGCATAGTGAATCAGCACGTGAATACACCACACTTACGCAAATTCATTGGACCAAAGGCCCTTTAGCGTGTAAGCGCGTCTGTGACGTGACGCGCAAGGGCGTTTCCCTCAACACGGGTGCATGTTCATCGTACATGTGCAAAAACTGCACGTCCGAGTGTCAGCTCGTGTAATTGGAGGAAAGGGTCTTAGCGCGTACACGCGTAAGTGACGTTGTACGTGTGGGTCGGTTTAAAAGGTACATGTAGGACACCATTTACTTGTACGTGCTTTTTGTGGAGAGCGAGTGGGTGAATTTTTGTACCTCAAGTTCGTACTCCCTGTTACCTCTAACAGCGTTAAATTTTTTGGTTGGCCCGGTTTCCTCAAACAGCATTCACTTCTTCTTTTGTCCTGTTTCCTCAGACAGCGTACAATTCTGCTTTTGGCGGAGGTGTTGCCAATGCGCACAAAGTCGCGCACGTATATACCAACTGTGCTTGCCCCGTGTGTCGCGTACCGCTTCAGAGGTCATTGTAGGCTGCGTGTATTATGCGTACGCTTATTTTTGTGTTTCTGGGTGCCACAGCGTAGTGCGGGTTCATTTTTCCACGCACGTGGTCTACGAGGGGTTGCGTGCACGTTCATTTTTGTTTTCGGGGTGCCTGTGCGTTGCGTGACCCGCCATCTTCCCCCAGGGGTCACAGACAGCCTTGCTAGAGCCCTAGGGTACGAATTCCATCTAGTACCCTACCCCTTTCACCCCAAGTTGCCCAGGACAATAGTTTACTGCTACTCCCATACGCACAACAACATCAGTGCCATTGTTGGGAGGCGACCAAGCGGTAAGGGAGGCAAAGGTGGCCGACCTTCAAATGGTGGGCGTGGTGGGTGCGGTAGGGGACGTGGCCAGGATTTGCAGGGTGCCCCTAGACCCCCATGTGTGGAGGACCAATCAGGGACACCCATGCCCCACCCCCCCCCCATGGTTGTGGGAAACGTAGCTGACACCATCCCAGCTAAGCCCTTGCTGGACCGGCCTATTGTGGCACCTGAACTGGCAAAGGAAGACTCCCAGGCTGACTTCCAGGTCAGCAAGTCTAAGCCACGTGTGGCGGTGCAAGTTGTTGTCACCAGGCCACGTGGATCTGGGGCAGGGTGGGGAGGCTGCACGGCAGCTGCAGCTCTATCCACTCCAGCTCTGAGTCTCCCCGCCGGGACAGTGTCGGTCCAGGTCCATCAGACCAACGTTGCCCCTGCCAACATCACCCTGCAGCCAATGCCTGCACCAAGACCTATGGTCATTGTGCCTTCGCACACTCCTAGTACACAGTCCACCGGCGCTTCTGGCCCTACTGACCAGAGCGGCGTAAGCCACTCAGGATCCGCACCACCTTCGAAAAAGAAGAAGAAGTGTGCTCTGGCACTACAGGCTGAGACCCCAGACATGGCTACACACTCCGGCACATTGAGGAAGCCTAGCTTTAATGACGCCGAACTTGATGCACTTGTGGCCTATGTGTCGGAACATAGCCGCAAAATGGTGGTGACTGCAGGGTGCAAGACCACACCTTGTCAACGTAGGGCACACTGGCAGACCATCACGGACCACATTAGTGCCCTTGGATTTGTGAGGCGCACAGCTGATGATTGCTACAAGCTGTGGAATGACCTGAAACGCAGAGCAAAGAACAAACTGGCCTCAAATCATGCCTCTACTCTGGTGACTGGCGGTGGGTCTCCACCAGAGGACAACCAACTCACTGAACATGAGTCTGTTGCTGGAACCTTCATCACAAAGGAACAGATCCAAAGCGTGGGAGACCTACCTGATTACGACGCATTGTCCGGTTAGTGTCCATGCATGTGTGTGTAATCCATGTGTATGTTGTTTGGGTGACGGGTTCTGATTGAGTGCCAGGTGAGGGTGTGTACTCCAGAGTGATATGGGTCACCCATGTGCTTCCTCCAATACATTCACGTGCCTTGGATTTGGGTATGACAGTATCCCTTCTGCCCACAGTAGCCAATTAGTGTCACATTACTGCAGTTGCCCTTGACCTGTCATCTTGCAACAACATTGTTCAGATTTTTTCAGTGTTCATTCTGGCTGATTGTTTCAATTCTCCCATTTCTGCTATGCATTTTTCAGCCCTAATGCCACATATGTGACATGCTTCTGTCATTGATTACACCCCACATTGGTCCACTTTTGTTGCCTTGTTATGTGAATGATTAGGCCATTCAGGCTGATTGAGTATTGGCCTGCTCACATTAATTTTTGGGGCCTGTTTGAATGTGGAACATGATAGTTGTTTGCTGTCATGTTAAAGTGACCAACCATTGATGTGTACATCTGCCTACAATCACTGTATTATTGTACACTGGATGTGTTGCAGTGTGTGCCACATGCATCTTTTGCCACACTATTTAGCATTTTTCATCTCATCATGTCCATCTCACATGGATGGGTGACAGTACTCATTCACTGACATATCGCTGTAGTTGTCTAATGTACCATGGCTATGCTACATGCCATCTGTGTGCTGGCATGTGTCATGTATGTGTATGCCACTCACAGGCTAATGTGTGATGCCAGTTCTACCCACCATGCGCAAGTGTGTTGCTTTTCCATCTTGGTGTCCTCACTGTCTGCTTTTTGCCTCCCCTTCCAACTCATTGACAGTGCATGCATGCCAGGGTTATAGTCATGTGGGACATGTGTAAATCATGTACAGGATCTCTATCTTGTCAGGCCTATGTGTGTGCTATGGTGCTCATGCCTGTTTACATTTGTTGTATTTCACGTTTTTGCAGGTGATGACGCACTTGATGCTCGTGAGGTTGAGGAGATGGTGCAGACCCAGGAGGGATCTCAGCCATGACCGAGCACCAGTGGAGGACGTGGTGTGGTGGTGGGTGAAAACCCTTTGTTACTGCAGACCATACTGTCCAGGGTTGCCTCTGGGTGCATCTCCCCAGACCTCTATTCAGGTGCTGAATCGGATGATGAGACTTATGTGCTGTCGCAGGTGAGTGCTTCTGGCAGGGATTCTGTTCTGTCCAACCCACCTGCACCAGGGGTAGAACCCTCTATGGGGATGTCAGTGTTGGTAGGTCTGCCATTGGCGGTTACAGATGCAGGGTCACACTTCACAACATCTGATCTTGTTCCTGGGCCAGCAGATCAGAGGGGGAATGCAGTCCTGCAGCCTCAGGCAGTGCCAGCACAGCAAGGTGCAGATCGCCTTGCCCCAAACAGGTGTGATGCCCGCCGACGCGGTGGCCGTGCGCCACCAGGCAATACTGTATGGGAAAACTCCATGTACGGTATGGCAATCTAACAGGCAGCATTAGTTGAAATGATGGCTCAGGCAATGGAGAGGGTGGCCACTTCCATTATCCCCCCTGAAAGGCAGATGGAGCAACAACAGCAGGCAACAGACTCCATTTGCCAATCACACAGGGAAGACATGTTGGCGTCCAACAGGGACCGACGGGCGGCACTGGAGACTCTGCGCAAAGCCATATCAATAGAGTCATAGGGCCACAGGGAAGCCCTGAGGGTAGAACTCCATAACATCAGGGAGACTCTGCTTGAACTTGAGGCTTCCCGAAATTTTAGGGCAGAACAGCAGCTGGAGCAGCTCACACGTTTGCTCTCAGCTGAGCTGCAGGCAACCCATGAGGAGATCCGGGCATCACGCGAGGCCATGCGTGCAGAAATGCAGGCAACCCGTGAGGTGCTTCATGGGGATCTCCGCACTATCATCCTCCAGAATCAGACCTTCCAGACCCGCATGCTTGCTCCCATGGAGGACCATAGCAGGGCCTTGCATGGGCTGCCTCCCATAGCACCACCACCTCCTGATGCAACAGCAGAGGGTGAAGAGACCAACAGCAGTTCTCCCACAATGGCATTGCCATGCAGGCCATGAGCCCCTGGAGGTATTTTTTTTCCCAACATCCACGCAGGTGGCTGTTGGTGTGCAGCCTGTCCTCGAACCTCCTGGGTGCCCCTGACCCTCACAAGTCCATTGTTTATTTTATTTTTATTTTTTTACAGTGTGTTGCCGTGTGTGGCTCCCGTGGGCATCCACTGTGTATTCCGGCTGGGCACATGCAGGCTTGTCCTGAGTGTGGGTTAGATGCTTGGGTTCGTGACACACACACCCCTCCTGCTTCCCATTTCCATGGGCTTGCAAAGGGTGTGACCAAATGACAGTGACTTACACAGTGACATTGGGCTCCCATGAGCTGTGTGGGCAGTCTGTAGTCAATACTGTGTGGACATCCGTGGTGGGTATTGGTGTTGTATTGAACACTGCATGATGTATTGATATGTGCTTGTGCATCCATGTCTTCCTCAAAATGTACAGGTACCTTCTTCATGTCTTCACAAGGCCGTCTCCTTTGCAGATGGAGTTCTTGTTGTATGCAGTACACTGACACATTTGCGTGGCAGCAACACTCTGCAGTTGGAAGGGGTCGATGTGCTGGCTTATTTAGGTTGTAAGACTACCACTACTTTGACTTTGTACTGTCATGTTTTTGCAATGTTTCATGCTGTGTTAATGTATTGTGTTGGTGGTAAGTATTTGGTCATGTGTGCTGTTTGTTATTGATTACTGGGAGCATATTGTCTGTGGGCTGTTTCCATTTAGGACAGTGCACTTTGTGACACTTGTGTCAGGTCTTGTGCATTGCTTTGTTTGCTTTCACATTGCATGACATGCCATGGTGTGTTGGGTGGCAGCGATGGGGAGGGGTTGGGTGACATGGCGCTATTTTCATGTTGTATTTTGCTAGGGGGTAGTCATTCATGCATCATGAATGTATGTCTTTTAATGGCACAGCATTGGTTGTCTTTGGGTAGGTAGGGATGCACACAATGTAACACTTCCAGGTGACCAAACTCAGGCTGGTATGGTTGTGACAGTTGACTGTCCCTTATGTCATCATCATTGATTGTCAGCTGGTATGTGCCAGGGCTGTGTGCACTCCACAGGGGTGTGATTTTAGGTCAAGTACTTAGCCACCATGCGCGTATGGGCTGCCTCACCATGTGCCCTTTCCCCTCCCATGCGCAGCGGCCGTGCATGTGGTTGGGGATGTGGGGGCACCACCATGTCCACCGGCAGGCCCCGGCATGTTGCAACATTGTGCAGGACACATGCTGCCACTATGATCCTGCACACTAATGGGGGAGCGTATAGCAGCTGCCCACCAGAACGGTCAAGGGAGCGAAAGCGTGACTTGAGCACTCCGAATGTGCGCTCCACTATGCCCCGGGTTGCAATAGGGGCTGTGTTATATCTTACCTCGGGTGGTGTGGTGGGGTTCCGAATTGGTGTCATCATGGGGATGCTCAGAGGGTAGGCACTGTCCCCTGGGGAGGTGATGATGGGTATCTTTAGTTGGGTTGTGACATTACTCAGTATCTGACATGCATGCATGTGCAGTGGCATTTATACTCACCAAGCAGCCATGTTTTGCCATGCCGCCCAGCTTCTAGGTCCCGGTTTAGGGTTGACATTCTGTATATGAAACTGGCATGGGTGGACCCTGGATAGTTGGCATATACTGAGGTGATGATTCCCTTGGCATCACATACTACCTGCACGTTGATGGAATGCCAGTGCTTGCGGTTTCTATAGATGTGCTCTGATGCCCTGGGAGGACGTAGAGCCACATGGGTGCAATCAATGGCACCTAGCACTTTGGGGAAGTGTGCCACCCCGTAAAAATCCTGGACAACAGCCTGCCTTTCTGTAGGTGTTCTGGGCAGGTATATGTGCCTGCGGACTGAGGGGCGTGCAGTCATGATGGCCAAGCCCTGGTGTAGGCAGCGTGACTGCGTGGCCTGTGACACCCCCCCCCCCCACTATGGCACTTGGCTGAAATGACCCAGTAGCCAAGAAGTGCAGTACATTGAGCACCTTTTCCAAGGGGCTCAGTGCTTGGGAGCACAGGGTGGGTGATGTGAGGTCATCCTCCCACTCACTCACCAGGTCGTGTATTATGTGAGGTGGAAACCTGTACCTCCCATACACCTGGTCATCAGGCATCCCAAAAAGGCTGGTTCTGGGTGTAAAATGTCTGGCCCTGACTATCCTCCTCCTCCTGAGGTATCCCACGACCACTGCTGCGAGGAACGGTATATGCATCGTAGCGTCTGAGGTTGTTTGTTGTTTGCGCGCACTTTTATGCTGCGCGGGTCCACGTACGCCTGCTTCCTGCTGGCGTACGTGTTTCCGGATTAGCGCGTCTTTTTTGATGCACGCGTTAGCCCTGTTCGATTCCATGAATACGTGTTGTAGGCACGCGTTGGGCGTTCCGCGCATTTGCCTCCTGTACTTCCCCCGTAACGCCCACATGACGCGTTGTTCCCCATTCCGCGTGTTACGCCCCGTGTTCCGCCTACTTTTTTTGTGTGCGCTGCGCTATGTGCGCTTTCGCTGTGTGCGTAGCGCACGCTGTTTGATGATGTGTGCGCCCGCGTGCACCACGCAGGATTTTAGCGCACATCCATGGATTTACACGCGCACGGACTTCCATGAATCGATGTGCGCAGGTTTCGCTGCGATTTTCGCACTTGCGCTGCGATTCGCACACTTTCGCACGCTTGCGCAGAAATTTTCAGCGCACATTAATTCCATGAATCGGCCTGATAATCTATGAGGCGCTCTGAGGAGAAATAGAGTGGGTCACCCAGTCCTGTCTGTTGGCTATGAGCATTAAGTCCTAAGCATTAATTTTACTCATTAATTAATCAGGTCCAGAAGCTCATTCTAATTCACATATTGTTTTTGTTCACTATTCATTATAGAAACTGACCTAAAAACAATATTCTTCACAAACAATTTTATTTAAAAACTTGTCTCCAAAACGTGAATCAAAGCTGCATCTAGTGTTAGTAGCCAGAAATATAAAAGTGCTTCAGAGTGCATCACAACTATTTGCATGCAAAACCTTATTTTTTCAGAGGAAGCGCAGACAACGAACCAATATACAGAGACAGTACAATGCTTTTTATCTTTGTTTATATATAAATACAACTGATGTTCTATCGCTGCTCATGTTGCCCTTAGTACAACAAATCTGTCTGACTTATAGGTGTAAACGCCATAAAACAACCTATACAGTCTTCTGGACCATGTCTTCACTCTCAAGGATTCTTCGTGTCCTCATTGGATGAGAAAAAAGACAAACATAATTTTAAAAACAGGAAAATATTAACACATTGTGTTTTGGCCAAACGTTAAAAGGAGAACACTCATCCACAGTGTCTTCCTACTTAATTTAGAGAGACCTTGATCAGGATGAAGAAGTCCCTTTGGAATCGAAGATCAATCATATACACTCTTTGACCATGAGACTTTCCAGTAGAAACATCTACAAACAAAACATGTAACATTCACTGTTTACACTATTGCTTATTTTGTAACAAAAGACAAAAGTATGAGCTAGGACCACAAGAAGGCACTACCCTTCATTAATGCTTCATAGGCATGATGGGCAAAGGAGGTATACTTGTTTCTTCATTCCGGGAAATTACTTCCCTGGTTTAGGCCTAGGTTGAATGCTGTCATAACTAGAGTACACACGTTCCTGCAATAGATACAATATTACTTATTACTATTCCTAACAGGGGGGCTTCCTTGATATGCTAAAACCTCTTTTACATTTTTAATTTACATCACTTAATAAGTGAGGCTTACCCGTCTCACATTGAACCATTAGGAAAAACACCACCCAGCTTAAGTTTACTCCTAACAACCATTGATCTCTCTGTATCAAATACAGTTTAGGCTGGAAAAGAAATTAGGAACTAACCTCCTATAATGCTTCAAAGGTGCTACACTTTTTTCTTTTATTCTTGAGGCCAGGGTGGTCCTTCACTGATTCTGCCTCATTTACAGCGCTTTCATGTCTCACGTTCTGACGTCCCTGGAATAGATACAGTGTTACTTGCTCCTATTCTACAAAGGGGTGAACCCTCAATGAGTTTTGCCCACTCTGTATAACATTCACACTATTTTATAATGGCATCTTTCCCGTGACACATTTTCTGAAGCCACCGACCTTCTAAGATTCAACATGGCTGCTTAATGGAGCGAGACTAACTTTATAATGCACCCAGAGGCATCCAACCGCTGCAGGCCCGGCTCCAGCAGGGGGGACAGGGGGGCCAGGCCCCCCAAGCCCACTCCCTGGCCCCCCCTAGAAAGGAGGCCTTCAATGTGGGACCCAAGGGAGTGTGGAATTTTAGAGTGGTGGAAATGGAAAGAAATTGGTGGGGGATCCCACAAGGGCCGGGTGGGGGCAGTGGTTTTGGGGGACGGTGCCCGAGGAGGCAGGGTTTAGGGGAGCGTAGTTAGCAGTTGACCTCCGATCAAAGGAAATGTCCAAAATAATAGTTTTAAACAGCGCTATTACTTTCATGCTCCTTCTTTTCTAAACTATATATCAATTCCACTTTAAACCACTTCCATGGCACTGGGGATGAGTTACTTCACTATGCGGAAAAATAGTTTTGACCAGTGTTGCTGAGTAAATATTCTTTAAAATGCACAGTTTGCATCCCATTTTTTTAAAAAACTTCCCCTTCTGTACTAATCAAACGGGGTGATTTCTGTTGCTATAAACAAGGTTTTCTTTTACTTGAACCACACCCGGCACAGCTCCTGCAGCTCCCCTCTGAAAGCAGTTGGGTGGCTGCATCATGTGTGATAGTTTCAATGTTAATAGGGGTATTTATTTATTTATGCAATGTTTGTCGGATACCTGCATATTTATTTATTTATGCAATGTTTGTCGGATACAGGTATTTTACAAACATTACAGAAATAAATAAATAATCTGGGTCCATGTATCCGACAAACATTGCATAAATAAATGAACCGGGTTGTGGCTGAGGACTGTAACTCCCTCTTGTGACCCCTTGCACAGGGTCACCAGAGGAAGTTATAGTTTGCTCACAGGCGCTTCCTTTTTTTTTCCCCCAGCGCTGGCTCTGGCCAGGTCCCGAGATCCAGCTACACATCTGGTGCCAGATCTCGGTTCTGGCGTGAGCCGGCTCAATCCCAGCACTGGGCATTTCACTCAAAGGGCCTGATTCACAGAAGTGTTTTAAAATGGCACAATCCCATAGAAAAGCGTTCTGTGAATCAGGCCCTAAATGTGCAGCAGGAACCTCTGAGAGATTATCATTCTGAGAGGCTGCACTGCAGGAGGCCCAGCCAGGATTTGTTTGCTTGCCCTGAACAATGATCTATGCCTCACAGACATGAAAGCATAAACAACCAGGGAGATGAAGGGCCATTAAACACCACTAAGTGAAGAAGCACACTTACTCAAGCATACTCAATCACACTTACTTAAGCAGGCCTACAATCACAAAGTTGGTTTCTGTCATTTAAAGCATGTCTATTTTGTTGTGGAAATATAGCATTTTTTCACATCATGCTTTATTAAATGTTTAACTATATCAAACAATAGACACGTGGTGGTTCATTATGGGTTGGGCGGTAAGGGACTACCGGCACCGGTAAGGAGACCGGTGCCGGTAATCCCCTACCGCCCAATTCCTAGGTCCCATAGCGGGAACCGTAAGGGACGTGTGGTCGGACCACGCGTCCTTTACGGGTCCCGCTAAGGGACCAGGGCGCTAATAACAGGCTTGCTAGTCGCGAGCCCGTTATTAGCGCCCTCACCATTCTTATTATGGGAGCTCAAATGGGAATGGTTTGTTCATTAGGGATTTACCGGTCCCACCGGGGCGGAATGGACTGGACAATGGACTTGAACAAGACTGGACTCGGTCACGGTATGGGAGGCAGCCATGGTGCTAATAGCACCTCATGTGCTAATAGCACCATGGCTACCGCCTATCTCGTAATGACCCCCATGATGTTGCTTTCACACAGATGTCTACAGAAGGTGCATCAATCAACTGGGGTCCTTTACAAATTACATTGAAAATATATATTCTGCTGCAATAACAACTTAAGTATAAGTGAAAAAATAAGGCTGGTAGTAACAAAAATGTAATTCTGGAGCGGAGAGGAATAAAATCAAAAAGTGAAAAAAACAATGGGGGCCCTGGGAGTCCCTCTGTCGGACATTAGTCCCAGTTACAAGAGACTTACCCGGAGTCTTTAGCTCACTATCTTTCACAGATGAGAAATATCTAAAACATATCAGTCTTTGTCCTGCCCTAGGGCAGTCCAGCACTGAAATACTAAGCAATTCTCCTCTGAACAAGAGTACCAACAGCAACCCCAGACACGTGTTTCGGTCTAGTTGGACCTCATCAGTAGGGTGGAGCTGTGTCTCTCTAAGAATAGTGAGCAAGGGGTCCACGTCTGGATTCCCCTAGTAACGTAGGGTGAGCACCAAAGTTACTTTATATGCAAAAATCAAGGGGGGACCTGGGAGTACCTCTGCCGGACATTAGTCCTGGTTATGATAGACTTACCCAGAGTCTTTAGCTCACTATCTTTCACAAAGGAGAAATATCTAAACCATATCAGTCTTTGTCCTGCCCTAGGGCAGTCCAGCACCGAAATGCTAATCAATTCTCCTCTGAACAAGAGTACCAGCAACAGCCCCAGGCGTGGTCCCTTTTCTCACTATTCTTAGAGAGGCACAGCTCCACCATACTGATGAGGTCCAACCAGACCGAAACACTTGTCTGGGGTTGATGTTGGTACTCATCAGATTTCTTTTAAATTCTCATTAACTTTTATGCTGGAGTTTGTAGGCTATCATTCAGGATGGGGAAAATAAAGCTACAATCATAGTGGATAATTTTCCAAGTCAAGCGAAGTGGAAAAGGTTGCGCTAAAAGCATTTATCACAACTTTTTGTTCACTGCAGGAATTTGGATGGTGTGGTAGGCGAAGTTGGAGAGCAGATCGAATTTAACAAGTTTGCCTGCTCTTAAATGTCCCTTTGCTGAATCCGATTGGTTTTCCACCAGAATGTATTTTTATGTTGCTGCAAAACCAATGGATTCCTATGGAATCCGCCTGACTTTTTTACACTGGTAAAAGCAGGCAGATTCCAAAAGAAAACATTGTGGATGGCTCCCACAATTGTTAATTGTGGGAAGTATTTACACTTTTCCAGACACATAGAGGAAAAGGGAAGAACAAAGGCGATATTTACCAGTGATTTATGCTTTACTTTACCAGTACTTGGTGGAAACAATTACAATTGCATGGAGGTGTACTTTTGCAAAAAACTGAAAACAGGAGTGGTGCAATTTAGGATTGCAAACAAAATTACTCCCTTACTCTTTTTCATCAACACGTTTCTACAATGATAACCTTGTCAGGTTTGTTTATCATGTGACTTTTTAAAGCAATTGTATAAAATTTAGTATTATTTTAGATATTCAAAACCAAATTTCAACACATATTTGTACCAACTTGAGCTTGGAGGATGCGTAGTCAACTATCTAAATTTCAAGCAAGTTTCAAATTCTGACTTTCCCGCTTAACCAAAGTGTGTGATCCTGGGCAATAATGTAATCATTCAGTTCACAGTATAAGCTATTTCAAAAAAGCCTCACTCGTGGTTTAAGAGATGAGTAGCGCATGTGTCAGGACCTGCCAAGAACACACACGCACCATTCTTTGAAAATATCAGGCCACATATATTGAACAAAATTGTGAAATTGAATAGCAAATCCAAGTAAACACATCAAACAAAAAGCCATCATGGACAATTGCATATTTTCTAACCAGCATGTAAACAGTATGTTCTAGACAATGATGTACAGGGGGATGACAGGGAGGAAGCACCTCTCCTCCCTGCCAAGCCCAACCGGAGCGATACCAGGCAGCTGGAAACCCCTTAACCTGCACTGTCTGCCTATTGATCCCACTCCCCCTAACCCTAAGTTCTCTCTCCTACATGCCACCACTTCCTCGTGCACTCAACTCAAATAAAGTGTTCTTCAAAAATGTAACAAAAAAATAAAATGTTTTTCTTCGAAATGTCATTTTGTAAGAAACACGATGTCCTATTCCTTGCTCCAGTATTCTGGAGGGGGGGACTGTCTTTTACAACTAGATGGCGGGACAAAAAGCACCTCCTTCTGGCCTGCTAGGAGTAGCCACAGTGTTTAGGATGGCATTGTTGGGCACGCACCAACTGAAATGGAACAAAGACTGGGGGCCTCGCTGCACAATCCTCGCAGAGGAAGAGGCAGCATCACCCTTGATTCTCCGCAGCCAGGCCAAGAAAGACATGTGGGGCTCATTAAGAGTCTGGCGATAACCATGCCGGTACTACCGGCAGGTTGCCGCCAGACCCTTAATGATTTACTGGCGACAGAATTGCCGGAAAGACTGGGGTATTACAACCCGGGCGTTCCGGAAAGTCAGGCGCCGGTAAATTGTAAGTCCCCATTCCCATGGAGTCCCGTGAGACTCCATGGGAATGGGGACCAGGGAAGCACCAGCACCGTTGTTAACAGTGCTGGTGCTTCCGTGACGGTCTGCCTACCGTGGCCGATGTGTCCGGCAGGGTCTGCCCTGTCAGACACAGCGGCTTTGGCAGTGCTTTAAGTGGGGTAAGAAATTGAGGGGGGGCCCTCGTTTGGGGGCGTGGCATCCGCTGTGGGCGTGGCCTAAAAGTGCACAAATCATAGTAGGGTGCGCAAACAAATATATAAATGTAGTAGAGCATTTATATATTTGTATGCGTACTAGTATGGTTTGTGTATTTTTCAAGCCTTCTTTTATAAACAGCAATGTTCCATATTTCTATGTTTATAAAAGGTGGCTTGAAAGTGTACAAACCATAGTAAGTTACGCACACTTGTGTGCGTACCTTACTATGGTTTGTGTACTTTTCAAGCAACCTTTTATAAACATAGACATTTGTAACATATTTCTATGTTCATAAAAGACGGCTTGAAACGTACAAGCCATCTTTTATAAAGCGTTGAGGACAGACAAAACCCAAGGTGGTTTTGTCCGTCCACAAAGCTTTATAAAAAATGCCTTGAATTGTGTACGTTTCAAGCCGTCTGTTATAAACGTAGAAATATTTCTACGTTTATAAAAGATGGCTTGAAATGTACACATTTCAAGGCATCTTTTATAAAGATTTGCCAAAGGAGACAGGCACCTCGGGCTCAGTGATCGCTGCTCTGAGCAGAGATCACAGAGCCCGAGGCGTCTTTCACCCTCTGGGAACCCGCGGGCTCCGTGATATAATCTACATATTAGATCATGGAGCCTGCAGGTTCACAGAGGGTCAGTGACCTGGCGAGGGCAAACAAAGGAACTGTAACTTCCCTGATGACCCCTCAGATGGGGGGTCATCAGGGAAGTTACAGTGACTGACAGAAGTGCCAGCCAGCCTCAGCGACGCTGTGGCTGGCTGGCACTTCTGTCCACTTGCCTAACGTTACACTGGCGGGCACATCTCCCGTCGCGGCTGCGGCCGTGACGGGATAATGCGTCCTGCCATGGCGTGGTGGGACGGGGGGCCCCGGCAGGGCCCCGGCTCAGCCCCACTTTTTGGAGACTGGCGGGGCCCGGCCCCGGCAGGCCCCGGCCCACTTAAAGCACTGGGCTTTGGCAGGCAGACTCGTAGTTTGCCAGTCCGGAAACAAAAGTGCTGGTAAGCTTACCGGCACCATTATTTCTGGACCGGCAAACCTATAATGATGACCATGGTGTGGGTTTGTGGGGTAGGAGGGATTGGACGTAAATGGGAATGGTGGTCAGGGGGACCTGACCTGATGGAAGGTGATTGGGTGTGCAAGGTGAAGGAGAAGTGGATATAATAGAAACGGGAGGAGCAAATGACAAGTGAAGATAGGTAGATTGATGTTGCAACACTATTTTCCTAGTTTCTCTTTTGCTCTGTGCTGTTTTAATAGAGTGGTGCACATTTATTTTTGTCCGGATCTGGGAAGACATTTTCTTCTGGATCACGGATCTGGGAAATCTGGATTAATATCAGCCCTTTCTTTAGAGTACTCAAACGCCCACACAGAATAGAAATTGGGCCCCCCTGATCATAAACCTGGCCCACCCAGATGAACATTCCTGGAGCCGGGCCTGAACCACTGGTAAATCTTCATACGAGCACACTAGCCGAGCGTTCTCAAATGCCAGAAGCACTGTTGCCATCACAGGTCGCGTTTCGATGGCTTCGAAAGCCAGTTTCGGCGAGTGAACGTAATACGTGCACCAGCCTCGAGGAAATGAAGAAAGCTATATTTCTACTTGAAGGTGGCACAACGGGAGGCCATCTTGGAGGTGGTGGTGTCCACACAGATTAAATCCAATTTTATGCACGTGTGTTATAAACGTGAATTACCTGCAGTTTGCATTGAAGGAATTCCGTTCCCTGCAACACCACCAGTAAATTGGCCCGTGCAATTTTCATCTATAGTACTGTAAACCGCAAGGACTCGTGAAAACATTTATGCTGCATTCAATCTGCTACAACCCCAGGCACAATGTAATATGCGAGTGAGATTTGTTTCTTATTAGATCATACAATTGTCTGCGCAATTGATGTAACCTTTAATGTAACTTTCAGCATTTGTTGAAACTGATATTTTGTATCGTTGCACTTCATTCCATCCAAGCAGTAAGGACTGCTATTCACCTTTGTTTATTTACAAGGTGTGCAGTGCGCAGCATCCTCTGCTTTCGTTAATCACACCCACCTTGATTCAAATCAGCCGGCAGTGCCGACTTTTGAATATTATCCACTGTGAGTACCGCATGTTTATTCATGCACCGGCTGCATGATCCTGACAGCCCAGTGCTGTCCGTGCCGCCAGTAGTTCTCCTAAACTACATTTCCTGTGATAACCACGCCCAGGGGCGTTGCTAGGGGGGGGCTAAGGGGGCTAAAGCCCCTGATCTTTTGGTTGTAGCCCCGGATAGAATCTCAGGAGCTACAGCCAAAAGACTAGCTAGCCCCCAGTCCCAACAGTTCCGACATCAGCGTAGCCCCGGGTCTTTTCCAGACCTAGCAACTCCCCTGACCACGCCTCAAGACGTCATCGGTGGCGCATCAGCGCATTTGTGATACCGGTTATCACTGGTTTGCGCAAGGTGTGCTCTGTAAGTCGGATTCTCTTCCATCTTCTATCGGTTAAGGTACTGTGTGTGCTTCTTCCTCCCTCTTTTTATGATGACCTCAATTACTGATATTATACAAAAATATGCGCACTAACATAGCACCTATCCCTACCCATAACATGGCTCCTTATCAGGCCATAAAGGCTAGCATTCTGCAGCGATACCTCAAACTCCCAGACCACCACAACCTCCCCTTGTTTCCTACACAAACACCCATACTTCAGATTGCTGACCTGCCTGCTTGCCCGCTCGCTTGTGAGGGCCTGATCCGCCCTCATTCGCTGACCATGCTCGAGGCCAACTCTTCGAAGGCTCACTCTCAGCCCTCATGCCTTCAGGATAAGGCAGCTCCTGTTCCCACTATTAGTGAAGCACTGCCGTGCATCCCAGAAGATCTGAGTAAAGAAACCATCGGCCAGGTGGTGTCCTACGCCGACTCATATACCCATACTTCAACTCTAAAGGAAGTCACACATGGAAACATTGTGTTAAAAGTATTGTCTACCTGCATGTTCTCAACAAAGCACTCCTTTATGGTGAAATGGTTAAATCATGTATACAACGTTCTAACTGAAAATGATATAAGCATTGACAAGCGGGTTTCGAATCCAGACAAGGCGACAAGGAAACTATATGAAACAGACTGGATTTCAACATGTGACAGTTGTGTAACATATAAGGATGGTAATACTAGCAGGTTCCCTCCAAAAAAATTGCAGACGTTAGCTTTTAATTTGACAAGAGTACCTTCACCACATTATAGGCAGTCAATCTTACGCCTACGTTTCAAATTGTGGCCTGTAAAAGATATTTTGGTCAAACGGCGCTTGATAGAACCCCATGCAAATGTCTGCCAGTTTTGTAATCTTGTCAATACCCCAGAAACCTTAGAACATCTGGTTACACAATGTGGAGAATTGAGACATCTAAGGCAGATACATTTCGATAAACACTGCAGGTTCCTGGGTAACTTGCAACATAGTGCATGCTGGAACATCATTCTGGGTAATACTCAATTAGTGCTCCAGATAGCAACCATTAAATTCCTGGACGGCCTGCAAATAGAAGCACCATAACTTTACCAAGATAAAAATCTTAAGTTAATATAAAATTCGAGTTGACCAAAATTTTGAATAAACTGAGTATTGAACAAATACATGCTGACCAAGGATATTATTGGTTGTTGGGGAAGCTTGTGCAAGAGGAAACCACAAGATTTGTCAAAGGCAGAACTCTGGCATATTTTCACATATTTTGATGTCCTCACTTTTTGTTTTTTTCAAATGTTGAAGAATTAGTCTGCTTTGAAGTCTATGAAACACGTTCCATAATGAGGCTCTTATGGCTTTTGTTTTGTGTTTTGTGAAGCATTTGCTATTTGGTTCGCTTTGTCATGTCTTCATGTTGTTATATGAATTTTTATATGAAGAATGTCAAATATGTTTTAAATGAGTTAATGGAAATAATCTGTAAAGTAATCGTTTTTTTTTAGATATCTGAATGTTTTTAATGTTTTAAAATGTTAAGTATAAATATTGAAAGGTTGATTAATTTCAACCAAAACAATAAAAAAAGGAAGTCACACCACACATAGGTGGCCATTGGACAGTCATGCATACTCCTCAGATAACCTCAAACAAAGCCTTGACCCCTCCTGCCAGTACACATTTGGTGGCATTAGATACATCCTTGTTCCGTCTTAAAACAGAGGGTGGAAATTGCAGACCACCTTCCTGAGTTTGCCCCTGATGTGCTGGCAATCACTGAAACATGGCTGAAAAGTGAGTGTGCGCAACCATAATATTTGTATGCTTCTACTTCTGATTTAGTAAAGAGTTCAATCTCTGAGTGGGGTGCAAACCCAATTGAAGGTGCCTCCATGTAAGGTACTTGAAATTGAGATAGAGAGGAGAAAACCTTGGCTGTTCAGCCAGCAGCATGGGCTGCACACCCTAATTCCCACTATGTGGTTTCCAAAACTTGGAATTGTAAGAAATTGTAGTATAATTTGTAGAGGTAAATATCAATCTTAATTTATTCACTGGTAGCGATAATAGTATTCAATAATCACTTAGAAGCAGATATATATTGGGCCGATGCATTTAGGACTGCTCAAGTCCTTCGTCAGGGCCTTTATATTCATCTTAGTTGGTCAATGCATCAATACATTTCATCACAACAGTATAATTCCGACAAAAGCGTTCTATAATAGGTGTTAAAAAAGAAAGGGAGAGATACCCTAATGTAATGTCATGTTTGCCAATAAACTAACCGTGATTGATGTAATACTAAATTGGAAATCTCTAGCTTACCATGAAAAATGAAGCTCTGTGTAATTATATGCTTAGGAATGGTTTTAGTGCCAGCGCGTGCAAAGCAAGCTGCCATGCTTAGTCACTCTGTAGCAGGCAATATCACAAGGCTTCACTTCTATTGCTGCCTCCGATCTGCAGTTAATACTTGCGCAGTCCTTTGGTGGAGCTCTGACAGCTTTGTGAGGCCTCTGGCTCTGCTTCCTTACCAGAGCAGTTCAGGGTGTGTTGAGAGCTAGTCTCCCCCACGGTGTAGCTTTCCCCAAGGCCACTTCCAGCTGCACTTGTTCTGTATGGCTAGGTGACGTCTCCCTCATCGGCCTCAGCTGGTGCTTCTGATTCCACAGCGTATCCTCCAAACAAACCAGTTGCTGCATCTGCTACTCCATCAGTGTCTCCTACTACTTCTCCTTCCTCTTCTGCCATTTTATCCTATCAAGTTTATGGGAGGTTGTAAAAAGAGGTTGTGGTTTACCCTTGTTTTAAGGACCTCTATATAAGGCAGAATCATAACAATTCGGGGTTGTCCTATTTACTTCCTGAACCTCTAATGTACCAACTTTATGTTGTTTAACAGACTCTTGATAGTCTGAGCTCTGGGTAGTTCTAGGAGAGGGATGTGTACACTGACAGCATGCCATTAGGTATTTGGGTATTATGGGAATCTCATCCTCAAAAGAGGATGAATACGAGGGGGTGCGGAGAGGCAGAGGTCCCAGTGAACAGCTCCTCCCCACAGGGCCTGGTTTTGGGTTGAGCCCCCCTAAGAAGCCCCCATCTGAGGATGCTGTGGTCCTCACAGGCCGTGTGAAGGCTGGACGCACCCCCCAGTCTCATTCCCAGGACGCAGGGTGTTCGTAGGCAAAAGTTGGAGCCACTGACGCCACAGTGGAGAGAGGAGACGATCCACACCTGCTTGAGGCTCCAGGAGGCACGTATCAATCGGCACGGCTGACAAGTGGCCCGGTATGGGTGCACACACCGGCGAGCCACCAGAGTTGAGAGAGGATGCCGGAGGAGACTGCAGCAACCTGGGGAGTAGCCAGACCTGCTCTAAGGAGGGAGTGGCTTACAGGCAGTCCCCCGCATATCGCAGGAAGTCGTGGGGGGACCTGAGGATTTTTGCACACCATCGGGGGCCAGACCAGAGTGAAGCCATCGGGCCACTTTGGAGGGGGCCTCCTTTGTCACTGCGGCCCCCCCCCCACAAGGAGGCAGAGGTTTTGTCTGGGCCAATGGGGCAGTGGGGCGGGGAGTGTTGGGCGCTCGCCTGCAGTCACGGCCAGGGCTTTGGGTCTGGCGTGGGAGGCCTTGTTCTAACTCCTCCCCCCAGAGGAGAGAAGAGGAACACCGAAGCCGAAGTGGGAGAGAGGTGGCGGACAGAACACACCTGCCGGGATCAGCAGATTTAAGGTACTGGCCATTCCTTACTGAATAATGTGGGGACACGCTAGCAGCCATAATAGCACCAGCCCCTTGGCCAGCACATCACAGCCTGACCTGGGTCCCCCCTCTCTTTTCCTTAGGTAGAGGAGAGGGGATCGGATTTTCTCATTTGAGGTGTGCAGATAATACTGTAAACAAGGCGGAAACAAAACCAACACCCATCAGGGAAGATACTTCCCCAGCATCGCTAGGGGTCCCACCCTTCACACTGATGTGAGAAGAGGTGCTGACATATACCACAGTGGAGTTCTGGCTGGCCATAGGCCCAGACTGCAGGCCTGGGGGGGTGAGAGACGCAACGGAGGAAGAGGGGCAGCATATACCTCCCCAAGTGGACTGCATATTGACCCGGCAAGCACTTACCACACCCTAGAGAAGAGAGACACAGCTGGCGGAACAGTGGGTGTGAGCGGGGGGGGGGGTGTGGAGGCCCTACGATGGAGCGGCCCCTGAGGAGAGGTGGGGCCGTGGGTTTGGGGGTGAGGTGAGGGGCCCCCTGAGGTTCAACAGGCAGGGGCGTGTGCCTGCCCACCCTAGTGAATCAGAACACTTATGGCCCCCTGAGTGGGGCATCATCAGGGGCACAGCTGGGACAGGGGGCTGTGTCCAGGGGTTCCGGCATTCGGGATCCCCCAACTGGAGAGAGGCGCATTCAAGCAACTCAGAGGGAAGGCAGGGTGTGGGCCCCCCAGGTCCGTAACGGGGGTATGTGCCCGCCCCGCCGCAATAGACTGGGCCCTTGCGTACGCAGACTCGGAGGTGCCTGGCAGACAAACAGGCGTTCCCTCCGGAACTGGGGATGTGAACCAGGGTGGGAGGCCTGGAGGGGCGTGCCACCGCCAGCCTAGCGGACCGCTCCTGGATTGGTGTGTGGGCCCATCCCCTCAGACCCACATAAGGTAACTGAGTAGGTGCCCAAGCTGGTTGTTGGAGCCCAGGACCTGTGGGCCTGAGATCTCCTGTCGGACAGTCCCTTTGGCTCAGTGGGTACACAGTAATACCGGCAGCTTACCGGGAACGGACCGTCCAGCATATCTGAAAGCACAGGCTGGTCAAGAGGCCCAAGTACATGGACGTAAGGGAGATACTGGCCTCCTTTGAATACACCCTGCGAGTCTCAGAAGAGGGAGCGCCTGGCCAAGGCAATAGGGCAACGATGGAAGAAGATGCTGCCGCCACTAAAAAAGATGTTGCATCCCTCATTGAGGAGATTAGAAGTATGAGGTCAGACATTGGAGGGAGAGTCGATAAAATAACCCACAGAATCGATAAGATGGAGGAAAGACTGGAGGAGGTGGAACATGGCCACTCCTCCTTGGACATGATGAAGACCCAAATCGATGTGCGTCTCACGGAAGTAGAAAGGAGGGAGGAGGAAATCCTACTTAAGATGCATGACATAGAGAATCGTGAGAGGCGCAAGAACCACAAGTTGTTTGGGATCCATGAGAAAGATGGGGAGACCGAGAAAGACTTGCGAAGTGCTTTATACACCATCACCAAACTCATCTTCGACAATGAGCCAATTGACAAGGGCAAGATTGAGATGAAACACAAGGCTGGTGGAGCGGCAGGCGGCCCCAGATCGGTTCTCGTCTGCTTCCACACCTATGGCGACAGACTCCAGATCTAGGAAAAAGCACGGAAAAGGGGACCTGTGATGTACGGGTCAGCAAGGGTGATCGTTTTCCAGGATCTGTCCTCCCTCACCCTCTCGACGAGATGGCTCTGCGCGCCCCTCACGAGGTGGCTAAACGACAAAGGAATTAAATACAGATGGGGGTTCCTGTTTTCCATCTCTTTCGAGGCTGAGAGGAAGAAATACAGACTCATCCCAGAACAGGAGATTAGGAGAGCTATGTGCGACCTAATTGTAGAAGAAGAGACCCTACACACATCAAGGGAACCAAAATTGTATGGAGGGCAGTGGCACACACAGGGATTGAGAAGAAGGTGTATTCAGGGCTCTCAGAAGTTCAGGAAGTTGAACACTCCCCCGGTTGATGGGACCTGAGATGACAAGTACATGAACACAGTTATGTGGGGGTTAAGCAGGGATAAAGTGTTGCTACAGGCCTGGGAAGTTCTCCTGCTCCCCGTCATGACAGGGTTTGTCCCATCTTGCGGTTGGGGGGGGGTGTATCGGTGTCGGTGCATTGAGTTGGTTTGGGGGGTGTACTAAGAAGTAGTAAGGGGGGTAGTTGGTGAGTAGTAGTGGAGGTAGGGGGCTCAGGAATACAGGGTGTGAGTAGAAGGGGCCCGCAAAGGGGATCCCGTAGGTGGTCGGTCTTCACCCGGTGATGTCAACAGGGAGAGGCTGAATGCCAGAGGGGGTAGGGGGATCAGGGGTTTGGGATGGGAGGACAGAACTTGCCTGGTACGAGCCTTTCTACACTACAGTTTTTTTGGGGTAGGGTTCAAGCGGAAGCACAGAGGTCACATTGTCGACCTGAAAAGAACTCCCAAACAGAGATAACATGATGACATCAGATGGAAATAGGCCCGGGGGATCACCTATGAATAGGCACTCTAAACGTGAAAGGTTTGAACTCACCCACCAAACGGTCTATGGTGGCACTGGAATTTCGAAGGGCGGAATTACATGTCTTGTTCCTCCAGGAAACAAGGTACTCCAAGGGGGATTAAAAAAGGGTCCCATGTGTGAGGGTCAGCTGAGAGTTTTGGGCCTCTGGCCCCTTGAGAAAGGTGGGGGTGGGTATCCTGGTAAAGAAGGCGCTTAGAATGGAAGTTATTAAGGTCTGGTTGGATGTGGAGGGTAGAGCCCTATTGGTTTCCGGTGATATTAGAAAAACGAGGTTCACGTTCGCCACAGTATATGCCCCCAATCAGGGACAGTTAAGATTTCTGAAAGACACATTGGCAAAGCTCATGGTAGAAAGCTCGGGGCACCTGATCGCAGGGGGGGACTTCAACACATGGGCGGACCCGGACAACGGACAGGCATAGGCATGGGAATAGGAATAGGGTACGGGAGCCTCTGGGCCCCAGACACCACAAGTTTCACACTGCTTTAGGGGAGCAGGGGTTGAGAGACATATGGCGCCACTGTCACCCAGACAAAAGAGGCTACACGTTCTACTCCCCACCACACAATACTTACACGAGGATGGACTACCTCTATATATCTAGAGACATATCAGAGGTGGCACATGGTTTGGAGATCATTCCAATCTCATGGTCCTACCATGACATGGTTACGGTGGATATACAGTGGTTGGGTCTCTCCCCCAAAGGGTCTAAATGGCGATGCAATGAATCCCTTTGGAAGGACCCTGCATTTCACTCTGAAATGAACAGAGAAGTTGCGAATATTTCAAGATTAACGACAACTGGGAGGTGGATAGGAACATTGCTTGGGAGGCGGGGAAGGTCACTTGGTGGGGGATCCTAATTCAGGAAGGGGCCTCTAAAAAGAGGGAAAGGGCATTAGTGGAGCAGAGACAGCGGGAAGAGATACAACACTTGGATGCGAAAGCTCACGACCCTTCAGGGAGTCGGGAGGAGTGCATACAGAAGGTAAGGGTAAAGAGGGAGGAACTGAGACTCTTGGAAGAGGAGAAAGTTATCCGTAGTCTACTTTTCCTGAAACAAAAGTTCTATGAGAAAGGGGACAAAGCAGACTCCCTACTGGCTGCTATGTTGTGGGAACAGCATGCAGAACGGTGGGTTGCAGAAATAGAGGGAAACAACAGGGCTTTGGATCCCATGGCAGATGGAATTTCAGAGGCCTTTGCAGCCTTTTACGTGTAGTGATATGCCTCGTCAGGGAGCCCCAAGGCACTGGACTTTGGCGTTCATAAATTTGCCCAAACTCTGTGAAGAGGAGACCTCAACGCTGGAGGCTCCCATAATGGCAGAGGAAGTCAGAAAGGCAGTGGCAAGGTTACCATTGGGGAAGGCCCGTGGGTTTACTGCAGGATTCTATAAAACATTTTTCCCGCCTTGCTCCCGTTTCTGACTGAATTGTTCAATCACATACTCGAAACGGGCCGGGCCCCCGAATCCTTCGCCAGGGCTCTCATTACAGTGATCCCCAAAGAGGGTAGAGACCCCGGAAGTGCAGAGCGTATTTGTCGATATCATTGCTAAATACGGATGCCAAGATCTGCACTAGGGTGATGGCCATGAGACTTGAGGGGTATTTGCCTAAATTGATTCATTTCGACCAAGTGGGGTTTATTAAGGGCCGTCAGGGGCCTGACACAATGAGGAAGACACTACACCTGATACATGCAGCACACGACATGGGCGGGGACCCGTCGCTTCTCTCAATAGATGCCGAGAAGGTTTTCGATCGGGTGGAGTGGGGTTTTCTCAGGGCGGTCCTTGTAAAATTCGGTATTGGGGAAAGGCTCCTTTGCGGGATCATGGCGGTGTACATATCGCCAATGGCCTCAGTCATGGTGAATGGGGGGGGTTCTCTTGGTGGTTCGCGTTGGGGAGAGGAGCTAAACAGGGGTGTCCCTTTTCTTCTACGTTGTATGTTATGTTGATAGAACCGCTTGCCTAGTGGATCAGGGATGACCGAGGGGAGCGGGGGTATTACATTGGGGGGATGGACCAAAAAGGTAGCTTTATACGCAGACAATATGTTGCTACATGTGAGCGAACCCCTGATTGAGTCTCCATATGGGCTGCATTCCGACTGATCGAACACAATGGCACTATGGGCGGGCTGAAAATTAACAGATCCAAGTCCTTGGATAGGGAGAGAGATGGGGATATTGAGAGGTTCACGCCACTCAGGTTGGAGGTTAGCCTCTCCACATTGAGATACCTAGGTATCAATCTAACAAGGGATCTCGAGAAATTATACAAACCCAATTACCCCCAACTCATGCTTAAAATAAAGGCAGACCTAGTAAAATGGCAAAAACGAACAATTTCATGGTTGTATTGTCTTAATGAATTGAAAATGGTGGTCCTTCCGAGGGTTCTGTATCTATTCCAAAAGCTTCCTATACGGATTCCGGTGGGTTCTTTTGTGAGATACGGGGAGGCTCTTCATAGGTTCCTTTGGCAGGGAAAGAAGACCAGAATCCCCAGGGCAACCTTGACTTTACTGATGGAGAAGGGCAGGGTGGGCCTCCCTGATGTGTGGCTTTATTATAAGGCCACTCAATTTAGAATTCTATCCCTCACCTGCGACCCCGGGCAGATAAACAATGGGTGGCTCTTGATAATTTTCACATGCGCCCTGCATGTGGGGGAATGGCTGTGGGTGCCTAGGAATAAATTGCAGAGGAGACTCGGGGATCACCCCATTCTGGGGGTGATTGTAACGCTACCTGGTATCCACGGGGACATCATTCAGCCGGTCCTGGCCTCTTACGGCCTCAAACCCTTCCCTGGAGGCTATTCGACTGGCGACTGGGCCTGAAACACAGGATTGGTAGAGTTTAATTCCCTATTGTCTCTGTGTGCTTGAACCCCTTCCTCCCCGGGGTCCAACCCTTCCCTTTGATCCACAGCTCACCTTGTTTTCTTGGATGGTGTCCTCTCCCTCCTGCTTTCAGCGCAGGGGCGCGTTGATTGATGCGGGCTCGTTGATGCCTAGTTACTTCACTGGCGAGAGTCCGACTGGTAAGTATAATGAGTCTTTGAACAGTTCTCTAACTTCGTTCCTTTCCTTCTTAGATGATGGTTGGCGTCCGGGGATGGCGGCGTGCTGCTGAGATGAGTGGCGCTGAAGGTGAGTGAGAGCGCGATGCACCCTTTTCGTATTTGGATGCCGTTTATGAAGAACAAATGCGGTGAGTAAGCGCGGTATGTGGCACCTATAGATGTTTCCACTCTAACCTGCAGTGTTTTTTCCCCCTCGCAGATGGGTGAGAAGTTCTGGAGACACAGTTCCCCCAGAGCGGCTGGGATTCAGGTAAGCGTTTGAAGCTCGTACTGTATTTGAAAAAAAATAAGCGAAGAGCTGTAAAATGCTTACTAATGCCTTTTCTCTGTTCTTTTCCTCTTCATTAGGAAGCAGCGTGCCAGGATGGGAATGACACCGCCGAAGATGCCCGCAGAACAGAAGGAGCATTGAATGATCGGCAGTAGGGCTGCAAGGTAAGGCTGTTCCTAACAGTGTTCTTGTTCTTGCAGGAGCTGAGCGCAGAAGAAACATGCAGGCCCACTGGAGACCGATCCAAACACAGTGAGTGTAACCCTGCAGGTGCAGAAAACGCAAAGCATGCTTCTCAGCCTGGCTGTGGCTTAAATAGTCTCTGTGTATCCCAGGTGCCTCTGGGCTGAACCACACCCAAAAGACTAGACCGCACATGCAGTTCTGGGAACCGAAATATGTGGGGGCATCCATCTTATCCCCATCACTGCATTACAAGTCCAATCCCCAATGTTATCCTATGGGTCGGAGTGAGGCTGGTGCCACAAGCGCCAAGTCTGACTCCAAGTGAGTCTTTGGAGGGATGGAGAGGCCCTTGAGGGCCATGTAGGTGATCGTGGCCTGGCTCCAGCCTGACATCTTGGAGGGCTGGGGACAAGAGGGGCATGAATCATGACAGTGATATGGGACATTTGGAGAAATGGGGCAGACATGAAGGGGTTCACCATATGGGTGCTGGGAATGAGAGACATCATAACAAACCCAGAAAGATTTCATACGTGTTTTGAGGCTGGTCTAGAGAGGATAGGACAGCTTTTTAGGGAGGGCACCTTCATCAGCTTTATAGACCTAAAGGAGGCCCTGTGCATAGGTAAAATATCAGTATTCCTGTACTTGCAGCTAAAAGGAGCTCTCATGGAGCCTAATGTCAGGGACAAGACAGGGAGAGATCTCACCCTTTTTGAAAGGTTGTTGGACAGAAGCACCAAAATCAGAGGGTTGATATCAGCCATGTTTGGGGCCCTGGTTGGGGCAGGAGGTGGGTCTACGGAGACCTGGAGAGGGCGATGGGATAGGGATTTAGGGGTTGAAGGACCTCTGGAGCAGACTGTGTAGGGGGGTTAATAAGACGTCATTGTCTTGCCAATATAAGCAGCATTCCATCAAGCTCCTCCAAAGGTGGCAGTTTGACCCGGTCCGACTGTCGAAGATGTTTCCCGCCACAAGTCCTAAGTGTTGGAGGGGCTGTGAGGAGGGAGCTGATTATTGGCATATTTGGTGGGGCTGTCCCTGGATACAGGTCTTCTGGAATGAGGTCCTTGGATGGGTCAGAGAACTGGAAGGAGTACCCAGAGATATGAAACCCCTGCTGGCCTTGGTTGGGATGGAGGAGGTTGACAGAGAGTACTCTAGGCTCCCAAAAATGGCAGGACCCTTACTGCTGGCTGCCAGGGCATGCATAGCTACTAAATGGAAAAACCAACACCCACCTAGCAAACAGGAGTGGTCCAACATGGCCAAGAGCATTTACACCATGGAGAGAATTACAGCAAGGCTTCATGGAAGACCGGGTCCAATGGAAATGGAGTGGCACCCCATCATTGTCAGATATATGAAACTATACCTGTAGACAGGGCCACTCGGGGGTGGGGGGGTTTTTGCCATCCAGGGAAGGGTTAAGGGAAGGAGTGGGAGAAAGGGGGGGCACAAGCGGAGAGTCTTTCCCTTTTGAGAGGTGTCCTGGGAGGAGGGGGGAGAGGAACTAGGGGCCTAAAGCAGATTGTTCAACTGAAGGGAGCTGCTGAACCCAGGTATGGAAGGGATGGGCAGTACCAGGGGGAGGGGGAGGGGAAGGGCGTGGGAGGGAGGGGTGGTGGTGTAAAACAGGGAGTTGGAAGGGGATGGATTACGTTTGTGGTGTGTTTGCTTGTTTTCTTAACATGTATTTTTCTACTGTTGTAAATTTACATCCTTTCGCAAAATAAAATAAAATCAAGTGTGAAAAAAGAGGATGAATACTGCATCTCTCATAGAGGAGTCAGCACATCCCCTTGACAGCCATCTCCTCCCATGTGATCTTCCCTCATGTTACCATCCCCAGGGTTAAGATCACGTATTTGCTGCTTTCTCCTGGCTCTTCATAGGTTCCTTTGGCAGGGAAAGAAGGCCAGAATCCCCAGGGCAACCTTGACTTTACTGATGGAGAAGGGCAGGGTGGGCCTCCCTGATGTGCGGCTTTATTATAAGGCCACTCAATTTAGAATTCTATCCCTCGCCTGCGACCCCGTGCAGATAAACAATGGGTGGCTCTTGATAACTTTCACATGCGCCCTGCTACGGTTGGGGAATGGCTGTGGGTGCCTAGGAATAAATTGCAGAGGAGACTCGGGGATCACCCCATTCTGGGGGTGATTGTAAGGCTACCTGGTATCCACGGGGACGTCATTCAGCCGGTCCTGGCCTCTTACGACCTCAAACCCTTCCCTGGAGGCTATTCGACTGGCGATGGGTCTGAAACACAGGATTGGTAGAGTTTAATTCCCTATTGTCTCTGTGTGCTTGAACCCCTTCCTCCCCGGGGTCCAACCCTTCCCATTGATCCACAGCTCACCTTGTTTTCTTGGATGGTGTCCTCTCCCTCCTGCTTTCAGCGCAGGGGCGCATTGATTGATGCGGGCTCGTTGATGCCTAGTTACTTCACTGGCGAGAGTCCGACTGGTAAGTATAATGAGTCTTTGAACCGTTCTCTAACTTTGTTCCTTTCCTTCTTAGATGATGGCTGGCGTCCGGGGATGGCGGCGTGCTGCTGAGATGAGTGGCGCTGAAGGTGAGTGAGAGCGCGATGCACCCTTTTCGTATTTGGATGCCGTTTATGAAGAACAAATGCGGTGAGTAAGCGCGGTATGTGGCACCTCTAGATGTTTCCACTCTAACCTGGAGTGTTTTTTCCCCCTCGCAGATGGGTGAAAAGTTCCGGAGACACAGTTCCCCCAGAGCGGCTGGGATTCAGGTAAGCGTTTGAAGCTCGAAACTGTAGATGATGGCTGGCGTCCGGGGATGGCGGCGTGCTGCTGAGATGAGTGGCGCTGAAGGTGAGTGAGAGCGCGATGCACCCTTTTCGTATTTGGATGCCGTTTATGAAGAACAAATGCGGTGAGTAAGCGCGGTATGTGGCACCTCTAGATGTTTCCACTCTAACCTGGAGTGTTTTTTCCCCCTCGCAGATGGGTGAAAAGTTCCGGAGACACAGTTCCCCCAGAGCGGCTGGGATTCAGGTAAGCGTTTGAAGCTCGAAACTGTATTTGAAAAAAAATAAGCAAAGAGCTGTAAAATGCTTACTAATGCCTTTTCTCTGCTCTTTTCCTCTTCATTAGGAAGCGGCGTGCCAGGATGGGAATGACACCGCCGAAGATGCCGCAGAACAGAAGGAGCATTGAATGATCGCAGTAGGGCTGCAAGGTAAGGCTGTTCCTAACAGTGTTCTTGTTCTTGCAGGAGCTGAGCGCAGAAGAAACATGCAGGCCCACTGGAGACCGATCCGAACACGGTGAGTGTCACGCTGCAGGTGCAGAAAACGCAAAGCATGCTTCTCAGCCTGGCTGTGGCTTAAATAGTCTCTGGGTATCCCAGGTGCCTCTGGGCTGAACCACACCCAAAAGACTAGACCGCACATGCAGTTCTGGGAACCGAAATATGTTGGGGCATCCATCTTGTCCCCATCAATGCATTACAAGTCCAATCCCCAATGTTATCCTATGGGTGGGAGTGAGTCTGGTGCCACAAGCGCCAAGTGTGACTCCAAGTGAGTCTTTGGAGGGATGGAGAGGCCCTTGAGGGCCATGTAGGTGATCGTGGCCTGGCTCCAGCCTGACATCTTGGAGGGCTGGGGACAAGAGGGGCATGAATCATGACAGTGATATGGGACATTTGGAGAAATGGGGCGGACATGAAGGGGGTCACCATATGGGTGCTGGGAATGAGAGACATCATAACAAACCCAGAAAGATTTCAGACGTGTTTTGAGGCTGGTCTAGAGAGGATAGGACAGCTTTTTAGGGAGGGCACTTTCATCAGCTTTATAGACCTAAAGGAGGCCCTGCGCATAGGTAAAATATCAGTATTCCTGTACTTGCAGCTAAAAGGAGCTCTCATGGAGCCTAATGTCAGGGACAAGACAGGGAGAGATCTCACCCTTTTTGAAAGGTTGTTGGACAGAAGCACCAAAATCAGAGGGTTGATATCAGCCATGTTTGGGGCCCTGGTTGGGGCAGGAGGTGGGTCTACGGAGACCTGGAGAGGGCGATGGGATAGGGATTTAGGGGTTGAAGGACCTCTGGAGCAGACTGTGTAGGGGAGTAAATAAGACGTCATTGTCTTGCCAGTATAAGCAGCATTCCATCAAGCTCCTCCAAAGGTGGCAGTTTGACCCGGTCCGACTGTCGAAGATGTTTCCCGCCACAAGTCCTAAGTGTTGGAGGGGCTGTGAGGAGGGAGCCGATTATTGGCATATGTGGTGGGGCTGTCCCTGGATACAGGTCTTCTGGAATGAGGTCCTTGGATGGATCAGAGAACTGGAAGGAGTACCCAGAGATATGAAACCCCTGCTGGCCTTTGTTGGGATGGAGGAGGTTGACAGAGAGTATTCTAGGCTCCCAAAAATGGCAGGACCCTTACTGCTGGCTGCCAGGGGATGCATAGCTACTAAATGGAAAAACTAACACCCACCTAGCAAACGGGAGTGGTCCAACATGGCCAAGAGCATTTACACCATGGAGAGAATTACAGCAAGGCTTCATGGAAGAACGGGTCCGATGGAAATGGAGTGGCACCCCATCATTGTCAGATATATGAAACCAGACCTGTAGACAGGGCCACTCGGGGGGTGGAGGGGTGGGTGCCATCCAGGGAAGGGGTAAGGGAAGGAGTGGGAGAAAGGGGGGGGCACAAGCGGAGAGTCTTTCTCTTTTGAGAGGTGTCCTGGGAGGAGGGGGAGAGGAACTAGGGGCCTAAAGCAGATTGTTCAACTGAAGGGAGCTGCTGAACCCAGGTATGGAAGGGTGGGCAGTACCAGGGGGAGGGGAAGGGCGTGGGAGGGAGGGGTGGTGGTGTAAAACAGGGAGTTGGAAGGGGATGGATTACGTTTGTGGTGTGTTTGCTTGTTTTCTTAACATGTATTTTTCTATTGTTGTAAATTTACATCCTTTCGCAAAACAAAATAAAATCAAGTGTGAAAAAAGAGGATGAATACTGCATCTCTCATAGAGGAGTCACCACATCCCCTTGACAGCCATCTCCTCCCATGTGATCTTCCCTCATGTTACCATCCCCAGGGTTAGGATCACGTATTTGCTGCTTTCTCCTGGCCGCATGGGAGGAGACTTTAGGCTGGGGTTTAGTGATGACTCCACAGGAATCATCACAGTGTTAAGACCTCTCTGAACAGTATTGAAGTATCTGATCCATTTGTGCTTGATCTGCATCAAGGATTTGTTTCTGTCCCCAGCCCTTTGGTGTGGTTTCACCACCTGTATTATGAATCGGAACAGATCAGTGTTTGTTTCATCTGATTAAAATGCTCGACCAGTGGCTTATCCTGTACTTTGTTTTTAATACATGATGGATGTTCACATATTCTTTGTTGGATCTTGTGAGCCGTTTTCCCAATGTATATTAAACTGCAGGGGCATTTAATTCCATACAACACCCATTTTGTTTTACAGTTCGTGTGGTCTTTCAGCTCCCAATTTAAGCCAATGGATTTCAGGTTCTTCGTCAGGGGGCAAGCCGAGCAAATCCCACACCTAAAGTGTTGCGTGACTGGCGGGAGACCCAATGCATTGGTGGTGATGGGCTCCATTCTGTTCATTCTTTTGAAAGTGTGTACTAGTTTCTGGCAAATATTTGAGGGGCGCTTAAAAGCAAATTGTGGTTCTTAAGATTGAAATCAGCTGTTCTTAGAATATGCCAGTGTTATAGGATGTCTTTTCGGAGTTAGTCACTCATTGAACTATATGTGGTGACAGATGTGATTTGATCCGTCAGTGTCTTTTCTCTCTTGGTGAGGAATATCGTTCTATTGAGATGTTTGCCCTTTTCCTCACTGCCGTAATTAGTCATGTAGGGTTACCTCAAATTCAAAGTCTTTGCTGTGAAATTTCTGCATGTTTATAAAATTCCTTTGCAGTGGCGCAGCTCCTTTTAATCCTAACAAACTGCCCTTTAAACATTTATTGTGAAAACTTGAACAATTCAATAGTGTGTTTTTATCAGTGATTTTCTGAAAAGCAAAGAGTGAATGTCTCCAGATTCTGTTTTGTATAGATGTAAATCTAGGAAGGGAATTGACTGTTGATCCACTGACATAGTGAAGCGCAGATGGGTATCTGTAGAATTACGCCATGTATGGACATTTCTCAGGTGCTCACATGAATCATTCCAGATCCTCCCCATGCCATCTATAAACCTATGCCAGCAAGATATAGATGATCTAAATGGATTAAGCTCTGATTAGATATATTTGGTTTGGAAAGTGGCAACATATAAGGTGGCTATGCCTCATTACGACCCAGGCGGTCCGGAAATAACGGTGGCGGTAAACCCGCCGCCACCGTTGTTTCCGGACCGCCTGAGTCCGACCCCTGCAGGCGGGAGTGGATGTTCCCGCCAGGTCTGACCTGGCGGGTTTAACACCTCCCGCATGCAGGCGGACGAGGAAACACCGGCAGCATTACGAGATGCTGCCGGTGTTTCCATGATCCCCATTTCCATCGAGTCCCATAGGACTCAATGGGAATGGGGATTTACACCATTCCGCCTCCGTGATTCCCGGAAAACCGGGGTTGTAATGCCCCGGTAATTCCGGGAATCACGGAGGCGGAATGGTAATACGAGTCCGGCGTTAACCAGGCGGTTTTACCGCCTCGGTTAACGCCGGACTCGTAATGAGGCCCTATATCTTGTTTACAGGGTGGCATTTGTTGTTGAATTTGGAAATAAAATAGCCGCCCATCTGCCTGCACCACCCTGTGAAGCACTGGAATGAACAGCTCTAGTTCAAGATACAAAAAAGTATTAACTTCATGTGTGAATATCTTTAAAAAAAGGATCATGATTGGAGTAAAACATACATTTTTACCCCAATTGGCCCACAATAAAACGAACATACACATTGTTTATTTCACTAGAGTCACCACCAACATTCTATACCTGGCTTAAGACCAAGCATCTTTTTGTTAAGGTAGTCACACATGGATTTAGCTTGTGGTTTTTTGATCCCTCCCACATGCATACTGATTATTCTGCTGTGTCAAAATAACGTTCAAGTATGAATTTTGCATGAAATACAAAAAATTGGTTAAAAAATCTTTCATGATTCTGGAATGTAATTTATGAATTTGTGCTAAATATTGTCTAAAAGATTTTGACTCACAATTTATTGGCTGCCATATATGTTTTTGATGATTTGTTTGAATCATGTTTGTTCTGGTATTAGTCTGTATTATATATTTATATATATCACTCATTGATTAAATATTTTTTTAATATACAAGGAAGGTGTGTTATAGTTATACCAATTGATTAACTCATTTGTGTCATAGGGGTCCTGTGATAAGGCGGACGACGTAAAGGAAGATCAGAGCAAATTAAAGCCCCTTCCCCTTCTCTGTAGTCATACATCAAGGAAAGGTTAGAGGGGGATGTCATAAATGGTGGGCCAGCTGTACTGTGAATGACACCTACATTAACCAATAAGAAATGTTGGTACTTCCTTCATGAGAGGTACCCTTCTCTAATACTGGTCTCTCTCTGTTTTTGTTTTTGTTCGGTTGGTGTATTTTTTTTGGACTTTTGAAAAGAAGGAGCAAGAAGGTTGAAGCCCTCGAAGAGGAAGGCGTGTATGAATGGGCATATTGACTTTACCTGCGAGAGAAAAGGTTTAGAAGCACCCGTTGTGCATTGCGTTAATAAACAAACCCTGTTAGTTCCGAGGCCGGAGCTGTGAAAGTGAGAGAAAGAGTTTCAGGAAAAGACTTTCGTTCGCTGGCTGGAGGTCGGGAGGCCCGGCTGCCACTAAGGAGACCTCCAACGTGTCCGCGGCTCCACTCCTACCCCCACCCTTGTGTAGAAGGAGCCGCGGCGCAAGCCTTCCTTGCACAAGGCGGTGTGAGGGGAGAGGGCCCGTACGAGGAGGCTGTCTGTCCCTGGGTCCGCGGCTCCACTCCTAGGCCCCACCCTTGAGGAGGAGGAGCTGCGCTGCAAGCCTGCCTTGTATGCAACGGTACGAGGAGAAAGGGCCCGCACGGGACAACCAATCCCCTGCCAGGCAGCTGTAGAAAGAAACAGCTGTTCGTATAAAGATGGGAGGAGGAGGGGAAAGTGAAAAGAGCCCGGAATCCGACGGAACTGTGTCAAGTGGAGTCTGGGAGAAGGCTAACCGTGAAAAATAGAGAAAAGATGCTAAAGGGTCTTGGAGAGAAGGTGAAGGCCGAAAGCTAAAAGGAAGATGTGTCATTGACGAGTGGCCCACAACATCCTGTGATAGTAAATAGTGTGTCCAAGCATAATCTTGGGAACTTTGTTTTGTTTGTGAAATGAACAGCACCTACACACGAAATAAGTCTGCACAGAGTGGAAGGACAGAAAGTGCTGGAGAGACAGTTTTTCCCCGGTGCTTAACCCTCTCTGTAACAGACACAGATGAAAACAAGACAGAAACTGCAATTGAGAAGTTAGTCCAAGTTCTTAAATTAGAGGAACTGTTTGGGAAGCATCTGTACAAGGAAAAGACTCATTAAGAAGTGAGAACCAAAGAAACCAAGTCCACTTCTTCTTGTTCAAGGGATTCAGTTCTTTTGGTTTAAGAAGTTAATTGTGTTCAATAAAGTTCCAGTTTTAAAACACGTCAGTCTTTGAGTGGTCTATCCTTAACCGCTCCTGTAACATTTGGTGGCAGCGGTGTGATTGAGCTCAGGAACTCGACCCACTTTTGAAACATGCGAGAGACGCAGCCACAGAGGACTCGAACGGGAAGACACCCCACTTTATTAAAGACAAAGGTTTATGTTATCATGTATCAGTTGATCCTGACAAAGAAGCAGTCCACCAGTTGTTGGTACCTAGCAAGTATTACCGCCCCGTACTTGAAGTAGCCCATCTTCAGGTAGGCGAGGGTCACCTCGGCGTTGAAAAAACCACACAGAAGATCCTCGCAAGGTTCTATTGGCCGGGTGTGTATGGCCAGGTAGCCTGTTTTTGTCAGCAATGTGTCGAGTGCCAAAAGAAGAATCGAGCAGGTGTCCCCAAGGCACCTCTCCAACCTATGCCATTAATAATAGAACCTTTCCAACAAATTGGAATGGATATCGTGGGACCACTGGATGCCTCGAGTAGAGGACACAAGTATTTGCTGGTAATTGTGGATTACGCAACCAGGTACCCAGAAGCTTATCCCTTGCGCTCCACAACCGCCCAGCAAATATGCAATGTCCTAGTCCCTTTCATTTCAAGAGTGGGCATACCGAAGGAGATAGTCACCGACAGAGGAACTAATTTCATGTAAGCTGTGTTAAAACAAGTATGCAAAACTTTATACATCAACCAGCTTAAGACTGCAGTTTATCATCCCCAGATGGATGGTCTGGTTGAGAGATACAATCAGACGATTAAACAGATGCTAAGGAAAACCATCCAACCAGGAGAGTGAAACTGGGATAGGGTGTTACCATGGATTCTGATGACTCTGAGGAATACTCTGCAGTCCTCTACAGGATTTGCCCCATTTGAACTGTTATTTGTAAGGCCGGTGAGGACTCTGTTGGACATTTTGAAAGAGAGTTGGGAAGAGCAGCCAAATCTGGAGATTACTTTGTCTGAATATGCTTCTCAACTGAAGTCAAGAGTGGAAAAACTTCAGTCAGTGGCACAATTACATCTCCAGCAAGCTGTAGGGAAACAAGAACATTATTACAACCAGAAGTCACAAATACGAAGTTTCCAAGTAGGAGATAGGGTCGTTGTGCTTCTTCCTACGTCTGAAAATAAAATGCTGGCATCTTGGAAAAGTCCATATACAATCGAGGAAGTATTGGGTCCGGTAACCTATAGGGTTCGTCAACCCAAGAGTAAAATCCCTCTTCAGACTTATGTTAATCTGCTGAAGAAATGGAACGAACCAGAAGTAACAGTGGCTATGGTTAATGTCGAAGAAGTTTCAGCAGAATACCTACCGACGACGGAGACACGAGTAGGGAAGGAAGCTCTGAGCATTAACTCAGAATTAGATCCTGCTCAGAAGGCAGAACTTTCTAGGTTGTTGGAGCAATATACGGATATTATTTCTTCGATACCAGGTAAGACTTCACTGACGTGTCACCACATTCAGACTGATCCCAATGCGAAGGTGAGAATCCGTCCATACAGAATTCCTGAAGCCAGATTAAGAGATGTAGAGAAAGAAGTACATGAGATGCTGCGCCTGGTCCTAATAGAACCATCGCACAGTGACTGGTGTTCTCCTTTGGCCCTGGTTCCGAAACCAGACGGGAGCATTCGCTTTGCATAGATTTCAAAAAGCTAAATGAGGTATCCAAGTTTGATGCGTATGCCATGCCTACGATTGACGACCTTCTGGAGAAACTTGGTAAGGCAAAGTTCTTACCAACAATTGACTTAACAAAAGGGTATTGGCAAATACCTCTGTTTTCTCCAGATAAAGAAAAATGGCTTTTGCTTCTCCAGGTGGCTTGTTCCAATTTACTGTCCTTCCCTTTGGCCTCCATGGTGCTCCGGCCACTTTCCAAAGGTTGATGAACTACTTAATAAAAGGCCATGAAAGTTATGTAGGTGCATATTTGGACGGCATTGTGGTGTACAGCCAAAGTTGGTCGGATCATGTGAAACATCTAGCAGCAATTTTTCAATCCTTGGAAAAGGCAGGGTTACACATAAACCCTAAAAAAACAAACCTGGCTAATTCATATACCAAGTATCTAGGGTATTTTATTGGCCAGGGAACCATCAGGCCGCAACAGGAAAAGATGGAGGCCATACGTCAACTACAGTTTCCAGCAACTACCAGGCAGGTTAGGGCCTTCCTTGGTTTCGTGGGATACTACCGACGGTTTATACCACATTTTTCAACCATAGCAACACCTCTGACACATTTTTTGAAGTCAGACGCTCCAGCAAAGTCTGAATGGAGAAATGTTCAAACAGAGAAAGCATTTGTCGTCCTCAAGAGGGTACTGTCGGACAGGGCCATTCTTCACTGCCCTGATTTTAAAATGCCTTTTTATCTACACACGGACGCGTCTGGGTCAGGACTCGGGGCTGTACTCTTTGAGAACAAGGGAGAGGAGGAGAAGCCTATTCTATTTATTAGTAGAAAATTGTTACCACATGAGATGAGATATGCCACGATTGAGAAAGAGTGCTTGGCCATAAAGTGGGCAGTTGAGTCTCTGAGATACTATCTGTTGGGGAGAAACTTTACTTTGGTTACTGATCACGCTCCGTTAGTGTTATTATCCAGGAATAAGGAAACAAATTCCTGAGTGCTGAGGTGGTTCTTGTCATTGCAACCTTATTCGTTCCAGACCATTCATCAACCCGGTCGAAAGATGACACAAGCTGACTTCTTTTCCAGAATACATGCCCTTCCTGAATGTAAGGCCCTAAGGGGGAGGATCTGTGATAAGGCGGAAGAAGTAAAGGAAGATCAGAGCCACTTAAAGCACCTTCCCCTTCTCTGTAGTCATACATCAAGGAAAGGTTAGAGGGTGATGTCATAAAGGGTGGCCCAGCTGTACTGTGAATGACGCCTGCATGAACCAATAAGAAATGTTGGTACTTCCTTCATGAGAGGTACTCTTCTCTAATACTGGTCTCTCTCTGTTTTTGTTCGGTTGGTGTATTGTTTTGGGACTTTTGAAAAGAAGGAGCAAGAAGGTTGGAGACCAGAAGAGGAAGGCGTCTATGAATGGGCATATTGACTTCACCTGCGAGAGAAAAGGTTTAGAAGCACCCGTTGTGCATTGCGTTAATAAACCAAACCCTGTTAGTTCCGAGGTCGGAGCTATGCAAGTGAGAGAAAGAGTTTCAGGAAAAGACTTTTGTTCGCTGGCTGGAGGGCGGGAGGCCCGGCTGCCACTAAGGAGACCTCCAACGGGTCCGCGGCTCCACTCCTAGCCCTCACCCTTGAGGAGGAGGAGCCACGGCGCAAGCCTGCCTCGTATGCAACGGTACGAGGAGAAGGGGCCCGCATGAGACAACCAATCCCTTGCCAGGCAGCTGTAGAAAGAAACAGCTGTTCGTATAAAGATCGGAGGAGGAGGGGAAAGTGAAAAGAGCCCGGAATCCGACGGAACTGTGTCAAGTGGAGTCTGGGAGAAGGCTAACCGTGAAAAATAGAGAAAAGATGCTAAAGGGTCTTGGAGAGAAGGTGAAGGCCGAAAGCTAAAAGGAAGATGTGTCATTGATGAGTGGCCCACAACATCCTGTGGTAGTAGATAGTGTGTCCAAGCATAATCTTGGGAACTTTGTTTTGTTTGTGAAATGAACGGCACCTACACACGAAATAAGTCTGCACAGAGTGGAAGGACAGAAAGTGCTGGAGAGACAGTTTTTCCCCGGTGCTTAACCCTCTCTGTAACAGACCCAGATGAAAACAAGCCAGAAACTGCAATTGAGAAGTTAGTCCAAGTTCTTAAATTAGAGGAACTGTTTGGGAAGCATCTGTACAAGGAAAAGATTCAGTAAGAAGTGAGGACCAAAGAAACCAAGTCCACTTCTTCTTGTTCAAGGGATTCAGTTCTTTTAGTTCAAGAAGTTAATTGTGTTCAATAAAGTTCCAGTTTTAAAACACCTCTGTCTTTGAGTGGTCTATCCTTAACCACACCCCTAACAGGTCCCTTTCTTGTCTTATGGCTTCTATCTCGTCAATGTAAATGGGATTGGGATCCCTGTCAGGCAATGGATCTGTCACTCTTCCGAGTTGTCAATAAAGTGGATTTCTGTGTCGGTTTTGCTAAAGCAAGCAAAGATTTTGCAGTGAGGAAACTCAGGTTTGTTTAGAAAATGTGCTATCCATAGCAGGCTGAAAAGGTTGATGCACCCACTTTGTCCTTTGACTCCTATCAGTGTGGTCCCTTCATCCAAACATGTTGCTGAACCTCCAGACCCAGGAACATGCCCCAGGTGGCTGATTCGATGTGCATGGCAGCTGTTTCCAGCATGCTGTGGGATTTTGACGTGCCTTGGATCGAAAAGTCAGGAACTGTTCTTGGTGGTCTACTGGGAGATAAAGGGTTATGGTCATTGCACAGAATTATTACCGACGACAGACAATTCCATCTAAAAAAAAGTATCGAAAAAAATTGCAGCAAAAGCATTTTTTTATTTTTATTTTATATTTAAATGGGGGGGTTCCCCCAACCTCCTGTTGATTTTACCCTTTAAAACCCATTTAAATTAAACTAAATCCTTTACCTTTAAAAATATGCATTCAATGTTTTTTTTCGATACAGTTTGTTAGATGGAAAGGTATTCGATGGTATTACTTTCCATGCAATGACCAGATATCGAGATAAAGTGAAACATCTTCAATCTCCATGCATAATATTTCTTTTGCAGACTGCAATGATGGTTTCAGCTTTTGCCTACCACAAGTGTACAGTGCTATTTAAGTAGACTTTAGCTCAGGGGCAATGGTTTGTCTTGGAAGCAAGACAACGCAGAGCAAAACAGGTCTGAATTTCCATTCCTGGGTTAGAGACTGGTCTCCAGCATTAGGCCTGTAATTAAAGATTAATTAATGAATTCGATGTTCTTATCACAGGCGTTAAGTGCATTCTCCTTGATAATCAAAGATGTTAAGGAGGGTTGAGACAAAGAAGAGGAAGGAGGCCTGCACTGGTCCATCGCCATCAAAGCCACTGCAGACTTGTGCTAGCAAATCAGAGGCCAGCCTGCTTTTCCACCAGTGGTGCACATAATTTAATATCATATGAGCTACTGACTGGGAAGTCTCCCAGACCTTTATAGTTTGTCTCATCGCATCCTGCTGCTTTGGAATCCCCAACTATTCACCCCTCTCGTGAACCGGCAAAGGTGCAAAGTGAAGCACTAGAACTTTCATACTGCACAGGACCCTCTCATGGAGGCGTTAATGAATGAGTGCTCTCCTTCTACATATTCTTGCACTGTCGCACAAGCATCTCCCTAAGTTATTGGGGGTGAGTAGAGGGGCCTGAGAGGATTTTTCCAGGCGATGAGTCCCTAGTGGAGTTAATGTCAGAGACGTAAATGGCAAAGGAGAAGGTTGAGCACGCACCTTTCGAGGTGAAAGGAGCTGGAGCTGAAGGAGGCTTCTCCAAAATGAATTCAATGATGATATCATTCAAGAAAAAGGGCATTATTATGGGTGAAGTCATGAAAATGTGGAATTGTAAAAAGCAACGTTTCCCCTTGCGCTCCATGAGGCATCCTTTCCTTGGCAGTGGGAATATTACCAGACGGACAGCAGGGCATGAGTAAAGACCAGGGAAGCCAATGAAGGTAGGTGCAAAAAGGGTCTGCAAGCCAATCCTACAAGGACTGTTGAGACAGCAAAATAGTTATCTCCCTTATTAAGGGTGGGATACAACTCCATGCTAGGCTGCAGCCCAGGCCTTCATGGCAGGAAGAAGCCACAGCCCCTCTACCTTTGGCATTTTTGAAGAAGTGTCCCCAAGAGATTCTGACCCTGAAGAAGATGGGTGTTTGGAAGTAGCCCTTTGATTTATGTTATGACGAATGAGTCCTTACGGGCCTCATTAGGAGTTTGCCGGTCGCCGGTCCGGAAACAAGGGTGCCGGTATGCTCACCAGCACCCTGGTTTCCGGATCGAACAGAAAATATATATATATATATACGATGTTGTTGTGTGAAGCACAGCTGTCTCACAGAGATCCAGTCTCAGCCAGCGCAGAGAATTGGATTGATGGTTGTGCATAGAGGATGTACGAAGAAGGCCCAGCGGTAAGGTCACAGTCAATGTTGCTGCACAATACTCACCAGTCCTACCCCCCACTGGGGATAGAGGAAAGGGGAAGGGGCCTAGCAGTACAACACTCAATCCTTCGGTACTTCCAATTCCTTTTTGCTAGTCAACTCCCAGATCAATAGTCCAAGGTTAAGAGGGATATTTTGCTGAGCGATAAATCGTCGAATTTGATTTTATCAAACTTCTTTAAACACATTTTGCACCTAAATATATGTTGGGGGTAGGTTTTCGGTAATAACTAATGTGGGGGGGGGGGCTAATGGGGAAGGGGATGCAGGGATCTCTCCCATGCATATATTTTCAGCAAAATCTACCCCAAAAAAGAAAAATCAGATCAAATCTAATTTCTTTCTTTTTGGAATTACCTTCTGGAACTTAACATCTACTATATTAAGATGGCCAACACTATCAGTTCAAAAAGGCAAAAACACAATGCTTCTTTTAAAGACAATTCTTTCTCTGTGTCTTTTGACGGACATCATCCTGGAGCCTGTTTGGTTGTTTGATGGGCAGCTTACAATTACAGTTCACAAATATAATATGTAAATATTATTTTATAAAATTCCAGGAGAGTAGCGAAGTTAATGCAAAAAGAAGTCTCAAGTTCAGGAAGACGAGTTTCAGACAATTGTTGCAGTAAACCTAAATTCCATTTGGGGCATACCCCTACTCTTATGTAGGCACATCTTATGTAGGCAAAATAGGATGAACATCAAGCTAAGGGGGACTGGCCTAGCCAAAGCAACATCTCAGGAACTTGCCAATAATAGGAGATATATGTAAATGAACATTGTTTACAATATTATGTTGGCTGGCCAGAGTTTCCTTTCCCTATGCAAGATGAAGCAAACTGCACACATTTGGCAATCACTAACTGACATTATCAGGTTTAGTCTAGATTAAGGACTAAAACATCCCTAGTTCTGCTTGCACCCAATCACAAGTATGTTTGGAACCTCATAAAGCGCCTTGAGGCCATACAAATTGGGAAAGGACGCTATATAAATGACCAATACAATACAATCAATCCTGTAGCTTTTTGTAAACAGCAGACCACCCAGTAGCACTGCATTAGCCCCTTTACTACACATTTAGGCTTCACACAGCTACCCTCATTACAGTAAAGTCGTAGCTTAAGCAAAAAGAGAGAAGGGAATTTGGAGGTGTTAACTTTTGGAGAGAGTGCTAAATAAAGGTGAACACCAGAAAGGCTGAGCACATGAATCACGAGGGGCCCTGCCCTCACAATACCTGTGGAACCCCAAAAATAAACAAGCAGAGAAGGGGCTTCCTGAATCATGCTGGCACACCTGTGTTTGGGTGTGTGTGTTTGTGTGTCTGTGTTTGTGTTTGTTTTGCTGGGCAAGAAGGCACACAACCCACCATAGAAGCGTATTACAGTGGGAATGCTGGCACCTAGTGTGGTTATGACATCCTGAAAGTGCAAAAGTGTGTTACAGTAGCATTGATGGATGGCAAATATTGTGGGCGCAGCACCATGACAGCATTTTTCAGCGGGAATGTTGGGCTTACAATATGGGCACAGCATCATGAAAATATATTACAGTGGCAATGCTGCCATATATTATGGGTTTTAAGAAAAGAGTGGAGTCAACAGCTACCCTGGTCATTGACGCTTTGGTAGGATTCTTTTTTGAGAAGCAATGGAGCTAAATTAGCACATATCTATTAGCTCTTAACATGAACATAAATAAGTTAGATCCTTTTTCAAACATAAAAAGTTGAGATTTATTAAATTTTCAAGAGTAAATATTTTTAAAAACGAAATATGCCATCCTCGGCACAGAAAAACAGTTTTTATACAAGGTTATGCAATGATTGTGCATACAGGTGGGTTAGTACATCAATAGTGACTGTAATTACATGTACTGCTAGTGTTGCGGCAGTACGTAAAAATTGTCGACACACACAGAGTTCGGGTGTTTCTAGTTCGGTGAGTAGATGGAGCGGCCAGCGGTCGAAAGTGTGGAACCTGCTGGTGGATGCACCAGACTGTCTTCAGGACTGGGGGAACCTTTGAGCACAGGAGTGCTTGTTAAGTGCCAGGCACCTGAAATTGGTGAGACAAAGGATGGAGTGTTATAAGGGAAGATTTAAAAACATGGGGTGTTCAGAGGCAGAGACTGCGAAAAAAGACCTACCTAATGTAGTTGGAGCGTCATGGCTTGCGTGGTTTGATAGGGGCTAAATTCTGGGTAAGTCGCTGGCGAATAGTTAAGTCCAAAAATTGGACCGACGCTCTCTGAAACAATTTGGAAAACCGAGTTGGTTGGGATGTAATGAATTACAATGAGCAATACAGGCAATGGTGGTAGGTAAACAGTTACCTGGTCTGGTCAGAAAATTGAGCCCCAGGTGGTTCTAGATGAGAAGATGTCTCTATCTAGGGCGTCGGGTAAAGCCGCGGTCTGTTGTAGACAAAAGAGAGAAGGGGAGTTGGCCATTAGGCAGCTAGTTGCAGAGGTAAGAAGTGATTAGTGAGGCGTACTGGTGCAAGTGTCGAGATGTCATGCAGTTCGTGCACACTTGTAAAATCAATATCGAGTGCCTGTGATCAAGGTAGTTGCCTGGGTAATGGTAAGGCATACTGGTGCAGGCATCAAAAATCTTGGTGCTAGTGTCCAGCGGTCTAGTCAATATCGAGTGTCTGTGGTCGACTCGTTTGTGATTGTGGTTGTTATTTTATTATTGTTGCGGCTTGAATGTGAGACTAAGAAAACAACAAGAGGCCAGTGCCCATGTAGATGCAAGTTACGGTTTTAAAGGAAGAAAAATTGAAGACCGGTGTCCACTGGGGTTTGGGGCTCTCGTGATGTAGATGCAGTGGGTAGTGGCAAACAGCTTGCAGGAACGCTAAGGCTGGTGGTACCCATGCGTTAGTGGAAAAGGGAGTGGTCTGAAGCAAAGCTTACCTCTGCAGTCGAGCTGTGTCGGCAACTGACGGAGGTGTTTGATACACGCGCATGCGTATATAGATCGAATTAGTTAAAGGCGCGCTCATGTTGTGCATGCGTGGAGCGGGTACTGTTACTGTATCCGCGCATGCTCGTTGTGGGGAAACAGGACTAGTAGTCTTAGGGATCGCCGGTAAACCTCGAGGGCATCGGGCAATGGGGCACATAAAATGCGGTAAGTGTCCATGACGATCTGTATCAAAAACATATAATAAATAAATCAAATGGTGATGTGACAATGCAAAAACAAGCTGCAGGTCCATACACTTCTTGGTTTGTAGTAACTGTGGTTTCTGAGAAAGACCTATTAGACATTTCTAAGGTACCTTGAACACAGCATGAAGGAACAGGAAATTATAAGTACTTCAAACATAAATTTGCATGTGATTATTGTGGCATACAGGCAACATGCCAAACAGTGGTCCAGGAGCTTTTTGGACGAACAGATTTAATTTTATAAATACTTCAAACATAAAGTTGCATATGATGCATACAGGCAACATGTCAGAAAAGTGGTCCAATGGGTCCTGTATGTACATGCATTTGCTGGTTCATAATAAAGTAAGTTCTCAGCAAGAAGAACACTATAGACTTTTCAAAGAGAGCATTGAAAAACAGACGTTTCTGCTAATCAAGGATGGTATGTAGATCTGTAGGTGGTTATGCCTTAGATGGGAGCGGGTCTGGGAAGGCTGATCGTCTGGACAAAACTCAGGTGGGAGCTATACACGGCCCTTAAGTGAGGAAACTGAATCATTTGTTAAAGAAAAGGTTCTACTCGATGGATATGTTTAGACCGTTTTTGACAGAGTCAAGGCGGTATATCCATTTCTGCTCAAGTTTTCGGAGTGCCAGATCGCGATCACCTCCGTGGAAAGGATTGTTGACGGTCTGCAAGATGACCCAGAAAATATCGTTATGGCTGTGTTTTTTCAGCTTGAAGTGAGCTAATGGGGGTTTGTCCTCGACGAGATTCTTGACACATGAGTGGTGTTTACAGATTCGTTGTTTAATTTCTCTTTTACATTTACCGATGTAAATCAGGTCGCAGGGACATTTGATGGCATATATTGACCATTTTGTTTTGCAGTTGCTGAAGTTAGGAAATGTCCATCTGGTCTCTTTTAAGTCGATGTGTTTGATGTTTTTGGTTAAGCAGCACACTGAGCAGTTGCTGCATTTGATGTTGCCTTTTACGAGGGGGAGATCCCACAGCGTGGTCTGCCTTGTCTTTTCTTTTGTTTTGTCTTCATATGTGTGCACTAGGCAATATTTTAGATTTCTATTGGGTTTAAATGCAAATCTGGGTCTTTCTGGTTTAAAGATATCTGTGTTCAATTTATACCAGTGGCTGAGAATGCTCTTCTTGATACAGTTGCTAAAGGTCGTGAAGGTGGTTACGCATGTCATCCTTGTTGTTTGTATTTCTTTGGCTGTTGGAGTGAGGCACTGTTCTCTGTCAGTGTGTTTTCCTCTTCTGCGAGCTTGACGTATAACGTGACCGGGGTATCCTCGTTCTTTAAGACGTATGCTGAGATCGCTACTCGTGGAGTCATATTCGTTGTTGGTGCTGCAGTTGCTTCGTAGTCTAAGGAACTGACCGAAGGGTAGGTTCATCTTTAGGCCTTTAGGGTGGAAGCTGCTGTAGTCCAGAAGGGTGTTCTTGGATATGGGTTTCCTGTATAGGGTTGTGGCTAGACCGTTGTTAGGGTCTTTGTAAATGTGAAGATCTTGGTTTTGCTCGAAGGTGAATTGGATACAGGGATTGCGTTTGTTGAGCCAGTCTACAAAAATTAGCAGTTGATCATACGTATCCTTCTAAGTCATAAAGACATCGTCGATGTATCTACACCAACAACCAATAGTTTTTGAAGGGATTGGAGGTATGGTAAATGGAATGCTGTTCAAAAGAGTCCATAAAAAGATTTGCCACGTCTGGGGCGAAAGTTGCCCCCATGCTCGTACCGTGACACTGCTGGTAAAAGGTTTCTTCAAAAATGAAGTTGTTTTCTGTTAATGCTATCCTTGTGCATTCTAGCAGAAAAGAGGTGGGTGGGTCTAGGCGGGTTCTTTTATCCAAGTAGGTTGCCAAGACTTCTATACATTCCATTTGTGGAATGCTAGTGTAGAGTGACTCTATGTCAAGGATCACTAGTAGATCATTGCTGTCCACAGTTAGGGTTCTTAGCTTTTTAATCATTGCAGTAGTGTCTTGTATGTAAGATGGCATAAGTGTTACGCTCACCTGATTCCCACGGGGGCGTCGATCTGGACTGGCCCGCTGTTGCTTCCACCAGAGTAACACGTAGAGCCGAGATGACAGACTGGACAGACCTACTTAGCTTCGTTTGTTGGGCTCGTACGAATATCTTTCTGCAATGGAGAAAGGGAATTAACCTCCCGTAATCTGAGCGTTAACCCGCCTTCCCACTCCCCTTGTCTGCCCACAGAACACTCCAGAAGTCCCCTCTTAATCTCACCTGAAGATTTGGAAAGATGAGCTCTCCATCCTGCGTCGAGCGCAGGGGCGCGTAGACAACCAGTTACTTCACTGGCGTGGAGGAATTGGTGAGTTCCAGTATTGACTCTAAAGTCCAATTGTTCGTAAGAGTTCAAAAGTCTGATCTTCACTCTGCCAGATTCCTTGCAGGTTGCAGATTTAAACCACCAGAAGAGTTCCAGGTGGCAATTGGTACGATCCTGGTAAGTCTATTGTGGTTCTCCCCTTTGGGGCCGGGGTACAGCGATGATGCAGAATTAACTGCGCCGACCCGAAATGAGGTGAGTACCCCCCCTGTGGTAAATCAGGTAAGTCTTTGGGGTTAGGTTGTATTGTCCTTGTTTTCCCCTTAGGGGCCGGGGTACAGCGATGATGCAGAATTAACTGCGCCGACCCGAAATGAGGTGAGTACCCCCCCTGTGGTAAATCAGGTAAGTCTTTGGGGTTAGGTTGTATTGTCCTTGTTTTCCCCTTAGGGGCCGGGGTGCGACGGTGATGCAGAATTGACTGTGCCGACCCGAGATGAGGTGAGTACCCCCTGTGGTAATCAGGTAAGTCTTTGGGGTGGTTTGTGTTGCCCTTGCTCACCTATTTGTTCTTGTCGCCCCCAGGTGTTGAAGAATGGCCTGGAGATGCTGGGTTCGCGATGGAGTAAAGGAATGCAGCCCCGGATGGTGAGTTCAGCGCGGCGCTGCGGGGTGCGTGGCAATGCACCTGTGAAGGGTTCTCTCTTCCAGATCGACGATGTGCTGGATCAAGGATTCAGGTAAGGGTTTTGTTCTGACCTCTTCTCCTTCTCCTTTTCTTATTCCAGGTGTTCCAGGGCTGAAGCGGGCGTGGCTGAAGACTGGAGCTGCTGAAGACACGGTGAGCATTACGCTGCAGCAAGCAGAATAACGCGAAGCACGTGTGGCTGTCCGGGTGTGGCTTAAATAGCCTTGGAAGAAGTCCCAGGTAAGTATTCTTCCACAGCCCCACCCGAGAGGAAAGGAGTCCCTGAGGTAAAATAGTCCCTCTAAGCCTCATTTGGCTTGTAGCTTCGTGCAGCAAGGTCTGCATCAGGTAGGTATGCAGCATGGTCTGCATCAGGTAAGTTTTCTGTAATGAGCCTGGCGCCCATGGCGCCAGGACTGACTTTATTCTTATGAGCCTGGTGCCACAGGCGCCAGTACTGTAGCCAAACAGCCCCTAACTGGGGTTTTTGGGCATGCTTCAAGTGGCATGATGCCTGCTTATGGGGTTGCTGGGCCTGGTCTGGCTTTCCGGGGGCAGGCATCGTGACAATAAGGCTGATGAAAGGTCTTAAGAAATGATCGATGTAGATTGATAAAGGTTCCAATATTGAGGTTCTCCCCTTTGGGGCCGGGGTACAGCGATGATGCAGAATTAACTGCGCCGACCCGAAATGAGGTGAGTACCCCCCCTGTGGTAAATCAGGTAAGTCTTTGGGGTTAGGTTGTATTGTCCTTGTTTTCCCCTTAGGGGCCGGGGTGCGGCGGTGATGCTGAATTGACTGCGCCAACCCGAGATGAGGTGAGTACCCCCCTGTGGTAATCAGGTAAATCTTTGGGGGTGGTTTGTATTATCCTTGTTTTCCCCTTAGGGGCCGGGGTGCGACGGTGATGCAGAATTGACTGTGCCGACCCGAGATGAGGTGAGTACCCCCTGTGGTAATCAGGTAAGTCTTTGGGGTGGTTTGTGTTGCCCTTGCTCACCTATTTGTTCTTGTCGCCCCCAGGTGTTGAAGAATGGCCTGGAGATGCTGGGTTCGCGATGGAGTAAAGGAATGCAGCCCCGGATGGTGAGTTCAGCGCGGCGCTGCGAGGTGCGTGGCAATGCACCTGTGAAGGGTTCTCTCTTCCAGATCGACGATGTGCTGGATCAAGGATTCAGGTAAGGGTTTTGTTCTGACCTCTGATGAAAGGTCTTAAGAAATGATCGATGTAGATTGATAAAGGTTCCAATATTGAGCCGATCCCGGCTACTATTGGTCGTCCTGATGGGTTCTCTGTGTTTTTGTGTATTTTTGGGAGCAGGTAGAAGGCTGGAATAATCGGATGATGGTTAACCAGGAATGCCTTTTCATCTTCGTCTATCCAACCCTCTTGCCAGGCATGGCACATTAGGCTTTCGATTTCGGCCAGTAATCTGGTGGTTGGATTGGCAGGAATCTGTCTGTAAAACTTTGTGTTGGACAGTTGTCTGGTCACTTCGTTGTTATAGAGGAGGCGACTCCAGAGGACAATGCCTCCCCCTTTGTCAGCTGGGTTGATCAAGAAGTTGTGATCTCCTTCTAGTGATTTGAGTGCCTCGCGTTGTGATTTAGTAAGATTGTCTTTATAGTGAATAGTATTGTCTATCTGAACATTTTTCGCATCTTCAGTAAAATGCGATTTTCAAAGCTGAGGATCTCCGGACATACCATCGATGTCAGAGGTGTAAAGGATGACGGAAGTTTTAGACCTGTTGTTTCTGGTGGATCTTTTTCTGGGCTGTCCCTGAAGAAATAGCGGAGGCGGATGGTTCTGAAACATTTTCTTAGTTCTACTTCTGTGCTGAACTGGTCAAGTTTTGTGTTTGGTATAAAGCTGAGACCTTTACTGAGAAGGTTGATTTCGTCTGTATGCATCATATGCAACTTTATGTTTGAAGTATTTATCGAATTAAATCTGTTCATCCAAAAAAACCCTGGTCCACTGTTTGGCATGTTGCCTGTATGCCACAATAATCACATGCAAATTTATGTTTGAAGTACTTATAATTTCCTGTTCCTTCATGCTGTGTTCAAAGTACCTTAAAAATGTCTAAAAGGTCTTTCTCAGAAACCACAGTTACTACAAACCAAGAAGTGTATGGACCTGCAGCTTGTTTTTACATTGTCACATCACCATTTGATTTATTTATTATATGTTTTGATACAGATCGTCATGGACACTTACCACATTTTACGTGCCCCATTCCCCGATACCCTCGAGGTTTACCAGCGATCCCTAAGACTACTAGTCCTGTTTCCCCACAACGAGCATGCACAGATACAGTAACACTACCCGCTCCACGCATGCGCTACATGAGCGCGCCTTTAACTAATTCGATCTATATACGCATGCGCACGTATCAAACAGCTCTGTCAGTCGCCGAAACAGCTCGAATGCAGAGGTAAGCTTTACTTCAGACCGCTCCCTTTTCCACTATCGCATGTGAACCACCAGCCTTAGCGTTCCTGAAAGCTGTTTGCCACTACCCACTGCGTCTACATCACGAGAGCCCCAAACCCCACGGGACACCGGTCTTCGATTTTTCTTCCTTTAAAACCGTAACTTGCATCTACACGGGCACCGGCCTCTTGTTGTTTTCTTAGTGTTACATTCAAGCCACATCAATAAATAATAATAAAATAACAACCACAATCACAAACAACGAGTCGACCACAGACACTTGATATTGACTAGACCGCTGGACACTAGCACCAAGATTTTTGATGCCTGCACCAATATGCCTTACCATTACCCAGGCATCTACCTTCATCACAGGCACTCGATATTGATTTTACAAGTGTGCACCAACAGCATGACATCTTGACGCTTGCACCAGTACGCCTCACTAATCACTTCTTACCTCTGCAACTAGCTGCCTAATGGCCAACTCCCCTTCTCCCTTTTGTCTACAACAGACCGCGGCTTTACCCCGTACCCTAGATAGAGACATCTTCTCATCTAGAACCACCTGGGACTCAATTTTCTGACCAGACCAGGTAACTGTTTACCTACCACCATGCCTGTATTGCTCATTTTAATTCATTACATCCCAACCAACTCGGTTTTCCAAATTGTTTCAGAGACCGTCGGTCCATTTTTTGGATTTAACTATTCACCAGCGACTTACCCAGAATCTGGCCCCTATCAAACCACGCAAGCCATGATGCTCCAACTACCCTAGGTAGGTCTTTTTTCGCAGTGTCTCTCTCTGAACACCCCATGTTTTTAAATCTTCCCTTATAACACTCCATCCTTTGTCTCACCAATTTCAGGTGCCTGGCACTTAACAAGCACTCCTGTGCTCAAAAGTTCCCCCAGTCCTGAAGACAGTCGGGTGCATCCACCAGCAGGTTCCACACTTTGGACCGCTGGCCGCTCCATCTACTCACCGAACTAGAAACAACTGAATTCTGTGTGTGTTGACAATTTTTACGTACTGCTGCAACACTAGCAGTACATGTAATTACAGTCACTATTGATGTACTAACCCACCTGTATGCACAATCATTGCATAACCTTGTGTAAAAAATGTTTTTCTGTGCCGAGGATGGCATATTTCGTTTTTAAAAATATTTACTCTTGAAAATTTAATAAATCTCAACTTTTTATGTTTGAAAAAGGATCTAACTTCGTTGTGTTCATGTTAAGAGCTAATAGATATGTGCTAATTTAGCTCCACTGCTTCTCAAAAAAGAATCCTACCAAAGCGTCAATGACCAGGGTAGCTGTTGACTCCACTCTTTTCTTAAAACTTTCGCCTTACCCTCTGGAGTCAAGCCCCCTTATAAAAAAAGAGGGTTCCTTGCTTTACCTTATACATATATTATGGGTGCCATCTGCAAAATAAAGGAGATTTAGAATTCATCTTAATCACTGGTGTTGCTCTGGGCAACCCTCCAGACCATTGTTCTTTGCCTGCCAACCCATTACAGAAAGGGGGCAGATCATATTCAAATAGGCCGCTTGGTCCCATTCCAAAAGAGGCAGTCCAGCCAGAACTGCTTGGGCACACTCCTTCAACATGAGACCACAAGCAACCCCAGCCACGTTTCGGCCTCATTCGGCATCATCAGTGAGGTGCAGCTTGGGTCTCTAGGCCCAGAAAGCACAAGACCCAAGTCGAGGCATACCCATCCCACTCGGGGTAATATTTGCAAAAGAACAGAGGTGATTGCTGGAAGGTTCAAAATTACATTTTAACCACTTGTGTCACTCTATGCAACCCCACCAGATCATGGTTCTTTGCCTGCCAAGCCATGACAGAAAGAGGAAAGACCATATGCAAATCAGGCTTGATCCCACCCCAAAAGGGGCAGTCCAGCCCAAACTGCTTGGTCACATGCCTTCTGCACGAGACCGCAAGCAATCCCAGACATGTTTGAGCCTCATTCAGCATCATTAGTGAGATGTAACTTGAGTCTCTAGGTCCTGCAGGCACGGGACCCATGTCTGGGCATACCCGCCCCACTCAGGGTGGCGTAACCAAGAACAAAGGAGGTAATGGCTGGAAGTTTTAGTTAATTTTAACCACTGGCATCCCTCTGGGCAACCCTTCAGATCATTGTTCTTTGCTGACAAAGCCATTACAGAAAATTGGAAATATCATATGAAAATCAGGCTTGAACCCACCCCAAAAGGGGCAGTCCAGCCCAAATTGCTTGCTCACATTCCTTCTGCACTACACCACAAGCAACCACAGACATGTTTCAGCCTCATTGGGCTTCATCAAGGAGGTGTAGCTTATATTGTGGATGCAGCATTATTGAAATGTTTTACAATGGGAATGCTGATATATATTGTTCATTTGTTTATTTGTATATTTGTATGTTGGTATATACCGTAGGCAACATCATGAAAATATTTTACTGTGGCAATGCTGGTATATATTGTGGCAGCAGAATCATAAAAGGTATCAATGCTGGCTGGCATATATTGTAGACACAGGCATCAAGAAAATGTAGTTGAAGAATATGATGCTGTATATACCCGGACATCTACTGGATATTTTCATGCATTACCTAACAGAACCAATTGAAAATTGTATGTACTTTTACCCTAATCTTCGCAAAACGTGTGCTGTAAGATGCAGCATTTCAATCCAATATTTTAAAACCTACATGAGTGTACATGAGTGTATTAATTCAATCAACCTCAAACAGTCATTAGGTGAATTAGTAAAACATGACTTCACAGATATATATTCCATGATGAATGTGAAAGCTCCCCTCAATAAGAAAGTTATTAGAACCAATAACAAGAACAAAAAATGGTACAATCCACATCTTAAATTAATCAAAAACAATATTACAGCCCTAGAACGAGCCTGGCAGAAGGATCCTTCTCCCGCAAACAATTTGGGCCTCATTAAAAGTTTGGCAGTGCGGGAAAAGTGTTGGTAATTATGTTACCGCCACATTTCCTGTGTGTGTGGGTTGACTGATTTACCTCTAGCTCAGGCCCCAACCGGCAAAAAGAAGCCAGTATTACCGGCACCAGTGTTAACGGTGTCGGTAATACCAGAAATCCCCTATGGATTCCTGTGGACTCCATGGAATGGGAATTTATCTACCATTGCAGGCACCCGTAATATCCTGGAAATTCCAGGATACCAGGTGACGGTAACGGTGGGTTATCTTAGCTTATAATGACCCACTTTATCTCTGAAGATTAAAAATAAGGAATATAAAATAGCAATCTTTGAGGCCAAACATACACTTTATGGGAATCAAATTGATGGTGCGGCTAATGCACCAAAGAAATTGTTTAAAATATTGCGACAACTATGTAAACCCAAGACATGCACGAAAGCGGCACCCGACACATCTGAATGGTGAAGGCTTTAGCCTCTGATTTTTAAACAAAACATCTAACATCCGCAAGGTCATTGCCACTAAACTCGGCACTACCGTACCTAGTACAGAAAATACCTCCCATACCATAAACCCAGACAAGGGTCACTTTCCAATACACTCTTTTAAACCTGTCACGCCGGAACAGGTGTCAGCAATCATCTCCTCTATGAATCTGACTACGTGCACAGGTGATCACTGTCCGTCCAAAATTCTTAAATTGTGTTGTCTCATGGTCACCCCTTTTATCATGCTCCTTATTAACAGATCCTTATCTGAAGGTGTGATTCCTAAGGATCTGAAAAATTCATAGATTATCCTGCTTCTTAAAAAGAAATCTCAAGATCCAGTAGGAAATTATAGACCTAAATTATAGACCTATCACTAACTGCCGATCCTTCTTAAAATTATGGATAAAATTGTTTCCATCCAACTCCAACAGCATCTGGATAAAAACCCATTATTAAATTATTTCCAGTCTGGGTTCAGACTGGGGCGAGGCACAGACAGTACGCTACTTTATGTGACAGATCGCCTTTTACAGATTATGGACCAAGATTCATCTGCATTATTGCTGCTACCTGATCTATCAGCTGCTTTCGATACCTTGGACCATACTATTCAGTTATCTTGGTTAAAAGGTGTGACAGATATGTCTGAAGTGGCTTTACGATGGTTCTCCTCATTTCTAACTGAGTGCTCAGCTTTTGGCAGGATTAATAAATTTAAATCTAAAACATACCAAGTTGAATGCAGAGTCCTGCAGGGAGCATGTTTATCCCCTTTTCCTTTTAACATATATCCTAAACATTACTTGATTGGCTCTAAGATAAGGATATCACCTTTCAAAATGATGCCAATGGCACTCAATTAATCTTTTGCATATCGTCTCGTAATGTTGACCGAGTGTATGCTAAAATCAATTACTCCATGAACCATATCAAACAACGGATGGATCAGAACTTGCTCAATCTGAAATTTACTGAATGTATAAATACCTATGTGTCTATAAACTCTAAACTGCTCAATGGGCAATTGTCCCTAGACAAGGCTAATTTAAAATGTTCCTCCGTAGTGAAAAATCTGGAATTGCATCTATATCAACACGTTTCCATGATCAATCATGCAAATAAACTAATCAGCGTGACAAATTTCAATGTCAGGATCTTAAGGCAAATTAGCAATGTATATCAGAAAAGAATGCAGCCAGTATTGCCCGGGCAGTCATAAGTTCGCGCTTGGACTATGACAATTCTCTTTTGCTTGGTGCACATAATAAGTTGTAAATAAATTACAAATTATTCAAAATGCAGTGGCATGTGTTGTCGTTGTATGGCCTTCTAGCTCGCACATTTCTTCTGCCCTAAGAAAACTTCATTGGTTACCTGTAGCAAACAGAATTTGGTTCAAAGCGCTTACATTAGTCTTCAAAGTTCTGCAAAATACTGTTCGGAGCTACCTTACTAGAATATTTCAGTGATATTCACCTTTGTGGAATCTACGTTCATTACATGCTTCCCTTCTGGGAGCGTTCTAGGGCGCTGGGGAGATCTTTCCTGGTTCTTGGAGCCAAGCTTTAGAATGCTTTACCACCAGATTTACAGAGCAGTCGCAGCATCATAAGTTTTAGGAGGGAATTGAAAACCTTCCTACTTCTATAACATCTGTCCTCTCACGCTGCATATTCCGCTCCAGTCTTGAAACAGCAATTTGATGCCTTGGTCATTAGCCTGGGGGATCCCCACAAGCTCCTTACATTTTTTGGTATTCCCTCACTGGTTTCTCATGCTAATTCAGAGGAAATATTTGTGCTTCTTCACAAAAAATGTTTATCAGCCATTACTGACCTTGAATCGTTTAAGATGTTGGTTCCCCCAATGGAGCCAGATCCCACTCAAACCCTGGTAGCAAAATGTGCCTCCACCATGCTGGCATCCTGCCTGTAGAACTGGACTTTTAGGGTCGTCTCAGGAGTCTATGGTCTGGGCTTCACATGGAATTTGTGATCCACAGATGATTACTCCATTTACTGCATCAGTCTGAACCTTGCCTGTTTGGCATTGCAGCAACCATCAGTGTCTCCGAGTGATTCTAGGAAGCCAGTTATTGCTATAGGAAACATCAAAATGAAAAAAATAGCACTGACAGCACTGAGACATTGACAGAGACACTGGTATCTTCAGACATCTCAAGATATTTGCAGTCATGTAACAATAATAATAATAACAATTATTATTACTATGGTATTTTATCCAGCACTACTGTAGAGGAGGAGCCAACTACCCCCACTCCACTTGCCCCGTCTACAGTACCTGAGGCGTATGCACCAAAGTATGTGACGTATACTACACCAATCAGAAAGCAGGAAGAAGAGCAACGACTCTGTGCAGTACCCATAAGAATACCTATACCTAAGAGAATATGGGAAGTAAAGTACCCATTGAGGAAACCATACCTACATCCAAGACAATATGATGGTCATTTGAACGCGATTCCTGATGAAACGAAGAAACTGAATGACCAAGATGAATGGTGACGTCATACAAAACTGAATCGACTCCATATATAGAAGATAACAGGACCAGAGAGGCAGACGATAAATTAAAGAATAAAGAAGTACCAAGGATAAGTGACATCTTGGGATCAAGATAAAGAGACATATGCCATAAGCATGTTGAAGATACTTAGTTAGCTTGAACGTGTACAGATGCAATGAAACGCAAGCAGCAAAGCAACCATGAAGCTAGCCAAATGCTTATAGTAAATAGATCGCGGCAAGCGCCAACATTTACATATATACCTCATAGATACATATGGATTGAATAAAGAGTGAAGGTTCCACTACGTATATAGCAGTCTTGAACAACAAGGAAGGCCTCAAATTCAGTGTCGCAGTTACAAAAGCAAATGAATTAAACAGAATATATTTCAGCTAAGGAATTGGATGAGCCAAGAGAGCCAAGGTTTTATCAGGGCTAGAATTGGGTGACATTGGATACAATTAATGTGAAAGAACAGAAGCTCCTGTTCAAGAAGGTCAAGTGAAAACAAAAGATGTCAGAGGACTATTAGAGAATAAAATCCAATACACGAAAAGGCTCAAATCATGGTGTCCAGTCACATGATGGAAGAAAGTTGGAAGCATGAGGAGATCACACCTACGCACGGAAGCCAGACAGTAGACATACTCCTTAAAAAATCCCAGAGAACAGTACAGATTCAAGGCCAACTTCAAACACTAATTGACACTGAACCATTGAGGTAATGATGGAGTGTACTTTTAATTGGTGGGAAGCAGGTATCAGGACAAGCTCACCCACACCTGGTTGTTCAGTCTGCATGCTGCTCACGTAGGTGGAAAGTTATTGACGGGGGTTAGTAGCCAACCAATTGTAGAGGACCACATAGTTGGGGGACCTATCGTTGTGTAGCGAATGGGACATCGTACATTTAGTGACGTTCATAGTGGCCCTTTTGAAGGGAGGGCTTAGTTGCCCCACCTGTTGTTGACTATCCAATTATTTCTCTCTGTTACTGTATACAGCTATTACACCTATGCTTAGTAGTTCAGTAGATAGGTTTTAGAAGTTTGCCACGCAGGATGACTTTGGTAATGACGCAGGTCAACACGTCAGCTAAGACCAATTTATGGTTTAAGAACCCAGCTTTTTTATGAAAGGATTGAGAGTTGAGTATCGAGTGATTGCTGATGTTCGTTGTACTCTCTGTTTCACTTACTTATATTAAAACAGACAAACGTTTTGCCAAGCTATTTGTGTCATCTGAATTATTGATGTTTGATTAAAATCTGCATCTCTATCCATTTCCAGGGTATTGCTACTCATCTTAAAGAGATGGAGGTCTCCATTTCAGTTGGTAGCAGAGATTGATGCTTAGATAAGATACCATCGGGCGTCGACATAAGTAAACTTTAGGGTCTCGGCAAAATCGCACAACCTTTGCCATTCAGCTGACAGGACGTGAAGCTCCCCGTAGATTGTGGTTAGAATAGGATAAAATCTTGTAAGAACGGTGTGACAGGACCCCTAATTTTACATAGGAACCCCTTCCATATCTACGCAAAGTGGATTGAAAAGCAGCTCGGAGAGGCGGTAACGAAGGCGGTGATCCCGAGGGTCCGAAGACAAAAACATGCCAACAGTGAGTGAATAAGACCAAAGAGTGTGGCAAAAGGGATTCATGCATAGTAAATAATGGAGAGTAACAGAGGGAGGCGGGATCAAATATAGTGCAAAAGTAAGAGCGTAAAATATATGTATATGGGGAAGAGATATTGAACCTCATTACAACTCCGGCGGCAGCCGTGCCCTTATTAAGGGCACGGCTGCCGCCGGAGTTGTATTTCTTCCGGCACCCGTGAATGGACAAGAAACGGGTCATGCCGAGCTCGGCGGACCCGGTAATTGCCCATTTGCGGGTGCCAGAATCAAGGGCATCCCGAACCAAATTCTACCCTATAGTGCTGAATGGGGATGGGGAGGTCGGATGCACCGGAACATACAGAGTTGTGCCGGTGCATCTGTCATGCACTGCTGGCGGGTGCCGTTACACCGCCAGGAAAAACCTGGCGGGAGAAATGCCAGCCGCGAGCAGAGCACGTAGTATGGCGGTCCGGGAACTACGGTACCAGCATGCTTACCGGTACTGTAGTTCACAGACTGCCATGCTTCTAATGAGGGCCATTGACTTGAGTGTTGCCAAGTAATATATGAGGAAAATAGTTGTGAGGTTTAGCTACGCTATTAGGATACGCCCTGTTCCTAGACTTTAAAGAGTGCTAGAAGAAGCTTTAATTAGAGCCCCCTTTACGTGGGACATATAGAAGGCAAGATAAGTTTAAAGACTTTCTTAAAGGGATTGGCTTAAGTTCCAATCAGAACAATAATTTAGAGGGTAAGACAAGTCCTCAGAGAGGATCGTGAGGTGCACGTATATGTGACCGGTCAAGCCTGTCTGTTTTGTTTTATATGGTTGAAAAGTGTGATGAGGTAAGAGCTGAAAAAAGAAATGTTTAAAGTAATAGAGAAATGTGAAGTTAAGATGCGAAAAATGATTATTTTAAGATTAAACTTTGATGGTTGTTTTTTAGCAAGATTAAAGTAAAAAATTGTATTGTGACGGGATTGGAGCTTGCGACGATTGGTGCTCGCTCATAAGTGTATGTTGATTGAAACATAAAAGTGAAAACTGTAACTAAAAACATAAGCAAAGTGGTAATAAAAAGAAAAGATTTAGAAATGGAAGAAGTTATGCCACTAGTGTATCTTTGCAAACAGCTACCAAAGCATGCGTTTAAACTTAAACAGTACAGTGCAGAATGGGTTAAAGGGACCACAGCCAAAATGTTTATGCCGTGGCCCCAAGGCGTGTCATTATCGAGAACAGTTCTGCAGCATATGACAACATATTTACATGCCGCGTTCAGAGGAAAAAAGTTAGAAAAGCGCCTAGCGAGTCTAGAGCTTTGGAAAATGTGTGAACACGAAAAGGAGGAGCTTCCTTTAGATTGGATACTCAATATGTACAAACAGGGGGGTGAAGAGCCTTCTGCTCTGCCCGCCCCGTCTGAAGTGAAAGACGAGATTAAGAAAGACAAAGGGTTATACCCACTAAGAGAACTTAAAGCAGCAACGGGATATAGCAATAGGAGTCACCTATGCAAAGTAGTGACGAGGGCCCAGAAAAAGACACTGAGAAAGATATAACCTCCAAAGTCCCGAGGGACAAGGAGAGATGCGATAAAAAGAGAATTAATCAAGCAAGTACATCTCTAGACATAAGAAGAGAAATAAAGAGATGGAAGGGAGATGAGGATAAAACTGATGAGATAGCGCTCGTACAGAATGAGTGGTTGGGAGGTCAGATTTTACTTAAACTCAATGGTAAATGCATCGAAGATGTAAGGCAAAGGGGAGACCCAGACGAACAAGATAGAAAAGACAAAGAAAGGGAGCAACGACTGAAAGATGAAGGAGCGAGAGGAAAAGATAGGCAAAGACGAGAAGAGAAAGCTAAAAAACAAGAGAGGGCAGAAGAACAAAGAAAGCGTGACAATAAAAGAAGAATAGCCAATGCAAATTAAAGGCTATAAGAGAAAAGAATAGAAGCCGAGGACCAGGAAAGGATAAGAGGGAAAAGAATACAAAGATGAAGGGATGAGGAAAAGCAAAGGGCAAATGAACGAAGGATTATGAAGAAGAAAGAGGAAGATATAATAAGAGAAGAGGCAAGAAAACATAGAGAATTCGATGATGACATGGAGTGTAAAATGAGACAGAGAGCATTTGGAAAGGGAAGTAAGAGATCGCAATCCACGGGTAGACTGGGAAGACATAGAGGAATTCTTTCCTGAGTCCGAGCCATTTCCAGGCACGTCTAGAGTAAATCTAGAAGACGAATTTGACTGGCAAAGCATTGGGGAAACGATTGATAAAGTATACCACGAAATGCAAGCCAAGAAAGAAGCACAAAGGAAGGGAAAAAATGAGCGTCTTGAGAGTACTCAGTTGCATGACACGATATGATACATGATTTAGAAAAAATGACGGGAGGGAATACATTAGCTATAGGGGACATTAAAGGCCTACTATTCACTGTACTTGGTGAAAGAGCTGACGATGTATGGACACGGGCAGGTTACCCTGGTGTAAATACAGTCAACACCGCGCATGATGGAGCGCGGGTTAATAACTGGACAGCAGCAATTTGGAAAGCACTTCGAGTGCTATATCTGGACACGTCAGATATGGGAGCTATAATGTAACGCTCACCTGACTCCCACGGAGACGCTGACCAGGTCTGGACTACTGCGGCCTCTTCTAAGGTGATGCGCAGAACTCGGAAGACCGACTGGACAGGACCCCGAAATCTCGCTTGTCTGACTCGCAGGAGAATCCTTCTGCAGATGGAGAAAGGGGATTAACTACCTGCGGAGTAGCGCGTCGGCCTCCCACTTCCCTCTTTCACTCTCCTCAGACCACCTCCAAAATTCCCCGTTAACTCTCACCTTAAGGTTTGAAAGGACAAGCTCTCCATCCTGCTTCTGGTGCAGGGGTGCGATTATATCCAGTTACTTCACTGGTGTTCGGATTGGTGAGGATCCAAGCTTACTTGACTTTCCTGGCAGGGTGCCGTAAGTATATTGTTGTAAAAGTTCAAGAGTTGGCCTCCTTTTCTATTTGCCTTTATATTCAGTAGTCCGTCTCTTATCCCTTTTATCACAGGTGCTGAGTGAAGATTTCGCGTAGAGGAAACAATTCGCCGAATGTAAACTCAGGTGAGTTTATGATGGGTGGTTCCTTTAATGTCCTTATATTCACCCACTAATGCGTGTGTCTTTTTTCCCCATAAAGGCCGGGGTACGTTACTGCCGAAGAAGCGGCGCCGACCCGAGATGAGGAAAGATTCTCCCAACAATAATCAGGTAAGTCTTATGGCGAAAATCTGGCTTTCCTCAATATGTTCCTTTTGCTCACCTTTTGTTCTTCTCTTTCCCCTTAGGCGCAGGTATGCAGCGGATCGTGCAGATGGTCGCTAAGGAGCACGGAGATGCCTCGTGAACAGGTGAGTGGAACGCGGCGCTGCAGCGAGCAACGCGATGCGTTTTTAAAATAAATGTCTTCCCTTAGGATCGCCAGCGTGATGACTCCGGACTCCGGGTAGAAGCAGGTAATGTTCTTCTGTTCACCTTTTCCCTTCTCCTCTTTCCTTTCAGGTGTTCCAGGATGGAGGCGGGCGTGGCTGGAGTCAGGATGCAGGAGCAGACACGGTGAGCGTCCAGCTGCTAGGTGCAGAACAACGCGAAGCGTGAGCTGCTGTCTGGGCGTGGCTTAAATAGCCCCCAAAGTAGTTCCAGGTACGTATTCTTCCCCAGCCACGCCCGAGTGGCAAAATAGTCCGACAGGTAAAATAGTCCCTTCAGGCCTCGAAGAGGTCTGGATCTGGCAGCACGGTCTGCATCAGGTAAGTTCACATAAACACTCCCTTTATGAGCCTGGCGCCTATGGCGCCAGGACTGAGGTCCAAAATGAGCCTGGCGCCAAAGGCGCCAGGACAGTGTCCAAAGGGCCCCTACTAGGGGTTGCTGGCCTTTTCCCCGGGAACATGATGTCTACTTCCGGGGACGCTGGTCCTGGACTGGTTCTCCGGGAGTAGGCATCATGACAGCAATCCCCCCCAAGGCCCCTCCCAAGATTGTTCTCTCTGGGGGTTTCGGTTTGTTTGGGAAATTCCGGTGGAATTTTTTTATTAACCGAGGTGCATGTACATGGTCACTAGGTTCCCAAGACCTTTCCTGAGGCCTGTATCCTTTCCAATCTATTAGATAGAAAAGTTTTGACTTTGACACCTTGGAATCTAAAATGTTCTTCACCTCGAATTCAGGTTCTCCATTTATTTGGATAGGTTCTGGTGGCTTGATTAATGGGTTCCAGGTTGTACTAGTTTCAAAAGTGATACATGAAAAACAGGGTGAATCCGCATATTAGCTGGTAGGTCGAGTTTGACGGCCACCGGGTTGATTATGGCCGTAATTGAGTAAGGCCCCAAATATTTTGGGTTAAAAGTTCGAGGTCCTTTGAGCGATAAGTGTCTGGTAGCCAGCCATACTTGGTCTCCTATTTGGTATAGAGGTGCCTCACTTCGATGGAGATCAGCATTCTTCTTGTATTTTCTCTTGGCTTGCTGTAAATGTGTAGTTGCTTCTTTGAAAGCTTGAGTTATTGTAGAATGCAGATGGTCTACTGCGGGCATTTCGAGGCTTTGAGGCGAGTCAAGATCTGAGGTTCGAGGGTGATGCCCATATAAGGTATAAAAAGGACTTTGCCCAGTTCCAGAATGTACCGAATTATTGTATGCATATTCGGCAATCCAAAGAATATCCTTCCAATTACTTTCAGATTGATGCAACATACACCGCAAATATTGTTCAAGGGTCTGGTTAGTCCTCTCTGTTTGACCATCGTTCTGAGGGTGGTGGCTGGTTGATAATCTTACGTCGATTTGTGCCAGCTGACAACACTTTCTCCAAAAATCGGAAATGAATTGGCTTCCCCGGTCAGAGACTAGTATGGATGGGAATCCATGTAAACGAACGATATTTTCAAGGAATTCCTTGGCTAGGACGGAGGAAGCTGAAGGTAAACCTTTTAATGGAATGAAGTGGGCCATTTTGGAAAATAAATCCACAATAACAAGAATAGTGTTATATCCATAACAAGGAGGCAGGTCCGTAATAAAATCCAGCGACAAGGTGTGCCAAGGTGCCGGTGGAATTTCTAAGGGTTGAAGAAGGCCGGCTGGTCTTTTTTTTTTACCTTTATTTTGGGCACAAACACCACAGGACATCACAAAGGATTTAATGTCCTTTCGCCAAGAGGGCAACCAGAACTGTTGTTTAACCTTTTCTTCCGTCTTGGCAATACCTGGGTGCCCCTCTATTGGAGTATCATGATAACGAGAAATAACCAGTTCTTGTAATTCTTTGTGTGGTAGAAATAAGCGCCCTTGGAAGTAAGGTAGATCATCATTGACAGTAAAGTAAGAGCCCTTTTGAATCCAATCCTGCAAGGTTGTAGGGTCCAGGAGTTGTTTAACTCTAGCTTGAATGTCTTCCAGTGTTTGTAAAGAGGTCATGCCCAGAATTCTTTGTTCGGGAATTATGGGTACAGGTTCTGAGTTTGTATCTGTTTCTCCCATTCCTATTCGGGATAGAGCGTCCGCTTTGCCATTCTTGCTGCCAGGACGGTAGGTAATTATAAAATCGAATTCAGCAAAAAACAAAGCCCATCGGAGCTGACGTGATGATTGAGCTTTGGCAGTTTTCAAATATTGTAAGTTCCGGTGGTCAGTGATCACTGTGATGGTATGTCTAGCGCCAAGAAGATAATGCCTCCAAGCCTTAAAAGCGGACTTAATGGCTAATAACTCTTTGTCAGTGATTGCATAATTGACATCAGGTGCCGAGAATTTTCTGGACCAAAATGCTACGGGGTGCAGTTGGTTAGTTTCGGGATCTCTTTGAGACAGGACAGCTCCCATGGCTAAGCTGGATTCGTCGGTTTCGACTATGTATGGGAGATCTGGACGCGGGTGTTTCAATACAGTTGCAGAGGTAAATTTAGCTTTTAATTCCTGAAAGGCCTATTCGGCTTCCTCAGACCATTGAAAGCGTTTATTTTTCCTCAAGAGTGCAGTGATGGGTTGTACAATACGTGAAAATTCCGGGATAAATCTGCGATAGAAATTGGCAAAGCCAAGCATGCTTTGAACGCCTTTCACAGAGCTAGGCGATGGCCATTTGAGGATGGCATCCACTTTTCGCGAGTCCATTCGGACTCCTTTAGGTGTCAGGATGAAACCAAGAAACTCGACTTCTGTGGTATGGAAAACACACTTTTCAAGTTTTGCAAACAGTTTGTGTTGGCGCAATTTCTCAAGAACTGCCCTGACGTGCTTTTTGTGATCAGATTCCAAAGAGGAGTACACAAGAATGTCATTGATATGTACGACAACACAAACATCGATGAGTTCCCGAAGGACATCGTTCATGAAGTTTTGGAAGGCAGTAGGTGCGTTGCACAATCCGAAAGGCATCACCTGGTACTCGAATAGTCCATATTTGGTGCGGAAGGCAGTTTTCCATTCGTCGCCTTCCTTTACTCGCACCAGATGGTAAGCCCCCCGGAGATCTAACTTGGTGTATATGCAGGCATCCTTCACCTGGTCAAGAAGTTCAGGGATCAGAGGCAAAGGGTAACAGTTTTTAACAGTTATCTGGTTCAACGCGCGGTAGTCGATACAAGTTCTGAGGTCGCCTTCTTTTTTTGGCACGAAGAACAAAGCCGAGGATGCAGGAGACTTTGACGGGCGAATGAAACCATTGGCTAGGTACTGATCTAAATATTGTCGCAAATGAAGATTCTCGGGTTCAGTAAGAGCATAAATCCTGCTACAAGGGGGTTGTGCACCAGGCATCAGATCGATTTGGCAATTGTACGACCTGTGAGGGGGTAATGTGTTGGCCTGTTCCTTTTGGAAGACGTCTTGAAATTCTTGGTATTCCGGCGGTATTTGCAAAGTGGCAGGGGTTACAGTAGCCAGGCCTATATTTGGATTTCCTGGATAACAGGTTTGTGCACAATCCAGAAAGGTTATCCTCTTTGCTCGCCAGTCAATTCGAAGATTCTGTGTTTCTAACCAAGGGATTCCTAGAATTACCTGAAACTGTGGAGCCTTGATTACGTCAAACACAACAGCCTCCCGATGCCCGTCCTGACCCACTAGTGTCACCTCTGCAGTGGAATGTGTTACCCGCCCAGAGGCGATTTCGGTTCCATCTACTGTGGTGATGACCTCTTTACTGGTTTTAGGACGAAGAGGGAGGTTGATCCTGGAAGCCAATTCACGATCCACATAGTTTCCTATAGCCCCAAGATCGATCTATGCCTTTATTGCATACAACCGCTCAGGCTGTTCCGGATCTACGAGGACCATTGGCATGATGAAGTGCGAGGTCTGAGAGTTAGTTTTCAGGCTCGGCAAGCGGACCCCTACGCTTGTCGGGCGTGGTCGTTTCCTGAATCGGGTTCCATATGGTTCTTATCCGCGGCTCCTACCGCCTTCTTGGGCGGTTTTACTGGGCAATCTCGTAAAAAGTGTCCAGAAGCCCCACAATAAAGACATAATCGCATCTGCTGTCTTCTTTCACTTTCTTTTTGAGTTAAAGGTCCTTTAACGTGAGTCTTGACAAACACCCGTGTCTCAAACTTGGACCGATCTGCCTTTCTGTTTTGAAGCCTGTGATCTAATTGGACCACTAAGTCTATATATTCCATGCAGTCTTGGGGCGGATTTACAACTTGGGCCAGGACATCCTTAAGTTCTCCACGTAGACCTCGATGAAATAACGTGATTCTTTTATCCTCTGGCCAGCCAGTCTCCACAACCAACCTATTGAAGGTTGCGATATAGGCTAAGAGATCCTGGTTACCCTGTCATAGGGACAGAAGTTCGTTGTCCAGGGCCTGTCCCTGAGAGTGCCGAGCAAATAATCTTTCCATGCGCGTCTGAAAGCCTTGAAAATCCCGGAGTATTGGGTCATCTTGAGTAACCAGTGGAACTGACCAATAGGCAGCACAGCCGCTGAGATATGATAATACAAATGCTACGTTGGTTTGGTCGTTAGGAAAGGCCCCAGGTCTGCAGAGGAAGTGCAATCGGCATTGATTCATGAATACGGCGAATCTTTAGGGGTCCCCGGCAAAACGTTCAGGTGGGGCCAAAGGCATATTTCCAGGTAGATTAATTTGCACTGGGTTACTTGAAACCACTGGGGCGGAAATACCCCCTGAACCAGGTAGGGGAGTTTGTCCAGCCTGACCTTGCAATAGCTGCCTGGCAAGGTCATCAGTTCGTTCCTTAGATACAATTAGTTCTCTCCTGAGAGCGTTAGTCTCCTGACGAGCGGAATGCACTTCGGCCCGTAATTCCCCCAATAGGTGAGCCAACTGATCAGTCTCGGAAGTCTCCATAGCGCCTGGGCGGGAAATTGTAGGAAGGCTTCGCGTTCTGTAACGCTCACCTGACTCCCACGGAGACACTGACCAGGTCTGGACTGCTGCGGCCTCTTCTAAGGTGATGCGCAGAACTCGGAAGACCGACTGGACAGGACCCCCAAATCTCGCTTGTCTGACTCGCAGGAGAATCCTTCTGCAGATGGAGAAAGGGGATTAACTACCTGCGGAGTAGCGTGTTGGCCTCCCACTTCCCTCTTTCACTCTCCTCAGACCACCTCCAAAATTCCCCGTTAACTCTCACCTTAAGGTTCGAAAGGACGAGCTCTCCATCCTGCTTCTGGTGCAGGGGTGCGATTATATCCAGTTACTTCACTGGTGTTCGGATTGGTGAGGATTGGTGACTTTCCTGGCAAGGTGCCGTAAGTATACTGTTGTAAAAGTTCAAGAGTTGGCCTCCTTTTCTATTTGCCTTTATATTCAGTAGTCCGTCTCTTATCCCTTTTATCACAGGTGCTGAGTGAAGATTTCGCGTAGAGGAAACAATTTGCCGAAGGTAAACTCAGGTGAGTTTATGATGGGTGGTTCCTTTAATGTCCTTATATTCACCCACTAATGCGTGTGTCTTTTTTCCCCATAGGGGCCGGGGTACGGTACTGCCGAAGAAGCGGCGCCGACCCGAGATGAGGAAAGATTCTCCCAACAATAATCAGGTAAGTCTTATGGCGAAAATCTGGCTTTCCTCAATATGTTCCTTTTGCTCACCTTTTGTTCTTCTCTTCCCCCTTAGGCGGAGGTATGCAGCGGATCGTGCAGATGGTCGCTAAGGAGCACGGAGATGCCTCGTGAACAGGTGAGTGGAACGCGGCGCTGCAGCGAGCAACGCGATGCGTTTTAAAAATAAATGTCTTCCCTTAGGATCGCCGGCATGATGACTCCGGACTCCGGGTAGAAGCAGGTAATGTTCTTCTGTTCACCTTTTCCCTTCTCTTCTTTCCTTTCAGGTGTTCCAGGATGGAGGCGGGGGTGGCAGGAGTCAGGATGCAGGAGCAGACACGGTGAGCTTCCAGCTGCTAGGTGCAGAACATTGCGAAGCGTGAGCTGCTGTCTGGGCGTGGCTTAAATAGCCCCCAAAGTAGTTCCAGGTACGTATTCTTCCCCGGCCACGCCCGAGTGGCAAAATAGTCCCACAGGTAAAATAGTCCCTTCAGGCCTCAAAGAGGTCTGGATCTGGCAGCACGGTCTGCATCAGGTAAGTTCACATAAACACTCCCTTTATGAGCCTGGCGCCTATGGCGCCAGGACTGAGGTCCAAAATGAGCCTGGCGCCAAAGGCGCCAGGACAGGCCCCTACTAGGGGTTGCTGGCCTTTTCCCCGGGAACATGATGTCTGCTTCCGGGGAAGCTGGTCCTGGACTGGTAGGCATCATGACATATAATGACAAGAAAAATGAAAGAAGGAGAGGATCCGTTGCTTTACATTCAGAGGTTTCAAGACGCATGGGCGCTTGAAACACGTGAGGCTTGGGGGAAGTCTGTACCTGTATTTTATCACATATTATGCCAAGGGCTGCCAGAGCAGGTGCAGAAACAGCCCAAGAAATTAGTGGAGATAGAGGCAAAACCATGGTCAGAAATTCAGTTGACCATCGCCCATTATTGCAGACTCCTGCAGGATAAGCATAGCAAAAAGACGATGTACGAAAAGGTGAAGAAGCAAAGTTAGTTCAGAAAAAGTTATCTAAGTACACCATTGAAGGGCCAATGTTAACTAACGTGGGAGGGTCAAACCCGCAGCAAGCAGTACCTATGCCGCAAGTAAACAACCAAAGACAGTTTGATCAGACAAATAATGGATATGCTCCAAGAGGAAGGGGATATCGAGGGAGAGGTTGGCAAGGTAATCAAGGGTTTTGGCAGAATAATCAGGGACATTTTCAGAATAACCAACAAGGGTTTCAGAATATGCAAAATGGTAATCAAAACATGCAATATGGGCAGATGGAGAGACAACCGCTTGTATGCTGGACGTGTGGAATGACAGGGCACATAGCTCGCATGTGTAGGAACCAAGGAATGGTACAGAATGCTCCGTTTTCAAGACAGGGAATGCCAAATCCACCTGCATATGCAGCAAAGCGGAAATGGAGTTGCACAAGATCAAACAGTGCAGCAGCAAGTGCCGAGAGTGCAGCAAGGCTTACAACCACAGCAAGTGACAGGTAATCAACCGCAAGGACAATCGCAGCAATCTCCTATGCAACTTCAGTAGAACACAAACACAGAACAACCTATGAGGAGGAAACCCATTCAAGAGTGATGGAGTGAGGCTGTACCCGCAATAGGACAGCTCACTGGGAGACCTGATGTGTCCAGTCATATCATTATGCCAAATTCTCATGAGGAGCCAAGGATAGATGTAATTATAGGCAACAAAGCTTACTCCTTCTTAGTGGACACAGGTACAACACGCTTGTGTACACGTGAGGGCAATTTTTGATGTCTGGCGATGCAATGAATACTCAGGGCTTTACAGGAGCAACAAGTCGTGTTCCTTTTACAGAAGAATTACCAGTCTCTATAGAAGAGTCTGATATGAAGGTGCCACTGCTTTATTCAAGGCAAACCATTGTCAACATATTAGGGCGAGATTTGAATATGACCATTTTGTTTACAGACGATGGCATAGCATGCTCAACACCGGGAATACATTATTTAAACGTGTGCAAAATGATCAGGGCATTCACAGGGCAAATAGCACCGAGAGCAATACCATTGGAACCCAAAGTGTTCCATTATGAAATACGCATTCTGTTAACATGGCTGCCAGGTCTAGTAGGGAGAACCATGAGAATACCAGATGAATTTTTATTTAGACCACAGATATCTATGGATGAGGAAGAGGGGCAAATTTTCCCCTTAGACATAGAAGCAGCTATAGTCCGAGAAAAAATGGCTTTGCTTGATGCAACTGATGATAAAGGTAGACGATGAAGCACAGTAATTGCTATTGAGGAAGGATGCAGAGTGACTGAATTCACTGATGAAGATTTGTTTGGAGATGACAGATCTGATGAAATTTGATGATTTCAAAAAATATGCATTAATTATTGGGTAAAAGTGATCAAGAGTGAGGTCCCGCAGAGAATGATGCTAGCAAAGAAGCGTCCTGAATATTTTGATGAAGCTATGGCAAAAGTGCCAATTTCATTATGGACCACTGGCCCCTATGACATGGGCTTACTGAAAGGAGTTGGGGAAGTGAAGATTAAATTGAAACCAGGAGGAATTTTGCCTCGAGCATGGCAATATCCCATGTCTCGAGAGGCAGATGAAGGAATTTTCAAGACAATGTCTGCCATGATGGGCCAAGGTATCTTAGTGACATCAGAGTCACTGTATAATACATCAGTTTATCCTCTTAAAAAATCAAAGGGGGTTCTTGGAGAATAATTCAAGATTTACGCCCGATAAACAAGATTGTAGAGGCTGAGTTCCCTCTAGTTCCTAACCCGTCCACAATTCTATGTTATATACCTATTGCTGCACGATATTTCACGGTGTTTGACTTGAAAAATGCATTTTTCTCAATCCCATTACACAAAGACTCACAAGATTTGACATCATTCACGTTTAGACTAGCGCAATTAAAAAGCACAAGGCTGCCCCAGGGGTATTGTGAGTCCCCATCGATTTTTAAGAGCGTCCTCCAGATGGACTTGAGCAATATTGCTTTAGAAAGCGTTGTGCTGCAATACGTAGACGACATTTTAGTTTGCAGCACCACAGAGGAAGAGTGCAGACGCGATTCTGTTCAGCTAATGATTATACTTGCTGACAAAGGATATAATATTGACAAGGAAAAGTTACAATTATTGTCAACAAGAAGTGTTGTAAATAGGCCAATTGATTTCACATGAAGGAAAGAAAGTTACTCCTGAAAGAGCTGAGGCCATTTTAAAAACAGCTAAGCCACACACGATAAAACAGATGCAGAGTTTTCTAGGATTATGTAATTATGTCAGAGCATGGGTCTGACTACAGCTCGTATACTAGGCCGCTATTACAGGCCTTAAAGAAAGCACAGGCAACGCAAGAGAAAACTGTGTGGACTGAGGCAATGGAAGAAGGGTTTGACGAATTGAAAAAAGCCATTTGCACAGCTCCAGTTTTAGGTATTTCCAATTATGCAGAGGAATTATTTTTATTCTCGCACATAGATGGTACTTTTATGACAGCAGTACTCACACAGAGAACTACATTGGGATACAAACCCCTTGCATGTTACAGTGGAATTTTGGACCCAGTAATGAGAGGTCACTTTCCATGCAAAGTTTAGCAGCCGCTGCATTTGCTATAGAGAAGTCTACAAACATAGTGATGGGATGTTCCATGACGTTATTTGTTGAACATAAATTATTTGCAATTTTAGAAAAGCCAAAAGGGACGTTGACTACTCAAAGGGCTTCTGCCTATGAGGTAATCATATCGACTCCAGCGATTAAAATAGTCAGATGTAAAATAGTGAATCCAGCTATGTTTATAGCTGAGCCTAATAGCGAAGGAAAGCCTATGCACGATAGGTAAAGCAGAATGCACTCGCGGGGGGAGAGATTGTCTTCATTGACGGGTCCTCAAGAATCAATCAAAATTTCTCTCCTCCTGCTCTTTCACTGTTTCCTGGGGTGGCCGGTCCTCTCCATCCCAACCTCTTGAGTACGGCGTACCTCAAGGATCAGTGCTTGAACCTTTCCTTTTCTCACTCTACACCTCCCTCCTTGCCCCTGTTATCTCCTCGTTTGACATTTCCCACCATTTCTATGCCAGCGACACTCAACTCTTCCTTTCTTTCTCTTCCTTCTCATCTGACCTCCACCTGAAACTCTCTTCCTGCCTTACTGCCATAAAGAACTGGATGTCTTCCCGCTTTCTCTCCCTTAACACTGACAAGACTGAAGTCGTCTTTTTCCCCTCCAACTCTCTTCTCCCTCCCTCCCGTCCTCCTTTCATTCACTTCCCTCCCACTAATCTCCCTATCTCTCTCCACGCTCGTAACTTAGGCATTCACTTTGACTCCTCTCTCTCTTTCTCCCACCGTATCGCTCTCAGTTCTCGTGCCTGTCGCTACCACCTCTTCAATATATGCAAAATCCGCCCCTCTCTCACCTTTTATGCTACTAAACTTCTAATCTCCTCTCTTATCTTCTCTCGCCTCTTCTACTGCTCCTCCTTACTCTTTGGCCTACCTACTTCTCATCTCGCCTCCCTCAGGTCTATCTACCACTCTGCTATCCATACTGTATGGGAGGACAGGTCAAAGAGACCCCCCTCCTCTGCAGTCCCCTCCTTGTGATGTCTATGACTCGTCAGGGGACCCACTGCAACCTGGGCCCAGGTGGTGGGTGGACCACTTGCCGACACATGGACCAAACGTACTGTATTAGGCTAGACCCTGGGAACCATTTTGAAAATCAGAGTGCCATTTTAAGACATGACTCTATGTGCGCTGCAGCACGGCCCCCACCTTCAGAGAGGCTTTGTCTACCCTGTTGCCTCCGCTCCCTGGCAGATCCGCTGAAAGCCCGTTCCCACGACCAGTCGGACATGAGCTAGTGTTAGAGCAAACACTGTATCTTTCACCTTCCGCAGTCCATCATTATCCTCAGCGTGACCCGGGCAGCGGAGCTGGCTTGGAAAATAACTGTAAACCGTCCTCGATGAAACAAAAGCCTTAATACCACACCAAGAAACTGCTCATACATATATACATATATACATATATACATATATACATATATTGCATTACAATGATATCCCTTCTGCACAACCTCTGTGTCAAAAATCTACAAACACTGTACGAACAAAAGAATGTGTCATTGTGTGACCACATGGTCACGCCACTTAGACCCCCTCAGTATGCACACACACTGAGGGCCCCTGGCCTCCTACTATGTGCTTCTCCAGGGGTAATGTAAAGTGAGTGATACCAAGTCCTTATGCCATGACTACCCTGATGCTGCTAGAGTGCAAAGGAACACAAGCGCGACAGTATTGTGAGCTCATGTAAATTGCTTAAATGAGATACATAGAATGCCATCAAGTGTAAATGTACAGTTTTAACGTGTATTACAGTTGTCAACCGTATTGGTCTGTTGCTCCTGCGTACTCCACCAACCCTAATGCTACCTCACGTATCGTGTTTACAATGTGATGCTAAAACTGCTAATATTGCAAATAGTTACCCTATAGTGACTAATGAAGCTGTAGATATAGTTTACGAATTCTGAAATGAATATGTACTGATGTAAATACTATAGATGTGTAACCCCTTAGCCATTTTTTCATTATGCATTATACATTATTACATTACACGAATCCCTTCATCTTCAATGCAATCCAATATGATTTGCAGCTTGCAAAAAGGGTATCATCGGGGGCATATCCAAGACCACCTCCCCTCCCTTCCCATTGAAGCCTGCCAGAGAAAGCAAAGGTCCGAGCGACACCGCCTCACCTCCCCCAATTCGGCTGGAGCCGCTTCAGGCATTCATGATTCCCCCGCAGCTCACATGGCCACAAACAGCCACCTGAATCATTTACAGCCCAGCAGCAAAATCCGGCCATAACCAGAGACCAGAGGTGCCCCCTCATAGGTCCCACGACCCACCAGTTCACCCCAGATTAATGACACTTGTAAAAGAAGACACCTAATATTGCACCAACATTGTGTAAAAGCATCCGTCATGACTTCTAACGAGACCCAAAGCTCGGACAGCTTACCCCGTGCCCTGAGACCCGACCCCGTGGCCTATAATACCTAGTCAACAGGATAACAGCAACCCTGTATTGATGTATCACCAAAGTACCCCACCTAATGCACATTCCTCCTGTGTTGTATTAACCTGTAGAATAACCTATTGTAGGATTTACAGGGCAACTGACATTGCAGCAGTGAATGAATGGGGTGTGCCTGGCCCTTAGGGCAGAAAGCCAAGAAAGACGTCCATCAATGACACTGACCACGCCTGACTGGACAGCGCCTCCCAGATGAGCCCAGCTGACCTGCCCACCCCACGTTGGCACCCGGCGGTGTCCACCAACCACGGAGCGATGCATCACAGCTGCACATATAGTTAGTCGACGCCACCCAATCCCCATGTACATGTGCCCCCTATAGTGTGTAGGTGCCTATGACACTTTTTGTAAATATAACCGCCTGTCTTTGTGATTGTCAGACAGAGCGCTCTCAGAGTTTGCAGAGTTCTTTGCATGCCCTATTTTGACTTAGATAAAGCTTCCCTTAAGCTCACTCGCACTTGGTCCTAGCCTTATTCCCATTCGTGGGAGAGTCCATTCTTGCCTCTCATTGCGGGGAGGTTCGTGCTATCTGGCGACTCTCGCCTTCAGTGGTGACCCCGATTGCGTGATTACATCTCCTGGTACATCCTTTCCATCCCCTTTGGCACGAAAATCTCCGGTCGAAAGGGGAGACGCACGGTACGCCTGCTCCGGAAAGCTACCCGCCTACGACGACTGGTACGCTCAGAAGTGCGCACGTATTAGAGAAAGGGTAAGGGATCCCGTCTCAAAAAATCCCCTTTTAGTACCACTCGCCGGAGCTGGGGCTGGCCGTTGAGCGTGTGGCAGCGCCGCCTGGACGAACCCAGTTCACAGACTCTCGTTTCAAGACAGGCACGTGAGTATTAAGTGCGTGTGATCATAAGGGGAGTAGGGTAAGGGAGCAGGATTTTAAAAAATAAATTAAAAAAACAAGGTCATTTAAAAAGGGGACACGTCTGGGATCACTAGAATCAATACTATCATTTCTTTTCTTTTTCTTTGCATATGGCCATTAGGATTAAAAGGTGAAAAGAGATAAAGAGACGGGAACCTAACTCTGCAAGGGGGTAGAAGGTGGCACCGCATAGTGCTATCTTGCCTAGTACTGGGAATATATGAGCAAGTGGAGAATAAGATAAAGGTGTCTGGTAGAAAAAGGAGACACAGTGAATATATTAGTAAATGCTTTTCTTTCATTCTTTCTGGGTCTATAAATGAAAATAGGTCAAATACTTAGTAAAGACAAAAAGAGATTTGTGTAAAAAAGGGGGACCTCATAACAAATAAAGAAAGGCTAGGTGAAACAAGGGAGGGAAGAAAGAGATTAAAGGTTAACTTCCAATAGGGTATCGACTATCATTGTATATGCATTATATGTGTTGAAACAAAGCCATGTTATGATGATTTTAGTGAATTGTAAGATGTGCATGATCATGGTGTGGTCATGGTAAGTGTGACCTACAGACATTATAAGGTGGTAAGCCCAATGAATTAAGCTGTTTCTTTTGACTATTTGTGCTGGAAATATTGGTAGTGTGCAGAAGGTGGTTTGCTCTTGTATGTGCCCCCTGAGTAATTTTTAGTATAAACTACACAACCACAAACTCCCTTATTGCCAAGGTATCAGAAAAGTACAAAGTTTTAGAGATACATATCTATATATATATTGTTATACAAGTCAACCACATACAATGGGGACAGAGACACCCCTGGCCCATATCTGTAAGAGTCTACCTGGATATGCTGAACGCATTAGAAAGTACCACGATCAGTGGGTCACAGAGTTAAAGGGAGAAGGTCTGCCCCAAATATGGCCCGTTGGAGGATCGTTGGATAAAAATGTTCTAGACATGGTGGCTACCTGCATCTTTATGAAATATAAGGGGAAACAGTTCCACAATAAGAGGGAGATATTAGATCTCTGGCGATTGTTTAAAGAGGTGCCTCCTATCAAAAAGATAGAGCCGACGACCAATTTGCCGTCCACCACAGACAACCCATTATTGATACCCAAAGGCGATAAAGAAGTGACTGAGGAAGAAAAACCAGGTGAAGTAACACGGTTGTACCCTATACTTAATAAACCGGTGCCCGCAGAAGGGTATAGTGATCCCACCTATGTGCCCCCAACTCAAGCTACAACAACACATGGCCCGACTGCACCCCCGCCATATGAGAGTCATAGACAGCGTGGACAGATATATACACCCACAGTAGACATAGAGAAGTTAACAGAGGATTTAGATTCAAGGCTCTCATTAGCAAGAGAGGAATTATCTAGAATTAAAAATATCTGTGAGCAAAGTGGGACTAATGCTGCCCGGTCAGAGCAAACACCAAGGGCACAAAACAATGACAGGGCGAGTGAGGAGGGATGGAAGAAGGGGGAAATATTGTTTAAGAAGAGCCCACGCGAATAATAGAAATAGACGGGGTAAGTGAACATGCTGATGATGAGATTTTGGTCACGGGGGAAGAGAGGATTTGTGGTGTGATGTGGAGGACGATGAAGAAGAAGGTGGGAGATTAAGTGTGGCAATTGGAGGAGAGAGTGGGAGAATGGATAGTGCACATCTGGGAAGAACAATGGATGAGGAATGGACAGGGAAATTAAGAAATAGGTTGGGGAGAATGGCTCGACTAGAAAAGAAGGGAACGAAGGTGAGTACAAGCAGAGTGACAAAGGGGAAGTTACAACTCCCATTGATACACAGGGGAGGAGGGAGACCAAACTACATACCCTGGGCTCAAATGGATAAGGCCAATCCGTTAAAATTGTTACCACTGCTGTCCGGAGGGGCAAGCAAATGGATATATGTATTTGAGAAGCACACAGCGTGGGTCCCACTGGCGGTAGGGGATGTAAAAAGCCTACTAGTATCAGCGGTTGGGGACCAAGCAGATAGAGTGTGGAAAAAAGACGGTTTTCCGGGGGTGACATTAGATTGTGACCATCATGATGGTGCCTCATTTAACACAGTGCGAGCACGAGTGTGGGACGCATTAAGAGAAACATTTCCAGATACACCAGACTTACAGTCGGTTATGCAATTCACAATGAACGAGGGGGAGGATGCTATGGATTACATTTTTCGGGTGCAGGAGATGTGGAGAGCGGAAACAGGCACGCCCTGGTACCAGTCAACATCATTATTTTATTTCATAATAAAGAGAGGCCTGCCTAAAGAGGTACAGAAAGCACTTGACAAAATTGCAGGGATCGAGGCGAAGGGGTGGCCCGAAATACAGAATATAATAGTACACCACTGCAAATGAATAAAGGAACGAGAAAAAGAAGTAGCACAAAAAAGATTGGCAGATGAGGCCAAGTTAGTACAAACGAAACTGGTGAAGGTCGCTGCAGCAGTTGCGGCGCTCCGACATAGTAGGGAGGGAGATGAGGAGGAGGAGGGGCTGGTAGCAATACAGGGGAGGATGGCAGCGAATTGGGCAGGAGCGGGACAACCACAGTAGAACGAACAGGAGCAGTACGGAGGTCCGCAGTGGCAGGGTTGGGCCCCTCGAGGGGGACGAGGTGGGCACAGGGGTCGTAGAGGAGGGGGGCAGGGGTACGGTGGTAATGGAGGGTATGGGGGGCAAGGCCCCAGAGGTGCACAAGGGAACTGTTGGAATTGTGGGAGGTGGGGGCACTTCTCACGAGAATGTAGGAACAGACCAAACAACGGATTTCAGGATATGGAGCAATACGGTAACCCCCACGCAGGGAGCCCATATGGCCTCCCAATGGGAAGACAACAGAGGCAACAGGAGCAAGGGTATGTAGACCAAAGACCCGCTCAACACAATAGGACACAGGGTCACCCACAGAATGATGAACCTATGCACTACACACCAGGAAACCCTTTCGCAACAGTTGCGAACGGGGCACCTGCCCCAGCCACCTACAGCGGTGTAGCAGTGGTGTCAGGCAATGTCTTTAGTCAAGGGGGAGCAATGAGGCAGCCGGCATAGGACAGCCCACAGGGAACACTTGCGTGTCCCATCCTATCTACCACCTACAATGCAGCAGAGGAACCATTAGTGGGGGCACAGATAGGAGACAAGCAGTTCATATTTATGGTAGATTCGGGAGCCGAAAAATCATGCATACATGAGGGTCGGTTTCCGCTTTCTAACCGTAGGTTGGAAATGCAGGGGCTGTCATCGAAGTTCCTTACACAGAAGGTTTGGGTGTGAGAGTGGGGGGTAAGACAGTGAGGACACCCCTACTGTATTACGAACATTCCCCAATAAACTTGCTCAGAAGGGACCTTCTCAGTAAGCTCAATATGACTATATCCTTCACAGAAAGAGGGATAGTTTGCTCCACCCCAGGAATATGCCCGCTGCGTGTAATGCTAGTGGTACATGCGCGAGCAACAGCACCAGAGATACGTGGCATGCCGGTAGACGAAAGTGTGTTCATTGAAGGGTTGAAAACTGTAGCCCGAGTAGTCCCTGAGCTAAAAAGGTTAGAATGGAGGGTACCAACTGAATTCGTCTTCCGCCCAATAGTACGCACATACATTACACCTGGGTCAGTGATATCTTTAGATTTGCATGCAGTACAGATATCAGCCAAAAGAATTGCAGTAATTGGTATGGACATAGATGGGTGTGAATGGCGCACTGTGTTGTGCATCAATGCTGACATTGCCTTACATGATCTATCAGATGAGGATCTCTTTTCTGACTCAGAAAGTGATGGAGAAATAATAATGGAAATAGCAATACCATGTGATATCTTGATACAAATGAGACAAGTGCCTGTACAGTTAATGGCTGTAGTGGGAGCACCACCTTCCTTTTTTGATGACGACATGAAATTAGTGCCAAGCAACTTGTGGACTACAGGCCCCCATGATGTAGGGTGGTTGCACGGAGTTACCCCAGTCACGATAAATCTAAAACCAGGAGCAATCCTGCCCCGAGTCAAACAGTACCCATTGTCCCGTGAAGCTGAGGAAGGGATAAAAGAAACAATAAGTGCCTAACTGGCCCAGGGAATAATAATGCCCTCAAATTCCCCATGTAATACTTGCATTCACCCGATCAAAAAAGCAAAGGGAGGGGCATTGAGGATGATCCAGGACCTACGCCCACTAAATGATGTCATACAAAAAGAGTTTCCCCTAGTCCCGAACCCTACATCAATGCTTTGCAGTATCCCAAAAAACGCATCACATTTCACAGTAGTTGATTTGAAAAATGCATTTTTCTCCATTCCCCAGAAGAGAGCAGATACTTGACAGCATTTACACTAGGGGGGAAAAGATATGAGCATTGCAGGTTACCACAGCGCTACTGTGAGAGCCCCAGTATATTCAATCGTATCCTCCACAAAGACTTGGGAAACTTGACAGCTGAGAGTACAATCATTTAGTACGTTGATGACTTGCTCATATGCGCACAGAATGAGGAAGAGTGCAGGAAGGACTCAATTGCACTCCTAACACTGCTAGCCCACAAGGGGTACAAAGTGGACAGAGGGAAACTACAATAGTGCCAACCAGAAGTATTATACCTGGGACAGCTGATATCAAAGGATGGCAAAAAGATAATACCTGACAGAGTAGAAGCAATCACAGCAGTGAGAGAGCCAAAAACGGTAAAAGAAATGCAGAAGTTTTTAGGAATGTGCAATTATTGCAGGGCATGGATACTTGACTACGCAGAATACACGAAACCCTTACTACAAGCACTCAAAGAGGCCCAGCGGTAGAATAAAGAAATAAAATGGTCAAAAGAGATGAGTGACTCATTTGCGTCACTGAAAGAGCTAATTTCAAGCGCTCCAGTACTCACCAACCCAGACTATGAGCGCAAACTTTACCTGTTTTCCCACTGCAAGGGAACACTAATGACAGCTGTTCTGACACAAAAGACATCCATGGGACACAAGCCATTGGCTTACTACAGTGGCACACTCGACGCAGTAATGCAAGGCCACTTCACGTGCGAACAGTCTCTCGCTGCCGCCGCGTTCGCCATTGCGAAAAGTGCCACTATAGTAATGGGATGCTCCGTTACATTATATGTGGAACACTCTCTTTTTGCAATAGTGGAAAGATCAAAAAGCACACTAACTAAACAGCGAGCAACAGCATACGAGATAATATTATCCAGCGCTAACATCCACATAGTGAGGTGTAGAACAGTAAATCCAGCAACATTCATCACAGAGCCATGTACAGTAGAAGACATGCAAAAGCATGATTATGCAACATACACAGGAGAACAGGGTGAGGGCCCGGTGGTAAGTGAAAATGCCCTAACAGAAGGAGAAGTGTACTTTGTAGATGGATCAGCATCAATTGACATGGATACAGGTGAGAAACCTGTAGGAAGGGCGATAGTGAGATTAGAAGAAGGTGAGTACGAAGTGTTAGTACAATATCACCTACCATCACACTTTTCCGCACAAGCAGCAGAACTTGTTGCCCTAATTGAAGCATTACGTGCAGCCAAGGGATGCACAGTCACAATATACACAGACTCAGCATACATGACTACAACGGTACACGGTGGTCTGGCCCGGTGGGGACGGAGAGGGTTTCACAGGGCGGGTCGAACCCCCTTTACAACATGCCGAGTTGCTACAGGAATTAATTGAGGCACTAAAAGAACCTACAATGGTGGCAATCGTCAAGTGCCAAGCACATACGTCCAATACAGATATTGTATCTTTGGAAAACGCAGCAGCGGATGCTGCCGCCAAAGAGGCGTCATATTTCCAAAAGGAAACTGCAGGTGAGTACATATTGCAACAACAAGCGAGTGAGGAACTACCAGCAGGGTACAATGCCATGCCCATATCACAAATACTAGAGTTACAGGAAGGAGCATGTAACGAAGAAAAAGCATTGTGGGAAAAAAGGGGTTGTAGCCAGTCGGAAACAGATTTACTATGGCACCAAAATAACACAGGTAAAGTTAAACTGATGGAGATAGCGTTCCAGCAACTACACTTTCCAGCACACAATGCCAAACAACACATAGCAGCAGAGATACAGGAAGATTGGTTTGTGCCAGGGCTCCAGGAACTTATATCAAGATTAGCAATGGAATGCACAACGTGTCAAATATACAATTCTGGGATTACTTTACGGACACTCAGAGGGACAATTCCAAAACCAACAGGGCCCTTCCGGGAACTACATATTGATTATGCAGACATGGGGGAAAGGTGTAATGGGGCACGCTACATGATAGTAGTTGTATGTCCATTTTCAAGATGGGTTGAGGCTGGTCCATGTGCACGTCCTGATGCTAAGTGCGCCGCAAAGTTCCTAGAGAGAGAAGTATTCCCGCGCTGGGGAATTTGCGATGTGATTCGCTCAGACAACGGCACTCATTTTATGAATGAACTGTTCAAGGAAGTTACTGCGTTATTGGGGATCAAACACAAGCTTTGCTCGATTTATCACCCTCAAAGCAATGGCATTGTTGAGAAGATCAACGGCCTGTTAAAAGGAAGATTGTCCAAACTATGCTTCTCACTCAAAAAGAACTGGGTGTATTGTTTACCCCTAGCACTATTCGAACTGAGGAACCAGCCAAGTAAGGACCACTACTTGTCCCCGCACGAGATTGTGACGGGGAGACGAATGCACACAGCACATTTCCCGCTGCGTAGACACTCAGATGCACATAGAAGCGCCACAATATTAGGAGATGAGTTCAGTGATTATCTGAAAAAACTGACTAGAGCAGCGCGTACAATCTCAAGACAACTGTCACCGCCATTTACCAGAGAAGAGGGAAACCAAGCTCTGTCATTTGTGGAACAGGGCCCCCAAGGGCAAATAATGCTAGGGGATTTTATCTATGTTAGAAGTTTTGTACGCAGATGGAGTGCCCCAAGATTCCATGGCCCCTACGAGGTAGTTTTCTGTACTCCCACAGCAGTAAAGGTTAAAGGGCTGAGGTACTGGATACATTTAGCAGATGTACGGAGGGCGTACAATAATGTTTAGGCGGAAATTAATGAGGAGGCACAGACAACAGCAAACGACAACAAATGAAACATTGAATGAAAAAGGTACAGCTAAAAAGAAGTGTATCAAGAATATTAATATGCTAACAAAGAAATTGAATTATAGGTACGAAAAAAAATAAAAATAAATGAATAACATTAATGGTTGCAATGAAAAATGGAAAAAGTAATCAAATATGAATGAGAATATGTCTCTCTCTCTCTCATTCTCCCTACACCCATCCCCTCTCTCTCCCTCTATCTCACATTATAATTGTATGGAGGCTACAGAAAAAAAGAAAATGTTTACATGTATATACTTAATGCACTTTTATGTTTCAAATAGGAACAACCATGGCAACAAACGGGCATCCCGCAACGGAGAGCAATAGAATATCGAGATATAGAAATGCTATAGTAGAAAGTTGTAGATAATCATATGAATGTGGATTGTCTGTGTGTATCGTATTATTTTTTGTGATACTGTTTGGCATAATGGCATAAGCACATATTGGTTCACAGCATTCATCTCTGTAGAGATGAATGAGGGGGCAGGGGGGAACAGAAGTAATATTGCAAGTGAAAATATAACAACTGAAAGGGCAAGAGAAGGTGATTTTTTGGTATGGAACGGATACCAGCTTGTGTGGGGGTATAACACGAAACCGCCCAAAACAATCAACCACTCCAAGAAAAGCAGTGCTGAAATGAATGTTAGTATAAGTCCCCTGCCAAATGTCTCTAACTACAATGTCCACAATCTAAATGACCGCAACCCTTCTGTCATATCGTGGCTTTACAATAACCCCACCACCCCGCCCACACAAGTAACCACCCCTACAGCAGCCAGTACAATACATCATAAAATAACGGAAGAAAATAAAAAGATGGCAGAAAAGTGTGCATTGCTATATGATGAATGGAAAGAGGGCGATGTGGGAAAAGGGGGGTCTAGATCACACATTGCCCATGAAGCTGCAAGATATCTTAGAAATAATAGAAGGAAAAGGGAGGTGGGAAGTAGGAAGTATGACGAGTATCATCGTCTGGGTTTAGATCAAATGGAAGACCCAAGACACCCTCACCAGACTAATAAATGGTATGCAGACATGAGCGCAACTGCCAAGCAAACAACAAATGAGAGCTGCTATGTCTGCTCCCTTATCCCCCATGCCTCAGGAACACCCAAGGTGTTGCTACCAAAAGAATTGCCTCTGATAAATGCCCAATGTCTCCTTCATCTTACGCTGTGCAGAATTAAGAAAAACCTTCAGGCACACAAAATAACTTTTAGCATGCTACAGAACGAGAAAACATGCTACCCGAAAGTGGAAGGCGTAATATGTCTGAAAGAACCATTTTTTGTAATAAAGGGGACATTATTCACAGACAACAAATGGAAAGACAAAGAAGTTACATGCAAAGCGGAGGCGCTGTGGGGGTGTCACCTAAAAAGCTGCAGTGGATCGAAAGAACGTGTACACCCATTTTGAAGGAGCACATCACAAAGCTAACATGAGTAACTGCCATTGAAAAACCATTCAAACTGCAGAAAGAAATAACATATGAACTATGCTTCCAGGGGGAAGGAAAGACCGCAATGGGAATAAACAAAGACTGCAACAGGACTCTGACCATCCCAGACATGCGGAAGGGAACAGCAGCACTCATGGACACCTACTGGGTATGTGGCCGCCAGGCATACTTGCATCTCCCACAATCATGGAGCGGCAGTTGCTCATTGGCCACACTACATTCAGCACAAATGGTGATACCAGAGAGCCACATTGGTGGGGGCAGGAAAGGGCAAGACGCCCCCTGCAAAAATGAGGCCCAACCAACAGAAGAACCACAGATGTATGTTTTGTCCACTTTCTTTGCCTCACTCATTCCAAGCATCCAGGCACGGGCAAATGCTAAGTGGCTCCAAATAACACGTTGGGAGCTGATCCAGTTAGCAAACGATACCGAAGAAGGTTTCAACATGATCAAGGTAGAGCTGAGAGCCCTGCGGCTAATGACAATGCAAAATAGGTATGTCCTAGACCTATTAACAGCAATGAACGGAGGGGTTTGCCGAAAAATTGGAAGTGCATGCTGCACTTTCGTACCTTCTGAAGACGCAGATAATGGTACATTGTCCCACGTGATCGCAGCAGTGCACAACCTAGGAGAAAGAATGAAAATGGGAGGTGGGGCAGAAGCAAGCATGTGGTTCGGCAACCTCTTCTCCTGGATCCCATCATGGCTGTGAATGACTGTTAAACTACTAATGCCCACAGTAGTGTTTTTACTTCTGATTTTTTGTGTGTGACAGATGGGCCTTCAATGCTGTGCAGGCGCGGTACCAAATGGTACATTGATGATGTTGACAATGGGCAATGCTCGAGGCACAGTGCAAGCTATGCAGGAAGCTCAAGTGCAAACAGGCGAAAAGCCTGGGCCTAAATACCAGATGGTACCGGTATACCGCAATGGGAATATAGTAGACAGATTATGGCATACAATAATCAGGGAACCTCAAGATCCTGAATGGTATACGGAGGTGTGGGTAGACTTGGAAGGGAATAGGGATTGTATATACCTGACTTGTACCCCAGACGAATATGCTAGAAGGGGAGAAAGCCTGAGGGGGGTGTGCAGGGCCTGGATGCCCATAAAGGGCACCCCGGCATGGGATGAGGCAGTGGCCGATGAAAAGGAATGTGAGCGGTTGGTGGACTTGAAGTATCTGTTACTTAAGTAACGAAAGGGGGGAAATGTATGGGAGGACAGGTCAAAGAGACCCCCCTCCCCTGCAGTCCCCTCCTTGTGATGTCTATGACTCGTCAGGGGACCCCCTGCCACCAGGGCCCAGGTGGTGGGTGGACCACTGGCAGACACATGGACCAAATGTACTGTTTTAGGCTAGACCCTGGGAACCATTTTGAAAACCAGAGCGTCATCTTAAGACATGACTCTATGTGCGCTGCAGCACGGCCCCCACCTTCAGAGAGTCTTCGTCTACCCTGTTGCCTCCGCTCCCTGGCAGATCCGCTAAAAGCCCGTTCCCACGACCAGTCGGACATGAGCTAGTGTTAGAGCAAACACTGTATCTTTCACCTTCCGCAGTGCATCATTATCCGGGCGTGACCCGGGCAGCGGGGCTGGCTTGGAAAATAACTGTAAACCGTCCTCGATGAAACAAAAGCCTTAATCCCACACCAAGAAACTGCTCATACATATATACATATATACATATATACATATATTGCATTACAATGATATCCCTTCTGTACGACCTATGTGTCAAAAATCTACAAACACTGTACGAACAAAAGAATGTGTCATTGTGTGACCACATGGTCACGACACTCAGACCCCCTCAGTATGCGCACACACTCAGGGCCCCTGGCCTCCTACTATGTGCTTCTCTAGGGGTAATATAAAGTGAGTGATTGTCCTTATGCCATGACTACCCTGATGCTGCTAGAGTGCAAAGGAACACAAGCGCAACAGTATTGTGAGCTCATGTAAATTGCTTAAATGAGATACATAGAATGCCATCAAGTGTAAATGTACAGGTTTAACGTGTATTACTGTTGTCAACCGTATTGGTCTGTTGCTCCTGCGTGCTCCACCAACCCTAATGCTACCTCACGTATCGTGTTTACAATGTGATGCTAAAACTGCTAATATTGCAAATACTTACCCTATAGCGACTAATGGAGCTGTAGATATAGTTAACGAATTCTGAAATGAATATGTACTGATGTAAATACTATAGATGTGTAACCCCTTAGCCATTTTTTCATTATGCATTATACATTATTACATTACACGAATCCCTTCATCTTCAATGCAATCCAATATGATTTGCAGCTTGCGAGAAGGCTATCATCGCGGGCATATCCAAGACCACCTCCCCTCCCTTCCGATTGAAGCCTGCCAGAGAAAGCAAAGGCCCGAGCGACACCGCCTCACCTCCCCCAATTCGTCTGGAGCCGCTTCAGGCATTCATGATTCCCCGCAGCGCACATGGCCACAAACAGCCACCTGAATCATTTACAGCCCAACAGCAAAATCCGGCCATAACCAGAGGCCAGAGGTGCCCCCTCATAGGTCCCATGACCCACCAGTTCACCCCAGATTAATGACGCTTGTAAAAGAAGACACCTAATGTTGCACCAACATTGTGTAAAAGCATCCCTCATGACTTCTAACGAGACCCAAAGCTCGGACAGCTTACCCCGTGCCCTGAGACCCGACCCCGTGGCCTATAATACCTAGTCAACAGGATAACAGCAACCCTGTATTGATGTATCACCAAAGTACCCCACCTAATGCACATTCCTCCTGTGTTGTATTAACCTGTAGAATAACCTATTGTAGGATTTACAGGGCAACTGACATTGCAGCAGTGAATGAATGGGGTGTGCCTGGCCCTTAGGGCAGAAAGCCAAGAAAGACGTCCATCAATGACACTGACCATGCCTGACCGACAGCGCCTCCCGGATGAGCCCAGCTGACCTGCCCACCCCACGTTGGCACCCGGCGGTGTCCACCAACCACGGAGCGACGCATCACAGCTGCACATATAGTTAGTCGACGCCACCCAATCCCCATGTACATGTGCCCCCTATAGTGTGTAGGTGCCTAAGACACTTTTTGTAAATATAACCACCTGTCTTTGTGATTGTCAGACAGAGCGCTCTCGGAGTTTGCAGAGTTCTTTGCATGCCCTATTTTGACTTAGATAAAGCTTCCCTTAAGCTCACCCGCACTTGGTCCTAGCCTTATTCCCATTCGTGGGAGAGTCCATTCTTGCCTCTCATTGGGGGGAGGGTCGTGCTATCTGGGGACGCTCGCCTTCAATACCCTCTGTCTCCTTACCTCCCGCGACTCCATCTCAGCTTCCCTCTCCTCCCTTGGCTGGCTTCCATTTCACGCTCAACTTAAATTTCACTTTCTCTGCCTTGTCTTCAAATCTCTCCATGGACTTGCTCCCCCTACCTCTCCTCCCTCCGCTCTTTCTACACTCCCTCCCGCTCCCTTCGTTTAGCTGACCACTTCCTTCTCACCGTACCTCCGTCCCCTAGTGCCCCATCCCGTTTCCGCTCCTTCCAGCTCCTAGCTCCCCTGCACTGGAACTCCCTACCTCTCTCAATCCATTCTATTCCTACTTTCTCCTCATTTCGCACCTCCCTTAAATTTCTCCTTCTCCACCCCTGCCTTGAAACTCCCTCCCCTTTTTGCTCCCCCTCCTTTCTTTCTGCTTCCCTTGATTTCCTCCCTCCACTCCCTAACCACCCCACTCTAACCCTTTCTCCTCTCTCCTCCTTCTCCTCCCCACCTCTCCTTCTCCCTCACATTCCCACTGCTCTACTCTCCCTATTCCCTTCACTTTAATTGCTCTTCTTACTGGTTTGTTGACTGATTCATAACTGTAATTTGCTTCTACCGTTATATTGTTTTATGTACCAAGTTGCTCAATTTTGCAGCGCTTTGGTGTAAAGCACTATATAAACAAATAAATACAAATACAAATACAAAATGACGGACAAAGATATACAGGCGCTGCGATAGTGAATCATTTGGCAAATGGCGAATTTTGAGTGCTTGTGAGTACTTGATTGCCATCACATTATTCAGCACAAGCCGCAGAATTATTGGCTTTGATACTCGCAGTCGAGAATCACGCAGAACAGCAAGTGACAGTGTACAGCGACTCTGCCTATGTGACATCAACAGTGCACACAGGATTAGTGTGCTGGAAAAAGAGGGACATCATGCCAGTGCAGCATGCACCTTATTGGACATGCTCATTAAGGTACTACAACTCCTAGTGGGCATAGCAGTCGTTAAATGCACAGCTCACATGAAAGGGGCAGATTTTATCTTGCGCGGAAAACAAGCCGCAGACGCTGAAGCTGAGCGCATAGCAAATACAGTTATGGAAATGATGAATGTTCAAATCATTGATGTGAATGAAAAAATTACTGTAATAACAAATGTGGATGAGGGATACAATCATATGCCTAAAACACAGATAGTAGAGCTCCAAGGGGAGGCACTGCAAGAGGAAAATAATTTATGAAAGCAAAGGGTGGGTGTGTTCTTTAAACCCCTCTGAAGCATTGTGGTGACAAGACAGCACTGATAAACCAGTAATGCCTGTAGCCTTATTAAAGGTAGCGCTAGAACTACACTACACAGCACATACAACTAGGGACAATCTTGCTGTAACCATTACTGAGCATTGGTTCGTACCGAACTTAATGGAACATGTTGCATTTTTTATGGTAAATTGTATTATTTGCCAGTAATTCACGGCTGGGCATACACTACGCATAGTGAGGGGGGTGATCCCAAGACCCAATGGCCCTTTTCAGCACTTGCATATCGACTATGTCAACATGATACAAATTTGTAATGGATACATAAACCTTTAGTTGTAGTATGTCCTTTCTCCAGATGGATAGAGGCAGGTCCATGTAAGCACCCAGACTCTACCTGTGAAGTCAAGTTCTTGTTGCGGGAAGTGTTTCCCAGATGGGGGGTGTGTGAAGTAATGAGATCGGATAATGGACTTCACTTTATTAATACAGTTTTTGAGCAGATCACCTTGTTGCTTGGTATAAAGCACAAGTTCTCTTTGGCTTATCATCTGCAAGGGAAGGGTATCTGTGAAAAGCTCAACGGCCTGTTAAAGGAAAGAATAGCTAAATTGAAGCTTACATTGAAAAAAGGGTGGTTGTACTGCCTACCACTGGCATTGTATGCATTGAGGAACCAACCAGGTTCTGACCACCATCTTACGCCGCACGAGATTGTGACGGGCAGGAGAATGAGAACAACTTTAATGCCTCCATCCCGAGTTAGAAGTGATACTCAGCCAACATCAGAAGTGTTTGGACTTGAATTGCAAAACTACTTGAACTGTTTAACATCTAGTTTTTCTGTGATTTCAAGACAGTTGCAGAGACGAGGGTGTACGTTAGCACAGAACACAGAAGGAGATGCTTCAACAATCTAAACTTCCGAAATTCTACGGCCAAGAATCTACCCAAGAGACAAGATCCTGATTCGTAATAACACAAGGAAAAAGTGGGACGAGCCCCGCTTTTACGTCCTTTCATTGTCGAGGACGTCACGCCATCTCCTGTCAAAGTGCAGGGTAAGCGAGCTTGGATCTTCCTGGCCGACACCAAAATCTATGCCGGAGAGACGCTCCTGCTTACACCCCACAGCGAAGAAGCTACAAACATCAGGGAAGAACCACAGCACGTGCAGACGAGATCCAAGACGAGGAAGAAGGATGCATAACCCGACAAGCGGAGAGCTTGAAGAACTTTTTAGTTGGACTGTGGCTTAATTTGAACACTCCCTTTTCAGCTATAAATAAAAGGGTAAAAGGACACATTCGAGCACTCTGTGCATCCTAGTTGCAGAGCAAAAGGAGATCTACATTTGTGGAAGCCACATTAGGTTATTAACTTTGGACTGAGGCATGCTTAAAGCCTTGATAACAAGAAAAGTAAAAAAAGGTTATTGAATTTGGACTGCAGCACACTTAAACCTTGATAAGAATAAGGATATGCCAAACTTTGATTGTGGACACAGCAATTGGAAAAGGATACAGTATCCTGATTCCTTCCACACAGATTTCTTGTTCGGAGTTACTCATGGTGTTACCCAGTGATGACCTTTCTAGGCATATACTTACGTACTTTGAGTTGGTATTACATACGTATCCGTCACTGCTGGGGAGAACTTGTCGCATTCCAGATTTTCTTGGTAATACTGACAACAAAAAGATTGTTAGAAGATTGCTCATAATCATCACTCAAGAGTTTTTGAAGTTGCCTGAGTTCAGTGAGGAAAACACAAATGCCCCTATCACCCGACGCAGAAGACTACCTGCATCTCGTTTGAAGACACATGGATGTGGTGTCATTTCTTAGAGACCCAATAAATAGTACAAATTTGAATGTGATCCTGGTAGGTATCATAATCCAGGTAGCGATCTATTCTGAAAGAAATCACAGAGCTGTGTATAAACTTTCCTCCGAGGGACAGATCGAAGAAGTGATAAAACCTAAAACATTTGTTCATGCTGACAGGGAAGCTGCAATGTCATCTGGTTTGAAGCAGATTGGAGGTATCGATTGGGAACCAGTTAATGAAGCAGAATTTATATCAGCTCACAGAAATCATCTTTTTTCATGATAAAGGAACATTTGAACCGCGACTGATGGAGAAATTGGTTCCAGAATGCAGCTAGTTGATCAAGGACGAATGCTGCAGAAGAGAACAAGTTTCCAGAAGCAATCTAAAAAAATGCATTGTCATTAAAGAAATATTTTTCCTTCCTTAGCATCAAATGATCGAAATGGGCAATAAGAACAGCAATTTCGTACTGCCCCAAGAGGACAGATGCTCAAATTGCCCCAGAAGCAGATTCTGCAAGATAAACTATCACTGCATTGGTTACACTTGTATTGTATTCATGCTAATTTTCCTTTCACTGACAGAATTGCTTTTTATATAGGCGCACATGATGCAAAGGTTCCTATATATGTGTCTGAGCAAAAGGAAAGGTAAACGTTGCAACTACAAGACAACCCAGGCCATTCATAGTCATTCCCGTCCCTAGAAAAAATGGACAGATATCTGAGATTGAAATGGATGTTATTAGTAATACATCACACACAGCACTTGTTTTAAACACGACCTTTGAACGCCGGAGACAAGGTTGGCGAAACAAGCAAAATAAGGGGTTGAGAAAGGTTGGGCCCACACAGATAATGCATGCAGGCAAACCTGGTCCAGTGACAAGAAGCCCAAGCACATGTCCCGAAGACAATCACGTGCAGAGATGATAGCAGAATCTCTATGGCCGTGTTTAGCCATTGAAAAAAAAAACAGAGGGATAAAGAAACAATTGCTGAACTTTCTTCTACGCAGATAGCCCGGATAGACGTTCCTGCAAATCAACCAGCCAGAAGAAGTTATACCAATGTATTCAGAGATGTGGTTATAGAAAACTACAAAAAGACTTTGAGAATTAAAAGAAGCAGCCAAGAAGACAATTATGAACTGAATGACTATCTAGAAAGCACAGCACACTTGGAAAACAACATATGGCACCAACACACTAAGGAAGTTAGGAGAAGGACATCAGATGAAGACTGCTTCGTATGTGCACTTCTGCCATACAGCATGGGGAAGTCGAAGATCTTCATAGCAATTGAAATTGATGTCCAGACAGCTCATTGCCTATTGCACATAGCACTTTGCAAAAACAAGAGGTCAATTTAAGAGAAGTGATGCTTCTCTTAAATGGGCAACTGAAAAGACAGATCCAGATGAAGATGACTACATACAAGATATAAAGACAAGAGAAATAGCCCATACGAGAAATCATATGCTCCGATATGAGAAACCAGGAGTGAAAGGAAATGGCATTAGATGGAAAGGGAACAAAAAACTTGATGTCAAAGGAAAATGAACAGAAGAAGCTCGCCGATGGAAGAACAGAGGATAAATGCAAATTTGGGGAACAGTATTATCACCAGATGGATGGGGAAAAGGAGTGGTGATCTGCAGAGCATGGATGATCATTGGATATCACAAAGAAACAATTGAGAATGCGCAAATGTTATGCAAGCCATTATGGCCAAGACTTGCTAAAATACTGACATGGGTCGAAGACAGGGGAGGACCATTGCAGATAGTGCCATTAGAAAGTTTCAAGTTTTGCTTCAGGAACAATGGTACAAGAAAAATGGGGGAAAATCAGAACTGTGGACAAATATTCGATGCACCTGGAATGGTGCAGTAATCATGGATCACTATTGGGCTTGTGGATCAAAAGGCTACATCAGACTGCCTAAAGATTGGGGAGGAATTTGAACATTAGTGAATGTCTATGTTGCTGCATTGGTGATTCCTAAAGGTGACCTGAACATTGATAGTTTTCCAAAAGCAGATGCTCATCTAAGAAAAAGGAGATCTGTGGAACTGCTAAGTCGAACAAAGAGAGAGAACTACTTCTCTGCTAAATCAATAGAAGCCTTTGATGCCATCCCGTATGAACACAGGCTGTTCAGCCAGGCCTCATTAGTGTTCACGATGATTTTTATGCCAAGAATCCAGGTTGGAGCAAATACCAAGTGGTTAAAAATGACCAGATGAGAATTACTGCAGACAATGAACACAACTGTAAAAGGATTCAGTGCAATCAGAGAAGAACTGAGAACTGTAAGACTAATGGCTCTCCAGATCAGATATGTCTTGGACATGATTACAGCCATGGGTGGAGGTGTTTGTGCCAAGATTGGAGAATCATGTTGCACATGTATACCTTCTCACGATGACGAGAATGGAGTTTTGACAGAGGCCATAACCATGCTGATGAAACTCCATGGCCAGATGATAGCTCTCTTGCCGGCCTCTCTTGGCCCTCTTCCTGCTCTCACCTGCAAGGCTAAAAACCTTGGGGTAATCTTCGACTCCGCACACTATTTCTCTCCTCACATCTCCGATGTCTCTAAGAAGTCACACTACCAGCTGCACCTCCTCAGAGGTATTCTTCCCTTTCTCTCCTTCCCCCAGAAGCTCACTGTCTCCAGAGTTCTGGTACTCTCTAGGCTGGTGTTACGCTTACCTGGTTTCCACAGGGGCACCGAATGAAGCTGGACTGTGGCGGTGTCCACCAGCGTGGCTCGTAGCGAAGTGATGAGTGACTACACCTTCCCCTTTAGTTTCGTCTGTCTGGCACGAAGGAAGATTTGCCTAAAATGGTGAAAGTGATAAATTAACTAGCCATAAGGAGAAGGGCCAACTTCCACCTCCGTGACCTCCCAATGTCCCTTCACTGTGTCTCACCTTAATGTTATGAAGGATGGGCTCTCCATCCTGCGACTGTATGCAGGGGTGCATAGAGATTCAAGGATCCAGTTAACTTCACTGATCCAGTAGCCTTATGGCAGAGTTCAGATAACAACTCTGAGGTAAGTCTTTATGCCAATCCTAAATAGCGTGAAATGCTTTAGAGTTCTGGTTGTCTTAAAGTTCACTCCTGTACCTTTCTTTGCAGATTCCCCTTTGAGGTACATCCGAAGAAAGGCGACTCCCTTCCGGATAAGATGAGGTAATGCCAAGGTAAGTTTCAATACTTGCATGATTAAAAAATGTCTAACAAGTGATATTGTTCTTTCATGCTATTAATTTGCTGTCCCCTTTTATTTCTTCAGGTGCGGAGCCGCCGGAGCGAAGGTCGTGTAATGGTGACTTGCGGAACCGCAAGGGAATACTGCTTCTGGTGAGTATTATGCTGCACGAGATTGAATGTCCTTTAGCATTGCGCAGCTCACCTGTTGTGTTCTTTCCTTGTTCTGCAGATGCAGCTGCACCGGGACGGCGATTGCGTGAGAATGCCTTGTTGGATCGCATGGAGGTACAGCGCTTAGGTGAGTATCACGCTGCACTATGCTAATTGTCTTTAAGCTGGTTCTTACATAGCGCGGTTAAATGATGTTCCTTTTTCTGCAGATGCAGAGAATCCTGAGTGATGGCAATGGAGTATCAGGTAAAGCTCTTGTTCTAATCTGTGATGTGTCCTTCCTTTGCAGGCGCGGATCGTGATGACCAGGACGGGCGTGGCTGAAGACAGGACTGGAGCTGCAGGGACGGTGAGCATTACGCTGCAGGAGTGCAGAATAACGCGAAGCGTGTTCTGTTCTTTGGGCGTGGTTTAAATAGCTTCTCAGAAGTAGTTCCCAGGTAAAGTAGTCCCTGCACCACACCTTATCAAATAGTCCCCAGATAAAGTAGTCCCTTCAACCAACCTCAGACTGGGCTGTACATAGTTCTGTTACTTGATAACCTGTCTTGCCTGAAAAGGCAGTATGAGCCTGGCGCCAGGGGCGCCAGGACTGAGTCCAGAAAGCCCTTAGGCAATCCTTTGGGGCCTTAAAGGTCCCCATGGGTGCCAGTACTCTGGGCCGACCGGTCTGCTCCTGATGTCTGGGGGCAGGCATCATGACAGCTGGACTATTGCAACAGCCTCTTTCTAAATCTTCCTGCTTCTACTCTACGCCCTCTGTAACTCATTCAAAAAAGGACTGCGAGACTTGTCCTTGGCCTCAAGCCCAGGGATTGTATCGCTCCAGGACTGAAATCTCTGCACTGGCTCCCAGTGGCTGCCAGGATTAAGTTAAAAACCCTCTGCATCGTCCACAAGGCCTTCTAGGGCCTGGGGCCTCAGTACCTTCAACTCCCTCTTCCTAAATATCTTCCCTCTCGAGTTCTTCACTCATCCGCATCCAACTCCCTCAGGGTCAGTCGCTTCTCCAAGCAACGAGTTGGTGGTAGATCTCTCTTTTCGGCTGCAGGCTCCCTCTGGAACAGCCTCCCTGCCTCCCTGAAACTTAAGGAGAACCATCTTCGGTTAAGGAAGCACCTTAAAACCTTCCTCTTTGCTTCTGCTTTCTATCCCCTTCTCCCCTGCTGAAGTCCTGGCTGATACTGAGACTGCACTGGTTACCTGGGCACCCGTTTGATCTCGGGCCCAAGCCCTGCCAGTTGCATGCCTGCAATGCCTCCGTGGCAACCCCTGCACCTGGGGACTATTTTTTGTATCCTTACAGTCCCCCCACCAGCACTTATGTCTGAACTCACCCTGAACTTGCTACCAGCTGGCCGTTCTTTTATTTATCTTGTTATTTTATTATCCCGTGTACTGCACTTTCCCTTCCCCCTATCCCCTGCACTTTCCTTTTTCCCCCTTCCCTTGCACTTGCACAATCTGAATGACACCTGGCCTAGTAGGATCGTTGTCTGTCTTCCATCTGTTCCCCCTCCCTTTCCTCCTCGCGCCTTGAAACACTTGTGCATATGTGCGTTATAAATGCCATATCATATAAGAATAAGTAGAAGATATTGCTGGTGACAGCTGGTTTGGAAATCTTTTCTCATGGATTCCACAATGGATGGCAGATATGTTCACATTTCTTGGAGCCTTGCTATTATTAGTAATGCTTGGATTTTGTGTGATAAAGATAATAATATCGCAATGCAAGAAGACAACAAAGAAAGCCATAGGGATGAAGATCATGATGGATGTTGAAGCAGGATGGAAGCCTAAAGACTTGACTGATGAAGAAATCAGAGACTTTGTAAAGTCTAGCATCCATGCACCCGAGGGAACAAAGTTCCTGTATCCAAAGGACCACGGAAAATATGTGGGAAGATGGATCTACTGCAGTCCAAGTGGACAGTGCACGCTCATGACATGGAACAAGGATGAGCATGTGAAGTTAGCTGGATGCCTGAAGGGAGTGTCACAATTAGTCGCCTAGGAGCACACAGGTTCAGCCAACCTGATGTGGTGTTGGGATCCTTAGGGCAATCCCTTGGGACTCGAGGGGTCAACCAGCATTGTCCCCATGGAACACAAAGGAGGGGTATCTGGGCCTTGACCTGGCGCTGCTGGCGCCAGGCTCATGAGGAAGAGAAGTCACTGGTGAGGCATTGAATCAGCCTAGCCCTCAGGCCTCTGCATGTGGGCTGAACTGCTTGGATGTGGTTAGGTGTGGCCACACGAGTTGAGCTGCTGGGTGTGGCTGGGCATGGCCAAATGAACATGGGCTATATATGCCCCTTCTGCACTGAGGCCCGTGCTTCGCATTAGTTTGCTCTCTGCAACGTGACAGTCACCACGACCGCCGCCAGCAAAGGACCAGGACTTCATCCTTTACATCTTTTGAGAACTGCTTCATACTTACCCGCAGCATGCTTACCTGAAGATCCGACTCAGCGTTCCAGATCCAGATTCCTCGTTCCATGCCAGTCGCAGTTCACAGAGCTCCGCCGCCATCTGAAGAGCGCAGCTGAAAGGAAAAGAAAGACAGTTAGAAGAAGCACACGCTGTTTGCGTGGCAGCCCACCCGCACCAGTCTCCCTCGCCTCCTGTCATCACTGCCCCAGTGCTCAGCCTGCACAACACACCTGCCCTGGACAGGGCTGGTGTGCGCACTTCAATATCTGCAGGGAAAAAGCAAACACAGAGCAGGTGATCTCGGATTGGGATTATCAATACGGGGCAATAAGGAGGACTATCCAGGACAACACAGAACGAACTGGCAACAGCCGCGGGACACACTGAATGGACAATCTAAGGAGATAAAATAGAACAGAAAAAGGGACACATAAAGAAGGGACACATAAATAAAAGCAAGCAAGCAACCAGGAAGGAGTTGCCAGCCAAACAGGAAAAAGACTATAGCCGGCAAGTCAAACAACCGGCAAGGACTGGACTACACCACAGCTGGTCTGTGCTAGTTCGCACAAGGACAAGTGAAGCAACTAGGTTCCCAGGAAGAACAGCACCCCTGTATAGAATCAGCAGGACAGAGAGCTCATTTACCAAGAACACAAGGTGAGCCCACCAGGGGAAGACCCAGCAGGGGCATAGGAGCACAGGAGGGGGAAGGTAAAGAGTCACAGAGAACCATCACTCACTGCTCTTTCCTTGCCATAGGAGCAGACCTTAGAAGGGCAGACCCAGAACCGCTACCAGCCTACCAGAGCAGGGGGGAAGAAAGGCACAGTTTGGAGTGGACCACACAGCACCCAACGCCCCTGCAGAGACAAGGTGAGCGTGATAGGAGTCATAAAAATATGGGTCCCTAAGTAGCACTTTTTCAGACCAGGATGTTTAGCAATAGAAGACGATGTGAGAGTGGTCGATAAATCGCCCCGAGGGGGGAGTGTAGAGGAGGAGCCAAGTACCCCCATTCCACCTGCCCCGCCTACAGTACATGAGAAGTATGAACCAAAGTAGGTGACGTATACTACACCAATCAGAAAGTAGGAAGAAGAACAATGACTCTGTGCAGTACCCATAAGAATACCTATACCTAAGAGAATATGGGAAGTAAAGTACCCATTGAGGAACCCATACCTAGGGCTGGATGGATAGCAACTGGCTTAAGCTGAGCGGGGACAACACGGAGGTTCTGGTAGTGGGTTCTTCCCCTGGGGCCACTCTCTGGGCCTCTTCCTTCTGGCCATCTGCTCTGGAGGACCTCCTACCCCCCAACCCCATCCAAGTGTTGTAGAAACTGATAAAATGAGGAGCCTGTATTGTTATCATTAGAAGAATCATAAGACCCATTATTAGAATCAGTTCTCTCTGTAGGGAACCATTACCCATTATTAGACTCACCGTTAGAGAATCATTAGAATCACCATTACCCAATCATTACTCTTTGCTATGGAATCATTCCATTATTGGATTCTGTTTAGTTCTGATTAGTACATTGCTGAAGTAGACACTATCCACATTATTAGACTGCCACCTTTGTATGCATTTGCAATTTGCTTTTAGAATGATATATTTGCATTAGAATATAGTGCTTGCCATTAGGAGAGAAACATGCTAGACACTTTGCCATTTGCAATAGAATGACACTTGCACATATTTCAAGTGCCATGATTGTGCTTTAGAGACACAGTATATTTGCATCATGATTTTCTATGCATTTATGTTTGCTTTAGAATGTAGCGCTTAGGCTGAGAGAAACATATTGTTTGCACTTTGCACTAGAAAATAACGAATTAGGCCTGGAAATGACACACAAAGGCATATTTTAAATGACACGAAGAGCCATTTAGTACACATGTATGCTTTGTAGAGACATTTAGAGACTGTCATGTATGTATGTATGTATGTTGAGTATGCACATAGAATGAGTTTGAATTATGTTAGCGCTTGCATTGCGAGAGAAATTGTAAACGCTAGGAAACATTTAACACAAGGCCTATGAGACAGAAGTTGTTTTGCACTGGGCTCAGCGCGAAGATTGTTATGGAACACTGAAAGATAAGAAGTCACCCTTGTCCAAGTAGAGACGGCCTAGGCTAATCAGCTTGAGCTCTGTGCTTCGCGGAGACAACACGAGGGTTGGGGCCATGAAGGGAGCGACATGGAGAGATGAGAGAGAAGCCTTTTCACACAAGGAGTTGCTTTGAAAACGGGGAGTAAAAGAGCATTTCGTAATGCAGAGAGAGCCTACAGTGGAGAGAATGGGTATGAATGGGGAAATAGATGGTATTTTGCACTGCAGACACAGATGGCCATGAAAGAAGATATGAGGTCCAATGTCACTTTGACACAGGACATGCCGTGAAAGTACACGTAAGCAGACTGGCAGGCATTGTTAAATGCTGACACGAAGGGATAGACATTCTTAGTAGAGAATGTTTAAAGTAACCATAGAGATCTGTGCATCATTGGAGACTATAATCAAGGGGGAGAGGAGAGACTATTAGAGTTGGAGAGTTGTTGGTTGCTGAAGGGGAGTTCTGAGGAGTTGGCTGGAGTAGCTGTTGGTTGGAGATGGTGCAAGATGGAGTACGAGATGCGATGAGAGAGAGAGAGGTGTCTTGGTGCAGCAGAACCTGATGAGGCTCTGATGAGATCGAGAGCTTGGCAGTTGGCAGTTCTTGAGGCCTGCCACTGACTGGCTGATTGCAGAGTCGTGCATAGAGGCAAAGACAGAGCTGGAAACACATGCAAAATGCAAAATGGGAAATATGGTTTTGGCCTACACTAGACTGATTGATTAGAACAGACACTCACATAAGGGGAGACGGGGAAACCAGACAGGGATTGTGTAGAGGGAGAGTGGGAAGGATTGGTGTGGATTGGTATGGATTGATTTTGCATGAAGGAGCACTTGCATTAGACTGCATTAGAACCACACACTTGCAGCACAGGCTTGCATTAGAAACCTGTAAAGCTTATAAATATTGCATGGTAGATTTGCTTTGCACCAGAAGCATAAAAGGTGCAAATTAGACATAGCATTAGGATTGCCTGCATTCTTATGCTTTGTATTCTGTGTGATCATAAATAAATGTATTTCGTTGTTATAATTGAATCGATTCATGTGTTATTTTTGTGTTGTGTTTTAGGTTATTCTGTTGTTAGAAGGAATCTAGGAGTAGCACAGTGCACATAGAGCCTGAGATACGAATGCAGCCAGGGGGGAGGGGGTGTATAGTGATCCATAACCCCCTAGGGGATTGTCAAAGATTGTCTGAGACTGGAGCATGCTTGCCCGGGCGGGGCAAGGCGATGGCTAGGGATTTGTTGTTTTCAGACTGACAGTGTCAGTGGTAAGGAATCTGGGTGTCTATCTCTCTTCCTTCCTGCAGTGGTCAAAGTGGGTGGGAGCGGGGCTCCTCTACTTCTGTTAATTAAGTTTTACCGTTCCTGTACTTTTATTTTAAAAAGAAACCGTTCCAGGATGGTTTTGTTTTAAAATAAAAGTGTAGGAAGAGGTTGAAACTTGCACTTTCAGTGCACTGCACAGGACGTTTCCTTAAAGAGCAGGCACATGTGTTTTGGGGTTTTTATTGTGCATGGGAGGGGGCGCGGTGATGGGGTGTGTGGGGAGCGGTGCAGGCCAGTAGGGAACATAGTTCCACTACTTCTTTTCGTACACTTCGACCACTGCTTCCCTGTCGATGGCCTCGCAGGTGAGCGTGGTGTGCACCATGGGCTACTATTCCTTGAAGGTGCTCCGCAAGATCTTACCTGTTCTGCTGGTTGCCTTCGACCCCAGGTGGTGTGCTCCCTGATCAACATCTGCATTAATTATGTAATGCCCTTTATTTAGCTCAGTCAAAGGGTCTTATTCACTGGTTGCAGCGTCTGCAAAACATGGCTGCGAGGGTTGCCACTCGCTCTTCTTATGGAGCCCATATCAGCCCTGTCCTCCTTTCCCTCCTTTGGCTCCGGTTAGCGGAGAGGATGAAATGTTAATCCCTCTGCTTGGTTCACCAGGTGTACTACATCCCCGGCTGGATTCTTCGGTCTGGGGAAGCTGACTTAGTGGTCAACCTGAAATTCCGGCTGACGCGGGTCGGAGGCCGGGCTTTCTCAGTTGCTGCTGGAAAACTCTGGAATGACCACCCTGTTGCTCTTCAGAGTGTGGACAATCATTTACAATTTCCCTTAAAATTGTTCACTTTTAGGTCCGCTGCTACCTTGTAGCTTCAATAGTATCCTAACGCCAATATGCCCAAAGAGTGTACGTGCGCTTTATAAGTACAGGTAGCATAACATAACTTAACATAACATAACATTGCTTGGGCATGCCACCATGCTCAAGATGGATAGTACATACCATCCTTCTCAAAGCCGAACACACATGATAGGTCAATGGACATCATTACAAGTTTGGTGTTATTTTGGCAGGAAATCCGCTGAAATACCACCAAACAGATTTATCATTACTGCCACTTGGTCTGGCGGATTTACCACCGGATTACAAGTGGTGGTAGGCGGTGTTAGTCCCCGATGGGGATTTCTGAGGAATTCCTGCTGGGGTAACTCCCCCAATGTTCGGTATTAAAGCAGCTGATTTACCTCCAGCTTTTTGCTGGGGGTAGATTTTCCACTTCACCGCCAATATGCGGTAATGCAGTGGTAGCAAAATTACCACTCCATTACCTCTGTTCTTTACCACACTGCTATATGTGTTATGAGGCCCAAAGTCATTTGTTTTGCTTATTTCAGAAGTTTTGTGGTGTTTCACCACTTCCTCATACAGGGATGAAATGAAGCCTTTGAAACAGCATTAAAGCTTAAATGCCCGTCCTGGTAAGACATTGGGCATCATTACAAGCCTGGCGGTCTGGAAATAAGGGTGCCAATAGCAATGTACCGGTGCCCTTTCCGGATCGCCAGGCTACGAGAATGCCTACAAGAGCCGGTTCTCCCAGCAGGTCTGTCCTGCCGTGAGCACCTGCCCCTGCAGGGATGGGTTTTCAAGGAAGCACCAGCACCATTAGCAACAGTGCCGGTGCTTCCATGTCCCCATTCCCGTCCACGGGAATGGGGACTTACACTTTATGCCACCTGACATCCCAGGCCACTGGGACTTATAATGTCCTGGTGGCACTGGGATCTCAGGCGGCAGACGGTGTTACGAGGCAGGTAGCACCCTCGGGTTACCGACGACCTTGTATGGAGGTCATTGTTATCTGTGCCTGTCTGTGCACCGGATTTGCAGTTTTACTCAGAGACGCATGCATTAGATGTTGATCGCCCCCACACATTTCAGTCTTCAAGGTCCAAACGGTTCTGTGTTAAGCAGTTGGGCAAGAGGCAGTTTAACTGAAAAGAAGGGAAAGAAAAAAAAGAAACTTGCCACCCTTTTAGAGAGCTCTCAAAAAGGCAGGATGGTATGTGTTAGTGTCAGCCATACTGAGTGTAGGCCAGTTGAAACTCGGTATGTGAGGCCGGTCTCTTTGCAGGATCAGTGATGGCACAACCATCCACAAATCAGGCTTGTGCTTCAAAAAGGCCAAAATATGGGAAGCACAACCAGTTATGTGTTTGGCCTATGACTTGTGGAGCCAGGTGTGGTAAGTATGTGTCAAATACCACATTGGATTGTGCCACATCACAATCATGAGGAAAGGCTCTTGAGCTGGGGCATTTTGAGGGAAGATGGGGCTGACTTGGAGGGAGTCTGGCAACAATTAATTGCCTTAGAGAGGTTGGTGGGGCTGGTGCAATGTCGGTTGGATTCCTGTGAATGGCTTTGGAACAAATGATGGTACAATCATCGACATATCAGGCTTTGTAACTCTAGAAGGCGGAAAGAGGGGAAATGAAAACAGTTATGTGCTAGTTCCATCACTCGTGGAACGCAGTGTAATGAGGTTGTGCAAATACCATATCAGGATTCTGTTACATCACAATCATGAGGAAAGTTGATGTATCATGATTGTTCACAGCACAGAAGGGAGGGTTTCCCTACTCACATAGGAACTAGGAAGGACAGTAATAATAACAAAAAGGTGTTCCTAGTGGACGTAATACTTTAACTTATTTCAAATGATACAGACATTTCAATACATTTAAAAAAAAACAATTACTGGGTGTTGAAAACAAAAGAGAACAGGAGGGATTCATTTCAATCATACATTACTTATTAATTCATACCATTATTTTTCATTTCAATTCATATAGAGGTAACAATTCATGGTAACATAAATCATCAACATATAACATCTTGGTGTTTGCAAAAGAAGGAAATAAATGAAAGGCTGGTATCAGTAACCCAGTGATTCCCAATATTAGGAGGGGAAGTGTGAAGAAAAAGAAGAGTTTCGGGGTGGAATAAGTAAAAGCAATCTAACAGCCCAAATGATCATCTCTTGAGGGATAAAACAGGTTTCCTTCTTCTCTTTCATCACATAAAATATCTAAGTCATTCTGATTGGCTAAATTCAAGCAGACACACAAGCATCCGCCAATCAAATGAACGAATACTCAATAAGAACTTCTCACAACTATACATTAGATGCATCTTTCGCCTTTGGAACGGTATTTGTGCTGTGAATCAGAGGCTGATACAATATATACTTTCTCTCAAAACATTGACATACTGCCCCAGCAGCTACAATCATCAACATCTAAGAAGACATACTGAATGGTATGTGTAACTATCAACCATTTTGAAAATGTCATTTAGCTTTTTAACAGAATACAGTAGTTAACTTTCAAAATCTATATGAGACTAGCAGTGTACATATTTACCTTAGCCAACTGTATTTATTTTCCTTTAACACTCTACAATTAAAATGGTAATATCCTGCTGATAAGTGATAAGAAGTGCTAATCTATTTAAAACTACTTGTGCTGTCATTGCTTAAATGTATTTGGATTAAAAGTATTGACTTTAAATAAATGACACAGTGGTTAGCAATCACCCTCATATTGTCCTGGGAGGCTAGATCAGCAGCAGCGTGCGTTCCTTGGAAGCAAGACGATACAAAGCAATGCGGGTTCGATCCCCGGTCCGCGCTTAGAAACCTCTGGGTGTTTAAGCGCATTATAAATAGCAACTAAGACGAAAAAAACAATTGTGCAACTAAAACCCAACAAATTCCTGTAACAGCGCCTCGATGCCTGTGGGCTGTGTGAGCCCTTTAAAAAAATAAATAAAAAATATCCCTCATATATCAGTTCTATGTCGTTATTTGGATTTTTGTAGGCTGCCTAACCAAAAGACAGATTTTCTCTGCCCAATTTTAGGTGGCCTACAATGGAAATAATCACATTTCTATGCCACCCTCTCTTCCCGGTTTTACTCCAAATCAGGGGGATTCCCCCCCAAATCACCCTTCATCAGGCCCCCTCCCCCGTGACCTCCTCTCCTCCTAAAACCCTCCCCAGAATGCACACAAACACACACACACACACGTACAACCCAACACACACATAAACGGACACACATAAACGTACCAGTTCTCCGACGTGGCCATTTCTGGGTCCTGGCGTGCCTGTTAGCCCCTGCACACACTCGTTGCAAGAGCTGACAGTTCGATTTAGAAAGACCGCCCTGTGTGGTTACAGAGCGGTCTTTTTAAATCGTTTTTTTTAGTTTTAAAAAAGATCTATTGAGCAAATACCCATATATCTTGCATACAGTCAAACAAGTGCACAGCAAAGACATGTGTTTTCCTACATTATAAACATCATGTATTTTGAAATATAATTGATTAAAATACCAGGAACACCTAATGTTTGTGCTTAAAGTTGTTTATTAAGAAACCATTTTTATTCAATGTTACTTTAAAACAAATCATAAAATGTAACAAAACACCAGTCAAAACACATTGCTCTCCAAGGAAACAAACAATTCTAAACAAGCAATATCATTAACCCATTATGTATTTGAATCACATCTCATCAATTCATATAAGTTAATTCTGATTTTCTATTTGAAAATAAATGAATACTTTTTCACTCTGTTGATTTTAATCAGAACATTTCAACTAAACACACAAGAGCAAGCTTCTTCTGGGCTCAATTGAAAGAAAAATAAATGTAAAATGAATATGTATGATATAGAGTTACATTCCATTGACTAGCTTTCTTTATCTCTTTCATTCGTTTCCATACCACAATTCGATGCCCCTATAATGTTATCTACTTATAGAAACATTATGTATTCATTTCTATTATTTAATTGTTTCAAATCATTGAAAGAACAATGCCATAATGTCCTAAAATTTCCTTGCCATTAATCTCTATGAAAAACAATAAACAAATTTAACTCCGAAATATTTAATTCAATGATTTCGACTTATGTTTTGTCATTTATTGTCTTCAAATTGTATTCACTATTTTTCACATCTCCTAACAATCTGATTTCAGACTGTCTTATTCTGGCAGAAAATGTGGAAAACAAAACCATTTTTTGCATGAATAGCTTTTTGTCCTAGTCGGGGATCATATTCGCCAATTAATGTTGTCTATATTGTGACATCGATTTATGCCACTACATTATATGTACTTACATGCCTTTCAATGTTCCTATATATTTTCATTGTACATCCTCTCATTTGTATTTTCTTGCCTTGAGTTTCTATTGCCGTATAGGATTTCAATAGTTGCACCTTGTACTGGCTACAAAAAATATTGAACAAACTCCCACCCAACTTATTTTTCATGTTTCCTGTTCATTTTACTTTCTTCATTCAAATTCTTCTCCCAAACATTGATAGATGTTACTGTAATACTTCTCTAACAATTTACTCAAAACTTTATGGTTAATTTGCTTTCTCCCCAATTTAAATAGTACCCCACTTTTGATAACTCCTGTCACAGTGCTAAATTCACTTACCTGTGCTTTTTATTAACCTTGATCCACTTGCATGATAACCACATGGTTGTCGGCATTTCCCCTTTCTCAAGCGCCATTTTGCAATTGTATTTATACTCCTATTTGCACACTGACATAAACGACGACTATAAAATCACCAAAAAATACCTCTAACTGCAGCAAAATTACAATGACATCCAATTCTAGTTCCAGTATTACATCACTGCAAATCACACATGTAATTACAGGTTACCTAATCCCTCATTAGCCTATCATCTTTGTTTGGTAACTGCTTTTTGCAAAATGTATTCCATCATTAATAAGTATTTCCAAATCTAAATGTGTAACGCATTCTTTCTTGTATGAGATAGTATAATTAATTCCATAATTGTTTGAATTCAGAAAATTCCAAAAATCAAACAGATCTTTCTTTGACCCTCCCCATATCAAAAACATGCCTTCAAGAGGTGATGGCTGGAAGGGTTAGAATGAATTTTAACCTCTGGCCTTGCTCTGCGCAGCCCTCTATACCATCAGTGTTCGCATGCCAAGCCATTTTATACCAAATTCTACTACCCTGTTCAATTTTGCTTAAAGCACACCTTTTCATCTGTACCTGCCTGGCTGCTAGGCCACCTGGTGAGATAGTCCTGCACTGTGCAGCTTGCCTACCTGTCTCTATCTCCCCTCTGTCACTCTCATTGCACTCTCTATCTCCCCTATCTATTCAAACTGCTACTCTATCACCTATCCTATCCCTCTCACGAAGTCTAGAAGAAAAAAACTCAGGCACGCTCTCCTGGCCTCTAACCCAGGCCTACCTATTGCGGACACCTACGTCAATGCTACTTCCAGGCCGATTATGACTGACATCCTCTTTTCTCTACCCCTCACCCGACCTATGGACGCCCCATCTGGTCTCCACTCTCTCCCCTTTCTCCTCCACACCCATTATTGCTGGCACTAGATAGGAAGTACTCTTGGGATTCTTCTCATCTTCTAGGTTATCATTAATGTCTATCACGATGGCATTATCATGGCCCAAGGTTCACAACCTACTCTTCTCCTTGTTGATCAATGCCTGCCCTGTCTGATTAACTTCCTCCCTTCTCCTGCTACTCCTCCTTCTTCCTAAGCTCTCACCTCCCCACCACCACCAACGGGAGTACCAAGTCCTTGTACCCCTCCTCAGAAAACCTAAAGGTGGTAATCAGCTTATCTTAGCTACTTTGAACACTTGTTCTGCTGTCAAACACTCCTCTGACATCTGTCTACTTTTTGAAGACTTTGACCTCGACTTCCTCACCCTTACTGACAGCTCTGTCACTGCTCTTGACAATTTCCCCCCTGAGGGCTACAAAATCCTCTCTGAACCCAGGCCCAACTGGCACGGAGGTGGAGTGACCCTGAGTTTCCCTCAGTGGGTCCCTGCCTCTATCATACCTACTCAATCCTACTCCTCCTATGAATGTCTCGTCTGCAAGCTCTGGGTCTCTCCTACTCGCTCACTCACCTTCGCTACCATCTATCTCCATCTATACCCGCTGGCCCTATCTCCATTTTCCTATCTGAATGGTCTGACCTCACCTCCTCCCTCTTGACCTCTTCTTCCAAACTCCTCCTCAGGGACTTCATTATCCACCTCAACTCCCCTGAATCAACCACCTTACAGTTCTGTGACCTCTGTGACTCCCTCTCCCTCTCCCTTACTATTCATCCTTCCGGTCTGACCCACTCTGGATGCCTTAATCTGTGGAGACATCACTATCTCTAACCCAGTCACCACTTCCATCTCCTGGTCCGACCACTCTCTCCTCTCCTGCCCTTTGTCCGAGCCTCGCCTGCACTGCCAGGCTCCTTTGCCGTCATTCGACTGATGAAGCGAGTGTCAATCAGTGTCTTTGCTTCTGCATTCATCCCCTCTCTCTCCTCTACTTCTAACACTCCCTCTGAATCTGTCCTCGCTAACCTTCAACACGCCACTCCATCTTCAACACCCATGACATCCTTGCACCTGTCATGAGGATGCGCCAGAAGCCTTCCTCCAAGTGCAACAGTTGATATGATTCTGATCTAGCATCCCTGAAACGCAAGTGCATAGTTGCTGAAAGCAGACCTCAGGTTCATCCTCTGACAAATTGGCCTGTCACCTGCTCCAAAGGCAATATCATTTTTGTATCCACTCCAGAATAAGGGCCCACATCGGAAGCCGCATTTTTGGAGCCACTAACAACATGGCTGAACTTTTCAAAATCTGCAAGGAACTCGCCAATCCAGCCACAGTTTCCACCTCTCTCTTTCCTTCCCAGGCTATCTGCAACGCCCTGGCCTCCCATTTCTCATCTAAAACTCAGGACATTCTTTCCTCACTCTCCATCAGCCCCACCTCCAATCCCTCCTCTGCTTGCCAATCTCCCTTGGCTCCCCTCCCTCGACCCCCACACTTTCCTCCCGCCTGCCCATAACACCCGAGGAGGTCGCTAAAGTTGTCCACTCTATGAAGGTCTCATCCAAACAGGTGCACCCCTGCTCATCTAGAACTATTAAAGACAACATCTCTCTTGTCCCGGCTCTTGCCGATTTCTGCAACCACTCCCTCACCACTGGCTCTTTTCCTCTTGTCCTCAAGCACTCCCTTGTGCACCCTCTCCTTGTGCACCCTCTCCTAAAAAAGATGTCTGCTGATCCCTCCTGCCTGGCTAACTATCGCCTTATCTGCACCACCCCCTTCCTGGGTAAACTCTTGGAGAAGTTGGTCCTCCCCCAACTGAACCTTCATACTGAACAGGAATGGGCAGACTCTAATAGTGTGATTAGTGATCTCCAAGTGAGCTTTAGAAAAAAACAGGGGACAATTGATCAGTGCTTTATGCTATACTTGTTGATCTAGAAGCATGTTGCTTTACAAAAGTGAAAACTATGTGCAGTGTTATTAGATATACGCATTGCCTTTGCCTCTATTTCTAGAGAAGCCTTGTGGAAGATCCTGTTAACTGAAAATGCCCCCCACCACTCTTTAGTGTTGATAGTCAGGACGATATACTCGAATTCCTTGGCAACAGTTCGTTACGGCCTTGGGATTGAGAAGATGTCCGCATTTGATGTTAACAAATGATTCAGAGAGAGAGAGATTCAGAGAGATTCAGAGAGAGAGAGATTGCCAGGACCGCCCCAAATGGCAGATAAGAAATATCTTGCACTATTTTACGTGGAGGATGCGGTTATTCCATTCACCACGCCCCAAGAGGGTCTGAAAAAGTCATTGGACGTTTTCTTATTAAAACGTAAAGAGCTTCTCTTCCAGGTAAATATTGAGAAATCAAAAGTGATGGTCTTCAAACCAAAGTTTGCAAAAAAGCTGTGTTCTGACTGTTGAGGTGAATGGTGTACTATTGGTTCTTTGACTATCTGGGAGTCCGGTTCCAGGAGACTGGTGGCTGGAACTCACAGGTGGAAAAGTCGGGAATAACACTGGGGAAATATAGTGGGCTAATAAGATCTTTCCACACTTGGCGTGACAGTGGATCAGTTTCACCAGCCCTTAACTTCTATAAAAATCAAGCTCTCCCGGCGACTCTTTATGGCTCGGAGATATGTGGACATGTTGCCCCAGCGAAACTGGATGTATGTGAACATACATTTTTGAAGAAATTGCTTATTCTCCCTGAAAGTGTTCCATCGGCCTTAGTATATGTAGAGTTTGACCTTAACCCAGTATCATCACAGCTGACCCTTAAACCTGCTTCGTATTGGATAAAACCTTGGCAAAATGAGGAGCTGGGGAGTTATTAGGAGGCATTGTCTTATTTAATGAATCTTGAGGGAGGCAAATATTTGGGCTGAGTAACCCATGACAAGAATACTCTGTATGCCCTCAAAGCTCGAGATCTTTGTGGTAATCCCACTGTCTGTTGACAACAGTCTGTCAAGGGCTTGAAAGAATTAGCCAAAGTTAGATCACGGGCCTAATTGGTAAAGAAAGCTCAAACCCTTAAGACAGGGAGAGAATACACTGAACTTGCGCAGGAAACATGCAAGTATACAGATTTAATCAATCCAGCATATGGGAGATCCCTGTAATTTCGGATGATGCTGGGAATATTCCCGGTATCCTCATTCACAAAATCCTGGAATACTGTAGAGGGGAGAAAATGTCCTATGTGTGGGGCAGCATGTGAAACTGGTATATTTTTTATTGATTTTCCCCAACACAAGTTTGAGAAAACTGTATTTGAGACCGATTTTGAGGGCTGTATGAGTGTGTTGTTTAGTGGAAACAGTGCGTTTTTTTAGACAATCAGTGTCTGCCTGTGTTGTCTTTGCAACTGCTTGATATTTGCACAGGGCCTGGTTGCAAAGAAAGAGGGCCTTGAAATAGATTTTAATGTTGAGTGCTTTATTCCTGAACCTAGGTACTGTAATCTAGTTACTAGTGAAGTTGTTAAGGTCTGATGTTTAATGTCTAAAATATGGTTTGAGGCTGCGAGCAGAGCTCTCCTCCATTTTATTGCTTTTTATCATCATGTGGTTTTTACTATTGGTTATCAAAAAATGCTTGGTTTTTAAAGCTGTCACTTAAAGTTTTTATAAATGAATAAAAGTTTTCAACAAAAACATACTGAACTTGTAGGTTACCTCCATGACCATCAATCTGGAGTCTGGGCATACTGAGGCACGCAAACTGCTCTACTGAACACAGTCGTGAAGACATGCTCGCAAATCTTGACGTTAACTCACCCACTGTTCTCATTCTCCTCGATCTCTCCTCTGCCTTTGACATGGTCAACCATTGTATCCTCATAAAACGGCTCTGCAATGCCGTCAGCAACACGTATCGGACACTGGATTGGCTGACCTCTTTCCTCACCAACCGCCCTTCCCAGCTGCAACTGGGCTCTTTTTCCTCTACCACCCCAGTCTCGACCTGTGGTGCCCCCCAGGCCTCTATCCTATCACTGTGGCATTTCAATATCTTTCTCGTACCTCTTGCTCACCTGATCTCTGCCTTTTCTCCTCAGTTCCAGGGTTATGCTGACGACACACAGCTTTCCTTCAAACTTCCCTCTACCACCTACTCCTCCTCCTCCTCTCTCATCCCTTTTTGTCAGACCGCCATCCAGGCATGGTGTGGCTAAAGATCTCTGTCTTAATTCCAGTAAGACAGCTATCCTTCTCATTGGGACACCTGCACCTTGTTTCCCTCCTAACTTCTGTCCGCCCTCCTTGGGCCCTCTACCCTCACCATCCTGTGAGGCCAAAAACCTTGGAGTCATCTTCAACTCTGCTCTCTCCTTCACCCCTCACATCTTGGACCTTGCCAAGAAGGCCCACTTTCAGCTTCACCTTCTTAGAGGCATTCTCCCTTTCCTTACCTTTCCCCAGAAGTTCAATGTCTCCAGAGCTCTGGTCCTCTCTAGGCTGGACTACTACAACAGCCTCTTCCTCAATCCCCCCCTTTCCTCCCTATGCCCCCTTCAGCTTATCCAGAATAGGGCTGCAAGACTTATCCTTGGTCTCAAGCCCAGGGATCGTATCGCTACAGCCCTAATATCTGTCCACTGGCTGCCATTGGCCACAAGGATCAAATTCAAGACCCTTGCATCATCTACAAGGCTTTCTTGGGCTTGGGACCACTCTATCACCAACTTTCCCTCCCTAAATACTTCCCTGCTAGAGCCCTCTGCTCCTTTAACTGCAACGCACTGCTTGTCATACGCTTCTCCAAGCAGTGAGTGGGGGGCAGGTCTCTCTCCTCGGATGGTGCCTCTCTTTGGAACAGTCTCCCTGTCCCTCTCAGACTTGAGCCGGACAATCTTAAGTTTCAGAAACTTCTCAAAACGCTGATTTCTCCACCTCTTTGCCTGTGTCCCTTCTCTGCTAATCACCCCACTGCCCCTGAGACTGGTGGCCTGGTCCTTCATGTATCTCACAAGCTACCAGGCCCTCTACCCAGTCGACACCAGCACCCCCCAACCACCCTTTAGCACTGACCTTTGCAGGCCGCCTCCTGGCGGCTGTGCATCCAACCTATGGGATTCCTCTGCCCTGCCCCCTCCTGGCGGCTGTGCATCCCACCCATGGGATTCCTATTCCCTAGCACTTAGCCAGTGGCCTCCTCCCTTGGCTCCCTTTGGCACTTGCTTCCCAGGCTCCCACCACAATTTTTCCTACCCTGCTCCCTCCCACCCTCCCATGCTTTCCCTATCTCCCACACTTCTCCTCACAGCACTTGCACGTCCAAATTTCACAAGGCCTAGTAAGGACCACAATTGTATTTACTGTTTTATTTTCCAGTGTTTTTTACTCCCCTGTTCCCTACTCACTTTATCTTGTGGTGCCCCAAAACACTATTCTGTTGTATAGGCACCTAACAAATTGGAGAATTGAAAAGACCATCGGCAAATCAGGCTTGACCCCACATCACAAGGGAGAGTCCAGCCCGAACTGCTAGGTCACATCCATTCTGCACGAGATCATAAGCATCCCAGACATGTTTCTGCATTGTATATTGCCCATTTTATTATTTTATCGGTCTTGCATATATTAATTTGGGTAATCTCCAAGATCCCATAAAAAAATGAGCTACCGACAGAAAGAACTTTGAACCCATTGTGACCTGTTGTCGTTGCAGGAATATGAGTCTAGTAAATATAAACAAGTTGTTGCCTAATATGATTTTATTTATTTATTTATTTTTATTCTTAATAGAGCGCCAAATCACCTGCGGGCCTAACGGCGCATACAAAACCAAACAAGACAATATCAGAGATAAACAGAGAGAAGTCAGAGACCAAAATAGACAGAGGCAGTCTAGCGGTAGATCTAGGGGGCACTAAAAAGGTAGGTCTTGAAATTCTTTTTAAAGTTGACCAGCGAAATGGAGGACTTGAGGTGAAGATGTAGTGAATTGCACAGGGCGGGAGCAATGACAATGAAGTTGGTTTTTCCAAATTCTACAAGACCTAAAAACTGGTTGAGGTTAATTTCTGATCATATAAATACTCCATCGCTTACAAGCATCTTTCTGTGCAATTGAGATGCTTAACGCCACTACACCCAGAGTCAATATCCAATGTTCTTATGTCCATGTCACTTTTGCATGTCAATTCCTGGAGAATTTGCATTTTGTCTTGCACATATAGTTTCAAATTCCATACAATTGGGTTGAGGAAGCTGTCTACAATTTCTAATATTGGTTCACAAAAAGATCCAATTCCATTTATCATTGGTCTGACTGATGCAATTGACAAAATTCTTTGTGTATTTTCGGTGAAATTAATCACTATTAAACCGTTTTCCTCTTTTTTGCTGATTACACTCTCTCTTGTCCACTATTTAATGTTCTCATTTGTCACTTTCTTGAAATGATTCCAAGGGCTGGTATACATTAGTTTGTAATCCCCCTCTTTCCGTAAATGTTGCACTTCCATTTTTACATAGTCCTTTTTAGCTAATAACACAATGTTACCACCTTTGTCAGCTTGCTCTATTATTAAGGGGGGATCTTTACACAATGTGTTTAAAGATATACTCCCTTCTCTTGTCAAATCGTAGTTTATATCCTGGGTTTTCATTATCCATTTTCTCATTCAGTTTAAAAATATTAGCTGACCCCATATTGCAAAATGTGCCTATTACATTTTTGTTTGCTAGAATTGAGATTAATTTTGAATTCATTTTAAGACAATTTTACAAACTGCTCCTCTGCTCAATGTCTAATTGAATAATATTCCTGTCCTTTCTCTAATGACATAATTAACTATATATGTTACAAATCTTTCACATTATTGTCTGAGATACTCTCTGCTAATATGCTTTCTTCTTCCTTTAAAAGAATTGCTTTAGTTTCAGTTTTCTACAGTATCTGTATAGATAAATATACAGTTCTATTCATTTTAATTTGCACTCAGTGCAAATGTCAGGCCTTTTCTTTTTTGAGTATATTGAGATTGGTTTCTTCTAATTCTTTTGTTGATAACTGGATAGTGGTGCGCAATATAAAACAATATAACATAACACTGTTTATTTTCATCTGCGGTGCATTAATCATTCTCTGGATCTTCTTGTGACATCTCTGTGTTTTCTCTGTGTAGGTGTATTTCCTTTGCCTCTACTTTCTCTTTAACTTCTTCTCTTGTTGTCCGAGTTTCATTAAATGTTTCTAAACCAGTTACTTCTTTCATGAACATGACATTTGCAAATGTATTTCCTTTTATACACCTTTCCATTTGACTAAGATAATTTCTTTTTAGGTTTTTCTCGCCCTCTGCTCCATCTATATCTGAACTAGTGCCTTTATCACTGCCTTCGGTGCTTTCCACATCTGAAGTAACTGGAGTCGTGTTCAGTGTTGCACTTTTTGCTACTTGTTTCTTGTTGTATTTGGATTGATAAGTATATACTTGATCAAGTCTATAATCCTTATCATCTCTGAAATATTTTCTTTCAATTTGATGTCATCTTGGAATTCCTTTTAATAAATGTTTTTCTAATTTAATAAGGCCTTGTTCTAAAACAGTGATATTTTACTCTACCTTCACATTGACTTTTTCTGCATGTCTAATTAGAAGTTGCAACATAATTTGTTATGATTGTGTCACTTTATCAGCTCACACATTTGCCAATTCTTGGTTGTCACCCATATCAAAGTTAGGAAGTATCAGTATTGTGAGGCCTCTGGGGATTATATTATTTTCCAAATACTGACTAAGAAACACTATTTCCAGGTATTTTGTTATTGCCTTATTGAAAAATACATAAATGTACATGATTTTCAAAGGTAACGAATGTATATATTGAGAGGGCAAGAGATGACATGTGCTCCCACATATATCAATTGCACTATTTTGAAAATGTCCATACAGTGGAATTCATACTGTACACTTTGAAGACATGAAAGTGGGAATAATTACCTCCCTGTGTCTTCTGTACAGCTCTGAGTTACTTTGCAAAGTTTTTTCTTTAACTTTATTTTGAAGTGAATTTTCTTTCAAAAAATCTGATGTGCTCAGAAATATGTTGAAATGTTCATGATTTTTTAAACTGAAAAGGGGGATAGAAAAACAATTCAATGCCTATATACACACTGCCATTTGTATTTGATATGTATATTTGGAGTGTCCTGTGCTAAAATATGCATCTAGAAATGAAAGTCTTTTCAACTTTTGCATATGATGAGATTATTTAAAGTGTGCACTACCAATTCCAATATATGCACATGGTGAAATAGTACAATCTTTTCAGAGGCATATCTCAACTCCTGATCAGCAAAAATATATCCTAAATATAATTGATAATGTAAAAATGTACATTCTAATACCCTTCCTGTGCCATTTTATATTCCAAGAATCATGTACATCTTTGCACACTTAAAAATGCACACTGCATAAAAAAGGCAACACATATCAAAATATAATTACAAAGCAATACTTTCCTGCAGTGCTTTAGAACTAACAACCAGCAACAAGTTAACACAAGACATGACGGACCTGATTTACAAAAGCGTTTTTCAATGGCACAATCCCATTGGAAACCGTTTCGTAAATCAGGCCCCACAAGTTTATATCTACCCTTCTCACATATTAAAAGTGAAACCTCGAAAATAAAGTTACTGCTACCTATGTAATATTTATGCACATGAAACAAATCTATCTACAATACATTTGACCTTTACTTCCTAATTCCAATAATATGTTCTTCCCAATTTACACAGAAACCTAAACCTGAATCCTGACTCAGTCACAAATGCTACTTTCACAATACTATGCCATTGTTAGGTACACTGAAAAAAGACAAAGATCAAAATTGGCTGGAAAAAGTAAACCTTATTCGAATGGATTGTGTCCTCCAACGTATTCCTCATCATAGATGTATTCCATCCAGCTTTAGCTGCTTTGGAAATTTTTTCTCGGCAGAGGGCGCCGTGCGTTGATGTCGTCGAGTTGATGGTCCCTTGAAGGCCTCCGTCGAGGGTGACGTCATTGGGTATACAAGTAGCACATGCGGGGCCCGTTGGCATCAGTTCCCTTTTTCTGCAGTACGTGTTGCTTCAGAGACTCGGCACGCCTCAAGTAGTTCTGTGACGCAGTAAATATTGAAGAAGATATTCAATATGTCCTCGTCATCGACCCCGACTACGACCCCACGATCGGGATTCAAAAAGTGCAAATCTTGCGGTTCGAAAATGTCCATCACGGACCCGCACCGGGAATGTCTGTGGTGTCTCGGGGAAGGCCACGATATGGAGGCCTGTACGAAGTGTCAGGCGATGACGGGGAAGGCCTTGCGAGAGAGGAAGGGAAAACTGCAGGTAGGTCGTAAACCCAACAGAAAAGCCTCTAGCGTCGAGTCGAGGTCCCGTGAGGAGAAATCTCCTAGATGCGAAAGGCATCGGTCTAGGTCCCAAAGCGATTCTCATCGCTCTTCGTCTTTGACGAAAAAGTCCAAGAAAAGACGCCACTGGTCTCCTTCCACCTCGTCCTCGGACGAATCCCCAAAAAGGATGAAATGACGCACAAAACATTCTTCCTCCGAAGAGTGGGAAGCATTCAGGGTGAAAATGATGGAGTGTTTGAAAAAGCTAAGTCTCGGTCCGCGCCTTCTTCGGAAGCCGTCCGGGAGTGTTATCGTTCCGACACTTGCGAGCCCTCAAGCCTGGGTGATCGAAGGAGAAAGGATCGGGAACGTTTCAGGACGCTGAGCGAAAAAGACCGCTCGAGTCGAGTCGACCGTTCGAGGTCACCGACGCCATCTGAAACCCGATGCACCTCAAAGGGCAAGTCTTCGAAGACGCCCTCGAAGCCGGCTCCGTCGACGACCACTATTTAGTCGGCGTCATCGACGCCATTGACACCTTTGTCGACGTCGACCCCAAAGCCCTCGGCGCCAAATGTTCCAAAGGCTCCAGTTCAGCCAACTCAGCCAGAAGCGGTAAAAATAACAGCAAAAGAGAAGACTGCATAGGCTGTAATGCCTTCAGATTCCACTGATACATCTCTTCCACTCTCCCAGAAACGGATTTTAAACCTCTTCCAAGGAAAGAATTTTTCAAATCCTTGACTTCAATATTTGAAGAACAGGAGAGATTTGATGAGGAGAATGTTCCTTTTGGACTGGAATATGATACCCCAAATGTCCCAGAATGCCTGATTTCTGAGGAAAGCAGGATGAGGTCCCTGGTGGAAACCTTACATAATGCAAGTGGCATTGATACTTCGCCTGAAACAGATTTTGGCAGGCCAGAACCAGGGGAACAAGCCAGTCCCTCATACCATCAACTAATGACAAAGGTGGTCGATTATTTAGGATAGCTAGACCACCAACTCAATTCATCCAGGATGATCTGACCGATATATTGGATCATGGTCCCACCGAAGATCCAATCCTACCCTTCCATGTAGACTTGCGTAATAGAGTGACCAAAAATTGGGAGACTCCGGATTATATTCCTCCGGTGAATAAATCCTTTACTTCAAAATACCGCCCTTCCAGTAGCGACACCGGCTATCTGTCCAAACACCCCACTTCCGCAAGTCTGGTGGTCCAGGCAGCCACAGTTTCAAATAAGGTGGCGTACCCTTCTATCCCTCTGGATAGGGACGACAAGCGTGTGGATGGTTGGGCACGCAAAGTATTTTCTGCTGGGAGTATGGCGTTAAAATCAGCCAACTCCACTTGTGCCTTGGCAAACTTTTCGTACACTCTGTGGGAGTGCATTGCAATGGCGGCAGAGCACATACCAGAAGGGGATGAAAGGGAAGGATTCCTAGCCATTGTTAAAGATGGAAAGGAGGCCATGCAGGAATCCCTTCTATCTGGATTGGACACTGTAGATAGTGTGAGCAGGTCCATGGGCACTAGCACAGTAATGCGCATATTTGCGTGGTTACGGAAGTCGGGTTTCGCAGCAGACGTGCAAAACCGTCTTCTGAACATGCCTTTTGACGGGTCTCACCTTTTTGGCAACAAGGCTGACGAGAGCCTTGAGAGGTTGCAGACCTCAAAAGCAGCTGCCAAGTCTTTAAGAGCTGCTATTAGACAACCTCAGCCTTTTTGTGCGTCAGGACAATCTTGGAGGGAACGATCCTATCATTACTACTCCTCATAGGGAAAGGCGAGAGGAATGGCCAGTCAAAGGGGCCAGAGAAGGGCCACTCGCGGTGGATGAGGAAAATGTGCAAAGCCAACTCCAGCTGCAGCCTCTTTGCCATCAGCGGCCGCAGCAACCGCCACAAAACCACTTTGAGGACTTGCATCACAAGACACCTGTGGGAGGCAGGCTGTGTCAGGAATTCGGATTAGAAGATCTGGAAACGCTGGAGGCGTTGAATGCCTTACGCGGGTTCCAGTCCTCACCCAAAATGGCGGACGATCCTTTATACTCTGGCTCCTCCCACAAACCGACGCGTTGTATCTGTGCTGCCCCCCAGACCCGAAGAATATGAGGTGTCTCATCTAGTGGATTCCAGATATCACAAGGGTCGGTTGTACTATCTGGTTCATTGGAAGGGTTATCCGGTGGAAGAGCGGACATGGGAACCGGTGAGCCATATACATGCCCCATGGCTTGTGCTAAGATTTCACCGACTTCATCCGGGTAAACCCGGGGGTCCCCCGAGAAGAAGGGGGTATACTGTCAGGAATTCGGATTGGAAGATCTGGAAATGCTGGAGGCATTGAATGCCTTACGCGCGTTCCAGTCCTCACCCAAGATGGCGGACAATCCTTTATTTTCTGGCTCCTCCCACAAACCAACGCATTGTATCTGTTTACCAACGCTACGGTTCGTGAGGAAACTTCGTCCGTGTATACTTTTTGTCTTCTCCCTTCTTCAGCTATTTTTCAGCCTTCCTGGTGTATCTCCCGCTGGCCTTTTTTCCCTGTTGGCTCCGCATACTATTTGCTTTGTCTATTTAGCCAGTTCTACCTTTGTTTTTTCCTTCTTCGACTTCTGTAACGTCTTACTTTCTTGACAATCTTCTCCCTTTGTTTCCGTGTCAGCCTACCTCTCGTCCTCTCTTAATACCTGGTGCCCTTCCTGTGTTTTCTTTTGGTTTCCTTTCAGGGTTCCTGCCTTTTTTGCTTGTCCATTTCTAACGTTATATGTGACTACGGCGCCTTTAAGTATTACGGCAACCCAGCGCCTTCAGCTTGTTTCACTTACAGAGCAGTCTCCCGCTCTGTAAGCATATTGCTTTGCCTTCTATACTTAACTAGTTAATCTTTCATGCCTATATCCTAATCCTTCTCTTTCTCTGTTCTTCCTTACTGTATTCCGGTGGCGCTTCCAGTCCTTTTCATCCTTCTGTGCGCTGATGAATATTTCCTTCTTTCTAGCCCACTAAGTCTATTTTCCTTTCTTAGCTTCTTGTATTTCTACCCTTCCCTGTACTTCTATTTTTATTATTTGAATTGGAAATTCCATAATTTACAACTCTCAGGACTCCAGACCTGGCTCTAGTGGAACTATAGAGCGGGAAACAGACTTCTACTTTTTTGTACTGGAAATAGACTATCATCTGGTTGAGCAAAGAACAGACTTACACCCATTTGAACCCATCTGGAACAGGGTTTTTTCCGCCTTTGTGCTTTTTCCCTGAATTAGGGCTGGCCCCCCGGGGTTCCCTGCGGACAGGGTTCCTTCTCTGCCAAGGTGGCCTCTGGAGGAGCCAGACCCTACCTACACGAAAGGAAGGTCCGGACACCCAAGGAAAAGGCTCCCACTAAGCAGAAGGACTGTAAGAAGACGGAGACTGTTCCTAAGGGATCCACCTCTGAAGTTTCAGGTGAGGAGGAGGGGGAGGAAGTTCCAAATCTTGACAGGCTGTCACAGCATCTGCAAGAATGGTGAGCCATTACTTCAGATGTTTGGGCCCTAGAAATAATAGCCCAAGGTTACTGCCTTCCTTTTCTAACACAACCTCAAAGCAATTCACCATGGATACACCCTTTGAAGTTTTTAGACCTGCTCCTACAGCAGGAGGTTCTAACCCTGCGGGAGAAAGGTACTATAGAGCCAGTACCTCTAGCGGAGAGGAACAAGGGTTGGTACTCCCCTTACTTTTTGATCCCCAAAAAGGACGGAGGACTGAGACCCATCTTGTACTTAGGAGGCTTGAACAAGCTCGTCAGGAAGGACAAGTTCAAGATGGTTACTCTTTCTCAGATCCTTCAGGCTCTGCAATTTCAGGATTGGTTGGTGTCATTGGACCTCCAGGATGCTTATTTTCATGTGCCAATTCATTCCAAGCACCGAAAATACCTGAGGTTCGTAGTTGGTGACTCACACTATCAGTTTCGAGTCCTGCCATTCGGATTGACCTCCGCCCCGATGGTCTTCACCAAGTTAATGGTAGTGGTGGCAGAGCACCTCAGGAGAGGGGAGATTCATGTCTACCCCTAACTGGACGATTGGTTGATCAGGACACATTTTGCCGAACAAGCACTGGATCATCTGAAAGTCACCTGCTACTTCCTCCACAGACTGGGCTTCTCCCTCAATTTCAAGAAGTCACAAACGACACCTTCCCAACAGCTCCAGTGCATAGGGGCTGTATTAGACACATCCTTGGGAAAGAGCTTGCCTCCCAAGTTGAGGGCTGAAGACATTCTTCAGATGGTTTCCAAATTCCAAAATGCCCAAAATCTCCTGGCATACGACTTCTTAAATTTGCTCGGCCTCATGGCATCCTGAATCTTCCTAGTGCCAGAGGCACGCCTGAGGATGAGATCCCTTCAATGGGCTCTAAAGACTCAATGGTCCCAGTTCTCAGGTCAAATGACAGATTTTCTTCAGATTCCAAACAAGGTTTGGCAGGATCTTCTGTGGTGGACTTGCACAGAGAATATCGTAAAAGGAGAACAGTTTTGGCAACTATGGCCGGAGATTACAGTAGTGACGGATGCCTCACTCATGGGGTGGAGAGCTCATGCCAACAAGCTGACAATCAGCGATCGTTGGTCTCCATCGGAATCCAAACGACACATCAACCTTTTAGAGCTGAGAGCAATCAGACTAGTGCTGAAGGCTTTTCTGTCATCTGTCAGAGGAAAAAATGTCCTGATAATGACGGACAACACAGTGGCCATGCATTATCTAAACAAAAGAGGAGGTGTAAGGTCACTACCTCTGTTCAGAGAGGCAATGCGGCTCTGGTATTGGGCAATTCAAGAAGGAATCTCCTTAACGGCAGTTCATCTAGCTGGGGAGGAGAATATGACGGCAGACGCTTTGAGCAGGCAGAGCAAGGTGTTCCACGAGTGGGAACTGGCTCAGGAAGTCATTCAAGAGATCTTCGCCCTTTGGGGAACCCCTCAAGTAGACCTATTTGCGACCGGAATCAATCGGAAGTGCGAAAGGTATTGCCCAAGGGAATTTCCCCAGAGAGGAGCCCTAGGGGACGCATTTGTGGTGGAGTGAAACTTCCCACTATTATACGCGTTCCCTACGATTCCCGTCATTCCTCAGGTCATCAGAAGATTGAGATGGTTCGGAAACCGTATGATCCTAATTGCCCCGGATTGGGCCAGGAGAACGTGGTACCTGGACCTTCTAGACATGTCCATCTGTCCTCCGTTATATCTTCCACAGAGAGAGGACCTTCTCTCACAAATGGAGAGCCAGATTCTCCATCCAGAGGTCAAGATTCTCAACCTTCACGCTTGCTATCTGAAAGGCTGAGATACAAGGATTGGGACCTTCCAGATGAGGTCATTGAGGTGTTGCTTTCGGCGAGAAGGCCAGCAACAAAATCTTGATACTGTTGCCGTTGGAAAAAGTTTTGCAACTTGTGCAGAGAAAAGAATGTTGATCGTTTTCTATGTTCCATTCGGAAGTGTTGTCCTTCCTCTTGTCCCTAGCACATAGAGGTCTAAATGTTGGGACCATTAAAGGTTATCTTGCAGCGCTTTCCATTTTCAAGTGCTCGTCGGAAGAATGCTCCTATTTCGAAATTCCCTTAATAGTACAATTCTTAAAAGGACTCACCAATGTGTTTCCTCCTTACCCTTTTCAAGTACCAATTTGGGATCTTAATGTGGTTCTAAAATTCTTAATGTGTGCCCCTTTTGAACCCTTGCACACTTGTCCATTAAGATTACTAACATGGAAAACTGCTTTCCTAGTTGCTTTAACATCTGCAAGAAGAGTGAGTGAATTGCAGGCACTGTCTTCTGGGCCACCCTATACTGTGTTCCATAGGGACAGAGTGGTATTAAGGGTTAAACCCTCATTATTAACTAATGTGTCCGATTTTCATTTAAATCAGAAAATTGTTCTACCCACATTCTACCCTCCACCCCATCCTAGTAAGGAGGAGGAAAAATTGCACAGGTTGGACCCGAGAAGAGCTTCAAGCTTTTACATTTCTAGGCTTTCCAAGCTTAGAGTGGATAATCAACTTTTTATTGGCTACACCAGAAGGAAATTGCGTCAATCTGTGTCAAAACAAACCACATCACGTTTGATTGTACTTTGCATTTCAGAATGCTACAGATTGGCGGTAAAAGACCCACCACAAGGCTTAAGGGCCCATTCCACCAGAGGCATTGCCTCTTCGACAGCCCTTCAAAGAGGTGTTCCCATAAAATCCATTTGTGAAGCAGCAACTTGGTCATCGATGCACACTTTTTCAAAATTCTATAGTCTGGATGCTTCCCAGTCTAAGGAGCTTGCTTTTGGCAAAACAGTGCTATATTCCACCTTATAATAGTATAAAAAATCTACTCCCTCCTCCAGAGATTTTTCTATACTGCTTTGGGAGTCTATCTAAGATGAGGAATACGTTGGAGGACACAATCCATTCGAAGAACAAGTTACTTACCAACTGGTAATGTTCTTTCGATTGGATGTTCCTCCAAGGTATTCCTCATCACCCTCCCATCCTATCCCTCTGTAGATTTTCAGGGTTATTGCCACTTCAACTCTCACAAGGCTGACACCTGACTACCGACACAATCTACACAGTAGAGCAAGAGGGGGAAAAACAGAACTGAGGCCAACGGACGCCGCGCGTGCTACTTGTATACCCGATGATGCCACCCTCGATGGAGGCCTTTGAGGGACCATCGACTCAACGACATTGACGTATGGCACCCTATGCAGAGAAAACATTTCCGAAGCAGCTAAATCTGGATAGAATACATCTAAGATGAGGAATATGTTGGAGGAACATCCAATCGAAAGAACGTTACCAGTTGGTAAGTAACTTGTTCTTCTTGAGAATATGCCAGTTGGTATCTAACCATGCGGGGGGATAGCTGAGGGGCAACATGTTTGTCTTGGAAGCAAGTCAAAACTGTGTAACACAGGTTCAAATCCCGATCCCACACTTAGAAACCTATCTTTGGTATTAAACGTGTTATAGAAATAACCAATTATAATGTCATGGAGTTGCATACAAGCTAACACCTGTGTTGGTGTCACTCCTAGCTGCGCAGCACAGGGCGGGTGATGGGTGCATTGGGCCATCCCACCATCAGGGGCATCACTACAGGGAGCAGAGACCCCGGTCCCCCATAACATAGCACTTGAATTGAATGGACGGATTAATGGATTGACGGTGATTGAACTAATTCCACCAAAAGCGTCAGAGATGAAAGAAACCATCATGAATCAGGAGAAACTTGCCAAACTCCAGGCCCAAGTCCACATTGGTGGGAAGGGCACTGCTCGCAGAAAGAAGGTTGTACACAGAATAGTCACAGCTGATGACAAGAAACTTTCAGTTCTCCTGAAGAAATTGGGTGTCAATAATATCTCTGAGGTTAATATGTTTACTAACCAAGGAACAGTTATTCACTTCAACAACCCTAAAGTTGAAGCCTCTCTAGCTGCTAACACCTTCACAATAACGGACATGCAGAAACCAAACAGCTGACGGAGATGTTGCCTAGTATATTAAACCAAATTGGTGCTGACAGTCTGACAAGTTTGAGGAGGATTGCAGAAGCTCTCCCAAAACAATCCATGGATGGGAAAGCACCACTTGCTTCTGGGGAAGATGAAGCCGATGAAGTTCCAGATCTTGTTGGGAATTTTGATGATGCTTCAAAGAATGAGGAAATTTGAACAAGTGACTTCACTAACAAAAGCACTGACTTGAAACTTTGGAACTCTGCTGCTATTTTGCATTTTGACTTTGTTTCCGTTTAATGGTTTCTTATGTTCTCTACACTCCCAAGACTTGCAGCCTGGTTAAAAGCCACAAGTGTGGAACATTCTGGCAGTAATAAAATGTCCATAAAAATAAAAAATAAAAAATAAAAAAATTATAATGCCATGGAGATACTTTGTTTCTACACTATTCTAACTAACATCAACCTTATGTACATAAACTGTATTTTTTTTCTAAATCCCACCATAGGATTTTTTTCCCGTGACCCTATTAATTGAAATATGTAAAGCAAACACCAATGTGCAGCACATTTACTGTTGTAAAAAACATAGTACATATAGTGGGTAGTTTAAAAAAAATTGCATAATTGCATGTAGGGGACCACCAATGTGCTGTTGGGTCCTCTGCATGTAATTTTAAACATGTTCAATGCAGTGTGTAAAAGTGATGAGTAAAACAGGGGCAAATCACCTTTATTATTCAATTGTACACTCGATTTCCCCAAACAGTAAACGCAGCCTGCAAATTACACTTTGCAGGTGGCATTTGCTAATAGATTCCTGTAGAATCTGCCTGCTCATTTGGAGGTGCAAATACAAAGTGGACGCCATAAGAAAATCTCATGCAGGCGTAAAACCTAGTCTTCTTCCAAGACAGAGGAGGACAACAAATTGGAGATGCAAACTCCCTCTGTGCCCCTGCTACACCTTGGAAGGGGACGAAAAAGAGCTGGAGCGCAAAATGAAATAGTAAAAGCATTATACTTTGTTTTTATGCTTTCATTTTGCAGTCTGCTCAGTGCAAAATGACCCCCCATGTTGTACTATGTATGAGGGTAGAACAAAATGAAAATGGGCCTCATTGCAAATTCGGTGGTAAGCACAGCAGTTATTCTGTTGAACAGAGTTACCGTTAACGCCATTGCTGATGAAAGATTTACCTCCATATTACAACATCATGGGGTCTCATCATAAGTTTGCTGGTTCCGGAACCAAGGGTGCCGGTAAACTCACTGGCACCCTTGTTTCCGGAGCGGAAAACTATGAGTCTATCTGCCGGTGTCTCTGTGCCCAACAGGTCTGAACCTGTCGGGCGCAGCGGCCACAGTAGGCAGAACGGTCACGGTGCCGGTGCTTCCGAGTCCCCACTCCATGGGAATGGGGACTTACATTTTACTGGCGCCTGACTTCCCGGGCTGCCGGACTTGGAATCACCCGGTGGCACCGGGAAGTTAGGTGCTGGTAAATCTTTACCAGTCCAGCAGCAACCTGCTAAAATACCAACATTTGTGGGCAAAATCAGCAAATATTCGGTGGAAATACTGATAGCACCTACAATATTAGCAGATTTACCCTGGCATAATTACTGCACCGAAACAGCATCATCACATAAATGCAAACTCTGCAGTGGCCATTTTGAAAAATCCAACACATTTAAAACCCATCACTCCCTATATCCATCCAGGCCTCACACCTACAAGATAAATGCCAAGAGACAAGAGCAGTGTAAAGGCGCCAGAAATGTGGGTACACGAGCACAGATTTAGAGAGATGCAGCTGCAGGTATTGGTAGACGAGGTGGTGTCTAATGCAGAGACAATGTTTGGTGTGCAGCACTGTATGACATCCATCCAAAGGAGGAATATCATCTGGACCAACATCACTGACCAGGTGCTGGCGGTGGACGCAGTGCAGCATGACATTGAAGGCTGCAGGAAGCAGTGGAATGATTTGTGTGGGCGTGTGCACTGTTTTCTTGCCCACTACTATTGTGAGACCACAGCCACAAAAGGAGTAACTGTGGAGTCATTACATCTCACAACCTTAGTGTAGAAGGTTGCCAGCAGAGTGCATATGACTGGTAATGAGGGAATCAGAACAGCAGAGGTAACAAGCAGGCGGTCAAGCTTACCCTGAGGAGTGCACATGAGGATGCTGGGAATCTCGGAGAAGGACACGTATCACATGTCTGCATTCAGCTGTTACCCACGGAGCAGATGAAGCAAGTGTGGTGGTGTGGGAAAAAATGGCAGAACAACTGTCACTTCCTCTGATTTGACAGCAGCCTACTTCCGGCCATTATTACTGCACCACAAACATTTGAGGCTGACCTTGAAGAGGAGGATCAACCTTGATCAAGGGGCTGGAGGTAGAGCCTCCACTTCAATGATAAAAACCTGAAGAAGTACTGGAGTTAAACCCCTACCCATGGAAATTCGGGCTAAGCCCGAATACAGTGTCTTCTCCTCCAAAAAAGGGGATCAAGACTGCCATGCCACCAGACATTATCTTGCAGAATATCTCGTGCATTGAGTGGCCGTAATATTAACCAAGTTAATCAGCATTACCACAGAAATATTGCAGAAATACTACCAAACTCGGAAAGAGGACCTATCGTCGGTGGTAAGCCTCATGAAGAATGTCCTACAAAATCTCCATGGGAATTGTGAAGAGTACTTACTATACGTTGAATAAAGCTCACATCCGGAGGACTGTGATGGTTTGAGTGTCTCTATGCCATTATATAAATGTTACCCCATGCAATCATGAGAGCCGATGCACCCCCAAGCCCAGGTCCTTCTACCTCAATGTAATCAGCATCATGCATTGAAACCATATAATGCAAAGTCAGCAGGATATATTACCCAGAAGCAGATAGTAACCATACAGATGCCAGAGGCATACCATGACTGCTGCCATGAGTAAGAACAGACCCCAAATGGCAATACGAGTTTCAACATTTGAGATGAGAATGTGCAATGCAAACAGACTGAACTTTCTTTACTGACATGATTAAGATCATGGGTTCCTGTTCCTTCCTTCTGAGTGACTGATGTGTTGGCTGGGGAGCATGTGCATCTTGTATCCCAGAAGCATTACATAACAGAAATGAGTATAGCACATTCACAACCAAAGTCATGTACACCCAGCAAAGTCAAGTGCCTAGGGCAATGCATAATTGAGCTATCAAGTGTGTTCCATTCCTGATTTGTATCATGTACAGCCCATAACAACAGATACGTACTAAGCAGCCTCTCGTTTGCATGGCTAAAATGTGCCTGAGCAACTTCCCAAAATGGCAACAGAGTACAGGCTCTTGCTCCTAAAACAGGCTCCAAAAGCGCCCAGGCTGATGAAGCCAGACCTTCACAGGCTAAGCCCACAACTCCATCTCATGAAACCGCTGCTGCTGCAGCTACTAACAAGACATCAGCCACCATTACTGATGGTCAGGCCTCTGTAAAATTAGAATGGAACCAGCCACCACCACTGCTAGTGAGGCAACAGGCACCAGTCAGCCTGCTCCAGTCACCAGCTGCCAGAACTCTGGTGGATGCAAGGATTGGAGGAGAGCTTGCCTGCACCTTCCGCTGTTGCGAGCCTTTTACCACCTGAATCAACTTTTGTCCCTTCCTCAGTTGCTCTGGGTCCAAAGTGCACATTGATATTGTCACAAATAAATATGACTCTGCTGATGCTGGAGAGACAGGACATGGAATGCACTTCCTAAGTGACACCTCCTCCCCATCCACCCACCAGAGAACCTACCGCCAGACTCACAGCTTTCTGGGAAAAGCTCACGAGGATGGAGGAGCAACAGGAAACAATGAAGCATGTTAGACCTCTATCTGCAGCGTCCGCAAGCAATGCGGGATGTGGTGCAAGGGGCATCTCGCAGGGTGCTAAGGGAAATTGCTTGCTAGTGCAGGGACCTCACTGAAGCCACAGTTTCAAGAACTATGGTTGGGAAGAGGGTCAAAGAGTTGGCTGAGGCTATATCTGCAGGTCATGAAACCATGACGTGTCTCTCATCCTGACACTGCCACACATCCATAGCCTTTATTCTGTAAGCTCTGCACCATCTATCCCAACAGAGGGATTCCTGGTTGGTTGTCCAGATGGAGATCCCAACACACTGTCATGCATGCACCAAAGTCACCATCAGGACTGGGGAAGTACAGCAAGAAGTAAACTGGCAGTCTGTGGACACTGATCTGATTTGTGATTGAGGGTGGTGGGAGGGTATGGATGTTGGGGTTGAAGGTGGCAGGATGGCACAGATGTTGGGGGTTGAGGAAGGTGGAAGGGCACATGAGTTGAGGTTGTGGTGTCATAGATGTGGTTTTAATGATTTACATGAAACAAGAGAAGGGTGCATTCAAAGGTGAATAGGTTCATGTCAGGTGAAGCCCTGTGATGGCATGCAGTCCCTGCCATCATCCTTCTCCTCCCGGTTGGTGTGTGCAGTGGCCTCATCTGAACGCATGGGGGCGTTTCTTCAAATGCACGTGTTGTTAATTATTGCAAACACAGCAACCCACTTATCTGACCTGTACATGATGTCCCCTCAACCCCCGGGTTTGGTTGTGTCACCTGAAACAAAGCCTTCAGCTGTGCTATCGTATGCTCTAAGCAAACCTTTCTCCTGATGTGTACTGTAGGTTTTCCTACAAGCAATTAAACATTTGCTGAAGGTAGTGTTTCTTGACGACATGCTTGTTCCCAACGTTGTTATACTGTGTAAGTGGCATCTTGTTAGGATTCCAGACCACACAGAAGCCCAGGTAAGTTGCCAAACAAGGTTTATTGTTCTGTAGCACACGAGGCCCTCCTCCCTCCACAGCTGCACCAAACGTCTCAGTGAGTACAGCAGGAGATCCCTAATAGACATGTGTGTGGAACTTGGAATCCTCAGGAGTTCCCCTGACAGCAACACAACAACAACTTGAACATGCTGAACCAGTGTGATTGAAAAGTAAATAAACAAAGTTGAAAGTAAACAACAGCAGAGATAAACACCTAACACATCTGTCTTCCGTCATCTCCATAGGAGTGCCTTGGCTTTTCTGTCCTACCCCATGTATCATGCCACATACTCAGCTGAAAAACCCCGTTAACCTTAGAAAATAGCTGAACTGTCCTATGTTTATCTGTGCCTCATGGGCCCTGCATTTGTGTGTTACATGTTTTCCTTCCATGCATACCTACAGCATTTCATTATTTCTCAGCATAGCACATGTTAGAGGTCCAAAAGTGGTATGGTGAGGTGTTAAAACAAAGTGTAGGCCATGCACCCCTCTTTCTTTTATAGTTTGTGACATCATTTCCTTTAAAGGTGTAGTAGCAGCACAACACAGAAATGATATTTGCACAATGCAGTCCTCAACTTCCTGGTTCGACATAGTTTAACGGCAAACTGTCTTTCACAGATGGACTACTATGGGGCATGCCTCAGTGTAGCAGCCAGCTGGCAGAGTCCATACGAGTCCATTGCACATGGCATCTGCAAGGCCTTGTGTCTGTGCCCGCATTCCCATTTCTCACATGTGTGGGTTTGATGATGATGCACGTGGAATCATGAGTTGATCCGTGGAATCTGGCACAGCAGCGGCCCACACTGAGGCTCTAGACTGCAATTCCTCTGCACATTGAACAAATGATATTGCTTGATGTTATGGTAAACATGCTGAACTGCACCAAGGGCCCCCAATGCCTCCTGGGTACAGGCAATGCTGCAATCACATTGGAGAAGTAGCCTGTCACCTGGGAACTGCCATTTAAGCCACACACCTTAACTGGCGTGGTGGGCAGGGAGATGTGACGGTGTATATGTATCACGTGTGTGTCAGGTACCTGTCTCAGTGCAACAAGGCTCTGTGGAACAAAGACAATTTGTGGAGCAAAAACGTCTTGCATTGGAGCTAATTTGCACACACAGCAGGCCAAAAGAGAACATTCCAAGAAAATTATTCGCAAAATTAAAACGTGACATCTAGTTCTGAATATAGTGTATTTGTTTATTGGGTGGGGATAACAGGGAGGGGCTGGCCTTGTGGTTTGAGAGTTTCCAATACACAGAATCCCTTTACAGCATTTTGTCTTATACCGTATCGCTTTTGGAAATAACACCACAGGCTGTTAAGTCGACTAATCCTTATAGCATGAAGTAATTTGACATGTTTAAGCTTGATATATACTGGGGTGCCATGGTTTCTTCGTGCACAAATGGCGGATGTTTTGAAGGAGCAAGGCTAGCCAAGCACAGATCATAACTGACAGAACCTCCACAGAGTGCGCAGCTGTCTGCCAAAAACGACCCTGATGTAATGGGTGGATAACAAGAGATTATAAAGTGCTTTCAGAATATTTAATGTGATATTTGGCAAACTGAAAGAAATAGGTCATACCTCTTTGTCCTTAAACAAGCATGTAATATACTTTTTACTGATGTGTATCACAATAATATTTTTAATGTATACTCTAGTGACCAAATAGGCTTCCCTCTGGGGTGGGTCAGATTTAGAAACATGCCTTTGTTTACTCAGTAGTTTAATTTCCATCAGCGAATCCAGCTGTGCTCCACCAAAGCCCCACACATTCAGCTCGACCGATCCAGCAGGGAGACGAGGCTGCACACTGAAAGACTGTTAAATGGTCCTGGGTTCCCTCCAGTACTCATGTTTCTTCATGGCAGGGCTGCAAGGGCAGGGTGATTCACACACAGTTGAGCTCAGTCAGAAAACTAAATTCCAGCCTCCTCATCACAGCTGAAAATGGACTTGGGTGGGATGTAGGGGTCAATGGTAAACATGGTGCCACGGGTTATGAAAGTGCAAGGGAGTCCTTGCCCTAGACTGCGCAGGTCGCCCTCAAAAGAATAACACAAGTGAACTCAGACATTAACGTCCCCAGCTGTTATAGTCTGAAAAGAAGCATGCACGAGCAATTACTACTGATAAGCCTGTGTGATTGGGATGCTGCCATCAGAAGCAGTACAATGTCTAGCCAAGACACATCTGATATGATTCTTTTAACATCTCTTATTTTCAAACCTTTAGAGCTGAGTGGTATTTATTTTCACAACTCCACATGTGCAGAAAGGGAATTTTCCAACGGCCATGGATAGGCACTTTGCCCATAACCTGACAGGTTATAGACATAGCAAGTATCTTAAAACCAATAGGGCCACATTCAACACAAAGTGAGTAACTATAGGCAGCTGTGCAGAGGTACCCAAGACCACACAATGCACAGGTCACCTTTTGAACAAAGATTAACTGGTTATTGAGGAAGAGTTGCATTGCTTGTCATCAATATTTGTAAGATCGGTCGACATGCAATGCACCCTTTGCAGTGATATCCGCCCCTGTCTAGGAGACTGACTGCTGATGAATGTCTGACTTTCTCCTCCCCCCCAGCCCCACCCCCCCCCCCATTTATGACAGGCCAATGAGAAACTAATGGAACCAGATGAAAACTGTGGTGCTCATTCCTACGGGTTTGGCCGTGAGGACGGCACTTTATATATAACATGAAATGACATAACATGACTTAAACAGCGAAAAGCTAAAAAGAGGAAAACTCATCCAAATGTTTTCTGATATGTCTCAGTGTCCATCAAAAGGCTTAAGTGAGCAGGGCACCTCCCGCAGGCTTTGGCCATTGGTTGTGAAGTGGCTTAGAAACATACCCCTAAACAGGGAGCCGGCACGAAAGCTGGGGACTAATCTCGCCTCTGTCAATGCATTTTTGATTTGCCCATCTTTTTTAACTTTTGCTTTATTTTGTTGCTTTTTTCTTACCCATTGGCAAGTAGTACAAGGGCACAGAAAATATGTGGTCTAAGCTCATGTACACTTGGGGCAGCAGTTATCCTCACAACTTGGTGGCTGAGTGGATCTGCCGCAGCCTGTGCGCTCACTAGAGAGCATGAGGTAGTCATTCCATGGAGTAGAGTGCCAGAGTTTAGATGCTGCTTGATAACCTATACAGTTTTTAGTTCCCTCACTACAGTCACATTGAATTGTGGCTTGGATTGCTGTGGGGTCATTGCATTGCCTTGATAACTTGCTTAGTAACTCACAATGATAGTGTTAGTTACTTAGAGAGCCAAGGCTCAGGGTGTGGGACGAGCCCTGCATATTGTAAAACCCCATATAATATCCAACCCATATATTCAACTCTAATACCTTGGTTTAACTCAAATTATTGGTTTCTTTCTTTCTTACATTCGCTCTAGCTGGAACACCCCTCCCGTCTTGCCTGCTTTGACTTCTAAAGTATATCTCTTATTTTTGTCTATGTGTTCACTTTTGAATTTTCTGATGGTATACATTTATTGACGTTTGTGCGACTGGCAGGTCTGGCTTTTTTAATGTGTTCCATTTGAATTTTGAGTTGGATTACTTTGATGTGAGGTCATCCTTGATAAGGATATGCTAACCTCCTGCTCAATACAGCCTCTTGCCAGGTATTCATACCCTTTCATTTTGGTATATCTACCCAGGATGAAAAATATCAATAGGCCCTGATTAAGGCACCAAGGGTGGGTGGCTGTACTGTTTTGGGGTCGGGGACGGGAAGGGTAGGTCTTAAGGCTGAAGTAGTCAATGAGATACCTGGTATAAATGTATGAAAAGAAGTATCGGACAAATGTCCGTTCTTGGAGGAGCGGTTGTATCGGGCGGGGAACTGCTCTACTAATTTGCTCAAATATGGAATCATTGGGAGAATGTTAAGTAACCTGGATATTGTAGTGGTATGGTGCTACGTTACAACCGATGGAATGAAGCATTTGACAACTGTTTTTTAACAACAATATCTGGCCTGGTGATGAAAGGTTGTTTATATTTTCTCTGTTGGTTTGCATTATGATGAACCTCTCCGTTGTAATATGTGGTCAATCTGTAGTAATACAAAAGTCAATTAAAATAGTTAATAAATAATAAAAAAATAAAAGGTGCAGGTTGAGTTCTTCATAAATAAGCCTTGTTTAAATAAGAGTACAGTCTCACTTTAAAAGCACTCAGTGTTTCTTGGCTAGCACAGATGATGCTTTGAGTTGCACAGTCTTTACAAAATGGCGTAGCAGGACAGCCAAGCAAATGATGCAATCTAAGGTATTGGTGCTAGAGAAAACAAATATGCAGTATATTAACATCATAGACAATCAGCAACGGGAATTCACAAGAATACAACACACCATACTGCACCCCCATATCAATCTCTAGCTGAGCCCTTTAAGGGTGCAGAAGGAGAGAGACGAGACACAGGTGGCATATTTATTTGGGCTAAAGACTTTTATTTATACAAGAAGAAAGGAAAAGAAAAGCCTATCTTGCCATATTCACTATGAGGGGTTGCCCTGCCTCAACAAAAATAACACTAAGGACTCCGTCAAGATGTCCGTCAAACAACAAATGTCCACCACCCTGTGTCTAAACCTATTTCTGTCACTTACACTTTCAACCTAACTAAAGAAAAACCGTAAGGATGTCTCTGTCGTTCTGGGTGCTGACACCCAAAGCTCAGTACTCTGTGGCTGACGCTGCCTGCTGTACCGGATAGTGGCCCCACCCACCAAGTTGCTCAGAAAGGCTCCTGCCTCCCCACGAGGGCGAAGCACGCGCGGTGGGGAAAGGGCGCGGGAGTTGGCACTCACAGGGAGTTTGCGGTTGGTAAGCACCAGAAGGCCCCTTGGGATTTGATTGAAGACGGGAGTAATTCTCTGTTGGTATTGTTCACTTTCACCGCTGAAGTCGCTGAGCAGGCTGTGCAGTTCCTGGAGGTCGTACACGAGGCAAGTGTAATTGCCCAAATACCCTGGTTGTACATTAGCCTAGACGCGAGATAAGGTGGGGAGGAGTGTCATAACACTGCTATAATTAGAGTTCAATCTGTTCGGCTGGCTTTAACCAGGCTCAAAGCAGAACTTGATTTGTGCAATACGCCCACGTCATATACTCTAGAAAGGGCTTTTTTGTTGACTCTCCTGATTGTTAACCTAATTTTTGTGATGTCATTTCTCGACCTATCTGCAAAGTCCACAGCATTAGATCTGGCTCTGGCACCTTTTGCCAAACAAAAACTGCTGACTCTGAAAAGAAAAGTCCCTTTATTATTTCCCATAACAGCTCCTCTTCCAACATGTGCAGTTGAAACCAGTCTACTTAAGACCCCAAGGCCCAAGGGGGAAGCCTTTTTGCTTATAAGCGAAATACATAAGTTCTTTTAATGCCCCTGTCAGTATGGACCCCCAGGGAGTGGGGGGTGAGGGGGAAATCCCATATAATGCCGAGCTTTCTAACAAAATTGATGCGGGGGGTGGGAGGGTTATCCCATATAATGCCGAGCCAGCTAACAAAATTGACAAGCCCAGTGAATGCCAGGCCAGAGATTTTGGGTTAATCAGCAGAAACAGCAGAATTGATCAGTCAACTTCGACTATGGCTGGAATTACTGTCATGACTGCACAGACTACTGTCCACACTTCTAGAACCTGCATTAACAGCCCTGATATTGTGTCTGTAGTCACTCCTGCTGTTTTACCTCCTACTAAGGGCTGGTCAGAGTACTCGCATCCACTGGTCACTGTTGAGAATGCTGTATCAAGCGGGGAGGACGGCTCTTTGCCACTCAAGATGGTCACTTCTAACAAGTCACCCTGTCCTATTGAGCACAGACAGCACCCGCACGGGTTATCTAAAGGGCCATTTTCGGGTGGAGATATTTGTTTGTTTGAAAATGGGGGAAACGTGGCTGGGCAGATAGAGGGGATGTTGGAGGGAGCAACCAAATATGCAGGTCTGGAGAGAGGCATGCCCATCTTACTTCCATCTCATGAACAAGTGGCAAAATATCAGTTCAAGCAAACCGGCGAGGTGGGCCCAGTGCCCACACATTGCCAATGCAGTACTGTTCTTGTTGAACTTCCAATTCTTAAGAAATTGGTTTTGTCACTGGTGGACACTGTCGGGAAGGGATTGAATAGGGGGCGAGGGGGGCACAGCATAATCAATAGGATGAGAAAAGGGCTTCAAATATTTGGGTGGAAGCAAAACTGCCTTTCTCCGAAACCCTCACTAGCAACACTGGAGTCAGTGAAGTTTTCAAGATCACTAAGAGTGGGACGGGGTTGATGGGGTTGCCCAATGGGAATAATTTAAGTACCTGCCTTACATCTGTACCGTTACCTGTGGCCAAAGGGTTCCTGCATATAATGGATACATCTAATTGTAATCGCTGTGGGACCGATGCAAAATGAGCTTGTTTTACATTGTTGCAGAATACCAGCTTGCACGTCGAGAAGGTGCATAGGTCTAAACCTGCATGTGACAATGTTGGACGAATTATGGATTATGCCTGTATCACCTCTAAGGCAAACATCACTTCGAGCAGGGGGGGACACTATACTTGCACAGGATCCCCAAACTGGCATCAAATGTTCATAAACCCAGGGAAACATGGGTTAGTAAATGTATACCAGCAGTACCAGCAATACCCTTGATTCTATCCAAATTGATTTTAGGGACCCATGCACTGCAAGGGGTCTATTGAGTGCCCTGGCAAGTTATCAATACCCGGAGAATACTGCAATTGAACCCAGTGGCAATGGCCTAGTTAATGCCCCAAGGAAGCCAGTGCTCTCAGAATCGAACACTACACCACTTGAGAAAAGGCCCAGAGCTGATATTCTTCAGCCGAGACCCCCGACATAAAGTGATTAATTAGTGCTGCTGTGACTCTACCCCTTAGTTATGAATGTAACTTTGTCTCTATAGCTTAAAATGTGCACCTCAGGACTTTATTTACTTAAATTGATTGAAATGATGTTTAAACTGTTATGTTGTTTTATATGTTCTATACAAAACTTGTATGTCTCAACGCCAAAATAAAGTTATTGACTGACTGACTGACTAACTAAAGAAAAACTGTATGTCTTCTTATTTATGGAGGAAGGATATCTCAGGGGCAACGCGTTTGTCTTAGAAGCAAGACACTCAACACAGGTTCGAATACCAATGCCACGCTTAGAAACCACTCGCTGATATTAAGCGTGTTATAAATGAACAATAAAAAAAAAAAAAACATTCCAGAAGGAGCCCGCTCCCATTCTGGATGCAGACACCTGCACGTTTTTATGCAAAAAGCATAAATATAGTTCACTGTTCACAAGTTCATCCAAACTTAAAGATGGCCCAGTTCTCCACCCCCTGTGGGGAATCTCTTCCTGGGTTTCTGGTTCCACTTGTCCGCAAAACAAAGTTCCTCTAAATATTCTGGGGAATTCCTCTTCCCCAGTCCATAGCACAATAATGATTCTTTTCAGTCTCTTGTCAGGTCAGGTCTGATTCACTAACCTGTTAGACCTCACCGTAGACTTTTCCAAAGTTAGACTAAGGGCCTGATCATGACTTTGGGGGTAACGCCGGCTGTGTTACGGCCGGCGGTATTAGCCCTACCACCGAACTCCCCAGCGCTAATAGCGCCGGATCACGAGTGCGGCAGTAATGTAATTCCCCATTCCCCATTGAGCCCATTCAGGAATGCCCCATTCCCCATTGGGCTCAATGGGGAAAATTCACGCTCTTACCACCGGCGGATTTCGCGCCGGCGGTAATAGCGTGAATTTTCAGCAGATTTCCCCCCAGCCAAGAGATGGGCCGAAATCCGCCGAAGTCCTGATTTGGCAGACCCTTAAATCCAGCGGTAATAGCGCGACCGCCGAATTTAAGGGTTACCGCCAAAGTTGTGATGAGGCCCTAAGTCTGGTCTACTCGCCTTCCAGACTTGATTTCCACAACTTTCAGTTCCACAGATATTTGTATTTTTGGGCTCCAGCCCACTGCTTATAATTCTTCCTGTATAGCGTTTGTCCCTCGACCTGTATACTTTCCACTGATGGGAGTTGCCCGTTTTCATCTGGGTCCCAGACCCTGTTCCTTTGTCTTGGTGGGATCCTCATCCCCATTGCACAAAATGACCCTTTTAGGCTTTTGTCAGGTCTGTTTGACTTACCTGTCAAACCGCACCATAGACTTTTCCAATGGTACACTAAGTCTGGTCTACTCACCTGCCAGACTTGATTTTTCACAACTTTCATTTCCAACGCAATTTGAATTTTAGGGCTCCAGCCACTGCTTATAATGATTACTTTGATGCGGTGGGTCCTCAGCCTTTATTCTTTGAACTGGTGGGCTTTGCCTGTTTTCATAATTCTTCCTGTATAGCGTTTGGCCCTCGACCTGTAAACTTTCCACTGATGGGAGTTGCCCGTTTTCATCTGAGTCCCAGACCCTATTTCTTTGTCTTGGTGGGATTCTAATCCCTTCATTACCACGTGTCCACTTGGACAGACCCGGTATAATCCCCTGCCAGGTACTGTCCCACCTAGGTGCACTCTCAATATTTGTATATGACTGTATGCCCCTTCTGTTATTTCCTTGTGCCCCTCAGGATGTATTTATCTGATTCACACAGTGCATATTTTATTGTATATTCTCTTTCTCACCCCCTTGTGCTCTTTGAGATGTTCTTATTAGGTTTATACATTTTGTATCTGTTTGTATGCTTTCCTTTTCATCCCCTTGTAATCTTCAGGGTGTTTTTATAAGGGTTGCAAAGTTAATATTAAATTGCATAGGATCCCTTTCACCGCTTAGGCTGTTCTGGATGTTTTCATGAGGTTTCTCACCTCCCTCAATGCCCCCTGACCGGTCTGGCCCTTTCCCTACCTGTGGGAAGTCTCGGGGCGGTCTCTGGTCTCTTCAGGAGGTGGAACAAAGCTTCTCCATTCCTGCCACACTCTGCGTTCTCCTTCTCGCAGCTCCACTGCTTCAGCATCTCTCTCTCTCGTCTTCGGCTGACAGCGTCTCTGTTCCTGGTCGGTTCTCGCCAGTCTGGTTCCCGGTGTCTCTGCCACTGTCAGGTCCACCTCGTTAGGATTACTCGGGTACCTGTGACTTTTCGCGTCCCAGCCTCCAGCTCGGTACAGGACCATCGTCTCTTTCCCTCTTCCTGCATGGCTGGCTTCTCGACATGGGAATGAGTCCTTCTCCCCTTTTTACCACTAGACTTGCCTTTGGGCAGATGCACCGCATGTGGTGGTTTGCCTCCTTGCTTCATCCTTCCTCGTCACAACAATATTTTGCATCAGGCTTGGATGAGTGTCCCTCTTCCTCGCCCCAGTCTTATTAAGGTTGCCCTCTGCTAAACTATAACAAATAGTGGTGTGGGGATCAGAGGGACTTGAATGGGGGTTGAGGAAGGTGGGGAAACAAGGGGTGAATGAATACTGCGTTCTCCCAGGACTATTGTGACCAATCCCATGAAAGGTTTCCCTTCCCGTGAGATCCACCTGCTGATTACCAACCACAGGGGGACTATCAGGTAGTTGCCTCACCTCCCTGGCCTCATGGGAAGGGGCCTACCCCATGAAAGAAGTGACAATAACCTAGGATTTGCCATAGCCCCTTTTGTAGAAAAAGGGAATAGGAAATGTACTAGCTAATAGAGGAATAGAGAGACACACCATATAGCGGTGGCCAGAATTACAAATTGTTTTCCAATGGGATTGCACCATTGTAAAATGCTTCTGTAAATCAGGCCCCAATCTGCTAACAGAAAAGGAGCCCTAGTAAAACATGTAAAAACCTTCAGCAATGATAAAATAAAACTTTGGGGGAGGTAGGGGTAGGATATGGGAAGGATTTCTCTACAAATGAGTATGTGTGGAAAGAGACAGACAGCCTCACCTAACTTGTACACATTGGTTCTTACTAGATGCAGCATGGGATTTGGGGGCAGAGCAAAGTACCCATGATGGATGACTTGAATAATGGTTCACTCATCAGTCTGGTGTGAATGAGTGGGAGAGAGGAAGGGTGTAAAGAGCATAAGATGTGCTTCCAGCTGTGGGGTAGGTGGTTGCCTGGGAAGGGCAGCCTCATGGGGAGGAGTGGGTAGGTCACTATTTGTCCCAAGTCTCAGGAGCTGTTCCCCAAATTCAGTTTTCGCAGCCATAATCAGAATAGAGTACATGGCTTCAAACTGTATCTCTTAACACATTCCTTAGAACAGATGCCAATGCAACATATACTGTATCTCTTTGTAGACTATTTAGGGCAGGTTCCACAGTCACTTAATACAGGATTTAGCTGGTTCACCTTGACTACCGACGCACACCAAACTTAACTGTCCGGTTTTGTTTTCTACAGGAATGGAGCACCGTTTTTATGTCTGGCTGAATAAACGTTTTTAAAAGAACAGTACATTCTCTAAAGTCCATCCTATTAAATTGCAGAAGGAGAATGCACCACACAAAACATTAGATTTAGATAAAGAAAACACAGGGAAATACTGTTTGACTTGACTTCATACATGTAGAACTGGAACACTGATCAGTTTGCGGATATGCCCTTGTTACCCGTATACAGGATTGTACTCTAATTACCAGTTAATTGCAGGTACACCAGGCAGATGCTGATACTTGTGTTACCGACGTTACAAAGAACAATGTGCATTAAACAACTTTTATGCTTAAAAGGGCATCTACCTCCCACTCTCCTTCTGATAGTGAATTTGTGACCAGGGTATGCAGGTGCTGGACCTCGTCCCCCATTCAATGACAAAGAGTCACCTGCTGGACAAATAATAGGCATGATTTTGAGAGCTCCATTTCCCTCCAGCTGGTGGCTTGCCACTGAGCTTTGTTGCATCAAACAACATTACGCCAATGGCAAATCAATGAACATAAACTAAGCAGACCACGACTTGTGCAGATTTCACCTAAGCTTCACCTAACATAGGAGGGGGCCAATCAAATACATTTTATTGTGCGATCATGATTCTACTAATCCTAGCATGAGATGAGAGTAAAAGAAAAATAGGAAAGGGATAAGGTTAATACAATATGGGTGGTTGTCATGAGAAAGTATGCCAATGAAATGGCTACCTGTAAGAGAGTGGGGGTAAGAAAAAGTGGCCCAAAAGGAAAGAAAATGAGGAGACAAATAGCGATAATGTCAATGTGGTGGTAGCAAAAAAATTACAGGATATAATCACAGGGATCTCCCGTAAAAGAATTCAGAAAGGATCACTGTACTAGTAATGTTTGGTAATAGGTTAAGATGGCAGCAAAATGGCTTGCGCATTAAATGGTGCCATGTGGGGAAAAGAAATGAAAGACAAATCGCTATTGTCTGTTTTACAATAATATTCTAATAGAAAAGACGGAAAGGTTGGCAAGAAATCAAATGCCAAAACAGAAGGTCACCAACATAAGCTGCCGAATATGGCCACTGCAAAAAGATTTGGATGGCACTAACTACTAAACCAGATACATGGTCACCACAATAAAGTGACAATAAAGAGCTAATTAGTATTGCAGTTTGTAGTAACACTCTGGCTATTACAGAAATTAAAGTAGGCATATAAAGCAATGTTAAGAGAATGCTCACCAACAAAATTTGCCACATTGGTGGAGGAGGAAAATAGATGAGAAGCAAACCAAATAGTCAGCACTGAGAGAAACCAGTTACAGCTACTAAATTTAGGACAATGTACGGTACTATCAAAAAAGTTACCACATACATAGAGTACAATAGGCATCAGGGACGATGCCAAAAGTATTGAGAGATTGTATATTAGTAATGTGTTGAAAGGGGATGAATAAAAGTGTAAAAGAGGAAACAATATTACAAAAAAGAGGAAGAAAAGAAGACGAATTGCTATAGTATACACATATATATGTCAATGCAGTTCAAGTGATACCATAACATTTATTATCAGTGTTAAGTCCGAAACTGATTGTGTCCATGGTTCTAATCCAAAATGTGTCCTTTTATTCTAATGAGCAATGTATGACTTCAACCAATACAAGGTAAATCAACTTTTTAAATTCCAAAGAACAGTAGCTGAAGTTATTCTTCTTATGCATGCTTGTAGTTCCAATGGGTTGCAACCGAGTATTTGTGGTCATTGTTTTTACAGTTCGCATATGTTCTTGTATGTGCACTTTCAGTTGCCGAATTGTGCTCCCAACATACAGAAGGTTACATGCGCATACTATTGCATAGCTCACATATGTGGTATTTCAGTTAATGAAGTTCTTCATATTGCAAAATGAGGCATTGTATTCAATACAGATTTTAGGTTATTTGAAGCAATTTGACATACATCACAAGAGCCACACTTTGTACTTTGTAGCCAACTGTTCTCATTCCTAGTTTTGTTGATGATGTGATCAGGTATGACAAAACGTTAGCTGATGATTTTTCTGGTTTTTGTAGTCCTTTCGTATGCGATGCTTGGTGCTTTGGAAAGGTACGTTCTGAGATCTATATCCCAATGTTTTGTTTTGGATGTTGGTGTAGTTTCTAGTGTCAGATTTATATTCTATGATCAAACAAAGGGTTTCCTTTTTTCACTATCTTTTTGTTGTTAAGTAGAGGTTCTCTATCAAGTCCTCTGGCTCATTGCAGATGGTAGATGCTATGTCTTTTGTAACCTCTTTTGGAAAATCTGTCATTAAAAAACTGCATATTTTTCAAATTCACAAGCACACTTACATTTCTTTTGAGTCTGAGAAACTCATCACATGGTAAATTTCATATAGTGTGGAAGCGGTGTCAGGATAGAATTGGTAGTCAAAGGTTTCCTCTGGAGCGTGGTCTGTAGGAAATTGTGGTGTTCTTATAGCTCTAGGTCAAAAATCAGTTACTGTTCAAAAGGATAAGTGGTTGTACAAGCTCACAAAGTTGACTTTCCAAATTAAAAAACTATTGCCAGTGTATCTGCCCCTTGGAAATATGATTCAACAAGTGATTTACAATGTCTTCATATTCACATGAATGAGCTGATCAAGGCATTTGACCCTGTATTTGAGAATAAGCCGATTTATCTACCCATGTTTGTTTATAAATCAGATCCGCCCTGAAAAGAAGCTGAAATTCTCACTTTGATGTCTCTTTAATTTTGCGACTTCTTTGAGAACAAGTTTATATTCTTCAACTAAGGAAGATTGCTTTATGTTCCTTTGTATTTCATGTGACATTTAGTTCATTTGGGGGAGGAAGGAAAACTCACGGGCAACGCGCTTGTCTTGGAAGCAAGACAATGCAGCGCAGCACAGGTTCAAATCCAGATCCTGCGCTTAGAAACTACTCATTGGTATTAAGCGCATTATAAAAAAACAATTACAATTATTTCCAGTGTTGTGCTACGTTATGTTGTTGACGATATGCGTTTGAACTCCCTAGATGTACTCAGATATTGATCTTTCAATTTCATTCTGTTTGTCTGTTTTCAGTCTTTTGTTTTCATATTTTTCACTATGATTATTTTAGACTTATTTTGAAATAAGTGCCAATTGAATGAAACACTGACATGATTTTTTGATTGGCTTGACCATCACATTACTGTGAATATGAAGAAGTAAATCTCTTGTTGAACCATATTTCTAATGGGAATACCTCCTTTGTGGTATAAAGTTTATTCCACAGTTTCTGACTGAGTATGGGGGTTCCCTTCTGTGTATTTATAATGTATCTGTCCCAAACTATGATGTTATTGTTCATAGTGAACGCCTCTTAGGTCCAGGCATGTTCTAATGCATAGTGGCCCATGAAGAGGTTGGCATAAAATGGGGCATATTTAGCGCTCATCGCAGTGCCCTGAAGTTGTGTGCAGGGATAACAGTGAAACAAGCAATATTGTCAACAAAAAGGGGATTTTAGCATCTCAAGAAGCATCTTGTTGTGTTCTAAGAATGAGATAGATCTAGTTATCAGAAAATGTTCTGTAGTTTTAAGCCCACGTTCATGTGAGATGATAGTGTACAGTTATTTAATATCAAGTGACACTAGCATACAGTCATTTTGCCACTGGATATTATCAGGGTGATAAATGTCTCTTTGGTATCTTTAATGTGTGATGCAAGAGTATATACCAATGGAGTTAGAAATGTATCAATATACTCTGATGTATGTTCCATAAAATAACCTATGGCACTACTCTTTTTTGTGACTATTGGAAGAAAATATGAAGTGGACATTGCAGGATGTGATGTTAACATGTAGCGATACTCAAAATCATCAATAAACCCAATAAGGCACATTGTTTTACATTTACTGCCCATTTGGTAGCAACATCTGAGATCAGATTGCAGTGAAATATTTCATAGCAGGTTTTGTCAGTAGGTTGTCTTAGGTCTTCCTGTACATGCTCGAAATTTGAAATTCAAAGCCTGCTCTGTGTGTTTTAAGATCCTTGCACCCCCTTTTCTAACAGCATTTTGTGTCCATTTTGTGAAATTCAAAGCCTGGTGTGTGTGTAGACACGAACCACAACAAGTGCGAGCTCCTATGAAGTAGGATCGTGCAGAAGGAGCCAACTGCAGCTCCTACAATACACCAGCTCACAGGGAAACCATTTCACCCCCCAGCGGCACCATTGGGTATATCAAGAGATCAAGTAAGAGAAACCACCTGTAGAAGCCGCAAGATAGAAGCTAGAAAACTATTAGCACATCCGCATAACCCCGCGGCAAGGAAAACTACGAAGAGAGCTTTTTGGACTAAACCTAATGATTCTGTAGGAAGATCCTTCCTCGTAAAAAAATAACGTCCAACCTATGTGGACAAATTTTCGCCTGCTTATCAAGAAAGCCCGCACACTAAGAAGACCAGTTACTATCATCTCTAAGAGAAGGCCAGAAGATTCCTAACTTGGCCAAAGCCCACTTGTAACCCCTCACATTGACCACTCCTGAAGAAAGTCCCAAGACCCACATAGAGGACTGAAACATGTCGAACTACACAACAGGTATTTAATTAGAGATCAGTAACGTCAGTATCTCTAAGATTTTTTAGAATTGATTGTGCATGATGTTTGTCTTTGTTAATACGATACATATGTATCTTTTTAGAGGGTTTAATCATGTATTTTAGACAATTTTGTAATTTCTATTAAAATTTGTACTTTTTGAACTAATTGATGGCATTCAGATGAATGGATAACTGTTGATAAAGGACCAAGTCCTATCTTTTCGAGTCTTGTGTGTGTATTAACACCAATGAACTCATCTGTAGTACTAAATAATTCCCTGTACATCTGTTCTCTTGTTTGCTTTGGCTACTAGGCTGCCTGGTGAGTTTGTGCTTAAATTGTGCTGTGCAGCCCTCCTCCTTCCGGCACCTTTCCTCTGCCTCTTAACATCTCCCCTATCTTCTTTAACTGCTACACAATCACCTATCCTCCCTCCCTCACAAAGTCTGGGAAAAAAAACTACGTTAGCAAAACCTCAAGAGAGGTCTTCACAGATATCCTCTTTTCTGTCCCCTCTCCTGATCTATGGACTCCTCATCTCATGTATACTCTCTCTCCTCTCACTCTCGCTTCCATTAATGGTGCCACCAAATGGGAAGTCCTCTTGGCGGGCTTTGCATCATCCAGGTGTATCATTAATGTCTATCACACTTGCACTATCTTGTTTCATTGTCTTCAAACCAACCTCCTCCTCTTTGACAGGTGCCTGCGCCCCTCGTTAGCTTCCTTCCCACACCTGCTACTCCTTTTTCCAATCTCTCTGTTTACACCCCCTGACAGGTGTACCACGCCCCTGTACCACTCGCTGGAAAACTTTCAACGGTGGAGACCTCCTGCATCTAGCCACGCTTAATGCTCGTTCTGCCATCAAACACTCTGCAGACATTTGCCTCCTTCTTGATTGAAGACATTGACCTCGATATCCTTGCTCGTACCGAGACGTGGTTCAATGCCAGTTCAGTCACTGATTTTGACTCCCTTCTCCCTGATGGCTATAGGATCATCTCCAAGCCTCGCCCCAACCGTGTTGGCGGTGGGGTTGCCCTGATTTTCCCTGAGTGGGTGCCTACCTGCCTCATACCCACCCAGCCCTACTCTTCCTTTGAGAGCATGGTCTGCAAGCTGGTCATCTCTCCCACCACTCTCTGACCATTTCTACTATCTACAGGCCACCTGGCTCTACCACCCTGTTCCTCTCTGAATGGGCCAACTTCTCCTCCTCTCTCCTCACAACCACTGCTAGACTCCTTTATGTGGGCGACTTCAACGTTCACCTTGACTCCTCAATCACAGTATCCACTCTCTTCCATGACCTCTGCACCTCGCTCTCCCTCTCCATTCTCCCTTCTGGTCCTCCCCACTTGGCTGGACACACTGTCCTTCCCCCTCTCCTTCATCTGAAGCCAGAAACCCCTGAGCCATCTTTGACTCCTCTCTTTACTTGCTCCCACACATTCAGGACCTTGCCAAGAAGTCCCACTTTCAACTCTACCTCCTCAAAGGAATTCTCCCTTTCCTCACTTTCCCCCAGAAGCTCAGTCCCTCTAGAGCTCTGGTTCTCTCTATGCTAGACTACAAGCAATAGCCTTTTCCTTAATCTACGCTCTTCTTCTCTACGAACCCTTCAGATAATCCAGAATAGGGCTGTAAGACTTATGTTGGGCCTCAAGCCCAGGGACCGCATATCTCCAGCCCTTAAAAGTCTCCACTGGCTCCCGGTTGCTACAAGGATCAGTTCAAATCCCTCTGCATCATCCATGAGGCTGTCTGTGGCTGGGGACCACGCCATCTACAACTTGCTCTCACTAAATACTCTCCCTCCAGATCTTTACGTTCTTCTGGCATCAACTCTCTGTGTGTCAAGCGTTTTGCTAAACAGACAGCTGGTGGACGATCTCTTTCCTCAGCAGGCTTCCTATTCTGTTACAGCTTCCCTCTTCCTCTTTGTCTTGAGGCGGATCTCCTCAAATTCCGGAAGCTACTCAAGACTTTCCTTTTCGCCTCCTACTTCCCTTCCTCTCTCCTCTGCTGAAAACAACCCACAGTTGCTGAAATTGCTGACCAGGGTCCTTATGTATCCTCTTGAGCCCTGGCCTCCCACACCCAATCGCCTTAGCCTCCATCTGCATCCAGCACTTGCTTGACACCTTGACACCCACTGACCAATGCCACCATAGGCCTGCACTTATTTATTGGCAGCCTCCCACTCACCTAGTCACTTACAGCTGCTCAATTCCTAGCAGTTCCCTCCTGGTGCACCTAGCACTTACCCCACTCCCTCATCCCTCTTTCTCTCCTTGCACTTGCATGTTCTGAATGCTGACAAGGGCCCTCATTACAACACCGGTGCTAAACCATGGCGCTATTAGCACCATGGTTGGTGTCGGTGTTGTAACGGGTCTGCCATGTTTCAATGGGGAATTACCACCCCATTCCAAGGTTGGCCGGGCGGTAATTCCCCATTGAACCATGGCCCATTCCCATTTTCGTCCCACAGGGCTCAATGGGAATGGGGAAGGCGCTAAGTACGGTACCGCAAATTGCGGTACCGTACTTAGCACCAAGGTCCCTTTGCGGGTCCCTACTTTAACGGCTTGTCTAGACCAGCAGTTCAGGTCGGGTCCCGCAAAGGGAACTCGTAGTAAGGCGCTAAGTGTTTAACGGCGCCGCAGCCTTTTACGGCGCGGTTAAACACTTAGCGCCAGGGTCCTAATGAGGCCCAAGGTCTAGTAGGTCAGCCTCTATCTTTCATGGTTTTATTAGACTTTCAATCCCATGTTCCTACCTGCTGTCATGTGGGCGCTTTTAAACACAATTTACTTGATGTATAAGCGCCTTACAAATGCACAATAAATATATACTCACTACAACAATGACACTTTTACTGCCTTTATGCGGTTGGTTTTATAATTAGGTCCTGGTTTTGACTAATTTCTTTCAAATTGAATCTGGCTGAGATTATGGAAAGTGTTTTTTGCTGTTGCCTTTGTGCATGTACTTTGGGATCAGCTGGATATTCGGAGTGTTCCTGAATGTTAGGTGGTAGTCGACGTCTCAAATGTGATTCGGGAGAAAATCCCAAGGACTACTGGTTTGGACAAGAAAGCACTGTCATCTTTCTTAGTGAGACATGCTGACTAGTGGCTGAGTTCAGTGATCTCAGTAGTATGTGTTTTTGGAATTTCTCAATGACAATGCTGGTGCCAATGCTATGGAAGGCATGGTGGATTGGCTCATAGGGCCTTCAGTTTGGAAGGAGTGATATGAATGCTAGCAAACCTTGATCTTGTCATTGGAGGCCAAAGATGAAGTAGTCAGCTGCATTCTGAACTAGTTTGAGAGTATGTATTCGGGGGGGGCCATGGTCTATTGCAATAATCAAAATGAGATGCAATTAATGTGTTTCAGCGATTAGCCTTACCTTTGATGGACCACTGGCCTACGTTTGGAACAAATAAGGTCTGTCCCTGATGTAGACAGAGCTGTCTCTGGGGACAGAGCTAACCCAGGCCAAGAGAGGAACCAAACCCACAAGGAAAAAACTCTAATGAGGAAAACCTGAGATGTAGCTTCCAGGATCGCAGAATAATGATCCAATGCAGCAGGTGGAGAAAGGCCGGAGCAAACAGCACTGGAGCAGTAAGCGTAGAGCAGGATTCCAGTAAGATAGGAAACCGGAATAGGCAATGCAAGGGTGACAGCCTTTGGAAGGAAGGAAAGCAAGCACAAAACCAAGGGAGGGAGCTGGAGGAACACACGGGAACGTAGGAAGCAACAAGGAAAGTGGAGAGACACGAATCGCAAAGACAGCCGGGAAGGACAGGTTTCTATGTGCAGACCAATCTGTGTATCTCCCTGTTATACAGTCACAGAACTGTTTTAGTGTCTGTTGGATACAACACCAAGCTGATGTAATGACTGTGGTTGACGGCAGAGGTGCCATGATGGAAAGAGCTGCGCGGCCTCCTCAAACCCACCGTTGACATAATGTCCATGAGAGTGTGTGCCCATACAGGCTCCTGACAATGTGTTGACAACTATTATTTTGTGACATGTTATAAAGAAGTTGATGAAGTGATGTAGTGATCTGAAAGGGGAAGAAACTATTTTTAACTTGTGAAGTATCTTGGATGTCATGTGTTAGCTTTTAATCAGTAATGACTCCCAAAGTACAGACTTTTTGTACTGGGATAAAGGATGGTCCATGGGATGAAGGCCATATTTTTGGGGTCCAAGATATGATCTTGATTTTGGTGGAGTTAAATATTAGTTTGTTCGGGTGATCCATTCTGAAACTTTCATAATGCAATTAATGAACTTGGTTGAGGATTTGTTTTACTTGTCCCCAAGTCTCAGTATTATTCAAGTGTCATCTGCATAGAAGAGATTGTATTAATTGATGAGGTCTGCCAGTGGTTTATTATACATGTTAAAGAAGAGCAGAGATAGGCGGGAGCCTTGTGGAATTCCAGAGTGTATGGCTATTTGGGGTTTGGTAGTGGTTACTGAGGGGCTTCAAATGTTTTTTGGAGGTGTTTGGTACTGTAATGTGTGTTTCAGGATGTTAGGTTTCTCTGATAGGATGATGTGGAAATGAATTCTGTAGACCATGGCATGCAAAGTGGAGAGGAAAGGGATATGAATGAGTCAAGGCTGAATGGTAAATCCAGTGTGTGTGCGGCTTAGTGGGTCAGACTTTGGGCTAGCTATAAAAGTCAAAAATTAGCAAGGAAACTTAGATGGGTTTGGTTTCCAGTAGTTTGTTGTTATCAAGCAGTGTCAAATTGGTTGGGTTAGGAAATTAGCACTGTATTGTGGAAATGTTGTGTTAGGTGATGGGGGTCTGTACATGAAAAATATGTCATATGAAAAAGATGGTGAAAGTACACATTTCAAATGTATTACAGTAGAGCAATGTTGGAGAGTCCCTAAGTCTTACATTGATAGATCCTTAAAGATGATGGCAACTTCTCTTTTGATGCTCTCAGCATGGTCTTTTTGAAGAGGCAAGTTTTTATTAAAGATGAGGTGTCGGAAAGCCAACTTTATATGATGAATATTGTGCTAACCTCTTAATCGATGAACAGGACAAGCACGAAATGTCTTATTTAACAGCAAATGTATAATTTCTAGGAAAGACACTAATATTTGTGTGGGACTCATGAGGCATGTGGAAGTTGGTTGGTGAGAAGTTGTTTGGGTGTTTTGAAAGAAAGCATAAAAGTATGACTTTTGATCTCATGGTTACGTTCTTTTGATTTGAGATTCAAGGAGGTGGGTTGAATTCTTCTTGGCAGAGGAATAGGTATAGTTGCTGCAAGTTGTTTGATAGTAAAATATGTCATCTGAAAAGGACAGACAGGTGAACTCATCGATTGGGAAGGGGGATGATTAAAACTGGTAGCAGATGGTTTGATCTGGTGAGGGGGTGATGGTAAGTAGGCGTAGCAGGTAATGTTGAACATTTTGTGTGGCAAACGCAAGCCTTCAGTGGGTGTCTGTTGCAGGGATGTCTAGTAGAAGCAGGCTCCAGTAATGATGTGTTTCAGCACATGATGGGTAGGATAGAGCTTACATCAATAAAGCTGTGTCTGTTATTCTGCATTGGTTAGTTGTTGGTTGTTACACCATCCTACTGCATGTTACATATAAATGCATCAATTTCTGGGATCCCTCACATTTACATACCTGTTCCCGCCTAGGTTTCCTTTCAGGCACAAGGCTCCTTTGAGTTCAGCAGGGTTTCCAAACATATCTTGTGGGTAATATTTGTCCTGTCAGACACAGGGTTTCATTCAGTACAACAGTGTTGCCAAGCATAATTTGTGAAACATGTTTGTTCCATTTGTTTTCGGCTCAGCAGTTCACACTAAGATGGCTACCATTGTTGACAGCTTCCTACAAGTCCCATTTCTGTTTCTGTGCCTCTAGGTCAGTGCAGCCTACTAGGAGGCAACTCCAGGACTTTCAATGCCTCAGCTATCACTTCAGCGCCAAACGGCCACACTGTCACACAGGCAAACCGCCCGGGGCATCTTCAAGGCACAGCTGTTATTTTAGCCCGAGGCAGCCACACTGTTACAGGGCACAGCACACCTAGAGCTGCAATACTGTCACCCCAATCCTCAATCCCGGGAGGCCCACCATCTTGTTGTGTCCATATGCTACAACTCCAAATGTTTGATCAGTGACGTCTGCATCCCTTCATTGTCCAATGTCGCCCATACCCGTTTCCTTTGGACAAAGTTTAACACCACTTTTAAATCAATTAAGGTAAACCAGAGTTTCCCCCAGATAATTGTATGCATACCTTGTGAAAGAGGAAGAGCGCGAGGTGCTGTTCAATGGTCCCTGCACATTGAGGAAATCCTCCCGATACCACATAGATTATCCTATTGGAGGCATCCCAAGCTCGGATGAACAAAAGGAGCATTTTTGAAAATACTTTCACTGTTGCTGAAAGCAGTGTGGTAGGCCTTCAATTAGCGTGGTATTCATGAGGTTCCTTTTTTAGTCTTGCTGCATTTTGGAGGTGAAAAGTGCCACAATCTATATAAAAGCGAAAATGTGTGGGTTTGTGGTTTTGTGGCTTTGAGTATGTTCCCTATACAATTCCACACCATTTCACCAATCTGCACCACATTTTCCACAGTCACACATTAGGGCCCTCTGGACATTACTGGCTACATGAAATCTGGACACCCCACCACTTCCCCCGGATTTCAGCAAAAGTGACAATTTGGGTGTGCATTTGTGCTTTGTGTATGTTCCCTATACAATTCCACACCATTTCACCAATCTGCACCAAATCTTGCACAGTCACCTGTTAGGGCCCTCTGGACATTACTGTCTACATGACATCTGGACAACCCAACTCTTTTCCCGGATTTCAACAACAGTGACAATTTGGGTGTGGGTTTGTGGCTTCGCGTATGTTGCCTATACAATTCCACATCGTTTCACCAATCTGGAGCAAATTGTGCAAAGTCACCTGTTTCGACCCTCCAGACATTACTGGCTATATGAATTTGGACACTCCACCCCTTTCCCTGGATTTCATCAAAAGTCAAAATGTGTTGTGGCTTTGCGAAGCGTTGTTCCTTATACAATGCCACACAGTTTTACCAATCTGCACCAAATTTTGCATAGTTACCTGTTGGGACCCTCCAGACATCACTGGCTACATGGCATCTGGACACCCCACCCTTTTCCAAGGATTTAATCAAATGTCAAAATGTGTTTCTGGGTTTGTGGCTTAGCGAAGCGTTGTTCCTTATACAATGCCACAGTTTCACCAATCTGCACCAAATTTTGCATAGTTACCTGTTAGGACCCTTCAGACAATACTGGCTACATGACATTTGGACACCGCACAGCTTTCCCGGATTTCAGCAAAAGTCAACATTTTGTGTGTGTTTGTGGCTTAGCGAAGCGTTGGTCCTTATACAATTCCAGACCATTTCACCAATCTGCACCACATTTTGCATAGATCCATGTTTGGACCCTACAGACATTACTGGCTGCATGACATATGGACAACCCACCCATTACCCCGGATTTCAGCAAACGTTAAAGTTTGTGGGTTTGTGGCCTGCCAACAAAGCCGTAAACCATGTTCACCGGGAAGGGAAACAAAAAATGTATGAGAGGTGGATGGATGGACCCGAGAGGTGAAGGTGAGGCAGGTAGCATTCCAGAAGTTTCCACATTTTTGCTGCATCAGGTGAATTTATTTTTCCAGAGGATTTTTGCAAGATGCTGCCTGCCGACAAAGCTGTTAACCATGTTCACCAGGAAGGAAAAAAAAAATGTTTCTAAACAGGGTTTACAATGCTGTAAACCATGTTCACCGGGAAGGGAAACAAAAATATTTGCAGCATCAGGTGAAATTACTTTTTCAGAGGATTTTTGTGAGATGCTTACCTGGCGAAGAAGCCGTAAACCATGTCAACCGGGAAGGGAAAGAAAACATGTTGTTTCTCAGCCTGTCCTGACACGAGGAACACATCTCGAGGTCCCTATGTGATACGAAACCACGTTTCAAGGCCATAGGATGAACGATTTCCACAATGCACCGCAACAAAATGCACCATGCCAGTGTAAGGAGGAACAGCTACCTACAGGATCATTCATTTTCAAGAATTATTGAGAGTTATCATGTCTGTCTACAGAACCCATTCGGATGACGGATACTTTTGCTAGCATGTGATAAAACCTTGGCTACTGTAAGGGTGCAGAAGTAAGACTCTGACATGGAGTGGTCATGGTATTGGCTACAAACTTTTGTTAACAGCGATAAAAGGAAAAGAAACCTAAATCGCCTTAACTCTAAGAGGGGCTTCTCTGCCTCAGCGGAAATAACTAGTATCAGAATGTCCAAAGTAATAGTCCCACTGTCCAGTGTCAAAATCCTGACTCTGTCCATTACACACTAAGCTAAGTAAACAAAAATAATGTTTCTTCTGTGTCCAGAGGGGTGTCTCCCTTCCGCGGGACAAAAGAAAGTTTGTGTTAGATTCTGTTCATCTTAGTTCCAGCCACTCCTTGGCTGGCGGAGAAATGTCTCTCTTTCCCCAGTCTTCTGTAGACTTACAAATTTGCTCTTTGGGGTCCCAGGCCCTGGTTGGTAGATTTGGCCTCTCCTCACCAGCTACTGGGCTGAAAAGCTTTGCCTGGATGCTCTCTCCAAGCTGGATGGGTCCCTGTCCCTTGGGGTGCAGACCTGGTTACCTTTTACCAAGTGATGCACTGTCCATGTGTTGCCTGGATACTCTCTCCAAGCTGGATGGGTCCCTGACCATTGGGTACAGACCTGGTCCCTCCTTACCAAGTGATGCACTGCGCAAATGTTGCATGGATACTCTCTGCAAGCTGAAGACCTGGTTCACTCTCCTGTCAAACTTTTGAATAGTTCCATGTACAATTTGAGTCCCAGACTCGCCTTTCTGGTGTTATGCTTACTTTCTGAAGATGTGGTTCACTCTCCTGCCAAGCACTAGTACAGCTTTGTGTACTTTGTGGGTGCAAGTCCCAGACTTGACTTTCCGGTGTTTGCAAGAGTCTCTCTGCAGTCTGTGAGCTCCTGTGGCTTCCTGCATATCCTGCTGCGTGATATACATGAGTGCTGACTCCATCAAGGAAGCCGGGCTCACTCACGGTACTCCTGTATATTTCGGGGGCCTCTCTCCCCATGCAAAGGCTCCGCAGGTTTCTTCCATTCGGGACTGGAATGCTCACTTGTTCACCTTTGCGGTTCACCAACCTCTGGGACACCTGGATTCTTGGTCTGCTTCAGGGATGTGCGGTCCTTCCTTCCTGAACCAGCCTGGATCCTCTTCTCACTTGCACAGCGTCTCGGTCAGCAGCCGTCTGCTCGTCGGGTTCGCCCTCTCTCTCGCAGTTCCTGCTGGGTGGTTTTGACACTCTGTTAAATCCTCCGTAAGTTTTCAATTTGCTCTGACCAATCCTGAAGTATGAACCTCTAGACTGCTGACAGTGGTTCCAATGTGGACTCGGTATAGCTCTGCATTCCCTCATCATCTCAGTCCCAGGTGAGCCTTGAGATGGAAACTCTCTAGTCCTCTTCCTATTCCCAGTATTAAGAGAGTATTGGGATGGTAACTCACTAGTCCCCTTTCTTGTTTCAATGTTCTCTATTGGAGTTGCCTTAGCAAAGTAGATGGGATGTGACTGTAAGTGGGGTGAGGAAAAGGTGGGGTAACTTTGGAAAGGGGCGCCAGGGTCCTGTGTTAGATAGGGATACTGCGTTCTTCACAGATAGTCATCACTGGTCCCAAAGGGGTCTCCTCTCCCATGACATCCACCAGCTGAGCACCGCCCCCAGGGGGACTATCGGGTAGCATGCACCCAGGGCCTTTTTTGTGTGCAATCAATTGTATTCTCACATTTTTGCATCGGAAAAGGGCTAAGATTGCTGAAAATGTGTAATTTGGGGCCCCTTTGATAATTATTTCCAGGGTCTGTTTAGGTTCCCAGTCCACCTCTGGGCATGGGAACTGGTAATGCCGGTGGAATGAAACAGAAAAGGCACAATTTGCCTGCTCTGTAAATTAGGAAATGCATATCTTTGTAATGTTATCATGTCCTCTTCCTGTACTGTAACTAAGAAACTGTATATTCTTGTAATGCGCCGTACAGGTGAGTAGCGCTTTATAAATAAATAAACTAACAAACAAACAAACACACAAACAATTTGTTCATTTAAGTGACCTCTCGCCATTTAAACCACTCTGTGGGGGATTTACATTAATTGGGCCAATATGAAGTTTCCTTTGAAATCACATTCTTTCATTCTGCTTCCATTAGTGATCCTTCCATTATTGGTCCTTCAGCTGCTTTATTCCCAGAATGTTGTCTCCTCCCATGTGAGCTTGGCATCACTTCCTGTGACTTTGTCTCCTCAATCCCACTCTTCTCCCTATCCCCCATGCTCTGGTCACATCCATACTACTCCTACCTGACAGCGCTCTTGCCAAAAACACGCTCAACCCGCCCTGTTTCCTCCCCTCCACATCGTGCTGGCTAAAATATTGGAGCAACACCATATCCTTCCTTGGTAGCCAACAGGAGCAAAGGCCCAGAGAAATAATCAGCCTGCAGAAACATGCATGGCATCATGCATGACCTGAGTCCTGACAATACCTCAAGCTTTAACCCCCTTGCTCTGAGCATTCTACAGAGCAATCTGATGACAGCCGAGGCACACAGCGTGGTCTGCATTTTCTTGTTGGTAGTATCCCTCTCATTCTTCTCATCTCACCCCACCCCCACACTCCATACAACTGCTACCAGACCACTCCACACAAGTCCACACCACCAACAATCCACCCTTCCACGTCATTTCACACCCCCAACTATGGCACCTCCTGTCCACACCAACACCTCACACCCACACCCCGACACTACTGTGCACCACCACACAACTCTACCACAACTACGCTACACTGCCACTGTACACCAACTCTCCACACAATGCCAACACTCCACCCCCACATCACTATCCCCCTACAACCCCAATCCTCCATACACCCATACAACCACACCACTACACATCCACACCCACACCACACCTCCACTCCAAAACAACCCCACGCTCCTCTACACCACCACTCTACACCACCACCACCACATCCCTAGACCTCCACACCCCTGCACCTCCACTACACACTACACTCTCTACTCCACACCCCTTTACACCTGCACTCAGCACTGCCACTCCACACATCACACCACCATCACATCTCGCACCCAAGCACCTCTACATCTCCACATACCAACTCCATACCACCACTGCACATACCCACTACAAAGTCTCACTCCATACTACCACTCTACACTACCACAAACCCTCTTTACACTACCACAACACACCATAAAAATACACCACCACACCATCATCACATCCTACACCTCTACACACCCACTCCATAACCCACCACACATCCCCATTCTATTGCCCCACTCCAAACCACCACTTCACACCACCACATCACTATCAAACCACACACCCACACAGACATCCAGCCCTACACAGCCAATCCCAAGCCCCATTCCAAACCTCCACTTCAAACCCCCAGTCCACACTCAACACTCAACACCACCACTCAACACCACACCATTCTGCACCACCATACATCTACATCGTTGCATGCCACCACGCTCTAAATCCACATCTTCACACCAACCCTTCACACCAACACTCCACACCATCACTCCACATCATCACACCACCACCCCTCCACTACAGCCCTGCAGCTCTGCACTCCCACTCCAAACTCCGACTGCACACTTCCAAGCCAAATCCCACTGCACACCATCACTCCAAACCACCACTACACAATTCAACATCACTACACATCTCTACCACTCCATGCCACTATACGCCCACTTCAAATGCCCACTCCCAACTTCAACCTCCTTTCCACCACTCTACACAACCACAACTTCACACCATTCCACACCACTATATTTGTATACCACTCCATGCCATCATTCCACTCCAAGCAACCACACCCCAGTCCACACCACCACAACATACACACCTTGACCCCACTACTCCACACCACCACTCCACAACAGCACTCAACACACCACTCCACCACAACGCCACTACCCCCACACCATCACACTTCTGCTAATTCACAACACCACTCCAAACCACTACTGCACACCACCATTCCTCACTACCACAACACACCACCACTCCAAAATATCACTCTGCAGGACCCCATCAATCCACACCCTAACGCCACACCCCATTCCACACCACCACTTAACCACACCATTCCATCCTACCCCAAGACTCTACTTCACCACTCCCAACCACCACCCCACATCATCACACCACAACACTCAAAATCACCACAACCCTAAACCCTCACAACACCAGACATCCACACCTCTAGGCCTCACGACCCCAACAACACCCCCAACTGATACACCATCACCCCACACCACACTGCCACTCAGCACCATGACACTACACCACCACTCCACACCACCATACCCCCACTGCACACTACCACTCAATGACGCCATACCACCATGCAATACCAGCACATCATCAGTACACCTCGACACCCCTACATCCGCACCACATGCTCAAAACCCCACTCCAAACCCCCACTCTGCACCAACACTCTACACCACCACACCTTTACACTACTCTATGCTATACCTCCACCCCATGCCACAACATAACTCCTCCACACCACCACCATACCCCTACTCCTCCACAGCACTTTCTCACCCCTCTCTACCCCAGCTACCCATACAGAACTCTCTCACTACCCCTTCTACAATTTCCCACTTCCCTCAAGCTCCCACCCTTTGTCACCTCTTTGTACCCCTTGCCCACCTTTCTGAGCATCACAACTTTCTACCTCACCAAAACTTCCACACCCCTCTCTACCCCACCCATCCTTCCTCGCCCCTCTCTAATCCCATCACACTCTATCCCCACCGCTCTAAACCTTCAAACATGCCTGACTCTATCTACCCACCCACCCTAGCTCACTCCTCTATACCATGCCCCTATGTGTACCTACTTACCCCCACCCCACCTCACTGCACTCCCATTTTCCCAGTCTAGCCCACCCCAAATTACCCCCAGACACTCCAACCACTGCCCACGTACCCTACCATACCGACCCTAAAGCCCTCCATCATTCCTCACCCCTGCCTATCCCGACCAGCCCACCCACCGTAGCTCACCTGTGCCCACCCCATTCATCATATCTCATCCATATCTACCATTCTCACCCCTGCCTACTGCTTCCCACCTTAGGTTACCTCTTCGACCTTAGCCCTCCCCTACCCCTCCACCCTAGCCCACCCTTGAAATCACCATGCTTACCTTAAAGGTTTCAAACATGCCTGCAAGTTAGTATATGCTAAGATCTAACTTTAGTAGTACACAGACTACTGTACAGCTCTGTGAAAACAGTCTTTCTGCTATGTCTATTACTATTGTCATTTTTCTGAAAACCCTAACTTACAGATATGCTTGGAATTACTGGGTTAGTAGAGCGCAAAACATTCGAAACATACTACATTCTTATCTATGAATGTGAAATGCAATAAACAACTGTAAACACCAAAACTAGTGGCATTGCCAATACTTTTTATAAATAGGAACACTCTCTGCAGTTTTGCAGGAGATAGGGACCATACCAGAGCTAATTTGGTATTCAAACAATTTATCATGAAGGAAACCCAAACTTTACGGGTGGCACTGAATACATCGGCCAGGATTCCATTGCATCTCAGGACAACCCTATTTGTGTGCTAGGATTGCCCCTCTGATCTTGCACACAGTCACTGGGGTGACCTGAACCTAAGGGTTTGATGAGGATAGCATAATCACTAATAGACTAGAGGGTAGCGTTTCATTTCTAGATATCAGCCTCACCTGTTCAAAGAGTCTTTTAAAGTGAGACCGGCAGGTACTGTTGGATTTTGCAGCAGGAAGAAAATTGTGCAAACTATCTACTCCCCAGGTCAGCAAGGCCGGAGACAATTTTAAATCTTTATTCTTAATTGTGTGCCAACAAATCCTCCCAGGTCTTCTCTTTCAAAGCCTCATTCTTACCTGCCACTAATGCTTGATAAGCTCAAGCTCTCTGCACTACTTTCCCTCCATCCTGAAGCTCTCAAACTTCCCTAGCCCTCCTAACTGCCTTAGTTAGATAAGCCACTCAGCCTGTATACAAACCACTATTACCTATTCTCCTTACCACCAACCCTTGAGACTCCACATGTCATGTCCTTACTTGCTGGCCTCTTTACAGCTGGATTTCTCAAAAAGAAACTAGCCTTGGCAAATGTCCATTCCTCCACATTAATAACATTTCCTGCCACTGTCCTTAATTTAAGGCAATTTCGAAGAAGGTAAGGGTGGCGTTAAAGACACGGTTTGAGCATTGTCACGGCTTGAGCATTGTTTCGAATAATATTCTACCATTCCCATACTCACGACAGTCGGTTCTAGGGAAGGGGCTAAATGTGATTCAGCAAAGAGACATGGCCTATTTGAACTCAATGGGAAATCTCCATGTCAATAACTATTAGCCCCCAAAAGGCAACATTTTTAAAACAATAATCTATCACACTGTTACCCTGGTGGCCCTGAAAGGTATAACGAACTGGTGAATCTGAGCTCAAGAGGTCATTTAATGCCCTGTGATCATACACCAAAGCAAATGCTGAATTACCTCACCAAGACAGTTTGTCTGGGAGTGTTGTTAATTTCAGGGATGCCTCTTCAAGGGAAACACCAGAATATTCAATTCACTCACAGGCCATACGCCCATTAAAACCACCAGTCAGCAAAATCAGCCCCAGAAGATCTCAACCACATTCTTCCTCAAACACTGCCAACAGATAACACTGAGCTGTATCCTCACTCCACTCACCCCATATAACCTGACCGAACATATCACCTACGGCACAACCAGAAAAATCAAACACATTGCAAAGGAAGCCTCAGCACCACACATCCCTCCACACTCCTCAACAATTACACCACCATCATCAACTAGGCACTCAAAAAAACATCCAAATTCAAAACACAAAGCCCCCCCCCAACCACCACCATAAACCATAGTCAAACAATGTCTTCCTCTCCATCAAGCAGGAAGCCGGGCGCATTGAAAGAGCCTGGCAAATAGCTCATTCCCTGTCACCAGCACACCAATCAAACACTGTCACAACACACACACGACAGCCACACACAACACCAACGTCACTCACTACCTCTAAGTACTCCAATTCACTGCCAATTGTACACAGAAGCTTTTCAATATTCCTGAATCACTTTCCAGATCACCGTCCACACATTCCATACCCCTTCCATCTCAGTATGCAACTCCCTCACTGATTACTTTAACTCTAAAATACACAGTATCAGACAATCCCTCCCCTCTGCTCTTCCACCCCCCACTAATAAACCATCTAAGATATGGGGCACTTTGCACCATATTGACAAAGATACCCTCATCACACAAAACAAAATCTGTACACTTCCTGAATGATGCATGCTGACCTCAAGCCGCATGCAACTGCATTAGCACCCTCACTCCACACTGGCTCAACATCATCAACTCCTGTCTCTCACATGGTACGCCTCACCCAAACTCAAAACTGGAAAAATATCCTCCTCCTGATAAAACACATTCCTATATCCCACACATTCTGTAACCTACCACCCCATCACTATCCTTCAATACCTCACAATAATCATAAAACACTTCATCATAAGTCAACTCCAGCAATACATCACCACAAACAACCTCCTCAACTCCTTCCAATATGGGTTTCAACATGGCCATATCACAGAGACCACACTTTCATCCTTGATGACCTCCAAAACATCACTAACAAAGGACACGCAGCCCACCTCTACTGCTCGACCTATCTGCAGACTTTGACACCATCGGACACAGCATTCTCCCAAACAGGATGAAACTCTCAAGCACCATTCTTGCCTGGTTCACCTCTTACCTCACTGACCGGACACACCTTGTCTCCATGCCCCCTATCAATCCAACCCCACTCCAGTAAATTACATGCTCCCACAAGGATAATCCCTGTCTTCATTCCTCTTCAATCTACATGTAGAATCCCTTGGCCAGACCGTTAGCAAGAACAATGTTTATGTCCACCAATATGCAGATGAAACACATTTAATTCCAAATCTCATCCTCTGCACATCCTCAAAAGCAGTCTTTTCACTAGCACCACATGGTAGGCCACCCGCGTCTTCAAACTCTACCCATCCAAAAAGGACTACCTCCTCATCTGCCACTCACACCCCAAGGCGCAAACCCGACCTCAACCCTTGGATCAAAGAACTTGCCACAGAAAACCCACGTATATCCCTCTCCACACATGTCAAATCCTTAGGCTTCACCATTGACCCCCAGCTTTCCTTCACATAACACATAGCTGCTGTCACCAAAACATGCAACCTACAACTACACCTCCTCCGCAACATAAGACACATCATTCCCCCTAGCGACTTCCACACCACAGCCCAAGAACTGGTTATGGTGCAAGCTGGACAATGGTAATGCTCTCCCAATGGACTCTCCAACATCATGCTCCCCTTGCAAGCCATGCAGAATGCAGCAGCACAACTCACCCTGCACCTACCAAAGCATTTGCATATCACCTTAGCTCTTGCCCAAATCCACTGGCTCCCCCTACCACATCAAATTGCCTTCAATGCTCTCTGCATTGTGTATAAAGCCCTCTACCTTAAAACCCCATATTACCTTCACAACAAACTGAAACACATCACCCACACAAACACCAGGCAAGCAGCCATAATCTTCTACCCACTCCACTCTGCAAACTAACATGCACACAAAAACAAGCATTCACCCAGTGAGCACCCAAAGCCTGGAACACCCTACCACTTCACAACCACAATGCACCTCACATCACTTTCTGAAAAAGCCTCAAAACATGTCTCTTTCCCCCCACCTAATCCAGCTTCACCACATTCCCCGCCATCACCTGTTAGTCCATCTAGGTAGTGCCAGTGTTGAGCAAAAAAGTAAATAAATCCCTGTTAAGGGTGAAACCAGGTATTTAGTTATAGACAGTCTTAAGAAATATCTGTCTTGGGTTGCTTAAGCTATGTATAAAGTAGCACTGCCCTGTAAAATAAAGGCAATGTTCTGGAGTAAAAGTCTTTCATTTGAGCTAATTTGCATACCCACAATATCTTGCTGATGTGGCTCTGAACTGGAGGTGAACTTCCAGCAGTGGCGTTGTGGCATGGGTGACTTAGATTAAATGGATTAATCTACTTTCAAATAAAATAAAATTAGGAACAGTGTGATCTCGGCTCGGCCATGATCGTTCTCCACTGCATTTGGAACATGCTTCATACGGCCCAACAAGTCAAATGTTATACATCCTCCAGAACAACTGGCAAACAACATGACTGAAAGCCTGTGAAAAGTGGATCAAAGCACAGGACTCATAAAGGTAAATGATCACCACACAGTGGGAATTGTGGTGCAGTTGCTTATGTAAGGACAGGGGTCAGTAAACTTTGGCTCTCCAGATGTTTTGGACTGCAACTCCCATTAGCTCTGGCCATCATAATCAAGGTTGAGTGGTCATGGGAGTTGTAGCACAAACAGTTGAAGAGCAAAACCTTGCAGACTACTCTGTGCTAGGAACACACCTAGCAACTGTTGCTGTCTCCCAATCAAGCGAAGGATGAACGAACAAGTAACTTCGCCGAGAAGTCTCTTCTGTGCCTCCCAAAAACACAATGCCACAGAGTTTGTGTTTGTGTCAGGACGAATAGGCCATTGGAACTTTAGCCTACTGTACGTATATTTTCATTGCGATAGCCACAAGTAAGACAAAATGGCATACGCAACTACCAGTCTACATGAAGCTTTACAGCAAATAGTTAAGCAAAATAATACGCACAACCATCTAGACACAGTTGGGCATGAGTAGCATTTCAGCGACCGATCTGCTGTGGTACAGATATTTAGGTAGTCACAATATGGTGTTGCTGGAGGATTGATGTATTTCGCTTGAAATGTGCTCCCCTTGGAAATGGGGAACCCTGTCCATAACTCATTTCGTGTTCTGCCATGATTAATGACTTCACGTCAACATTTCCCTGGGTACCACGTTGACTGGACATTTTGTTTAGGTAACAAGACGTTGTATTCAGCATTACATCATTTCGACGCGTTCAAATGTGGAGCTTTCGACAAGTTACTGTGCAACATACACCACTATTTGCAGACCTGAAATATGGCTTGTGTATGCAAGCTACTTAATAATAACAGACGCATTAGCTGCAGAGATATGCCCACAATCCCCTGCCCACTTTCAACCAAACGTATGCCACATGAGCCACATCTGCTCTGCTTCTAGTTGTGGCTTTCTATGCCAAATACTGCCATTACACAAGTTTTAAAGTACTAGGTTAAGTTCGTTCTTTAGTTTTAGTGCCCACACCACATACACAAAACACACATTGGATACACAAACCAGTTAAATGCCAGTTCATGTACCCTCCTCAAAATATCAATTTCAACACGATCTTGACTCTTTAGATTCAATAAGTAATCAAAAGTTTATTTTAATCCATCTTTACCGCACATTTAATCTCACGAGTGTTCCTGCTGTTACTAGGAGGCCTACCTGCATTAGTAAGCAGTAAATCATTCCAGTAGGCTGCGTCTTTGCAGATCACTATACTTGCAATGTTACGAGTGGTACTAAAAGAATGGGCCACACAATCTTGTATCATATTTAAAACACTGTAAAGAGTACAAGAAATAGAAACATCAGCACACATGTTGTGTATTTAAGACTACTACGGTGGTGAGCTGGCGAAATGTTTTTAAAAAACTAAGAATAACATGATAGCAGTGCCTGGCCAATGCCCATCCAATACCTATACACTTGCCAAACCCATTGGCTTGTCTTTGTCAGTGTTTGTTTTTAAAAGGACTTCAGTGCAAGGAACAGATATCATTTAGGTCGATGAAGGCACAATTGGTTAACGACATTTTTATTACACCAGTAATTAATTACAGCTACAGTTAAGCCATTATCAATCAGCGGACTGCTTCGAAACGACACCGGAAGACCAAAGCGTGTTAGAGCAAGCTCAAAGAGATCCCAGGAGGATGTGTTCTGTAGAGAGGAGGTGGGGGGTCGGGGAGGGTAGAGGCAGGTAGAGGGTGGGAATAGTCCTAATGATTATCATGGCTATGGGAGGTCAATAGGTGGGTAAATAAACAAATACTACCCACAAGTTGTGTGCCCCTCCTCACATGTCATCACGCTCCTACCTTTCCTATAATGCAATAGTTTTGGTTTATATGTGGTGCCCAGGCTCCTTTTAATAGCGAAAACTAAAAGTGGAGGAGAAAAAACATGAACTGTGCATCAACAATTCTGAATTAGGCAAATGTGCAAGCTGCATGTGCACGCGGATCATTGATGTCGCCATATAAGCAAAACATACCACTTAATAAAAGAAATTAAAAGTCTAAATGATTACTTGTGCAAATAACAAAAAGAGTACTTCGCAATGGAAAGCCTTATATCTTCAAGATCAAAGTGTCCACTATATTTTGAGGAGAATGTAGTATTCTAATAGGGTAAAATGATGTACACAAAAGCACCCTCCTCTTCTTAAACAACATGGCTCTTGAGGGATTTCATTTCTATGCCAGAGTCATGAAAAAGTATGTTACACCAACAACATCAAGTAAACGGGCTTGTGGCAATGAATGGTTTGTCGGGTTGCTTCTTGAGTACGCATGACTTAACTGGCGCTAAACTTTCAACAGCTGTTTCCAGTGTCTTATGAAAGATGTTCGAAAGTTCTTCGGCCGAGTTCAGCTTGGGCAGGTTATTTGTCCTGGGTATGATGAAGGGTGGCATGGCTGCCAGGGTGAGTTAACGGGTATTTCTAAATGCAACCCTGCGACCTTCTCTAGGGATTTTCATGACCAGAGAGATAGCCATCGTCCAGTCCAGCTGATGATGATCTGACCGTAGACATTGGGAATTATGTGCTCCTTTGATACAGATATTTTGTGATAGAACCCAATCTAGGGTTTTTCCTTTTTCATGAGTGGATGACGTAATGTACTGGTCAAACCCGAGGTCGAGTAACATTGACTTCGTCAGGATAGCAGGTGCGTCCGAGTGATTGAAGTATAAAAGTCACCTAGTATCAACGTTCTAGTGTTGCGCTTTAACATGGGGGCTAACAGATCGCAAACATTTGTTACAAAGTCCTCTGTGCTGTGGGGTGGTCTATAAACGATGATAACATTAATCGTGGTGTTAGGATTAACTTGAAACTTGGCCCAATTTTGCATATGTTTAAAACTTGATTGTAAATTAAAGCTACCCCACCGCCCCTGGCATTCATCCGGTCATTCCTAAGGATATTATATCCATCGGGTACCGCCAAAATGTATCATGCAGCCATGACTCAGTAATCGCACAGAGATCTCTCTGTTGATCAATGATATGATCTGCAACCTCTGTGGCGTGTTTGATCAGTGAGCTAGTGTTTAGGAGTATACATTTCACCTTGCCCCTGACTATACTCTTTTTGGTTTCACTTCATGGAAAATCCAGTCTGCACTGCATAGAGGGTATGTATGTGTCATTTTGACATGACCTTGGTGACACCGTGCCTCCCGGAAATGGCTCTGGGAGCCCTTGTGCCGCACCATATGTGTTCCGGGTGGCCTGGGCAATGTGAATAATGTGGGTAATCCCCGGGCTGATAGAATGTGAGTTACCACAGTCCAAATTAGGTCTGCTAGCTGTGCCTATCAGCAGAGGATCGCACAGTGGGGCCAGGGACGTACCCACCTCTTCCCCTCCAGCTTCAGTGTTAGCGATCTGCACCACACTGTTCATCTCGCTGGTGTAAGCTCGGCGTGTGGATCAGGACGCCATGACACTGGGAACCGGTGCAAACCGGGCCGACTAACGCGCCGCCGAGGGAAATAAGTTACTATTGATGGGCATCCCGGCTAAACAACTGCACAGGCTTCATAAAGCCCAGAATGCAGTGTCAGACTGGTCGGCCATTTAGGTATATCAGCCCATGCATCCCATTTCCACCGCACCTTACACTGGTTGACAGTGGAAGATCGCATTAGATTTAAGGTAGCGTGTCTGATTTTTAAATGCTTAAATGGTCTGGCCCAGAGTATTTGAGAAATTAAATCTGTTGTTACCAGCCAACTAGGATGTTAGGATCAAAGGACCATCAGTATGCGTTTCAAGGGAAGATGCAGGATTTGCAGTCTTTGGCCCCAGGTTGTAGAATGGCATCCTTAAAGAGATTAGGGCCTCCGAGACGTTCTACCAGTTTCAAAAGTCACTGAAGACTTTTTTTTTTTTAAATAAAGGGGGCAGGGTTAATGGGGGGGCTCTCTGCTCATTAATTAAAAGGGATGCTGTGGGTGCTCTCTTGTCATTAATCATTGTCATCAGCTGTACCATTATACAGTCAGTCTTGTGTGCGGTATAAATATCCAAAATCAAATCAAAATCATGTAGAACTGTACTGTAAATTAAAGAATCACAAACACTAAATTAAAGAAACCTAAACCCTTCAAAAATAGGGGAAGACAAAGGTGTAAAGACAGAAGACAGAGCAATACAGAATATAAGTGTTCTGATGGAGAAACACGGAGAGGTGGAGCAGGGATGTGGTTTGGGTGAGATATTGGTGTGGTAAATGAAGCATCTTGGATCCCAAACATACACAGTATCATGCCCTTGGATGGGGGTCATTAAGAGTATAGTGGTACAGAAAAAAAGTGGCGGTAACAAAACTACTGCCACTTTTCCCGCTCCACCATAGTACGACTTTGGCCCTGGAGTAGGGGATTTACCAACAGCATTATTCTGGAGGTAAATCCTCCCACTTTCTGCCTCAAATTCAACAGAAATACTGCAGCAGTAATTCCACCAAAATCCCCAATGGAGTCCTATGGACTTCAAATTAATGGGGACTAACCCTGCCACCACCACTTGTAATCCGGCTGTAAATGCACCGAACCAAGTGGCAGTAATGGTAATTCCCTTGGGAGGTATTCCATCAGATTTACCACCAGAATACCGCCCAACTCGTGATGAGCCCCTTACATCACACTACATTTAAATAAAATACATGTACCTTTTCTTTTCATTGATAGTCCATCTTCCATGTATGGATGAGCATGTTGTGAAACATAAGGTAAACCCTCAAAAGGTCACTTCCATGTAGCAATTACAATTGGCTCAGGCTGACATCTGAAGTGCTGTATGAGTACATCAATTGTTCTCCCATTAGTACGTCATGTCTGCCATGGTCTCTATTCCTGGCAGAACATTATCAAACATGACATCAGATAGATGGTATCCACTGTTATCTGTAGGACATACATGTAATGCTTTAGAATCCATGTTCCACTATTTGAAGTGTGCTTATGTGTCAGGGGACAGCCCAGTTGGCCATTGTATTTTATCCAAGACACAATGCATAGGACACCAAGAAACTCCAATCATAATCAGTGCCCAATAGAGGCATTGCTAAAAAAGGAACCTTAAAAAGTAGCTTTACCACTTTGTTATGAACATGATTACCTGTGTGTTAGAGTTTACTAGGAAACTATGAAACCTTTCTTGTGTTTCTCACAGGTTGTTACTTGCCAATCATACCCAAAACATTGTCATGAAGACACAAACAACAGAATTATCCAAGATAATATGTGCTTATTTTTCAAATGTATGCTTTCAGACATCCGCAAGTCGCAAGACAAAGAAACCCTCCAGAATAATATCAAGATTTAACCTATCAAAAACTAGAAAAAGAAAACATAATCCACTGGTGAGGCTTCCGAATTCTAGATGTCCCATACAGGAGCAGGAAACACAGCCACCCACCCAGTCAGTAAGCCAAGACCTGATCAAGTGGCAGTGTGCCTTTTAGGTCCTCCTGCCAAAATCTATTTGGAGGTCTTTAGGCATCATCTCGAAGGCCAACTCAACCACCTTAAGAAGTGCTGAAGAGATGGAAAAATTGTTATGCCACACGGAGACCCGCATGCAAGAAGTACTTACAGGCCAAAGTACATAGCAACGGGCTGGTGGGGGATGCCCATACCAACCCAACTACAGCAACCTAGAAGAGAAAGTGTTGGCTGCCTTGCATGCAGGAAGTCTGGCGGTCTGTGGCATGGACCATGAAAGATCCCTCACAAAGTAAGTGGTGTTAGAACTTAGGTTTAATGAAAATGAAACACAAAGGATACTGAATGATATGTCTCAGATTAACTTAAAAGGATACAGACTTTGTAAAGGATACACTCGGAGTCTTCTCTCATCGATTGATGCCAGAGGTAGAACGGAGTTATGTCAAGAGAAAACCTTCTAACTAATGTCACTCTCTGACTAGTATAAGATTACAGTCAAAGAGAGCTATTAGTGGGCAGGGCGTGAGTGGACCAAGATTCACCAGGCTGTTGATAGAGAGGAACTATATTAGAACACTATAGAATTCAAGAGGACAGTAAGAGCCTATCTAATGTACACTAACCTGGATTTTTCACAGCCACAGCTAAGTCCAAAACTGTCAGTTGAATCCAAGGAAACAACGACCAGGAAGGGGGTAGTGAGGAATCTAACACGGGCGGAACGAGGGCCGCACTATAGTCGGGTTGGTGTTCACAGGAAAGCATCCAAAGTTGAGTGCACGAGAAGGTAGGAGGAGGAGATGGAGAACCTTGATCCAGGAAGATAAGCCCTTTTGCTGTAGAAGTCCAGTTGGGAAGGTAGGACCAAAAAAAGACTTACTATGAACACAGATCTAATCTCTCCTGCAAGCTGGATAGGATTTAGCAGAGGTCATATACCCACAAGGAGAGTGAAAGTCTGTAGTAGTCAGGGTGACAGAGTATAAAGAGTCCAAATAGAAGGAGATGTAGGTAGGCAGGAACAGGACTCTGCAGGGTGTTATTGTCAGTCCGTGAAAAAACAGCTGGAGGCTCTGTAAGGAACAGAGCAGGAAGTTGCTGTGCACCGCATGGGATTGCGAAGGGAGTCTCCGTATTAGAATGGAGCAAGAAGTTGCTGGGAGCCGCGTAGGAACGTGGAAGAACTGGCAGCTCTGTTACGAGCGGGGAGTTGCCTGGCACCACGTTGGAACGTGGGAAAAGGCAACCGTTCCTTGCTAGATGCCGTGTAGAAATGCGGAAGAACTGGTAGCTCCGTTACGAGCGGGAGCTGCCGGGTGCCGCGTAGGAACGCGAGAAAGGCTATCGCTCCGTGCGGAAACCAGTAAAGCCGGAAATGCCGAGTGAAGGAAATAGTGTGTCTGTAAGGGGAAAGCAGAAGCAAAGCTCTGGAATGCTGACAAACGTAAAACGATCAGAAGCGCTGTTGCTTTGCATCCGCTTCGTTAAATGGCATCAGCTGGCATGCACCTGACCAACGTGATGACGTGTGCATTGATCAGGTGATCCGAGCATGCAATGTTGGAAAAAATGCACAATAACAGTCGTAGCCCCAACATGACACCAAAGACAAGTTCAGTATTAGCGGCACCTCCCAGATAATCTCCATTGAGTATAGAACGGTCTGGCCGTTCTGTAAGCTGAAGATGCCGGTAAGAAGGGGCGTTTAAAATAAACAAAAGAGCCGGATGATCCTGGGATGGCAGGCATGACAGTACCATCCCCCAAAGAGCGCCCCACTACCCTCGCTGCATGGAAGTGCCGTAGCAATACAGGCGCATGAATATTCGACAAGGGTTCCCAGGATCGATCTTCTGGACCGTACCCCTTCCAATCAATGAGATAGTGGGGAACCCCAGCTCACATTCTCATGCCTAGAATAGCACAGACCTCGTATCCATCAGAGCCCCTCACCGAAACAGCCAAGGGTCAGACGGGTAACCGGGTCCGAGACGAACATGGTTTAACCAAGGAAACATGGAACACCGGGTGTACCCTCCAATGTGCGGGCAGGTCTAGACGTATAGCAACAGGATTAATCACTTGTGTAATTTTGTATGGCCCAACGAAAGGAGGCAGAAGTTTCCTCTTACCCGGGATCTTCAGGTTTTTGGTGGACAACCAGACTGACATGCCCGTTGTGTAGCGCGGAGCAGCCATTCGACGTTGGTCTGCATAGTATTTGGCACTAGTTTGGGCCTGTAATAGGTGTCTTTTTATTTTGATATGAAGAGCGGTCAGAGTCTTTAACTTGTCCGTTGCCTCAGGTACTTTGTCAGTCAGCTCCAAATCTACTGGGATGGATCGTGGGTGCTGACCATAAAGAGCATAGAACGGTGACATACCCGTTGAAGAATGCAGAGAGTTATTATAAGCGAACTCAGCTGCCGGCAACAGCGAAAACCAGGACGACTGGTACTGTAAACATAGACAGCGTAAGTATTTTTCCATAGTTCCGTTAGCCCGTTCTGTTTGCCCATCGGTTTGAGGGTGGTAGGAACTGGACATGCGATCCTCCATAAGAAGAGCAGAGGTTAACACCCTCCAAAATTGGGAAGCAAAATGCGACCCCCGATCAGTGATAATGATAGAAGGCAGTCCAAAGAACCGAAAGACGTGTTTTAAGAACAGATCGGCCAGGATTTTAGCAGTGGGAATGCCCTGACAGGGTATGAACAAGGCCATTTTTGTCAAGTATTCTACTACGACCCAAACTGTGTCATAATCATGGACGGGAGGTAATTCGACTACGAAGTCCATGGAAACCATGTACCAAGGTCTATGGGGAACCGGTAACGGGCGAAGTAGTCCCATAGGTTTGCTTGGTGTGTCTTTGCATTGTGCACATAGGGCACAGGACGAGACATAATCCACAACGTCTCTTGACATATTGGGCCAACAACACCATCATTGTAGTAGTTCTAATGTCTTTTTCTGGCCCGGATGAGCAGCAACCAGGGAATCATGACCCCAATGCAGTGCCTTGGTACGTGTCTCATCTGTCGGTAGATACAAGATGCCGTTCATAAACGGAAGACTATCCTTGGTTACGAGACGGAGGTTATGTATCTCCTGAGGATTATGTGTAACCCAGTCTAGGATATCCTTCTTCAATGAAGGCTGAACAGAACAACCACAGACCACATGTTCTGCCAGTAGAGGTGGTTTTGTGTTGTTTCCGCTGTCCGCCTCAGAGTGCAGACGGGATAGGGCGTCTGCTTTAGTATGATCCCTTGCGGGTCTATATGAGATACGGAAATCGAATTGGGCAAAAAACGAATGCCAACGGGCCTGGCAAGCCGTAAGGTACTTCATGGTTTTAATGGTCTGTAGGTTTCGGTGATCGGAATACACGGTTACCGGATGTTTTGCACCAAGAAGATGGTGTCGCCACATGAGGAATGCGTCTTTGATGGCCAACAATTCCTTCTTGGTCACCGTGTAGTTTCTCTCATATAGGGCTAGCTTGCGTGAGAAAAACACCACGGGATGTTCATTCCCAGTATCTTTGCAAACCTGGGAAAGGATTGCACCAATGGCCTGATTAGAAGCATCGGCTTCTAGAATATATGGCAATTCAGGATCACGGATGCTGCAAGACCGGAGCCATGGTAAACGCCTCTTTAAGTAGATCGAATGCAGCCTGGGCCTCCGGTGTCCAGTGAAATGGGTTCTTGGGACTGGTTAGTGTCGTAAGCAGTGCCACCACTCTTGAGAAGGAATGGATAAATCGTCTATAAAAGTCTGCAAAACCAAGAAACGATTGTAGGTCCTTGATCGAGGCGGGTACCCGCCAGCCCAGGATTGCTTTAACTTTGGAGCGGGTCATTCTGACTCCATGACTGGTGATGTCATACCCCAAGAACTCTACCTCCTGAGAGTGAAAGACACATTTTTCTGCCTTAACAAAAAAGATGATTCTCTCTTAACTTTTGAAGTACCTTGGATACATGTAGTATGTGTTCCTCTAAGGATGCCGAATAAATCAATATGTCATCAAGGTATATAACCACAAATTGATCCATGTAATCACGATATCATTCATAAAATACTGAAAGGTTGCGGGGGCATTGCACAAGCCGAAGGGCATGACGAGGTACTCATATAAACCATACCGGGTTTTGAAGGCGGTCTTCCACTCGTCGCCTACCCTAATTCGTACTAGATTGTACGCACCCCTCAAATCTAGCTTAGAAAAAATAACAGAAGTGCCCAACTGATCCAATAGGACGTCAATCAAAGGCAGAGGATACTGGTTTTTAACTGTTATGGCGTTGAGAGCCCTGTAATCAATGCAGGGCCTCAAGTCCCCTTCTTTTTTAGGGACGAAAAACAAAGGAGATGCGTCTGGGGACTGTGAAGGACAATTAAAGCCTGTCTGGAGGGCCTTATCAATCTAATCCTTCAGGACTGCATCTTCTTGTTGAGTAAGTGAGTAAACTCGGCCGGTTCGAGTTTTGGCTCCGGCAATCAAGTCGATAGGACAGTCGTATTGACGGTGTGGGGACAATACCTCAGCCTTGCCTTTATCAAACACATCAGTGAACTGGTGGTATTCCTGAGGTATCGACGGCTTAGGTGACGCCAGAGCACTTATTCTCGGAAAACCTTTGAGAAACGCCAAGACAGGGGTGTCATGAACCCCTCCGGAATCCAAAAAGCATTTCTCATTGCAATACTCCGAAGGGTACTGGAAATGACCTGTGACCCAATCTATCTCAGGGTTTTGTAATTTGAGCCAAGATAGACCCAATATCAATGGGTATTGGGGTGCTGTGATTACATCAAAGACCATGTTTTCAGTATGACTGTCAGGTAAGGACACTGTGATGGGCAACATTTCTTCCGTAACTAAACCAGAAGACAGGGCTGAACCGTTGACCGTTTTGACTGACTCTGGTACTGATTTTGTGGTCATAGGAATAGCTGACTGTTTGGCAAAGGTAATATCTATGTAGCTATTGGTTGCACCAGAGTCTACCACAGCTTTGGTCTGAATGGTGATGTCATTAAAACACAAGGACACCAATACTTCAATGGAAGCGTTTAATGACAATGCAGAGTACGTTTTGGTACTCGGCAGAGGGACTCCCACTATTGCGGAGCTCTGGAGTTTCCCCTCTTTTTTACTGTTTTTTTAGGACAAGAAACTAGTAAATGATCCGCAGATCCGTAGTACATGCATAGATTATTCTTACAACGATTTTCTCGTTCATCTGCGTATAAACAACCCTGAATAGCTCCTATTTGCATGGGTTCGGGTTCGTTAGAGGAGGCCTGAGTAATTCCAGGATGATTTGGCGCGGACAAGAAGGGTTTCTTTTCGCCCTTTCTGGCAGATCTCCGAGCGTCAATCTGGAGAACAAGATCGAGTAGTTCCGTGTATCCTGATGGCACCACAGGAACTGTCGACAAGGTGTCTTTCAATTCCTCGGACAGTTCTTTATAGAAGACTGCGGTCTTCTTATCGTCTGGCCACTCTGTTTCAGCCATCAATTGATTGAATCGTGCGGAATAGGCACTAGTGATTGGTTACCCTGTTGTAAATTCAACAGTTCCAAATCGGTTGCCTGGGTGGCATACCTCATATCGAACACCTTGCTCATTGCTGACAAGAGTTAATCGCAATCATATAATAATGGACTGTTGGTCTCCATCAAAGGGTTCGCCCAGGCTGCAGCAGTGCCTCCCAATGCGACAATACAATAATTATTATTATTATTATTATTATTATTATTATTACAAATGCTGCCTTGGTTGTTAAGTCCGGAAAAGAACTGGGTCTACACAGGAAGGGGAGATGACACTGATTCACAAAAGTGCGGTAGGTCTTGGGGTCTCCCGTAAACCTCTCAGGTGGAGCCAGAGGGAACTGTGTTGGCATCAATACCTGAACAGATTCTCTTAGGGGTGCAGACAGACCTGAACCGGAGGCAACGGGTTCTTGGGCAGCCATTTCTTGTGAGGAGATACGTATGGCGTCTTGCATCACGTCCATACGATGGTGCATGGTATCCTGTGTTGTGATCATATCCAGTCTCAAATCAGCTACCAATTGGGTGAGGACAGTAAGGGGATCGGAACCCTCCATTTCAGGCTTCTGATTCTGTTAGAACTCAGGTTTAATGAAAATGAAACACAAAGGATACTGAATGATATGTCTCAGATTAACTTAAAAGGATACAGACGTTGTAAAGGATACACTCGGAGTCTTCTCTCATCGATTGATGCCAGAGGTAGAACAGAGTTATGTCAAGAGAAAACCTTCTAACTAATGTCACTCTCTGATTAGTATAAGATTACAGTCAAAGAGAGCTATTAGTGGGAAGGGCGTGAGTCGACCAAGATTCACCAGGCTGTTGATAGAGAGGAACTATATTAGAACACTATAGAATTCAAGAGGACAGTAAGAGCCTATCTAATGTACACTAACCTGGATTTTACACAGCCACAGGTAAGTCCAAAACTGTCAGATGAATCCAAGGAAACAACGACCAGGAAGGGGGTAGTGAGGAATCTAACCCGGACGGAACGAGGGCCACACTAGAGTCGGGTTGGTGCACACAGGAAAGTGTCCAAAGTTCAGTGCACGTGAAGGTAGGAGGAGGAGATGGAGAACCTTGATCCAGGAAGATAAGCCCTTTTGCTGTAGAAGTCCAGTTGGGAAAGTAGGACCAAAAATGGACTTACTATGAACACAGATCTAATCTCTCCTGCAAGCTGGATAGGATTTAGCAGAGAGAGTGAAAGTCTGTAGTAGTCAGGGTGACAGAGTATAAAGAATCCAAATAGAAGGAGATAGGTAGGCAGGAACAGGACTCTGCAGTGTGTTATTGTCAGTCCGTGAAGAAACAGCTGGAGGCTCTGTAAGAAACAGAGCAGGAAGTTGCTGTGCACCGCGTGGAAATGCAACGGGAGGCTCCGTATTGGAATGGAGCAAGAAGTTGCTCGTGCCACGTAGTAACGCGGAAGAGCTGGCAGCTCCGTTACGTGCGGGGAGCGGGGAGTTGCCTGGCACCACGTAGGAACGTAGGAAAAGGCAACCGTTCCTTGCTAGATGCCGCATAGAAATGCGGAAGAACTGGTAGCTCCGTAACGAGCGGGAGTTGCCGGGTGTCACGTAGGCAATTGCTCCGTGCGGAAACCAGTAAAGCAGGAAATGCTGAGTGAAGGAAATAGCGCGTCTGTAAGGGGAAAGCAGAAGCAAAGCTCTGGAACGCTGACAAACGTAAAACGATCAGAAGCGCTGTTGCTTTGCATCCGCTTTGTTAAATGGCATCAGCTGACATGCACCTGACCAACGTGATGACGTATGCGTTGATCAGGTGATCCGAGCACGCAATGTTGGAAAAAACGCACAATAACGTGACCCCAACATGACACCAAAGACAATTCAGTATCAGCAGAGCCTCCCAGATAATCTCCATTGAGTATAGAATGGTCTGGCCGTTCTGTAAGCTGAAGATGCTGGTAAGAAGGGGCGTTTAGGATAAACAAAAGAGCCGGATGATCCTGGGATGGCAGGCATGACAAATGGGCACATGACAGTAATAATAAGAAAAATCGACTGTTCTAAAATGCATAGCTGTCAAGTGGCCCCCATGTCACATATGGATTTCCGACAGTAAATCCCCATTCCATGGAGTTCCACAAGACTCCATTGGGGGGGATTGCCGGAATTACCGGTGCTGGTAATTCTGTCATTTTTTTGCCGGAGGATACAGGATTTACCTCCAGCTCTTAGCTGGAGGTAAATCAGTGCCCCCAATGGCAAACATGTGTTTTGACAGTGCAGTAAAAGTGATGGTGCCAGAATTGCCAGCATTTTTACTGCCCCTGCAAAACAGTAATGACCCCCAATGTGTCATCATCTTGTCTATCTGAAACGTGGCATCCTTGTGCATGCACTTTTCTTCATACTGTTATGTTATGTTATGTTATGTTGATTTGTACTGTGCATCGCTACCATCCAGGGGTATTCTCCAGGCGCTCGCGTGGCACTGCAACAAAGGGGGAAGAAGAGGTTAGTGGGGAGGAGGGTGAGAGGATAGATTCAGAACCAGGAGGAACCAGCATGTGTGGATGTTGTTTTGCATGTGGTCGTTTGTGCAAGGGCTCATGTGTTGTGTATGTATGACTAAGATTCTTTGCCTTGGCTGCGTGGTAGTGTTTTGTGTTGGTGTTAGTGTGTCATTTTCCATAAGGGATCTAGAGTCACAGATGCAAGATAATCCGGCATCTTGGTATGTAGTTGCAATGTTGATGGTTTCTGGACTATGTGAGTGGTTCACTTTGGGTGTACCTAGTAATGGGTTCTCCTTGCTTATGTGGGGCGTGTCTAGTCCTGGATCTGGTGTAGTGACGTTAGTTATGTAGAAGGAGCAGGGTGGGGAAGGGTTAGTAAAGTCGGTCATTTAGTTGGGGGCTCTGGCGCGGCCCTTTGGATGTAACAAGCAGCACGTCGCTTTGGTGCTTAAAGGAGTTCCTCATCACTGACATGCAGGCAACAGAATTGGCCATTCAGGAGTGCAAATGACAGTTCTATGGTGTTCCTTGTAACGATATTTGCTGCATTGAACTTCCTTTGAACTTATGAGGATCTAAAATTGTCATAATGAGCCACATTTTCAGTGACGTTGCACTGTCATCTACATGGCTGTGAGAAGATGTGTATTAATACACTGAGTACCGTGCACACTCACTGCAGCCCCCAAAAGAGAATGCGACAGCTGCCATACTTACCAAGTAACCGATTTCCTTCTTGGTATACGTGCATCATGACATCAGGAACTGTTGCTGCAAAGTCCAAAGGCACCATGTGCCGAGCCAGGAACATTAAATGAGTTCAGCATTGAGAGCCTCTTGAAATTTAAGGAGTAATGCATTTTTCTGTTTTGTACATTTGCTCTCCGGCACATGAACGGATGAATCAGATGTGTATGCAATCAGTTAAACCCACAGCATTTGGGAATTTTTCATTGCTGCCCTACACGACTTTCACTATTACCAAATTTGCGGAGGTATGGGGAAGGACATTCATTTGTGCTTGTGTTTCAATAGTGCAGAATGCAGCCTGCAAAATACCACCAAGCAACAGTACTGTGCTTTGAAATGAGCCCACCATTCAAATGTGTAACACAGATAAGACCATGCATCTATCTGAATGTTGCTATATGGTTTCAGATCTACCCTGAAGAGTGCTAAAAATGACATGATGCATTCAATATTCAGGACCCGATTCTGAGGTACATGAACAAATTGGAAAGTATTATTTCATGATGGAAGAACACTTTCCTTAAAATAACCATATTCTGTGAAAGTGAAAATATGGCGACCTGGCACCAAAGCTTAAACGTTTGCATGTGTCTGATTTAAGATATATGAATTTTCCCTGGTGTTTAGATAAGGAAAAATTAGAAGTAGTTTGCCATTTGAAATACTTCGACTTTAAATTTAGGAATAAACCATCAAATAAAGTTGTGCTTGCTGGATTCAAAGCTAAAGCTAATACACTTACAAATCAGTTGCTTGAGCTACATCAGAGATATGGTCGTTATTCGTATTTACTAGCAATAAGATAGTTTAAAGACATTGGGCCTCATTACGACCCTGGCGGCCACGGTATGAACGGTGCCGGTAAAGTACCGGCACCGTTCATACCGGGCCGCCACATTACGAGTTTGCTCGCGGGTGGTGGTATGCATGTCTGGTCTGGCCAGATATGCATACCGGCAACCGCAAGCAGACCAGGATGCTAACAACGGACCAGTCATTAACGGGTCCGTTGTTAGCATCTTCCCCATTCCCATTGAGCCCTCTGGGGGCTCAAATGGGAATGGGGACGTACCGGGTTCAAGCCTCAAAAATGAGAATTACTGGGCCCGGTAATTCCCTTTTTTCGGGACCCGGACACGAGTTTGGAGGTAGCCATGCCTGTAATGACGGCATGGCTTCCTCCAAACTCGTAATGAGGCCCATTACATTTTTTTTGCGATTTGGAGCAGAGATGTTTATGATAAAGGATATACAGGGGTGGAATCAAACTGAAGCGATTTTTTGGTGGAAGGGACTTTGCCTGCCTGGCTGTGACCCAATACCTGGAATCCACTAGGAATTAGGCTTAACTTCAATTAAATCAATAGTAGAATGGAAATTAATAACTGTTCGCAAAAATGATGCATCTTCCAATGTGTTATTGTTCATTGATCTCAACACTTGGGTTGGTAACAGTTTATCGCCTACGCTGAGTATGTAGATGGAAAATGTTTTTTTTATATTGAAATATTGGGTATAATTCATTAGAGGGCAAAAAAAAGAATTTATGGACGCATGATTGGATGAATACAAAAACAGAGTGTTCAAAATATCAATTGTATTTGTTCTTTAATGGCTGTGAAAAGAAATTAGGCGTGCTGTCTAATCACCTTGTGACGTTCTCCCATCCTTTTTGGAGAGCACAGTACATAAGAATCCGTTTTAGCCTCTTTGCAACATTAGAAATTCAAGGCCCTAGGCTGAATCTTGAACCACAAAAGCGATCCTGTAGGTTAACCAGGATCTTTTGGAGACTGTGGACCATCTAACAATATTCCATCTCTAAGAGAGGCTTTGGCAGAAGTTTTCTGAAAATGTGTTTGTAAGCTGGATTCGATTTCATGTCCTGAGTTTTAGAGTCGAATTTTAAATGGCACACAGGTTTCTTTAATTCTAGCAGTGGTACGCTTTATGATGTTGGTGTTTTCCTATGATGAACTAAAAAATATAATAGTTTAATGCAGTGTGTTTGAATTGTTTATTAATTTTTAGTAATGGTCTGTATTATGGTGTTTGTGTTTTCTTTTTGTAATGTATCAAAATGTAATTACAATGATTCACTGTTTTTATGTGCAAGTTTTGTTTTTAAACTAAAACATAGTTAAATAAATAAAATAAACATGAGTCTGATTTGTGGCTTGACAACAGCCCTAGCAACCATCTTCCAAATTTGCACATCAAAAAAGGAGTTAAAATACGGCACCTGTGAGATACCATTAAACTTTCCTGCACACGTTTTCCCTTTATAAAAATAGCATTTCCTAGACTGCAGCACCACTTTTCTAGTTTACTGAAAGCTTAAGAAAACGTTCTTAAATTAGACAAGTGTCAGTCTTTTAAGAAATGCTCGCAGTGACACTGTTGCACATGTTTCTATCAAAATAATAGATTTGAACTGGAACATGCTCATTGTGTACTACAAAAATTCATCTTTGTCTAACTGCTTTTGTATGGTTGCAAGTTGCACATATGGGTTCCATGTTGCTGTTCTTGTGGCCTTCCAGGATTCAGAATACGTGTTCTGCCAGTCGTTGTTATAATATGTCAGTTCCGATACAACTTTTTTTTACAAGTCGCTACAATCTGATCCTCTGACATTCAAGTATAACTGCCAAATTGTGTGTATAACGGTCACTGCGTGTGTTGCTCCACCTTTCAGTGGAGTGCCCGGAAGCACTCCTGTCTTCATGATTTACTCAGCAGATGATAACTTCCTCCATTTTCCTACTAGAACATAATTAGGGGCTATATGCAAAATGATCGATCCACATGACACCAGCAACACCATTTTTGACACATCCTTTGTGTCACCATTAGAGTAGGTCACCAAGGCTACTGGCCACTAAATCTCTCGGTTTAGATAACCTAGGAGCTATCCCTAAGTGCCAGACCATTGTCACTTTGGACATAGAACCAGGGCCGATGGTGACATTACATGCACACATATATCATGGCAATTCACCTATCACATCACAGTGGCAGTATGGATGTCATTGCATGCATGTGGCCACGTATGGCTACATCATGCAGTGAGTCACAGACGTTCCTGAAGTAGGTAGTAAAACATAAATGAGCATTGCGCACTGGTTGTGTGTTGAGGCATCTACATGGGGTCTGGGTGCATCTGTGGGATTGCATTGCAGATGAATGGTTGCCATGTTCATCTCCAGTGTGCCTCCCGAGGTGGCCTGTGGCATAGCATTGAAGGATAGGGAACAGCGTTAGCTAGGCAGCCATTGGCTGAGGTGTTGCTTTCTTAGCTTCAGGTTGTTCACCACCATCATTTTCTTTTAGCTATGCTCCTAGCATGCCAAACCATTGCTCTTCCTTTCCAATCCAATTGGGGTGTCCTTGGAGGCCTCCCTTTTTTAATATATTTTTTGTACGACATTTTTTGAAATGACCACAGGTGTACTTACGTGCTAGCTATATAACTATATTTAACACGAAAATAGGATTAACCAAAGAAAAAGAAAATAATTTGGATTCCATAATGCAGAGCTCATTAAATGTCCAAAACAATATACATGTGTTGTCACACTAAATTACCTATGTTTGTCCGTTAGTTTTACTTATTTCTTTTCCAAAACCATCATACACTTTAGTTGTTCCAGCCAGTGGTGTCTTAGGGTGGTTCATCGGATTTTCAAGCCTATCCCGATTAAAAGTCTATCTACAATGGCAGTATTGTGCTTGGCTTCAGCCCCTTGAATGTGGTGTCTGGATTCATGGTGTCCTAGAGCTCTACAGAGCACCGGCTAGTGGGATCCTGGAGTGCCCTGTCCCTGTTGATGACGTCACATGGTGTTAGAGATACTAGCTTTCTTCATTGTTTTATATAGATAAATATGTTATATCATATGACATGTATATAGTACCATTTATATGTATATGTTAGCTAAACCGTTTCAACCTAAGTTCTGAACACTCAGAGGTTGGTCAATCAGTACAAGGCAAATGTATTTGGAGCTTCCCTGTCCAAGATGGGCCAATCTTCCTCCCCAGAGTGACCAGTGCAGTGAAGAAATGCTTACAATATTTCACTTGAATGACTGTGATTCTGTAGAATCTGTGTAAATTGTTTTACACAAATAATTAATGCAAATGATTTGTCACATCCCTTCATAACCATCCTCCTTTAACAACGCACTGCCTGTATCCTCCCTCTGCGCTGTTTCCAGAGGTATCCCTGCTGCAGTGTCCTTCTCCATCAGCTAGGAAGCACTGGTGTGTATATCAGGTTGTAGCTGATCCTGTTCTATAAGATTATTACGCTACGGAACAGCAGATTTTTCTGACTTGTCTTCAATGTGTGTCAATATTATTACAAACCTTTGTAATTAGGTGTAGACCAATGCATTATTAATAGATAATTATTCCTGAATGTTTATCTGAAATACCCATGAAGGGTGAGACAGTTTTCTGTTATTAGATAACTAAATCCCACCAATGATGGAGTTCTGCTATGCTCTGTTATGTCATCTATGGGGTTTGCAGAGCACAGCAATCACCCAAGGGTATTGCAGCAATATTGACTATGAATTAGTACAGAAGTTATACTAACTGGAGAAATGGAGCAAGATTGATTAAATAGATAGGTTTGAAGTTTTTTCCAAAATTACAATAAGTGGGATTCTCTTCGAAGCCCAGTAGGGAGAGAATTCCAATATCTGATGGCCCGTACCAGGAAAGACCGTCCACAAGCTCTTAACTTCTTATAAGCTGCAATGATCGATCAATCCACTGTCAGCCCATAACTTTAAGGAGCGGGCAGTAGTATGATGTTTAACGGTAGAGGAGTAGCCATAGGGTGTTGAAGACTTTTGAACACGAGACACAAGCTTTTAAACATAATTTGATTCTTCACCAACAGCCAAGGAAGGGAACGGATTGCCGAGGTCTTATACTTTGTTAGCAGCTTTGCTGTTGTGTTTTGAACTTTTTGAAGCCTGAATATGTTGTAGTTATGAAGGCCTGGATATAGTTCATTGTTAAAATCCAGGCGTGAGGAAACAAAAGAGCTAGCGACCAACACCTGATTGGAAAAGGAGAGGTAAGAAAGGATCTTCTTTATTTTCCTCTGAAATAAATAGCCAGACCTGGTGACAGCTGAGACTTGTGAATTTAGTGTGAGACTGTTATCAAGAATGTTACCCAGATTTTTTACCACTGATTTAGGACTGGGGCATTGACTGAAAGACTCTGGCCAGCAAGAGGGAATCCACTTATTATGTTTTTCATTGATAGCTAGTATCTTTGTTTTGTCGGAATTGATTTTTAGAAAGTTGATAGCTGAGTATTACCTTTGGAATTACAGAAGGGGATCCCAACTCAGTGGAGAACATCCATAAGGGGATGAAGTATATGCTAGGATTTTCACCACAAAAATGTGAATCTTATCCTATTGGCGACTTGCCTCCTGACGCATTGTATAACAATCTAGTTAGTACTCCCAAAAGGCCACAGGCACTTTAACTCACACACGTAGGTGGGCTGTGTTTGCAAACGTGAGAGCTCAAGGTAAAGGAGTACTAGGTATTCTCTTCCTCTTTCCCTTTCTGCCCTTAAATTGTTTTTTTGGGATCCCCCCCAATCTGACAACCTGACCTGAGCTTATATTGAAATAGCACATTTGGTATGTAATACTAGCTCATTTCCCCTTACACTCTGCCTTCACAGCATAGATATTGGGTGTGCATACATGGCTACTCCAGGGCAGAGTGTGGACATTTTGGGATTGGGGTGGATGAGAGCGTGTGGTGTCAGAGCGGTGAGGGGGGCATGCCCACCTTCAATCCCCTACCGTTCAAACTACCACATGACAGGCACTTTGCACAATGTCTCATGGATAATGACTGAAACTGGTGCATCACTAATTTTATTATGTCAAGATGGCACAGCGTCTTATGGTTCGGAGAGGGGGTTGGGATGGCATTAAAGACTAAATGATTATCCTTACAGTCTTGTGGTTTTGTTGTGCCTATTGTCCATAAGTACTAGATATTGTTGTGGGTTTCTCTAGTGCTCTATGGAATTCCCTGCCATGCAGTATCTGACACATGGAGTGTTTAGCACCCAATGGGTAGAGACTTTACATTCTACTCCGACACCCAGAGTCATACTCAAGACTTCACTTTTTCCTGCCATCTACTGGGTCACACAAAACTCAACACATAACCATGAAAAGGCACCTTAATGGCTCATATCTTCAAAAGGAGAATGTCACAGAACAACTCAGAAGAGAAATTGATGATTTTATCAAGAACAAGAGAAGCTGAGAGGTCCATGACTGAACAGTCTGGGAGACTTTGAAATGCTATGTACAGCACAACTTAATGCCCTTGATGATCCAGAAACTAAGGAGCATAAAAAGGGAGATTGAAAACATGAGAGGTAAACTAAGTGTACTAAAAGTCTGTTCAGGCAGACAGTCTTGGCAGAATTCCTGAGAGAATTGGAACAATTGAAGTTTGAGCTGAAAGAACATCTTGCTGGAAAGATTGAATATGTTGTGTTCAGAATCTGCACACTAACTACTTTGAGAAGGGTACAGGAGCAGCAGGCTCCCTGCTCACAGGTTCCACTGCATAGAGAGTGAATGAGTAATAGCAGCAATATAAGATTGTTTTATGGCACCATAGGTTTACAGATGAGTTCAGAAATATCTATCACAAACTGTATAGGTCATACATTTTCCCAGTGACATCTGTGATACATGGCCACCTAAAGGTACTGGGTTAGCCACGGGTGTATGCAGACGAAGTAGAGATGTTGGAGGTACCCACTCAACTTGAGGAAATTGAAGTGTCTATTGATAGTCTGAATAACAGAAAGACATCAGGACCTGACACACTACAGAATGTGTTCTACAAGGAATTGGGGGAAAATCAATTGACTTATTTCACACCATGTTGACAGAATCCACCACCCTAGAAGCCCTCCCTAGTATTCTACATTACATGCCCATAAGTCTCTGTCTGAGATGGACATGTCACAATTAGGCCAAGGGAGCTATAGAGCGATCAGCTTGCTGAACAATGATAACAAGGAGTTGGGGAATATATTTGCCAGCCTGGTGAGCAAGCTGTCTGAAGAGAATCAATGTGGCTTAATCAAAGTTAGCAATGTGATGGACAACATACAAAGGTTGCTGCAGCTCATGCAGAAAGCAAAGTGGTGCAAACAGCCCATGGGGCTAATCTCACTCGATGCAGAAAAGGCCTTTGTCTGCATTGAGTGTGGATAAATATTCAAAGTCATGATGGAACATATGCGCTTCAGCAAAAGGTTTCTTGGGCCATCAAAGATTTTATACACCATCTGGCAGCCTGATTTCAACCCTGAAGGGGCATGCAGCAAGGGTGCTCATTGTCACCTCTATTGTTAGTAATGGAACTTGTTACAACAAAGCTATGGGCCACGGTTGACAATGATGGGGTGACCGTTGGAGGCACACTGCACAAGATCTTGATTTATGCTGAAGATTTCTGAAAATGTGACAGTGTCCCTAGGGGCCCCGCTGATACTAATTGATGAGCTTGGAGCCATGTCTGGTTAACAAATTAGCTACACAAAGTCACCAATTCTTCCCCTTTCTATTGTGTGCCACAGGGGTGACCTGGAAGCCCTGAGATTCACATAGTGCCCAAGAAGAGTGAGATACCCGGGAGTATGGCTGCTACAAGCAGATGGGCCTGATCGCGAGCTGGGCGGTAGCCCTTAAATGAGGCAGTAATGATATATGATATGATATGATATGGCATTTGTAACGCGCCTATACACAAGTGTTTCAAGGCGCGACGAGGCAGGGAGGGGGGAATAAGGGGAAGACAGACAACGATCCTACTAGGCCAGGTGTCATTCAGATCGCACAAGTGCAGGGGTAGGGGGAAGGGAAAAGGTGCAAGGGGAGGGGGGAAGTGCTGAACAGGGTAAGTAGAATAAAAATAAATAAATAAATAGGGCCAGCTGGTGGCTGAAGCCATTCCAAGATGGCCGTCCGTGCCATCTGAAGCCTCCCCTCCTTTGTGAATATTCTCCCGACCAGAGGCGCTGGATGATTGGTTGTTGCAGCGTGCCTCTGCACCAATCAGGTGGCAAGAAGTGAGCCCTGCCCCTTGCAAGGCTCCGTGAAGCTAAAGCCCAATGTTGTTGTTCCGGGCACTCGAAATCAACTCGAACTGGAGCAGGAGCTCCTTATCACTGCTGGAGCAGTGATTCACTGCCGGATTACCTTGTGCAAGACTGCACCAAGGTATGTGCACCACAGCAAGCCTTTCTGGGCTAGGCGCGGTAACCACCCACGCTAACTTTCATTTTGAAAATATTGTTATTTAATCTGCTTGCGCTTACTGCACTGCCTATCTGCAGCAAAGCTGTGGCTGACCCCCTGTCTGAGCCACAACCACTTGAGAGCCACAGCACAACACGAGGCTGAAGCCATTCCAAGATGGCCACCCGTGCCATCTGAAGCCTCCCCTCCTTTGTGAATATTCTCCCGACCAGAGGCGCCGGATGATTGGCTGCTCCACCCTACTTCTCCACCGATCAGGCACCGGGAGGCGCTAGCTGGCCCTTTCAGGAAAGGCCCTGAGGGCAAGGCCAACAACTATCCAGAGACTGTCCTTAGCTGGCAAGAGCCCAGAGCCATACCCCCTGCTTGTTTTGAGGCTGTGAGTAACTTATATTTGCCTTAGGTCATACTACCTGTCCACTTGCACCTTATCCTCTTAAACAGCTCTCCTCATTGCTCTGCTAGCACCTGCCTTGCGCTGTAGTCACTGTACTGGACGCTAAGGGTGCTTAAACTTCCATAACAGTGCGCCACCCTAGTCTGCCCTATGTTCTCCACACACTGTTGGGCATCCCTACTATGCTCACTATGCCCTCTCATCCTTTGGCAAAATTACATTGCTGTGTTTTCTGTTCATACATTTTGTTCTTGTGTTCCATTGCATTTTAGTTAGTGCCTTTTTGGCTCCTCCTGCTAATTTCGAATTTAGGAACCCCTGATTCATGCGTTTATTTGTGTCCCATTGCATTTTAAGTTAGTGCCTTTTTGGCTCCTCCTGCTAATTTCGAATCTAGGTACCCCTGATTCATGCGTTTATTTGTGTCCCATAGCATTTTAAGTTAGTGCCTTTTTGGCTCCTCTTGCTAATTTCGAATCTAGGTACGCCTGATTCATGCGTTTATTTGTGTCCCATAGCATTTTAAGTTAGTGCCTTTTTGGCTCCGCCTACTAATTTCGAATCTAGGTACCCCGGATTCATGCGTTTATTTGTGTCCCATTGCATTTTAAGTTAGTGCCTTTTTGGCTCCTCCTGCTAATTTCGAATCTAGGTACCCCTGATTCATGCATTTATTTGTGTCCCATTGCATTTTAAGTTAGTGCCTTTTTGGCTCCTCCTGCTAATTTCGAATCTAGGTAACCCTGATTCATGCATTTATTTGTGTCCCATTGCATTTTAAGTTAGTGCCTTTTTGGCTCCTCCTGCTAATTTCGAATCTAGGTACCCCTGATTCATGCGTGTTTTTGTGTCCCATTGCATTTTAAGTTAGTGCCTTTTTGGCTCCTCCTGCTAATTTCGAATCTAGATACCCCAGATTCATGCATATAATTTGTGTCCCATTGCATTTATGCCTTATGGTTGCTAACAGACCACATTGATTGTTGTGTTGTGCCTTATGGTCGCCTACAGACCACATTGATCGTTGTGTTGTGCCTTATGGTCGCCTACAGACCACATTAATTGTTGTGTTGTGCCTTATGGTCGCCTACAGACCACATTGATTGTTGTGTTGTGCCTTATGGTCACCTGCAGACCACATTGATCGTTGTGTTGTGCCTTATGGTCGCCTAAAGACCACATTGATTGTTGTGTTGTGCCTATGGTCACCTACAGACCACATTGATTGTTGTGTTGTGCTTCTGGTCGCTAACAGACCACACCTGCTACCCTGTGTACTAGCGACGCCACCCACATCATGTATTGGTGCCTATCGACTCTCATCCACCTACTGCATACCTACAGTAGACACTGGTCTAGTCAACCCAACCCACATTATAATCAAGACACATCCACTAGCTCCTCGTTGCCCAGCACCATGACACCCGCAAATCCGTACCTGGATGATCCAGCACTCTGGATACGCCACTTTGCTACTAGACCAACACCTAACCAACCTTGCTCCATTGCTATCAGAAACACTAGACTGAATTCTAGAACTAGACTACCTACTTATCCATGCTCTCACCACCCTAGCCTATTGAATAGAAACGCTAGATTGAATTCTAGAACCGGCCCACCTACCTCTCCTTACTCTCACCACCCTAGCATCTTATCCAGAAACTCTAGACTAAGAGCCCGTAGCACGAAATACTCGCATATTGACCATAACCTTGGCAATTCCTCTATTGACTCAGACAATCTAGCTCACAGCCTTCGGCATAGTCGACCGATACCATCTGAAAAATCTCCCAAAAAAGACAAATTAATTAAAGCAGCTTTGGTGAATGCTAGGTCTCTTCCTGCCCATGCTCTCGACATCGCTGACTTTATAACTTATGAAAATCTTGATCTCCTCGCAGTCACAGAAACTTGGCTCAATGCTGCATCCGGCCCATCTCTGGCCCTCGCCATACCTAAGGATTATGCTATCATTAGATCCGATAGAAACACCACTCAAACGAAGGGAGGTGGACTCGCCCTCATATTCAGAAATACCTTCGACATTAAAGTCATCCAAGACGCTCAAATCCCTTCTGCTGAATCCCTATCAATTAAACTACCTCTTTCACCAAACCACACGGCAACTGGGCACCTTATTTACCGTCCTCCAGGACCCATCTCCTCTTTTATAGAGGATATTGCATCACTTATAACCATAAATACCAAACCTAATTCTCAAACCATCTTACTTGGGGACTTTAATCTGGGTTTCAACGACCCTAAGGACTCTAATGCCCATGACCTAGCCAACACCTTATCTGAACTGGGTCACACACACATTATCCATGAACCCACTCATATCAAAGGCAGAACACTAGACTGGCTCTCCCACCTCAACTGCTCAATTGACCTCCTATCCAATGACCCTTGCATATGGTCGGATAATCATAAATTAACCTTTGCTATCAAAGCCAACACACCCCTCCCGGTGCCTATCATCGCCCCTGCCACCTGCACGAGAAACAAGAAAGATATTACGCCTGACAATCTCATACCTATTCTACTCCCTATTTTGAATAATATTGATTCAGATGCCGACCCCACAGTCTTAGTGGATACCTACAACTAGGCTATACTCAAAGCACTGAACTCCCTTGCCCCTCTAAAATTGCGGAAACCTAAACCACAGCGACACCTTAACACCTGGTTCACGCCGCAGTTAAGAGAATTACGCAAAACTAAAAGAACTGCTGAGGCTCATTGGAAAAAACACCCCACAATATCCAATAAAACTGAGCTAACCCTAGCCTCCTCTAGCTACAAAGAAGCCATACCTCTTGCCAAAAAAGATACCTATAATAAAAGGATTACACAAGCGGTTTCCAACACAAAGGAACTCTTTAAGATTCTGAAAGAACTAGAATCCCCCATCGCCCCCATAGACAAATGTGTTACTCACACACTATGGTGCAGCAATATTCAGAAGGCATTATTAGATAAAATAGCTCGCCTACAATCCAAAATCAATGCTAAAAAATCCTTACTACTAGCTGACCCGGACTATAAACAACTACCGAACAAACCATCTACCTTTAAATCAACCTGTAAACCTTTCAGCTTTTCACTCCTCTCAACCTGGGAAGTAGAAAACATCATCAGGAAACTTAAACCCTCAAACTGCCAACTGCTATAGGCCGATAACGACTGTACCGTTCTTATTAAAAATATTGGACAGAGCAGTCTATTTACAAATACAGGCCTACTTAGAATCAAACAACCTCCTAGGACTCAGGTAATCAGGCAATCAGGCTTCCGACCGAGACACAGTACGGAAACTGCATTAATAGACCTTACTACCCAGATCCAAATCCTGAAAGACAATGGCAAACTCGCACTCCTCTTACTGCTTGACCTGTCAGCTGCTTTCGACCTGGCCAATCACCAAACACTCTGTCACCATTTGAAATCTGCAGCACACTTTTCAGACGCAGCCACGGCTTGGATCAGTTCCTTCCTGGCGAACAGAACCATGAGGGTCTTCTCTCCAACGGATTCTGCCAAATCCTCACCACTACCCTGTGGAGTCCCGCAAGGCTCCTGCGTGTCCCTGACACTTTATAATGTATTCACAAAACCCCTCTTCGATATCCTTGACTATCTGGGTGTCACGTATACCAATTACGCAGATGACACCCAGATACTCATTCCTATCACGGGTGATTACGAAACTGACAGCACCACCCTTAATGAAATCTACTCTGTAATACAAGCATGTATGGCACACCATGGACTGTGTCTCAATGACGAAAAAACCGAGTTGATCATCCTGGGCACTCATGCCAAACTCAAAAATCTTAATCCCTCATTCAAAGCCTTTACCATTGATGGCAATCTCATCCCTGTGTCAAATAACATTAAAACACTTGGTATCTACATTGATGCCACCTTCTCCAAACAAACCAATGCAGTAGCATCATCAGCCGCATACACCTGTAAACTGATCACTGCATGTAGACCGCTCATCACCGCACCCAATTGCATTACTCTTGCCCGAGCATTAGTCCTATCCAAAATAGACTACTGTAATGCTCTTTACTTGGGCACTAGTCACAAAAATATCAACAAATTGCAAGTTGTCCAAAACAATGCCATCAGGGCTGCCCTCAACATTCCCAAAAAGGCACATATATCTGAGACCAGACGTAAACTACGCTGGCTCCCTGTCGAACATAGAATATCCCTTAAAACGCTGGCCCTTATACACAAAGCCAGGGCCAACCTTGCTCCAGCATACCTTACGAACCAACTTACACCCCACACCTCCTCAAAACCACTCAGAGCAGCACAAACTAACACCATGACCATACGGAGATTCAAACTTCATAACTCGGGTGGAGCTAGCTTCCCTGTACAAGCTTCCAAATTATGGAACACTATCCCTGCACCCTTGCGAGCAGAATCCTCATTCAACCTGTTCAAACACAACACGAAGTGCTGGCTTCATAATTTGCACTCTATGACAGCCTAACCTCCTGACTGCCGCCGGCACACCTTGTAATTTAATGTATATTTGTACGCACTTGCAATACTATGTTTCTACCTGTAACGTAACCATTGTTGACTGTTTTAAATTGTAACTGTAACCAGATCTAACTTACGCGCCCTTATGCCCCCGGGCCTGGCTGCGCTTTATAAATAAATAAATACAAATACAAGTGCTGGGAGGGGGTGCTGTAGGGATGCAGAGACAGTCCCGCAGTGCAGGGGTTGCCAGGGAGGCAGTGCAAGTGGAGAGTGGCTGGGCCAAGTACCGAGGTCGGTGAGAGTGGCCCAGGTGCAGGTTCAGTGCAGTTTAATTGAAGAATTTAGCAGGGGAGAGGGAGAGAGAAAGCAGAAGCAAAGAGGAAGGTTTTTAGGTGCTTCCGGAACCGAAGATGGTTCTCCTCAAGTTTCAGGGAGGCTGTTCCAGAGGGAGGCCCCTGCTGCAGAGAGAGATCTACCCCAGGCTCGTTGCTTCGAGAAACGGCTGACCCTGAGGGAGTTGGAGACAGATGAGCGAAGGGCTCGGGAAGGAAGATATTTAGGAAGAGAGAGTTGAAGGTATTGAGGCCCCAGAAGGCCTTGTGGACAATGCAGAGGGTTTTGCACTTAATCCTCGCAGCCACTGGGAGCCAGTGTAGAGTTTTCAGTCCTGGAGAGATATGGTCCCTGGGCTTGAGGCCAAGGACAAGTCTCGCAGTCCTGTTCTGGAAGAGTTGCAGAGGGCGGAGAGTGGAGGTAGGCAGATTAAGATAGAGGCTGTTACAGTAGTCCAGCTTCGAGAGAACCAGGGCTTTGGAGACCGTGAGCTTCTGGGGGAAGGAGAGGAAGGGAAGAATACCTCTGAGGAGGTGCAGCTGGTAGTGTGACTTCTTAGAGACGTCAGATATATGAGGAGAGAAGGAGAGTGTTGAGTCGAAGATGACCCCGAGGTTTTTTGCCTTGCAAGTAGGAGCAGGAAGCGGGCCAAGAGAGGCTGGCCAGAGCGATGCAGGGAAGGAGGGAGTGGGTGTGCCGATGAGTAGAATCTCAGTCTTACTGGCATTAAGGCAGAGGTCATTGGCGGCACACCATTCCTGGATAGCAGACAGACAGTCAGAGATAATGGTGTTATCGCCGTATTTAAGGGTCTGCCCAATCTCAAGTCTTGTGTGTGTTTACCCCCAGCTAAAAGCTGGGGGTAAATATGCCGGAAAAATTGAAATTTTTGGCACAATTACTGCCAGCGGTATTACCACACAGTAATTGCACCAAAAATTCACCATTGGGTGCAGTGGACCGAATGGGAAATGGGGAGTAATAGTTAGAGCCCAACCCATGATCCGGCAGTAATACCACCAGACGGCTGTGCGCTAACCCAAATAAAGTTGCCCGGTATTCCAGCCGGGATACCGCCCAACTTGTGATGAGGCCTGATGTGCCGGCATGTGAAACGTAACATGGACGCGATCTTGGATGAAGCTAAAATACTGATAGACTGTCATGAAGAGAGAATCTACGGTAGGAAGCTGACCAAAAGCTAGCCACAAATGGAAGCAAGACTTTAGTCATGCAGCATGATCCATCACATTTAATTATTTTTGAAATATATGCGGTTATGCAGCATGAACTCAATGGTTAATTGAAATGTAATCTCTAGGGCAAGTTCCAACTAAATTCCAAGTCCTTGTTTCAGATGCAAATCCAAAAACAAACAAACCTTCCAAGAATAATATCAGGATTTAACTATCAAAAATTAGAAATTAAAAAAAGATACCTATGGTAATCCCAAAAGAAAAACAAATCCACTGGTGAGGCTTCAGAATTCGAGATTCAAACAGTTAAACGCAGTTATAAACAAATTTGTGTGAACTTGTAAACCAGGATCATCCTTAAGAGACAGCAGATTCCCAGGCCTGGAGCAGGTTTTGCTTACCGGAAATATTACCTTGCATTCTCAGCCCACCACCTGGGCGGATGGATGCTGGGAAATGATTTGTTTTGAGTATGGGAGGGCAACAGCGTAGACAAACAAAGAGGGCTTGCTAGCACATGATGGGCTGATGATGACTATCTCCCACCCACCATGAGAAGAACTTGTTAACTAGCTTCCAAAGACCACCTTAGATGAAGATATGTATGTTTTGTGGCTTGGAAAGTCATCTATTTTTGGCAGACCGTGCAGTCACGTTCAAGAGAAACTTGTGTTTAATCGGTGCAGTAAAGGTGCAAGTGCCGGAATTCCAGAAGTTTTACCAGCACTTTTACCAACCGGCAAAACTGTAATGAGGCCCATAATCTTTTTCACCTCGTACTTGCCCCAGTTTGATACAAATTGAGTTCCAGAATGCTTCTATGATGAGAAATTTAGCACGTTGCAATGTCCCTAGTGCAACACAATAAAAACATTAATGGTTTCTAGATTTCTGCCATTTTATTTCAGATGTAATATTGTTTCCATATGATGAATTATTAAAGCTTAATAAAGCAGCTTGTAATTCATCATCCAGTCACCATGCCCAATATTGCACTTAACATCTTAATGTTCATCCTCATGCCTGAGAATGGAATCTCTTACATAAGTTACTGTGATGAATTCTGCAAAGTCCTCACAGAAACCCTACCTAAAGTCTCCTCCCAGATGTCCAGTGGAAGGCAGCCGCTACCTGATCCTAACCCTGGAGGTGGCATTAGCCGGGAGGATCACATTTGAGAAGAAGGGTCTCAATGGAATAGGAGAACTCTGTTGGGTAAAATGCGCTATTTGTCTTCCTCAGAGGAAGAGATGTCAGTGATGACAGAATATATAATGGCTTGTTGTCAAAGTGAGAATATCTGTTCTAAAGCTATTCATTCTGGGGATGGCGTAACTGGTCCTAATCAATCATTTACCAGGCGTAAAGCTCCCCCTTATAAAGTTGTACACATGCATAATAGTAAGAACTCTTATGATTAACAAGAGAACACTGAATGTGGACATCAGAACATTGCCATTCTAAGTTCTGATAAAGCTAACTCTCCTTTGATTCCAAACCAATCATTGACTCCTTTTAAATTTCCTCTGGAAAATATGATTAATAATGGAAGTGAAGTAAATCCATTCAAACATACTGTCCAGAGCGAAAAAGCCAATTGTAACATTGGGGACTTCAGAGGTATTTGGAGGCACTAGACTGCAAGGTGCAGCCTAAGGATTTTAATGACCCACACCTGGGAGGGATTAGTGAGTAGACAAGACCCCCTCAGGTGCAGATCATAGGATGTAGTAGCAGTAGAAGCAGAAGGTGGGGTAATGGTCAACACTCCACGTTGCAGTGGCAGCAGATGTTGCAGGAAGGTCGAGCCGCCAGAGCTACTGCTGTGTGTGAAGCAGATGCCGGCTTTGTGAGCGTCTCTACTCTTCGAGAACTTGCATGCAGAGGTTGCACAGTGGGAGTCCTTGTTTTGGAAAGCTTTCCCCAGAGGACTTTGCATGCAGAGGTTGCGCAGCAGGCAGTGTTTATTTGAAAAGCTTTCCCCCAAGTAGTGTGTGCTCTGGTGGCAGAGGAGCACTGGAGTGCTCGTGGAGCGAGGAAGACTCCTCTCCCGACCTGTACAGGCCACGGGAACCAGGAAACAGTATTTTACCCTGTAACAGGAAGCAGAAGAAGCAGAAGGCACAAAGGCAGCAGAGTGAGTGGACGCATATGCAGCACCCTATGAGTTCACTAGTTCTATGTGACCCCGGAACACTCTGTAATCGCCCACTATTGAATACCGAACGAATGTAAAGAAGCGGAAAAGGCAGACTCAGAATAATTTTGCATACCAAGCTGATGCTTACCAGCTAAAGTGGCAGAATAAGAACATTGGGATCAATTGTAATTTCCAAAGGTAACAAGAACCACCATTGCCAAAGCCAAAAGATGGCAATATTAAAAGACATTCCAACAACCAATATTGCCAAAACCCAAAGAGGGCAGTTAAGAAACAGACCAATGATAAACCCCATTGTCACAGAAAGGAAGAGAGAATAGTTTATAAAGACCCAAACAAGTGTGATAAAAAAAAACATTATCCGCATTTGGTTGATGTAAGAGTGGGAAATCAAGTGTTTCAGAACAGCTGCCCTTCTGATAGCCAGTATTCAGGAGGAGAGGAGCATAATATGCCTTGCAGGCAGCAATCCCAAGCTTGGAACAAACAACACCAATGTGTTTTATGTTTTCCCAGAAGAAGTAGCCCATACTGAAGTTGTTGTTACTGATATTGTTGAAAACCAAAAGCCTTGTTGCAGGCAGCAATCCCAAGCTTGGAACAAACAACACCAATGTGTTTTATGTTTTCCCAGAAGAAGTAGCCCATACTGAAGCTGTTGTTACTGATATTGTTGAAAACCAAAAGCCTTGTTGCGGCAGGAGAACAGCCCTCCTGAAAAAGAGTATTCATGAGGACAGAATTACAATCTGCATTTTATGTGTTACAAACAGTACCAATATGTTTCATGTCTTTCCAGAAGAAGTGTACATTACTGAAGTTGTTGAAAGTCAAAAGACTTTACTAAGTTGCTTGAAGTGAACTTTACCACATAAGTACTTGCAGTAGAGTTAGAGGCTTTTAGGCCTGGCAGGTAAGTATACCAGGTCAAGGGACGTTGTAGAGGTAGACTTGGCAGGTGAGTGGACCAGGTAGAATAATTGAAGTACTGTTTTAAGGTTAAAGATTGCAGGGAAGTGGCAAGGCCACTATATGTTTTTGTGAATTATTGCAGAATCATCCTAACAACATATTTCTGTTGCTATTAAAGAGCTATGAAAGTGTATTTGGTTCTTAAGAAGAAGCTGTGTTGACCTCTTTGTTACAAGTGGAGAAACAAAGATTTATTATTTGTTTGGAACTGTTGGAAAGGTCCATTTAGACACTTTTGCAGCAAGAAGTACCTTATTACCAGAACTGTGTTGAAACCCAAACTTTCCTATTTTTGAACTGTTCTTACAAATCCTACTTTGAATCTGGGGAAGGGAACATTCCCCAGATCGCACAGCGAACAGTTACTAAGTTTATGTTTGACATAACTGTGGTTTTTGTTATATTTTGAATTGCCATATATTCCCGTCATATGCTGGCTGCATGTACAAGTGTGAGGGACAGATTCCTTTAGAAGTGAAGAAGTTAGAAGGTTTACAAGAAGGAAAACATTTAGAGAGAGGATATAGAGTGTCACGAGAGGTGGAAAGGGAAGTGGAGAAAGCTGAAATGGCATCATCCATTGAGAGAGTTGAAAAAGTAGCGTGGGATGGAAGAGTGGCAATAGAGGAAGATACAAAGAGAGGGGTATTGAAAATATGAAGATCACAGTGGTGAAATGAAGGGGTAGAGCCATGCGGGTATAAACAAGTATCAGAAACAGGAGAATAAATAGAAAAGAAGAGCAAATGATGATCAGAGAAGTAAACAGGATAAATAGAAACCTCTGAGGTAGACATAGAAGAGGTAACAATAAGATTCAAAGAGGATTTGGAAATGGGGGAAGGTGGAATAAGAAGGGGAGAGAGACAATAAGAGTCAATAATTGCAAGAAATGGAGAAGAGGCATGACTAGAAGAAAGATGCAGATTAAAATCCCCCAATAGTACAAAAGAACTAGAGCAAGGCAGGACAACACAGAGCAGAGAATCGATGTTGTCGCAGAAAGTAGAAAGAGGGCGTGGAAGACGTTAGATCAAAAGAAAGGTAACAGCACAAAACTTGGAGAAAGTGGAAAGAGAGTATTCAGAGGAAGTAAAAATGGGTAAGGAGAGAGAATTAGAATGAATCGTGGAGGAAGGCTGTTTAAGAGTACCAGTACTTCCTCCACGACCCAGAGAAAGTGGAGCATAAGTAAACACAGTATCAGAAGTGACAGGAATAGCAGAATTAAAAGATGAATGCCAAGTCTCAGTAATGCACAGAAAGTGCAGATTGAGTCAAAAAACATATCAAGGATAGAATGAGTTTTCTAGGAGATAGACCAAACGTTCCAGAGTGCAACATTAATGCAAGAATTTCAGGATCAGAGGGTGGATAAAGAAGATTCGAAAGTTTTGTGAGAAGCAGGAAAATGAGGAAATCTGTTAGACCAGTGAATAGGAATAGCACTAGGTATGGAGAGAAAGAAAATATACTTATTGTGATTACAGCAATTAAATGCAATGATGGAAGCAGCACTAGGATGTAATAAAGAAGAGTACCAACTAAAAGGTAAGTTGGGCGTGCTGAATTCAGAACAGTAACCGTACTGGAGTATTAGAATAGGGACCAGTAAACAACATTGTAAAAAAAGGAAGAGTAGTCAAGAAAAACAGGGAAAACCATTCAAGAACGGGCCATTACACCCAAACTGGGTCCAGATGTAACAAGTGTCCGTAGCTGATTGATGGTGGCTGATGGACGGGCCACAGAGAATGGAGAAGTTCAAGTCACACGTTGGAAAGTCGACAGGCATGCTACCCAGAGCCTTTATAGGCGCTGGTAGACAGCAGGCAGCCCCACAATGGGACTGCAGTTCTTAAAGCTGGCTCGCCTCACAACCAAGGGCAGAGTAATGATATGAGCAATAGGCTGGAGCAGGTGGAATAGGCAGGGAAAGGCAACAATGGGTCTGGATGGCTGCAGTCACCCCAGACTGTGCTAGACAGAGTTTCGTGCTAGGAAGCTGGAGCAATGACCAGGGACCACCACAGAGGAGTAGGCAGTCAGAGTATTGATCAAGGGAAAATACAAGTTCTCCCAGTGGACAAGCCCTCACAACCAGGGGCAGCTTGGTGGTAGAGCAGCCTAACCAAAGCGACGTCCAGGGCCCCCAGAGGAGCAGGCAGTCAGAAGATTGATCAAGGGGAAAAGAAGAGTTCTCCCAGCTGACAAGCCCTCTCAACCAGGCACAGCTTGATAGCAAAGCAACAAGGTTCAAGCAGATGAAAAATACAGGATAATACAGGTAGAACAGATCTGGAGGGAGTGGTGCTGGGCAGACTGTGCCTAGACTGCAGAGTTAGTTGTAGGTGAGATAGCTAAGGGCAGTAGCCAGAACACTAGCCACAGCAACAAAGTCCAACACAACACACCACAATGGGTTGCTGTCAAAGATGCACAGCTCAAAGGGGATCAACAGAAGGCCCCCGCAGTCACAGTGCAAGCAGCAAACACCAAAGGGGAACAGGCAAAATCAAAGCACAGAGAAAGCACTATGGTACTTTATTTGCGAGAGGGCCAACCACTGGAGAGTCTCAGTGGAGTGTGTAATGGAGCTCCATGAGTCCCGTGCCAGGAGGACCCAGGATGGAAAAGGTGACCGAACATCGATCAAACAGGAGAACGCAACGCCTCACCAGCGCCTCACCGGGGGCAAAAATGACAAGATGCCAGGGTGTCGCGCTGTCTACCGTACTGCCTCTCTAGGAACTGGCAAAGGGATCCTCCAGTACCTTTTCTTAGGGACAAGCAGAGGGACAAATGCTGCACACCATATCCATTGGAAACGAGCCAAGCCTCCGAGCAAGCCTTCCTCACAGAGTGCAGAGGAAAGCACCTAGAGACGTGCAGCACCAAGCCGCATCAGATCAGCAGAGTGCCTGGCCGCTTCCGACGCTTGCCGTTTATCAAACCCTTTTAAGTAAATACAATGGCATCTTGTGAAAAACCTTCACTTGCATCTCTTCACGCACTGAATTTTCATGCAGCGGAAGGTGCTGGAATCCATATGATTCATATTAATGCCATCCATACATGACAGATGGCATTATCCATTGCTTTCGGGCGGGGTGTAGATAGCCACGGAAATGAGGGACTGAGACGCTATCTGACGACGGTGGGATAACCCACGCTTTTTTTTTTATAAATGTGGATAATTTTGTTTCGGAATTGGAGGTCTGTTTATCAGCCCCCCTTCCATAAATGCTCCATGCCAAGATTCATGGGCAATCATGTGCCTTAGCTGAGAAAGTCTCCTGACACCTCATAACCATCTTCACAAAGTTGTTCACCTCATATTTCTGACCCCTCCCATTACACACAAGTGTAACTCAAAGTCTCACTTTAAACCTCAACAGTCTACCTCATGAAGTTGCATATTTGCTATTAGTTTATGTATCAGTTTTCAAATTACCAATTTTTCTCAACTGCCTGAAATTGAGAATGTTTGCCATGTTGCTATTAGTACTTTTGGGGGGGGCATTTCAAACATTCTCAATGGAAAAATCATTCAGCCCACCTCATTTGCACGAGCCCTCCTTTTCCTTCCTCATAACCATCTTTGCCCTTTTTTCCTCTTCTGCCTTCTTTCTGTAACTTTACTAAGCTTTTCATACTAAGCACATATACATGTGGGGTTGGTATGGAAATTCATGAACATATGGGGGGTAAAATCGGGGTCCTTTTTTCTATTGCAAGTCTAGAAGCAAGAGCTGAACACAATTTCAGCAACATATGCACAGCCACTTTAGGGCTGCTGCTATGGGTGCCAGGAGACTTTCTCAGCTAAGGCACATGATTGCCCATGAATCTTGGCATGGAGCATTTATGGAAGGGGGGCTGATAAACAGACCCCAATTCCGAAACAAAATTATCCACATTTATAAAAAAAAAAAGCGTAGGTTATCCCACCGTCGTCAGATAGCGTCCCAGTCCCTCATTTCCGTGGCTATCTACACCCCGCCCGAAAGCAATGGATAATGCCATCTGTCATATATGGATGGCATTAATATGAATCATATGGATTCCAGCACCTTCCGCTGCATGAAAATTCAGTGCGTGAAGAGATGCAAGTGGATCTGCCGCACAGAGCTGATAAAAGTGGTGTGAGTGTTCCTTATGCCCCATCTCCCAGCACAGTGCTGCAAAAGCACAAATATGACACTAATCATAACTTAACAGCAAACAAAATGTCTCTGCCAGTGAGTAATGATGCTTCCAAGCCTCTGCTGACATCACATTCACCCCCTAAGTGCTATTTATTGTGTCATCTTCAAGAACAGCACAAAACTGGATCCACACCAACACTTGTTTCTGACCTAAAATGCACTTTCTCAAGTTTTGCATTATTGAAACAAAGTAACAGAGCAATGCAGCGTTGCAAAATCATTTTCATTTGCACCACCCAGCAAAGTTATGTAATCCACACCACTTGTGAACAAATTGAGCCAATCCATTGACTCAATAGGCTCATTACAAGTCCAGCGGTACCCCTGCCGGGGGTACCGGCGGGCTGCTGCTGAACTCGTAAAAGTTACCGGCACCTAGCTTCATGGTAACAACACCAGGACATTATAAGTCCCGGCAGAAAGGGAGCTAGTTGCCGGTAAAAGTTCTTCCCCATTCCCATAAAGTCCAGTAGGACTCCACGGGGATAGCTACACTGAACCACCGGCACCTTTGTTAACAGTGCTGGTGCTTCCATGACAGGTCTGCCTACTGTGGCCGCTGTGCCGGGCAGGGTCTGACCTGCCGGGCACAGTAGCTCCGGCAGGCAGACCTGTAATATGCCGGTCCAGAAAGAGCTGTGCCGGTAAGCTTACCGGCACCGCTCTTTCCGGGCCGGCATACTTGTAATGAGGCCCAATCAGTTCTGCTGCTTATTTAACATGGAATGGAGCAAATAGGCTTTGTTTCAATCCACATTATGCAAATATTTTCTGCACACGTGCAAGACTTTAGGAACCTGATTTTTGCTGTAATGTTGACATTTCTATGTGCTATGGGTTGAAGCAAAAAATGTTTGCTGAATTCCCTGTAATCCAAGCAGCAAAAAGGTGGCCAAATATTCTAGCTCTATACTTAACACTCGTTAAAACTTTATGTAATTCGGCCCATTGACTGACAAGACCCTTATGCTGGCTATTGGCTAATATTCTGTGATGCGCTCAACAGGTAGGCTCAAATTCATATTCGTTTTCCCTAATGATTGTTTTCAATGTTGAGTGCTAAAAAATGGAATGCTTTCTGAAAACCTAGAATGAACTCCACACGAACAAAGGTTTTCGCAGAATCAGGTTTGTTCATTTTACCGAGTTTGTTTTACAATATGGTATGTGGCCTGTTGACTCATAATTCTGTCACTTTACATAAACACATTTATGAACAGAAAATTGGCAGGACACGTGTGTTCTCCTGTGTGGCAACATTCAGCCAAACAGTGTCCTTACTGTACTAATGTATGAAAGCGAACACCTTTCTGTGCTTTTCCTATGACACATTTATTTTCCTAAATGCTTTTACTGGCTAATAGAACTGGCATATGCTGCCTGACAATACGCCAGAGGAGCTGCGTGTAGGTAAGCTCACAGCTCTCAGCTACTTGGCAGTATATAGAATAAGTGCATAGGAGAAGTGATGCATTCAGCCGCAGCCCTGGGCATTAGCGATGACAGACTGCCAGCTGGGCACTGGATGTAAGGGGCACATCAAATCACACCCTTCAGGATGAAAGAAATGCTTGCAGTGAGTGAAAAATCACTGGTGCGAGGGAGGAAAATCGTAAACCTCATCTCATCTCAGCTTATCTTTATTTGAGTGATTTGTTCAAGGACTACAAAGGTGCTGTGCATAAAAAAAGGCTAGTTCCTTTGCAACACTGTTACCCAAAATAACTTGTCAAAGTTTAAATGAGTTAAACAAATCAACAATTTAGCAATTGCATTTATGAAATCCATGATGAACGCAAAGGCCCGTCATGAATGTGTCAAGTTGGTTCTGTTTTTCATTATTTATGGTAGCTTTGTTAATGCCTGTTCATTAAAAGTTATTGCTCAATGTTGAATTCATTTCACAAAACAATGTATATCATGATCAATATGACCCCAATCCATGTTACTTTATGATTCTTATAGGAAACTGTTTTTAATATGTTCATGTTACACACACACTGACACCCACACACACCTAACTTCATTGAAAATACCAATGAGTATCATAGGCTGCTCTTGATTCGTCTTTATTAAACAGGTGTTTTCTCTACTCTACTCACAGTTACCTCTGCTTTCACAATCAAGTGCAGGTTTGGTGCATGATGAAAGCCAAGTAGCCTCTGCCTTTTTGCTTTGCATTGTCCAAAAGCAGACCCAGACCCACAATTACTAGCAGCCACACATGTAATCCTTCTTGTCCTGTCAGCAATATACTTCATAATGTAGAGTTTCTTAATCAGTGTAGTTGTTATGGAGGTTAGGGATGCTGGAATTTCCGTCTTTTGCCACAGCATCATATTCTAGAGTATTGTACTAGCTCCCCAGGCCAAACGTTTAAGGTTGTCCATTGTGTATGTGGGATAAGATTTACATATGTATGTATATATATTTCAATGTGGGAAACACATTTTTTTCAGTTTTTTACACATGCATTATGAAAACTAAAGAGCAATTTAAAGTCACATGTTTCACCTGTGTAATTCTAATGTGGCTTTGTATGTGCCTTTTGTCATTGTCCACTTTGGAAAATAAAGAATTACAATAAAATAAAATACAATAACACCCAAATAAATTAATGTTGCATTTTACTGATAAATATACTTTATGATTTTCCCTAAATAGCATAGCCACAAAATGTTTTCCATTTTCATTTATTTATATGTTTAAAAAATTAGATTTACGAGAAAAAATATTCAAATATTTCATAAAAATACACATTTAATAAGAAAAAGAGACTCACATCTATTTAATGGAAATGTAAAAAAACTACAAACTAAGTACTGTTAAACTTTTTTAAAATGTAGATTTAATATGATTACAATTTGTGAAAAACATTACATATGTATAGAAAGAATATTTAAAGGCCACACCACATTTGAATCTTGAAATAAACGTTCCAACAATTTCAACTTTTGGAGGACGAACTACATTATCAATGTTCTGTGGTCTCGACTGACCCCTGGAAACATAATCTGTTGTCAGTCCATGCGTTTGCATGGCCAGCACAATCAAAGTCAGATCTTTCACAAAGTCGAATTCCATCTGCTCTAATATCAGTATAGCCACCCATTTCTTTTTTTTTTTTAAAGGCCATGGCGAAACTAAGCATGCATAAAGCACCTGCTGTCCTTGCTTGTTCCCTACTAATGTTTTCATTGTGAGAAAGTACAACCAGCCTTGTTCTAGCTTTCATACAGTGTATGCTGAAATGCAACATTTTAGGCCTGTACTTTAGGCACATATTATGGAAAAACTCCAAATCATTAGTGTGGAAAAATCCTGTTAGACCCTTCAAATCTCTGGTAAGTGTGTTGTCACACACAATCTTTTGTAGGGCTATGTGAGGAGGGGAGCCTTTCACCAACCACGTTTTCTGAAGTTCATGCTCTTCACAGACAGGCAGGTCAATGTGTACACACATGAAAATGCTTGTTATCCTCCCAAGTGTGTATGTTGGAACTATGATGGAGCATTGAATGCCACTTTTCAACCTGAATCTGGACTGAACCTTGACAAGTAGTACCACCAAAGATGGGTGCTGATAGACTGTTACCATTTTAAAACTTCTTCTGACGCCCTTTTTTTTACCAGCAGCTCTGAGTTTTTTGGCATATTATTTTTGTGACGTGCCATACATCAAAGTCATTCTTTATGTGCGGGAACTGCTCTTGCATGGCCTTTGCTATTCCAACATGCCTGTCAGTGGCTATAAATTCTATTTGCAATCCTCTTGATTAAAGTTAATCCATTTAACGAAACTATATTTCTCCATGGCAACAGAGGATGTACATTCTGACACTTGCACCATAACAGAATTGACTATTGTGTGTGTGTGTGTTCAAGTCCTGGAAGTGGTAAGTGCAGTACTTGTACAAAAATCCAGGACTGTCGCACTGTTCATCACCAGCAAGTCTGACCCTTTTGCCTGTGAGAGCATTGTCTATGGATATCTGTTCGAGATTCCAGGCTTGACTAGTAGTGGGGAACAAGAACTGTATCTGATACCTGTAGTATGCAGTTTTAGAAAATAACTTAAGTCTTGCAAACGTACAGAAACTTGATAGCTTACTAAATATTGAACCACTGAACAACAGAGCAGAAGAACAAAGTACAAGTACAGTTTCAGCTGGTACTTTTCCAGGAATGGGTTGGGGGTGACCACGAAAAAGTGTAATGGTCATGCACTCAGATCCTCTTGATCTTCAGGTTGGGGCCTTCAACTACTTGAGTAGACTTCACCAATAACTCCCCACAAATCCTCCAGCGAATGCTATAGTCACATCGGTAGCAGGCATCAGTACAATGTATTTTGGTTCCCTCAAAAGCCATTTGTCCTGCAATATATATATATATTTTTTATTTATTTGCATTTTTAAAGCGCTCACACAGCCCGCGGGCATCGAGGCGCTGTTACAGGAATTGTTTGTTTTAGTTGCGTAGTTGTTTGTCTTAGTTGCATATTTATAACATGCTTAAATACCCAGAGGTTTCTAAGCGCAGACCCGGGATCGAACCTGTGTTGTTTTGTGTCGTCTTGCTTCCAAGGCGAGCACGTTGCTGCTGAGCTATTCTCCCGGGACGGGAATATAGTGGTTTGAGATTCTATGTTGGTGGATAAGTCCTCCTCGCTACCGCTGGTGAAGTCAGGGTCATGCACATAGTCATGCACATAGTCATCGATTAATTCAAAGGATGCGTCTGTGATTTCAATATGTGATGTTTCAGGATTTTTAGAATGTATTGGGGAAACAGGGATCATTATGTCTTTCTTTGACAGAAATTGTTTGAAGGCGTGCATTGGGTGAACGTATCGGCAAGTAATAGTGAAGCATCTTCTGTGTTGTCGGACAGTTCCGGTGGAGGTTGTGTGCTGTAACAATGATCCACCGTTACTTTCCATGGCTCGCTGGTGATATACAATTCAAATTCTGGCCACTTGCACATCAGCATCCTGATTCTGAACTTTGTGAGGAGCATTCACATCGTCAAACGTTAGTTGCTCTAAGTGACATCAGTTCATGCCCCCCCCCCATCTGTAACAGAACAGTCACAAAAAGTTGTAAACAGCCTTAAATCTCTTCCATGGCAAGAAACATAAATACAATTACAACTATTTCACTTTGAAAAACACTTTACACACAGTGAATGGAACATTAAAAGTTCAATGGATGATAAATGATGACGGTCACTTTTATTTGTATACCTGTGGTCCATGCGTCTCTTCCATGTTGACCGTTTCAGTAGTAGACTCCTTGTACATTACAACACATGCAATACACATGGGATACTAATTAGACAATCAGCCTCATTCCCAGTATGGTGGTAGCCATAGAGCATTTCGCTCCATGGCTGCCTCCCATACCGGTACCGCCTCCGGCTTCGTGCAATGGGGATTTACCGGTCTATTCCGAGCTTGGAGGGACCGGTAAGTCCCCATTGACAAAACCATTCCCCATTCCCATTTCAGCCCCCATAGGGCTCAATAGGAATAGGGAAGGAGCAAATAACGGTACCGCAAATTGCGGTACCGTTATTGGCTCCAAAGTCCCTTAACGGGTCCCGTCCACAACGCCTGGTCAGACCAGGCGTTAAAGGAGGGACCCGCTAAGGGACCTCGGAATTGGGCACAAAGGGTTTACCGGCACCGGTGTCCTTACCGGTGCCAGTAATCCCTTTGCGCCCAACTCGGAATGAGGCCCAATGTAATGTTACTTTTCTGCTATCACAGCTGCAAAAAAGTTGCCCTTAGCTCAGAAAATTGAAGCTGCCTTATGCCAGCCGTAAGCTCTCTTTGCAACAGTCAAATCACTGTCGTCTTCTGAGAAATACACTCCTGTGTTTAGTCGTTCTCAGGATCGCTGTAATGCCTTGTCCCAGTTATTTGTGTCGGAAATTGAGGCCATTCGTACCACATCTTAGCTTCATCTTCGGTCTCTGATCTGGAAAATGAATCTCTTAGACCAGACGGTTTGACTGAAGTGAAAGAATGGTCTTCCTTTCCTTTTTTTCTGAGGCTATAGTATCCACTGCTATACAGAATATAAAGTCTGCTTCTCCCTCTGACGTGGTTCCACTGGCTGTCACGAAAGAGATCTCGAGTGACCTACTAATGGAACTCACGGTGGCTATTAATACTTCTTGCCAGATGGGAGATATTCCGGTGGAATATAAGGTTGCTACAGTGATCCCCTTCTGAAAAAAACGTCTTTAGATACTTGTATTCTTTCTAATTTCCGACCTATTTCTCTTGTACCTTTTTCTATGAAGCTTTTGGAATCTCTGGTGTCACCTCTGCTATCTACATTTCTGGAATCCTTCAAACCTCTTGACTTTAAGCCTGGTCGGTGCACGGAGAGTGTTTTGGTATCGGTCCAGGATGACATGGTCAGACTGGTGGATGCAGGTGGGGTGGCAGCCCTGATTCTATCAGATCTGTCAGCGGCTTTTGACAGCATTGACCACCCCACCTTGCTGACTCGCCTGATTCAGATTGGTATCTCGGGTCAGGTACTAGCCTGGTTTTCGTCTTTCCGGGCAGAATGCACGCAGGTGCTTTCTCTCCCACCTTTCATCTCGGGTTCTTGCCACCTCACTTGTGGTGTCCTGCAAGGGTCTGCCTTTTTGCCCATTCTCTTCAACATATACATCTGGACTTTGATCTGTCTCGTCCGCTCCCTCGGCATCAGGTGCTACTCTTATGCCGATGACACACATTTCCTGATCCGTTTAGATCTTGATCAGGCTGAGCTGTCGTTGTGCCTCCATCGGTGCCTGATAGCCGCAGGTAAGTGGATGAGCCGCAATTGGTTGAAGCTGAATGGGGACAAGACAGAGGGGATGGTGGTAGGCTCTCCTCCTGATCCCTCACTCTGGGTGTCCTCCTTCTGGCCTGACTCCCTTGGCCCTCTCCCGATACCAGTGTCGAATGTGAAGAACTTGGGAGTGATTCTTTTGGCTTCCCGCTCTATGAACAATCAAGTCTCTGCAGTGTGAAAAATAGGTCATTATCACCTTAAGACACTAAAAAAGGTGCTTCCTCTCCATCCACCGGTGGTTGCGGCCATGGTGCTTAGCTGATTGGATTATTGTAATTCTTTATATCTTGCCCAGCCTAAGGGTATAATCCATCAACTCCAACGCCTCAAAAATGTGGCTGCCAGGGTGGCTACACTTTCACCCTATGGGGCGCATATTTCCCTAAAGTTGCATGCCTTGCATTGACTCTCAGTGGCACAGCGCATCAAGTTTAAGGTGCTCTGAATTGTTCATCGAGTGTTGCATGGACTGGGGCGGAATACATCCAGACTAAATTTATTTGCTACTGCCCCACCCGTTCTTTGCGTTCTGCAACAGCTGGCCTATTGGTATTGCCTACCTTTCGCCCTGCATGCATCGGTGGCAGGGCTTTTTCGGTTGCTGCTGCCAGAATGTGGAATGACCTGCCATTACCATTAAAGACCTCACCAAATCATTTGGCATTTAGAAGGGACTTAAAGAGATTTTTGTTCTTGTGGTTCTAGTGGTTGGCGGCTGATGGATGGTGGTCCCTGTCTCTCCCTCTCTAGTGCCAAGATACCTTTGGAGTGACCGTGTGCTGAATAAATTCAAGTAAAACAAGAAAAAGCAAAGAGAAATGAAAAGGCATTGAAAAAATGATAACACTGCATTAATAAGAGAGAAGTGTTTGGATAGAATATGATCAAGTGAGACTGATATTGAAAACGTATTGATGGCAGTAGCAATACTATTTGTTGATCCTGATGATGTTGCATACTATTTTTATTATTATACTTGGTGGTGTTGTTGGACAATCACTTTCATTCACTCATAATCAAACATTCACTCACATCTGAGATCTTTCCAGAAGCATACAAAACCTCTCACATCAAACTCCTCCTCAAACAGCCCACTCTGGACCCCGTCCTGCCCTCATGTCTAACAATCGCTTCATAGCCAAACCCCTAGATCGAACCGCATATTCCCAACTCAGACATTTTGTAGAATACCACTGCCTTCTGGAACCAGCCCAGTCAGGTGTCATGGCCACAGGCCCCAGAACACAAAAACCAGTTCGGGCTGAGTTCAGTCTGCGGCAGTCGCTGGTCCTGTTGGTTGCTGTGAGGAGCTGCTGCTACATCCATTGCATCGGAGATCCAGTGTATTTGGATCACTTCTTCTTTAAGAAGAAGAAGCCCTACTCCCTTTAAAAACTCGCCCGGAGCGCGGAGCGCACGCGGAGCTCGGGCTGAGTTCAGTCTGCGGCAGTCGCTGGTCCTGTTGGTTGCTGTGAGGAGCTGCTGCTACATCCATCGCATCGGAGATCCAGTGTATTTGGATCACTTCTTCTTTAAGAAGAAGAAGCCCTACTCCCTTTAAAAACTCGCCCGGAGCGCGGAGCGCGCGCGGAGTTCGGGCTGAGTTCAGTCTGCGGCAGTCGCTGGTCCTGTTGGTTGCTGTGAGGAGCTGCTGCTACATCCATCGCATCGGAGATCCAGTGTATTTGGATCACTTCTTCTTTAAGAAGAAGAAGCCCTACTCCCTTTAAAAACTCGCCCGGAGCGCGGAGCGCGCGCAGAGTTCGGGCTGAGTTCAGTCTGCGGCAGTCCGCGGCCGTACGCCGCCGTACGCCGCTGAGGTGAAGACCCGCCGGAGAGAAGGTAAGAAACACGCCTATATGGCTGAATTGGGGCCCCTGACTCGTGCCATGTCCAGACAAACATTACATTCCAATGGCAAGTTGGACTCCCTCAGAGCGGAGGGCTCCCTGTCCGCCAATCCTGCTGAGCCCGAGCCAATGGATGTGGCGGTGACTCGGGAACAGATTCCATCATCGGTGTCCTCCTCACAGAGAGACTGTGTGCCTTTGGAGAGTCTATCAGATGGCTCCCTAGGGAGTCATGACTGGGAGCAGCAGAGGCTGAGTGGGCCCCGCATGGTGGGCAAAGCACTCCTCAGCCTAGGCTCAGGCTTTGCCCACTTCTCTAGTTCATCAAGCCCACAATCGTCACTTGAATCCTTGATGCCTGGCCGCCTCCTTAGTCCTTCCTGTAATCCCTGTGCCGTTGCATCACGGCGTCAGTCTTTAACTCCTGATCTAGCGCCTGATTTATTGAGTGATCCCTTAGTGTCACCACTAGATCCGGAAGTGGGTGAAACCCCTCAGTTGATTGCGTCATATACACAATCAGCGACGGATTTGTCCGTGGCAGTACCTTCTGTCCCTGTGGTCGGCCAGGAGGAAACCTCGCCTGACGAAGTCTGTACATCCATTATAACCAACGACCATACCGAATTGAAAAGAATTGCCTCCGTCCCTGTCACGAATGACTCTCACCATGCGAATGAAGGAATAATGGGAAGACCGCTGCATGAGTGCGATGTGACGGACCTCGAACTCATTGAACACGAGAAAGAAATGGTGTTGGTCTCTACTAATGCTGAAATATTCGAACTAACGAACCTTGCCAACACTTGCAACCATCAGACACTGGAGGTAGAATCGAGCCTCGAACCCTATGACGATATGGAAGTGAGATTAGATCCACTTTCGAACAAAGATCCGAAAGCATTGCCAAGATCAAGCGCTGAGATCGCGATTAATCTGAATAAAGCCAAAGCAATTCGGAAAGAGAGACGTGCTACTGCCGAGTTGCAAAACCCACAGGCATACTCCCCTGCATGCAGCATATACTCAACTCAGGTGTTAGATCTAGCAGGACGTGAAGCTAGACTTGCGGAACGCCTGAAAGCTGACTTTGATACAATGAAAGAACGCTTGTCTATAGGCCCCTCAAGAACTGGAATGGAGCCCCTTGACATCTACATTAGAAAGTCTCGCCCAGTCGGCCCCCATAATGCCGCAACGGTCTCCCCTCCGCAAATGTTCCATCACGTATCAAGAGAGGTGCAGAGAAATGCTGACGAAGTCTCAAGCCATCGGAGAAACAGTCTCTCTCGGCTAGAGAATCTAGGGGGGGACAGCGTCTCCAGTAACAACCAAAACTCTTTGACGAAGATTGCATCCACCTGTTCCACCCCGAGAACCCTGTTTAACTTCAAACCTACGAGTAACAAAAGGACCGGACTTGGAGAAACGGGGCCTAAGAAGCAAAAGGACCCAATGATCCCGTTTGATGGTAACACAGAGGGTGACGCAGCTGCAGCCTACAAATCAAATCTGTCGGCTGCCGCCGCTCTTCAAATTCACAACAATGTGTTAGCTGCATCATCGGTTGCTTTACTACCCTTCACCAAATTATACGAAAACTTACATGAGGCACTGCAATCAAATGGAGGGCTACTGTCCCACATCATTGAAAAATTAGTCAAACAAGAACAACAAATTGCACAGTTGCAAGACAACCTTGAATCTGACAAAACAGCGCTGTCAGAGATCCAAAAGCAAGTAAACGAAGATATGGCAAAAGGAAATCAGGAAAAGAACGAATTGATAACATCAATTGCTGCCTGCCTAAAGCAATCAATCACACTAATGAGATCGATGCGTTCAATGGAGCCTATAACACCGACTCCTAAAGCAAAAGAAATTACTGGAACACCTAATTCCGACTCAATGGAATCGACGCCGAAAGAACCAGCCGTGTCCAACGATGTGGCAACAATAGTAGGGCCTGTGGAGCCACCTCCCATATCTTCTAACCTTAAGCAATGACTAGAGGAGTGTGAACCCAAGTCCCAAGTCTCCATCAAATGTGCCACTCAATCCCGCCCAAGCTCATCTTTTGGGATTTTCTTTGGAGCAGCAAAAAACTTTAAGGAAACAGGAAAAAAGCCAACACTGGAGAAAGAAAACGCTGAGAAACCTAAAAAGCTGCTGGCCACTGACAACACCCCGAAGAAACAGAAAGAAAAGAAAAAACATTGTGAACCTCGCAACCAAACTAACAAATCTAGAAAATGTATACGCAATCTGACGTCTCCGGCCAAACCGAATTTCTTTTCAAGAACTCAAAAAAGTAATGCACCAATGCCGTCTAAAGAGACCGCAAGTAAGAGTAAAGTTGTCGGTGAACCTATAGCTGAAAAGGGAAACCCCAAAAAACGCCAGAGAGTGGAAACGGAAGAAGTTGAATGCCCAGCCGAAACCGCGTCTATTGACCTCTGCAACTTATCAACGTACTCAATAGAAGATGACTGCGAAACAAACGACCCAAACGCCTCAATTATTTCGACGAGCAGCTTGGAATTAAATGAATCCCTCAATTCTAACCAAAATGAATCCTACACATCCAAGGGTAAGAGGGCGGGAAACCCTTGGATATTAAACTCCAAATCGCTCCCGAAGGCCTCAGTGCATCAGGCTAAATTGGACTGTAAAAACCAAAAAATGCCCAGAGGCGAGTTGTCAGATGTGAACTCCTTAACACAAGGCGTAGGTGGCAGCCCCATTAACATGAGAAATTTAAATCCCAAATGTACAGCCGGACAAAGATCACATCAGGCGGTAAAGACCAGGCCTAGAATCCATGAATCAACGGTTGATAGAAACCCACGAATTGCAATCACGAACATCCACAAAGACGATCCTGATGTGAACCTGAACAGAAGGAATGTTATGCGCCTCTTACACTCGGTACCGGCTCTGAGAACGGTGACATCTAATGACATTGCTATTATCGAATATGTGTCTGAGAAATACGCTGACAAAGTATACCTTCACATATCTTCCAAAGCGGTACGCAATACAATCCTGGCAGCAAAGGATGAAATTCTGCAGTTTGGCTTTGAGACTAGAGAAGTATCGTCCGACTTGGCAAGTCAAAGATCAGTTAATTCAATGAACCCGCTAAATAGCCTCGGACAGAAAGTGTCCTCTCAAGATCACCGGAGGAGAGAACTAAGAAAACAACTAAGACCCGAACTGCCTATGCCCCACTCTGGGAAAATCAACAAATATGGGGAAGGCACAAAGTAGCTAGTCTCCGACAAAGAAATGAAATTGACTTCCCTGATCTCCTGGAACACGAGAGGCTTCCGTCATCTCTACGAAAGTTTTCCGATTGAGCTGAATGATAATTTCATAATTTGTCTACAGGAAACATGGTTAAGATGTCCACCCGTGAAAGATGGCTATGCCACAATGCTGAATCCAGCGGGAAAAAATTCTCATGGACGCCCCTTCTCCGGCCTGATAACCATGATGAAAATCGGATGTGACTGGAAGGTGCTTAGAAGTGAAAACCCAAATCTGTTTGTGCAATGTACGCTGATGCAACAAAAAAGTCACGATGGGAACAATCAACAACAACTCCTCGTATTAAATGTATACTGGAATCCGGCGATGATCACCACCAAACGATTTATAGGCACGGTAACAAATCTGTTGGACAAGCACATCCACAAGAAGAACAATATCATACTACTAATATGTGGTGACATGAACTTGTCCTGGATTTCTGAAAAGGGTGTGCGAATATCTAATGACCGCGCCAACAGCCCCTCAGACCAGGAGAGAAGGATCCTCTGGGATAATATCATGGAGGCGTATGATTGTGATATGGTCAACGGTCAAATTGATGGCGACAGGCCCCCGAAAATGACGTGGCAAAATTTGGGCACTGCAAAGGTTTTGGACTATATATGGGTCTCAAAACATGCCTGGAACTCACTTCATGAATTGAATATAACACCCACAAAATCCAGTGACCATAACCCGTTAGTACTACACCTGAGGATACATCCAGGAGCAAATAAGTCATCAGTGACTCAAGCTCTGGAAGTAAATAACGGGAAAAACAGGCTACGAATATCTACTGCTCAGATATCCAGTACAACAGAGAAACTGGACGAAGCAGACCGTCTGTCTCTGTGTAACGTGGATTATGTATCACTCTTACCGCTGAAAAGTTTACCGACCTTGTGGAAGAAAAATTCTGAGAAAAAACATATCCATGAATGGAGCACAAGAGTAAACGAAGAAAAAAAGCGCCTAAAGAGCGATATACGCAAGCTGAAAGCGCAAGGTGGCATTAACAGCGCCATCCTAATAAAAAAAAGGTCCCAAACATACCGTAATTGGTCAAAGGCATTTAAATTCCAACGCGACCAAGAGAGAGGCGAACTCATGCTGACCATGATAAGATCACACAAATGCAGAGACATATGGCACACTCTAAACAACTGTACAGCCGACCAAGAGACGAAAATGGCAAACGTGGTCACGGAAGCGGAGTGGAATAAACATTTCCTTAAGGTTTTCTCAGGAGATAATGAAATTGATATCACACAAAGAAACCTAAGGTCTGTAAACTGGGACTGCACCGAAACCAGGGAGGACATCCTATTTGCGATTGAGAAACTGAACAACTCGCGAGCCGCTGGGCCTGACGGCATCTCCAACGTTATGCTCAAACAACACAAATCGGAATGGGCAAAATTAATCGAAACTCTATTTGCCAACATCAAAAAACTTAGAGAGATACCGGCATCGTGGACATCTGCAATTATAGTCCCTATATTTAAGAAAGGCGATCGAGCTGTTCCGGCAAACTATCGCCCTATCGCCTTACTGGACACCATCGGCAAAGTATTTGCGAACTTCCTGCAAAAGAAACTAACGAAGTGGGCTAACACGAGTGGAATCACTGATCCCAGACAAACGGGTTTTACGAAAGGCGTCGGAACTGAAAACAATTTGACCCTGTTAAACCTACTGAAGTTGAATGCTATGGAAAGAAAAACACAGCTGTTTATAGCATTCATTGATCTTCATCAAGCTTTCGACTGCATAGATCGGGAAACCTTGTGGGCCAAATTAATCAACTGGAATTGTCCAGAGGAGATTCTGTTCCCCATCATTGCATTGCATACAGCCACGACCATCCAGATAAGGCTAAATGAAGCCGGGATTCTATCGGACAAAATGAAGACCCAGAGAGGTGTAAAACAGGGATGCCCTATTGCAGCATGCTTGTTTAAACTATTCATCGCGGATATTCCATCAGCATTGAAAGAGGTGCGTTGCTTTCCAACGAAACTGAATGGATCCCACCTAAACTGCCTAATATACGCAGACGACATAATCCTAATAGACACCACGCCGATCGGCCTACAACGTCTATTACATACATTATACCAATACATGAATACAAACCAGCTGAAGATAAATACGGCAAAAACAAAAATTATGAAGATCGGAGCGCTGAAAGGAACAAAGAAAACAAAATGTTTTAAGTGGCAAATTGGAAATACGAGTCTTGAGGAAGTAAACGAATTCAGATACCTAGGTATAATGATATCCTCCTCGATATGTGAAAAGAGCTGGTCAAGAAATCTACTATGTCGCATGAATACCTTGGCCATCCAAGGAACCAGAATTCATAACCTTTTTGGTAAATTTTCCCTGACCCCAATTCGTCTATTCTACTTGCAAAAAGTAATCCCATGTGTCACCTATGGAACTGAAGCCGGTTGGAATCTCGATCACAACATCTGGGCAAAACTGGAAGGATATTTCTGGCGACGTGTCTTAAAGCTACCGAAATGCTTCTCAACATCAATAATAAGGCATGAACTTGCCTTGGATGCTCTACACACAACAGTTATTTGGAAATCGATTGCTCTACTGAGGAAGATGACAATAATAGAGAAAGAACCCGCCTACGAAATCTTAGCAATCGACGAAGTGTGCCCTTCAAAGTCGATCCTAAACATCTGGGCCACAAGAATTCACGACATCATGCGAGCAGCCAATATAAGCAAGGAAATGCTGGTAAAATGGCCTCAACTCGCAAAGAAAAAGCTAAAAGAATGGGCTTGGGCACAAAACATTGAGCGTCTGGAGAAAATGGCATCGGCGCCAAAGTTGGGACCAACCATCAACAAAATAAATAAGATGCCGAGATATCTTACCCAGTTTCCTTCTAGACATCACCGTGACCGCTTTCTTCATCTGCGAATGAATGCGCTACGAACAAAAGAGGTTTTACTAAGACGGAAAGCCCCAACGATCTGTGATAATTGGTGCAGATTTTGTCTAAAGGAAACCGAAACCATAAAACATTTGGTGATTGGTTGCACTAAACTGAATTCAATTAGATCGATACATCTGAGCAAATATGCACCAACAAACGGCAATATGGAGGATTGGTGGTTCAGAATACTAAGTGGGAGCTCCGTATTCCTAACCTGCTTGGTGATAAACTTTATCGACATGCTCGATGTATAAGATCGTAGGCCGGATATGAGAACTGCAATCCTTGAACTTCCTAATAGAATGGGGAAATGACTAAGAAATAGTTTTTCAAAAAGTTTATTATTAAACTAAAAAAAAAAAAAAAAAAAACCACACCATCTAGTGATGGGGGCAGTGGGTCACTTGACTCACTTATGTCCCTTTGGGACCCAAAAACACATGGACCTTTGGTGCCAGGCTCATATAGAGATGTGAGCAGGAACACTTTATTTCAGTGCAGGAGTGCTTTCATTTTACAAGAACTTTCCAGGAGCTGAAAGCATTTATTCCAGAGAACATCCTCATGTGCTGACTCATCGGTTATGGCAGGGTGTGGCAGGCAGGCTGAACCTGGCAGGCATGGCTTCAGAAGCTCAGATATATAAGCTGCTCCATCCTTAAGTCTGGTGCTTCGCGTTACTGTGCACTCGCGGGCAACGTGACGCTCACTGCTGCTTGGACCAGTTTACTTACCTTTGAAACCAGGCTTTCTCCTGCATGCTCACTTCCAGGAAACCAGTGATTCATCGCTTCATCTGCAGACTCATCTCCTGACATCCAGTGATCTTGATCCTGATGCCGCAGCACCGCACTCAGCATCCACGAACTCGGACCCTGTGAAGAAGCCTGCGTGCCCCCTAGTTAACAATTTACCAGCTACTGTACCGCTGCCGCTTCGTTCCTGATTCCCTCCGGCTGCCGCCTCGAGCTCCGCAGCTTCTGCCGGGCCGGCAATATCACCTGTAAGGGAAGAGAGCGAAAGAGAAAATATCAAAAGTGGAACGGACAGCGATAAAAGATGATGAACTTTATAAAACAACAAAAACAGATAAGAAAAGACAAAGGCAAACAGGAACACTTACCTGAAGTATAGTGGCTTAGTCGCAACAGGACTGGACTACCACATGCAAGGGACCAGTGAAGGAACTCGGTCCAGATCATACAAGCGCCCCTGCCAGAAGCAGCAGCATGGAGTGATCGCCAAAACTAATCAACAGGTGAGCTTTCCTGGGACAGCGCATCCCACGGGTACCATGGTTTGGGAGAAGGGCTCTGGAAGGGGATCAGGCGCAGAAGCTGGCATACCCACGCCCCCTATTCACCATGCAGGAGCAGTCCCGAGCAGCATCACCTATTACCACAAGTCATCACAAGCACAGAGGGCGAAGTCGGACCCGATCGACCTCACCCCCTGGAGGGCTGCAACCAAACCCCAATGCCTCCGCACAGCCCAGGTGAGCGTAACAGAACGCGAAGCCTCTTCGAATCTCTGCCTGGGCGTTATGGAAACTTCTGAAATGGACCAGTTGGCCCGATTACTGGGAGAGTTACGGGCTGAAGTTCATGCCTCAAGACAGGAAACCAATGCCCTAAGGAGGGATCTAATTATGAACCGGGAGCGGACAGATGAACGAGCAAGGCAAATGCTTCAGGCACAGGCAGAGCAAAAACAAAGAGGTGATGGCTGGAAGGTTTAGAATGAATCTTAACCACTGGCAATGCTCTGGGCAACCCTCCAGACCACCTTTCTTCGCCTGCCAAGCCATTACAGAAGGGGAAAGACCATATGCAAATCAGGCTTGGCCCCACCCCAAAAGGGGCAGTCCAGCCCGAACTGCTAGGCCACATCCCTTCTTCACGAGACCACAAGCATCCCCAAACATGTTTCGCCCTTGTTGGGGCTCATCAATGAGGAGTAGCTTGGGTCCCACGGGCACGGGACCCACATCTGGGCATACCTGTCCCACTCGGGGTGACAAAGCAAAAACAGAGGTGATGGCTGGAAGGTTTAGAATGAATCTTAACCACTGGCAATGCTCTGGGCAACCCTCCAGAGCACTGTTCTTAGCTTGCCAAGCCATTACAAAAGGGGAAAGACCATATGCCCAGAGCAACGCCAGTGTTTAAGATTCAGTCTAAACCTTCCAGCTATCACCTCTTTGTTTTTGCCCAGGCACAGGCAGGTCAGGTCCCACTGCCGGGGTATGCCTCTCCTGCTGCGCCTCCACATCCCACGCCAGTACAGGTGGTTCTTCCAGGGGGGGTTCCCCTGGCCCCTGCAGAACACTTCACAGGCAATCCGAATATGTACGCCATCTTTATGAATCAATGTCTTCTACATTTCTTGCGCAGACCTGGGGCATTCCCCAATGATCAAGCGAGAGTGGCATTTGTACTCTCATATTTGGGAGGTAGTGCAGCGGACTGGTCAATACCCTTGGTAAACCAGGATGATCCTTTGCTTCGATATTTCGGAAGTTTCTGGCGTGAAATGGAGAAACTATTTGCACGGCATACTCAAGGGCGGGCTCTGGACAATGAACTGTTATCACTACGGCAGGGTAATCAAGACTTACTAATATATATCACTTCCTTCAATTGTCTGATAGCACAAACTAACTGGCCAGAGGAGAAAAGAACTATGCTCTTTTACCGAGGCTTGCAAGGGGAATTTAAGGACGTATTAGCCCAAGTAGTAAATCCCCCGAAAAGAATTGCTGAATACATCAACCTGACAGTTCAGCTCGATCACAGATTATAGGATCGGAAGATGGTTTGGGCCAAGGCCAAGGGGTGGTCGGTCTACGTGCGACCCTGTGAGAATCAAACCAAATCACAAGATCAGTCCGAGCCAATGCAAATCTGAGGCTTGCGGAGCCCACTCACCAAGGCAGAAAGGGAAAAAATGAGACAGCAACAGCTTTGTTTGTACTGTGGTAAGGCAGGTCACTATCTCCGAGAATGCCCAGTGAAACCACCCAGGGAGGCAGTTGGAGCAACTGAAAAGGGTGAAGAAGAAGAAGAGGACTCGGGGAATCTCCAATGCCCGGCAAGCGTAGGGGTTCACTTGTCAAGCGGTGAAAAGGAACCTATACAGACCTCACATCTAGTCATCCCTGTGCTCCTGGTAAACCACAAGCAAACGTCGAAAATACATGCCTTGGAGGTATACATTGACAGTGGGGCTGTGGGAAATTACATGGACCAAGATCTGGCTACCCGGATAGGACTTCCTCTCCGACAAAAGCCGGGTTTCGGAAAAAGTCCCAGCAGTTGATGGATCTCAGCTATCATCCGGCCCAGTGACGCATTACACCGAGAAGGTCACGCTTCTGTGTTAGGACGGTCACCAAGAGGACATCACCTTCGATCTCATCGGCGCTCCTCAGTTCCAGATAATATTGGGAATGCCCTGGCTGGAGACCCACAATCCCAGGATTGACTGGCGTAAACGAGTTCTGACCTTTCCCCAAGACAGTGCTGACACCTGTTATAGCAAGGGATTCTCATTAAAAGGTCTTACCAACCCAGGTTCGTCAAAGAAAGAAACCATACTGGTCCTCACCAGTTCACTACCACCTGAATATCTGGATTACCAAGATGTATTTCAAAAAGAGCAAGCAAATACCCTACCTCTGCACAGACCATAAGACTACCAAATTGATCTGGTACCTGGAGCTCAAGTTCCCTGCAGCCGGATTTACGCCCCAACAGAACAGGAAAACCAGCATCTAAAAACCTACCTCAATCAGTATCTGGCAAATGGCTTCATTTGTCCGTCCAAGTCCCCTGCATCCTCGCCCCTCTTTTTTGTGCCTAAAAAGTAGGGAGACCTGAGAACCTGCATTGACTACAGAGCACTTAACCAGATCACGGTAAAAAATGGTACCCGTTACCGGTTATCCCCGAGTTCTTGGATCAAGTCAAAAACGCTCAGATATATACAAAACTAGACTTACGAGGGGCCTACCATCTAGTAAGAGTAAAAAAAGGAGATGAGTGGAAAATGGCCTTTTGCATGAAATATGGCCTTTATGAATATCAGATCATGCCCTTTAGACTATGTAATGCCCTGGCGGCGTTTCTAATTTTTCATGAATTACATGCTCTGCAAACTGTTGGACGTCTGCGCTCTTGTCTATATTGATGACATTCTTATCTATTTGACAACCAAGGAGGACCACGTCAACCATGTCCAGGCAATTTTGGAGAAACTGCGGCAACACCAGCTGTATGCCAAATTGGAGAAATGCTTCTTTCATGTGACAGAAGTAGAATTCCTCGGCTTTATTCTCACACCACGGGGCGGACGCATGGACATGTGCAAGGTAGGCACTATCCTTAACTGGCCCTCACCGACATCCATAAAGGGAGTACAGAGTGTACTCGGGTTCGCCAACTTTTATCGCCCAGGTTCTCGCAGATCATCCACCCAATCACCTCTTTACTACGGAAAAATAAACAATTTAATTGGTCCGCAGAGGCGGAGAAAGCCTTCCAGGAGCTAAAACAAGCATTTACCACAGCACCAATTCTACGGCATCCTCGACCAGAACTACCATACGTGGTCGAAACTAGTGCTTCCAACATAGCAATGGGAGCAGTCCTGTCACAACGAGACCCCGAAACAGGTCAGTTGCATCCCGTGTCATTCTGGTCTTGCAGGTTTTCAGCCCCTGAATTGAATGATGCAATCACTGATAAAGTACTGCTAGCAATTAAGGCAGCGTTCAAAGCCTGGAGACATTGGCCGTCATTCCAAGGTTGGTGCTAGTCATGGCGCTATTAGCGCCATGACTAGCACCAATACCGGTACCACCACCGACGTGGCGGTATGGGGACTTACGGGTCCATTCCGCCCTTTGCGGGACTTGTAAGTCCCCATTTGAAATGCCATTCCCCATTCCCATTTGAGCCCCCATAGGGCTCAATGGGAAGGGGGAAGGCAGCGATAACGGTATCCCTTTGCGGGTCCCGTCATTAACGCCTGCTAAAACCAGGCGTTAAGGGAAGTACCCGTAAAGGGACCTCGGAATAGGGCGCAAAGGGATCACCCCCATTATCTTCGTGGAGCTAGACATACAGTCACCCTCGTCACGGATCATCACAATCTACAATATCTGAAGACTGCTAAAGCGCAATCATCACGCCAACTCCGCTGGGCTCTCTTCTTTGCGGAATACGACTTCGTGATCACCTATAGACCCGGAGTACGCAATGGAAAAGCAGACGCCCTGTCTTGCATGAATGAGGGAGAAGAGGCATTCACTACACCAAACCCCGTGGCCATCATCCCTGAAGGACAAATCCAAGGCATGATTGCCGCAACCACCACTATAGACAACTTACAATCTGACCTGCAACACTTGATGAGTCCACCAGCGCAACAGGAATGGCTAGGGAAGGGAGACCGGTATACGATCGTGGACAACCTACCACACTACTAAGGACTATTGTACATCCCGGATAAGAAATTACAGAATCAAATCATCGCAAACTATCACGATTCATTAGTAGAAGGGCATCCAGGAATAGCCAAAACCCAAGCTAAAATAAAGACAAATTACTGGTGACCAACTTGGCGAAAAACCATTGTCCAGTTCATTGCAACCTGTGGCACCTGTGCACAACACAAGTCCCAAAAACAAAGTCCTGCAAGTCTGCTACGTCCTTTAGAAGTACCCCCAGCACCTTGGCATACGCTATCAATGGATTTTTATTACAGACCTTCCCTCCTGTACCGGATACAATACCATCTTAGTCGTTGTAGATCTGTTTTCCAAAATGGCCCACTTTATTCCCCTGAAAGGTCTCCCAACTGCTTCTACTCTGGCTACCGTGTTCTTGGAACAGATCGTCTGGCTGCACGGGTTCCCATCAATATTGATATCAGAACGAGGAACTCAGTTTGTCAATGCATTCTGGAAAAGGTGTTGTAAAATTGCCAAAACTGACCTCTGGTTATCTACAAGCCATCACCCCCAAACCGACAGCCAGACCGAACGGACTAACCAGACCCTCGAGCAATACATAAGGTGTGTGCTGCAACAAACCGAGGATACCTGGAAGGACATACTTTGGTTAGCAGAATATGCATATAACAACTCCATTCACACCAGTACGGGACAAAGCCCATTCTACGTAGTGTACGGTCAACATCCACGGACATCCGTTTTTCGACCCACTCGAATCATTAGAAATGCCCACTGTAACAATTTTACACAAAACCATCACCCAGGTTTTTAAGGAAGTAGGAGAGCATCTTGCCAGAGCCAAAGAGAAACAGAAGCAATTTGCGGATTGACACTGAAGGGAAGCTCCCAACTACCAAGTCGGCGACAAGGTTTGGTTAGCATCCAAAAACATCCCCCTGAAAGGACCACAGGCGTTCCATCTCAGATATCTGGGACCCTACACTATCAAGGTTGTGATCAACCCTGCGGCGATGAAATTAGAATTACCAGCCCACATGCGGATCCACCCTGTGTTTCATGTCTCCTTCCTAAAACCATTCAGACCAGGTACGCGGATTGATACTCCACCGGATCCCGAAATTGTTGAAGGAGAAGCAGAATATGAAGTTAAAAGGATCCTAGACTCTAAGATGGTCCGGTCCAAGTTATACTACCTTATAGACTGGAAAGGTTATGGGCCCGAAGATCAGATGTGGGAACCCAGTGAGCATGTCCACGCTCCACGATTAATGATGCAGTTCCACTGCAATAACCCCACTAAACCAGGGCCAGGGGGAAACCACCCATGAGAGGGGCCTTGAGGGGGAGTGCTGTCATGGCCACAGGCCCGAGAACACAAAAACCACACCATCTAGTGATGGGGGCAATGGGTCACTTGACTCACTTATGTCCCTTTGGGACCAATAAACACAGGGGCCCTGGCTGGACTCAGTCCTAGTGCCTTTGGCGGCAGGCTCATACAGAGATGTGAGGAGGAACACTTTATTTCAGTGCAGGAGTGCTTTTACTTTATTTCAGTGCAGGAGTGCTTTTATTTTACAAGAACTTTCCAGGAGCTGAAAGCCTTTATTCCACAGAACATCCTCATGTGCTGACTCATCAGGTGTGGCTCCCTAGGCCTGGTCTTCATGTGCTGACTCATCGGGTGTGGCAGGCAGGCTGAACCTGGTAGGCGTGGCTTCAGAAGCTCAGCTATATAAGCTGCTCCATCCTTAAGGACGGTGCTTCGCGTTACTCTGCACATGCATGCAACGTGAAGTTCACTGCCGCTTGGACCAGTTTACTTACATTTGAAACCAGGCGTTCTCCTGCATACTCACCTCCAGGAAACCGGTGCTTCATCGCTTCATCTGCATACTCATCTCCTGACATCCAGTGATCTTGATCCTGACACTGCAGCACTGCACTCCGCATCCACGAACCCGGACCCTGTGAAGAAGAAGAAAGACAAGGTTATAACACCCGTCCCAGGGCTGCACCGCATTTGAACCCCACGCGCCCCCTAGTTAACAATTTACCAGCTACTGTACCACTGCAGCTTTGTTCCTCATTCCGTCTGGCTGCCGCCTCGAGCTCCACAGCGTCTGCCGGGCCGGCAACATCACCTGCAAGTGAAGAAAGCAAAAGAGCAAACATCAAAAGTGGAACGAACAGCAATACAAGACAACACACTTTACAATACAGCAAAAACAGACGAGGAAAGACAAAGGCAAACAGGAACACTTACCTGAAGTATAGTGGCTTAGTCGCAACAGGACTGGACTACCACGTGCAAGGGACCAGTGAAGGAACTCGGTCCAGATCATACAAGCGCCCCTGCCAGAAGCAGCAGGACTGAGTGCTCGCCAAAACTAATCAACAGGTGAGCTTTCCAGGGACAGCGCATCCCACTAGGATAAGTGGTCTGGAAGGGGATCAGGTGCACAAGCTGGCATACTCACGCCCCCTATTCTCCACACAGGAGCAGTCCCAAGCAGCATCATCTATTACCACCAGTCACCACATAAGCGCAGAGGGCGAAGTCGGACCTGAGCGACCTCACCCCTGGGAGGGCTGCAACCGTGCCCCAATGCCTCCACAGAGACCAGGTGAGCGTAACATCAGGCTTCAGACCCCTCAATGGAACCAAAACCACCCTTGTCTCAATCTGGGATGAACAGTAGACTCTGAAGGCTGTGCCGCTCTCATCCCCCTTGACCTCTCAGCAGCATTAAATACTATCAACCACTCCATTCTGACAAACAGACTCCTCCCCCAAACTCCCCCTAAACCACCCCGCCCGACTCCTCAAATCAGGTTCTGCCCACCTCATGGTAGTCCCCCCTTTCAAGTTCTCCATACTAGGTGGATCCCCCTTCTACGTTCTAGCACCCACCTTCTTGAACTCCCTTCCCCTTGTTGGGATGTACGTCCAACACCCCACCCGTGTGAGAAAGTATAAGATAAGAAAGCCCATAAAACAGAAGTCTGACACCCCACCGAAGGCCAAAGGTCCGGACCACAAACATATCACACTGTCATTCCCACCATACCCCTTTGATGAGAGGTAGAAAGTAGATAGCAAGACACATATATACACACTTGGAGTTCAGACGTGTAGGAAGATGGCAGACACCTGGTCAGTGAGCACACATTTAGAATCAATGCAATATAATGTGCAAGAGAGTAGGCCCCAAGGGATAGGCAGCAATAGGCAATAGAGTGAGCATTAATTAGATGTAGCAAGCAGTAACAGATGCCGCCACAAGACAAACATAACTAATATCCTTTAAGTGTGAACAGGAGGATAGCACAGGGGCAACGCGCTGGTCTTGGAAGCAAGACCACGCAGAGCAACAGAGTTTCGGATCCATGCTAAGAAACTGATCTCAGGTATGGTATTAGGCACGTTATAAAAAAAACAATAAAATAAATACAAAATAAAAACACAGGCAATAGAAGGGATTCATGTTTCTAACCAGAAGTTGCATCATTAACTGCCGGTTGAGCAGTCACAAGGGTGAGAACGGTAAGTTGGTACAAACCTTTTAGCTCTCTTGGGAAAGGATTCAGAGTATTATTTGTTGTTGCCACACTGTTCGCAGTTGACAATTCTATTTGTCGCCAGTGACCGAAGTGGCACACCCCAGGATAACCAGAAGGGCTACACCAATCAGAAGTCAAGTTGTATATGAAACATTTAAATATGTCTACTATCCAATAAAAATCCTGTGAAACTAGATGGTCCCACAATGAAGTCATTATCATGAGGTAATCATTACACTGGTCCTGAGGGATATGATAGGCCACCTATAGAGCAACCAAGGCTGTTCAATCAGAAAACAGTATTTTGAATGTATTTTGAAACAATTTCTGAAATGTCACTCCGCTTTCTACTATAAAACACAAAGATGAACATAAATGGACCTCGGCTGTGAGGTTGGAGAGACTCAGCTAACACATTATTATCATACACTAAGAATTTTAGAATTTATTACAATGAAAACGAATACACAGACTATTTGTTTATAAAGAAAACAATGGAGGTTCCAGACTTTTAGCATCATCATACTCATTCCACCATGTATACAGTTACTCAATCTCCCACATACAAATGTCAACTTGTAGCGATATGGGTTATTCATTACAGAAACCCTTTAAAGAACATTGAGTCCATCCATTTTTTAAAACCCAACTTCTGTTCCAAGTGTGTATGTCTATCCAATAGCAAAAGCTTATTGAACATATGTCTACACGTGTTTCAGTCGGCGTAAATGACTTCTGATTTGACCTTGCATAGATCTGACCTCCTTCAGGAAGTGGGCAGGACGTGAATGTCGCCTCACCCTTACAGAATGACCCAGTGGAAGATGTCTTCAAACAAACTCTCTAAAAAAACAAACAGTAAATCCTAATTACAAACCAACCTATTTATATTCAAATGTCGGCACACATAAATTGTGTGTATAAGTCTTTCGTTATTATACTCGTTCACACTCACCTCCAACCTATACTTATGGGGGTAGTGCAAACTGCGGGACCAAATCCTGAAGTGCTCCAAAAATATGACCCAATATCAGGGGAGCCTAAATAAACAGGAAAGGCAGAGGCACACAGTGAATCTATGGCTCTCTCCTCAAAACGTAATCACATGACTCGACAAATCCCAGACGGATGTCCAGATGTGTGATTGATTAGCACTTACTTCTCATTCAGTAGCCACCGCTACCAGTATGTCCTAATGTTCGCCTTCAGTGCATGTCTTGTGTGAATTTCCAAAGTGTGCACCCAGTATATATGGAGTCAGGTGCCTATGCTCTACTGCTTCTGAAACTAAATCGAGAAACAACGGATCAATCACAAAATGCTTCTGTCTGCTGATGAATTAAACCTTATTTCATCTTATTTCAAGCCGGTCAAGTGGCACAGCGAGTAGAGCGCTCGCTTTGCCATCCGTGCAGAGCCTGCTAATGCAGGTTTGAATCCCGGCAGGGCCGAACTCAGCCTTTCATCCTTCCGAGGTCGATAAATGAGCACCACACACCGTGGGCAATAATAAGCAGCCCTCAGATACCTGAGGGCTCGTAGTGCTATATAAATGCCAAATTATTATATCATATATCACTGGTGCCTACCAATCATTGTTAATAATGTTTCAAATTTCTGGCAGTACATTAATGCAGTGCCCGCTGCTGGGGCTTCCACATGTGTATTTCGTTGCGCTGTGGACGTTTTTTGGAAAAAGGACATTGTAAGTCATTGTTTCCACCCACATGTGCAGCAACACGCAAGAACATTTCTCAAGATTGCTAGGAATTTTCATAATCAGTTATCCTCTGTACTGGAATCCGCCCAAGAAACGGTTGGGTCCATTACATGCTCAACGTAGTTATGAGTGCAGAGTAAACGCCCGACCCACCAAATCGCTTGGAATCGTAGCGCTAAGAATACATGACAAGCCCGTGTCTTCTTGGCATCTAGAGCACTTATCTGCACAGCAACCTAGTGGGGAACCTTACCTGTGGGTTACTGCATTCTCATCCATAGTGTGCTGTCTGTTTGGGTGGCGCGGGCTCTGCCCAGATCATAGCACGGCAGAAAAAATCCTTGCCCGTCATGGGACTAGAAATGGTACTAGGTCCTATCTAGGTATCTAGCCCTACCGTACACAGAATATCATTGGACACTGGGCAGAGGAGCAAACTCATTCACTGGGATCCCAGACAAGGACCCCCAAATCGGGGAGAGGCAGCAAGCTACCCCTCACGAGATCACACAATAGATGAATCAGATGACCATACCAAAGGTTTATTATGGTGCATTGTGCGAACAGCAGTCCCTCCATCTTAATGAATAGTTTAGACTATGTCCTCATTAGAGGAGACATTTTAGAGCCTTATAGGGTCTTCGCCGTCTCTCAATCTCGTACACATTGCTCCAATGTACGGCGGACGGGACTGTACATACATGCACAAACTCCCAAAACCTGCTATCAGGCAGAAAATAGGGAATCAAATGATCCTATTGCGATGCTTCCCATATGACCATGCCTGTAATGGTGCATCATAGGAACTGTAGTCCCTCCATCTTCTTCATAGGTAGTTAGGAAGGATATTTAGTGAAATCTTGTGGGGAAAGCATTTTGAGGATACACTTTTTCCCGGGCCACTGTGACAACGGGAGGGTAGACAAATCTATTTCTGCTACATAGTCAAAAGCTGTGGTTATAAGATAGCTGGCGTATCATGTTGCCCTGGAATCCTCAGAGGGCCTATTGTTCGCAGATCAGTTTGCTCCATTCCACTGCTACATTTAGGCCATGTTGGACCGTGTCCAGGGAATAGATCCATTTGGCAACGTCTCCTTCACTTGTTGGTGCCCTTATGGTCTGTAACACAAACCATCTTACATCTATGTCTGTGTGGCCAACTAGAGTGAAATAGTCCACAAGAGGTTTATCAGACACTTAGTTTCTTATACATGACCTGTGCTCTGATATCCTCTGGCGGATCTGTCTTTTAGTTTTACCCACATAGATTAACTGACATGGACACATAATGACGTAAATGGCATTCTTTGTCTGACAGTTTGTGTGCACTTAAGTAGCCATTTCATTCTGCTGTGTTCAAATACATGCCTTGTTTCGATAAAGGGACAGGCGGCGCAGTTCCCACATTTGTGGTGGCCCGTGACGGGGGGTAAAACCCAGAGATTCAATACTGTCTGTTCATTTTCATTGTCCCTATATGAATGTACCAGTTTCTGCCTAAGGTTGGTGTTATGCTTAAAAGCAAACATGTTTTTTTTGGCAAGGCTCCCAGGTTGTTTGATGAGATGCCAATTTGTATTGATGATTTTTTTCACTGCATTGCTTATAGGGGTGTATTTGGAAACACAAATGAGTCTTATTTTCAGGTCTCATTCTGGGAGTCAGGCACACATCTCTGTGTGTGTTTGCAGCCCTCTCATAGTTTTCCCTCACGAGTTCTTTAGGGTATTTCCTTTCAATAGGCCTCTCCTTCAATTTGGTCACGTGATCAACAAATTCCTCTTTTTTCGTGCAGTTTCTACGAATTCTAAGAAACTGTCCGTATGGCAAATTTGATTTGAGACCCCCTGGGTGGAAACTTCAAAGGTGTAAGAGGGAATTCTTATCAGTAGGTTTCCTGCAAAATGTGGTTTCAAGTGTACCCTCCGATTTACAATCGTAAGGTCCAAGAAATTCACTTTTTTCATGTCCCATTCAATGGTAAACCTAATATTTGGGTCACATATATTGATCCACTCAAAGAATTTGAGCAAAGAGGCACTCAGGCATCTCCAAATCAGGAACACGTCATCGATATACCATTTCCAGATGACCAACTTCCCCAAACCTCTGTTTTTCTAAGCTGTTGTCTTAACCCAGAATGTATTGCTTTTCAAAATTCACCATATACAAGTTGGCTACGTCTGGTGCAATTGTTGTGCCCATGCTGACTCCCTTCATTTGTTTAAACAATTGTTTTTGGAACAGGAAGAGGTTTTCAGACATTGCCATGCGTGCACATTCTAAAATAAAGCCAGTTGGTGGATTCTGTGGCATAGTGCATTGATCTAGACAGGTGCCTAAATACATCCAAGCATTCCATTTGGGGTATCGAGGTGTATAGTGATTCTACATCCATAGTGGCCAGTATGTCAGTCTGGTTTACTTTAAGCTCCCTGATGATGTTAGTGGTGTCCTTAACATATGCAGGTATTTTTTGCACAAATGGTTTCAGGAAAAAATTAGTGTAGATTGAGAGAGGCTCTAAAAGGTAATCTATCACAGATACAATCAGTCTACCAGGTGGATTTTCTTTGTTCTTATGTATCTTGGGTAGTATGTAAAAGGCCCTTTCTTAGGGTAGCTTTTGCATAAAAATGTGCCTTCATCTTTACTGATCCACTCTTGGTTCATGGCATGCCTGATCAAACTAGTGATCTCTTCCTGCAGCCTAACTGTGTGATCTTGGTCATGTTTTTTTAATAGGAGACTGTATCTGCTAGAAGTCTAAGACACTCAGCTTCATATTTATTCGTATCCATTATAACAATACCCCCACCCTTATCGACAGGTTTAATAGTTATGCTACGATTTTCGCAGGCTCGTTCTTTCTGCCTTCGTCATCTTATCTGTTTGATAATTCCTTTTCCTCATGGCTTTGTGCATTTGTTTTGTAACAATGTTTTCGAAAGCCAGGATCTCCGGTAGACGTGTGTGGTGGGGGATTAAAGAAGGATTTGGTTTTGAGGCCTGTGAGGTTCTTCACTCCCTCTGATTCAATGTTGGTCCCAGTTCTTTCTGTATTCTGATTGGGTAGGTAGACATAAAAAAAAAAATTTCAACCTAATATTTTGGAAGAAGCGATGCAGTTCCATTTCGTTTGTGAAAGCGTCTCCTTTCGCAAACCGAGACAAAGGATAATCCTTTGGCTAAGAGATGTAATTCCGCCTCTGACGGGGTATATGAAGATAGATTGAAGATGGGTATATTATCTCTTTCTATTGATTTGAATACCACTGCCGGGTACGCAACCCTGGCCTGAAATGTTGCTGTTTCTGATTGGGGCGTCCCCGCTGTCCCCCTCTTTGAAAAAAACTGTGCTGTTGTGGTTGCTGTTGTCCTCTTGTATTACCAAAATTCAGTACAGGTGGCCCCCCCCTGTCGATTGGTCTGAATCGCTAGAGGATCCCGACATATTGGAGAAGGTGACGTATCTATTTGGACGGCGATTATATGGTCCACTTGTTACCTCTTTGTAAAAGCTGGCACGTAGATATGATCTGGGCAGAGCCCGCGCCTCCCAAACAGACAGCACACTATGGATGAGAATGCAGTAACCCACAGGTAAGGTTCCCCACTAGGTTGCTGTACAGATCAGCGCTCTAGATGCCAAGAAGGCACAGGCTTGTCATTTATACTTAGTGCTACGATTCCAAGCGATTTGGTGGGAGGGCATTTACTCTCCGTGCATAACTACGGCGTGCATGTAATGGACCCGACCATTTATAGGGCGGATTCCAGTACAGAGGATAACTGATTCGGAAAAAATCCTAGCAATCATGAGAAACCATCTTGCGTGTTGCTGCACATGTGGGTGAAAACAGTGACTCACAAAGTCCTTTTTCCAAAAAATGTCCACATCGCAAAGAAATACATATGTGGACGGCCCGCAGCGGACACTGCATTAATGCACTGCCAGCTATTTGTAACATTATTAACAACGCTTTCATCAAATTCCAAATACTGTCAATTTGGTAAGTAAGTCTTTCAAGTCCTTTAGAGATCACTGGATGTGGCCAGTAAAAGGCACCAGCGATATATGATATGAGATGAAATAAGGTTTTGTTCATCAGACAGAAGCATTTTGTGATTGATCCGTCGTTTCTCGATTTAGTTTCAGAAGCAGTGGAGCATAGGCACCTGACTCCAAATACACTGTGTGCACACTTTGGAAATTCAAATAAGACGTGCACTGAAAGCAGACATTAGGACATACTGGTGGCGGTGGCTACTACACAAGAAGTAAGTGCTAATCAATCACACATTTGGACATCAGTCCGGAATTCTGTTTGAGTCATGTGATTACGTTTTGTAATGTGACCACCCTCCTCAGTCCACATCACAACTTCACATCCTCCACAATATATATCAGTATACACAAAAAGTCAATTTTGTACAGGATGTAAGCTGTCATACAACATAAGGCATCAATTACTACACAAATAAATACGCTAAGGCTGTCTTCCCAACTCTTGGTGAGGTATTCACCTCTTTTTGTTATTACCCCTTAACAAGGTTTATCAAGTGATCTTTCCTGACTCTTTCCAGAAGCTATCTCTTTCTCATTTATCTCTTCATTACATCTTAATCCACCAATATATAAACAATCCCCACCCCCATTTTGCCAGGCCAATGTCATACTTACATCCCTGGATCTGCTGAGGGTCTTCAGCGTCGGATCTGCCCTATTGGCCTCACCCCCTTCTCGCCCCACAGGGCAGCCTGCGGAGAATGGACAAAACTTTCTCCAAAAGGGACTCCTGTTGACCTCTCTGTGTTGTGCACAATCCCGGTCTCCACAGGTCACCTTGATGGACACAACAGGGATCCCTCGACACTCCAACGATACCTAGAAAATCATCACCTCTGCTACCATCTGTTAAAATGGCCTAGAAAGTCCCAAATTACACAGAGGTTCTGGAGCCAGTTCAAACCGGACTTAATAACGGAAATAGACAAAGTGCAAAGCAAGATCCAGCTTTATTATCATCAAAATAAAGCTGGGACAACATACAAGTATTATATTTTTGGAGCTCTTGCTGATTACATAAAAAACAATGGTTTATATATTCAACACTTGTCTTAACTGACCTCATACTGTAATCTTAGTTACGAAAAACCTAGGGGGTTTGGGGATCGGTTAGTGTTGGTGATTGCATATACATTGTATAGGGGTTAAATTTCTAATTGAGTAGCACTTGTGGCTCCTCCTGAGACTACCTCTAAATTGATAAAGGTAAAAAGACATATCTGCAATAGCTAGTTGGCTGGCACCTTACTTTATGGGCAGCAGAACATTGGGGATTGTCATTGGTTGGCTTCGTACTAACCAACCTTGGACAACTGACAGGTCGTCAAGACATGAGCCAGACAGGAGTAAAGGGAGAGAGGTCCACAGACTGCTTTCATTTCAATTAAAGAAGATTCCATCCCTCATTTCTAGGCCAGCCATGAGCCAGGGTAATCTCTCTGTATTTGGCCTTGTTCAGCGTCTCGTTTCTGGGTGTAAGTATAAGGAGTAAGTCAGTTGTCCTATCTGTGTTTGTTGATTATAAATAGACTGTGTTCTTCAATTATAGGTCACATGTGATGGAACCGTGGTTGGAATTATTTCACCCTGCATTTATTGGGATTTTAGCTAATGTTGATGCAAGTGATATCTTTTTGTTTGCCACAGGGGACACTCTTTAGTTATTCTTCATGTGATCTTTGGGCTTGTAGTTGTCCTGCACCTGGCTAACAAAGACTGGCTGACCTCTTATAAAACTTTAATTAGTCTGGGAATATAATTCTTCGCTGCACGTTCTGACCATCCCTCCATTTGCGTTAACCTTGGCGCTGGTTGCCATCTTTTGCCTGGACTATGCACGGATCTGTATTTCTCTGGTTTCAGCATTCTGTGTTCACTCTAAGTCTTGAGGCATTTCGTTAATTTTTTCATTATTTAATTATTTTATTGTGATTTGGTTTACAGAAAACCTTCCACAAATGAATACAAAAAGAAAACACAGTTCCACAATACATACATATAGTAATCACATAAAAGCACATACAATTAACAATTAAAATCGATACCATTTAAAAAATGAACAAGTGCATTAATCCATTATAAGTTTGCTCCCCACATCGTGACCAGAACAATTCTTTGAAATATTCGGTGGAGAAGCTATCCTTTTCCTTATCAAAAGCAATCAATCTAGTTGAGCTTAAAGCTTTGCAATCTAGGCTCCAGTGTATAGCACTTTCATTAACATTTGGGCATTTGCAAAAGTGACATTCCACTGTAGGAATGGATTCCCCGTTGGACACTGTCCAATGCCTTGCTCTCTATCGAGTGTGGAATTGATTTAATCTAAAACGTAGGTAGATCTGTCTAGTCTTGTGACAAGGAAAGCACTAGAGATATATAGGCAAGTCTCCCCTCTTTCGAGGAAACTTGGCATATTCTCGATAGAGTGAATAAGGAGACAATGACTCAATCCTGAAATAATTTAGATTTTAGTTTGTCAGGATTACCCATGAGTTCCATATCCCATTTGCACCAATAGATCACTCATGTGAATCCTAAATATATTGACGGGGGAACTGTACCAAGTTATAACATATGGTGAAAGTCAGCAAAGAGAGAATTAGCAGGAGGCCTCTAGAACTAAGAGTAGACCAGTGTTTGTCTCCACTGTTGTCTGGCATGAAGAGAGACAAATTTAATTTGTGATGAATCACCCAGTTAGGAATAGATGATGCCAAACCCAATACATTCTTCCACAAGATCCCTTGCATAGCGTCTAGACAGGGCCCCAAGTCAACAGACGCCCTATCAAGCCCATACAAAAGGACAGCCTCTACCTTCCCCATATAGTATTTGATCGCTGGTAAAAGGGAGAAACCACACACTTTCCTGACAATATGCTTCAAATGAGATCTCATAGGCATAAGTTTGTCCACTTAACTTAACCGCTCGAAACCATTCTAATGCCCTCAACAGTACATCCGTCCAGGGGTCTAACACCCATGGTCATCAAAGTATCATCACCAGTAGATTCCTTGCTACCTCTTTGATGGGCCTACATCAAATAACTCAAAAGGCTGCCATAGGTCTTACTATCACATCTGCTAGATAGTCCATTCCTAGAGGGTTTTTATAGGAATCAACATGGGAAGACCGACCTGCCTATATGAGCCAGACAGGAGTAAAGCGCTAATCAGATGGTCACTACTCCCTCGATCAAACAAACACAGATCAGTACACCTATATTTACTAAGAGACGATACAAAAAATAGTCAATCCAGCAAGTGTAAGAGCCCCTGTGCCAAGTATAAAGAGGTGTACCTCACGTTGAAGTGGCCTCTATTTGTAAAACATCCCAGGAGGTCATAAATGAGTCCCAAACTAGTCCCTGCATAATATTGTTGGAACAATCACGAGGTATACTGGATTTTCCATTAAGGACCCAACCTTCTGCACACTGAGCATTAAAGTCCCCACTTAAAATCATGGCATGCAGATATCCCTCTGACAGCCACCGATCAAATATCCCAGTCAGTATATCTAGAAAGTCATGAATTCGAAATTCTGCAGGGTTCCAATATACGTTAACCAACAGAACATCTCCAATGCTACCTAGGAAACACACATGCACTGCCAAAATACCTTCACAAACATACCACAATGTAGAACAAGAAAGGAAGTTAATATTGATAGCAATGGCCATGGCCCCACAGGGGCACCCTTTCCCTATGAAAGTAGCCGGACAAGAAAAGGTAGAATAGCCATCTGTTGAATTTGCATAAATCAGGCACATTCTGGCAGGCCCACTTCAGGTTGTCCCCCATACATGTGTTCTAAGACAGGACCCTAATATTACTATGCTAGGATTGCATTGTTTTTGCACCCAATGCCACAAAAGTTTTAGGGGCTGATTCACAGAAGCGTTTTACAATGGCACAATCCCATAGGAACATTTTCTGTGAATCAGGCCCTTAATTGCAGCCTCAATCCAAGTCCAGTGTTGATGATCTTGAGAACTATTAGAAGTAGATAGTTCCGATTGCACCATGGCACCATGCATGAGGCAATTACCTCAAGAATAGATAAAGGCATCTGGACAGCTTCAGGGGGGATACAAATATTTTAGCCATTTCATTATCCTCAAATTGACACATATCGTATCCAAGAGAATAAAATATGGCTCTCCGGTCCCACACTATATTAGATACTATATCTGAGAAAAACTGGGAGACAGTCGGATTATTACCATTAACCGAGAGGGAAAAGAATTAAATATTCCCAGAGTGAAGAGAACTTAGAAGGGGGAATTTGTGTAAATAACTCTAGTACACTAGACCTACTAAACCGATTGGAGCCGTGTTTTTGTTTGTCAACCTCCCACCTGATAAGCCTGTGTGATGTAGACACCACACAATCTGACCATGGTTTATGTTGCTCCACAGATACACACCCTGTCCCCTGCTCAGAGTATCTTAGAGGATATGTCATTGGTGTCAGTTGTAGAACACACCCGCGATAGCTGCACATTCATCCCCAACCCTAACCCGAACGTAGAATGCGGTGCTCCATCAGTATTGAGCTTACCTGTCAACACTGCAGGAGTAAAGTCCCCTGCATGGACTATGGGCAATGATGAAATGTTAACCCTGGTATTGGTGGGGTTCAGGTTCCATAACAATGATAGCTTGGATTGGGCACTTTTACCCAAAGCTTCAATCTGGCTGGGAGCTAAAATAGTCATCTCATTCTTCGAACCCGAACCAATGCTAGATCTGAGTTGTATACTACTGTCAATGGGCCTCATTCCGAGTTTGGAGGTAATCATGGCGCTATTTGCACCATGACTACCTCCAATAATGGTACCGAGTCCGCCCTGGTTCAATGGCGATTTACCGGTCTATTCCGACCTTTGCAGAACCGGTAAGTCCCCATTGAAAAAACCATTCCCATTCGAGCCCCCATAGGGCTCAATGGGAAGGGGGAAGGCGCTAATAACGGTACCGCAAATTGCGGTACCGTTTTTAGCTCTAAAGTCCCTTAACGGGTCCCGTCCATAACACCTGGTAAAACCAGGCGTTAAGGAAGGGACCCGCTAAGGGAAGTCGGAATAGGGTGCAAAGGGATTACCGGCACCGGTGTCCTTACAGGTGCCCGGTATCTATCCCTTTGCGCCCAACTCGTAATGAGGCCCAATGAGTACCTGACAGTATCTGCACCCATCATATCGCGCTGAAAGATACAACTAGTGGGTTGGTCCATCATAATTGCTGCAGATTTCACCCATTCTTCATTACCATGTTGTTGTGACACCAAAACCCCCCATTTGTAAGACCCCAAGAGCAGCTGATTCTCTTGATATAGATGTACATGCATTATCTTGGACATTGAGATCAATTATAGTATCAACCAATGAAATCTGTTCTACATGTCTCTTGGCAGCATTAGACAATCTATGTTTACTGTTAGGCTGATTTTTGTTCTTTTTACCCTTATTTGCTTTCTTCTTTTTCTTTCTTTGTTTTGATGATTATGGGCATGCAGAGCCACAGCGGTAAATAGAATAGAACATCCCTCGTTGGCACCATCATCGTCCAACACCACTGCAGTATCCATCACCGGACCAGCAGTAGGCCCCAATGCTTCCGAGCACTCAACCAAGGGTGAGGGAGAATCCACACACTCCACGGAGTCAGGTCCTATAGAAGCCCCTTTGTCATGAGTAACATCCAACAACTCTGGCCTGTTGACCCTAATCCGGTTACCAGCCTCGACCAAATTGGGTGGCATAAAGGTATTAGGGTGCACAGCACCAGACTCTCTATCGGACAATCCCCTCAAATAGCCCTAAACAAAGGACAATTTCTCATGTATCGCAAATAATGTTGCAGTATTCATCCTATTCTTTATTCAGATTAGGGGAGAACTTGCGCCAGATAACATCTTCTCTAGGCTTGAAATTCTCACCCGGAGGTCTAGTCCAAAAGTCTCCCATTGGGGATAGCAGTGACCTTGGTTGTTGGACCTCCCTCACCTCAGGCAGATCCTCTGCGAACAAACCCATAGTCTGAGTTGCCATGTTTAGCCCAGCAGATAGTGCAGCATTAGCTCTAGTATGTTTACCCAATCCCATGGAATCAGACATGGGTACCTTGCACTGGAATCCCTGGCAGCCAGAACCTGCCCATTTATCTGCTGTGCCAGATTTAACCACATCTGCCCATCCCATAAGATACTGAGTACCCACATCTGAACAACTTTTAAAGGTGTACATTACATTGGCCTCCAATTGCCCATGCCACCCCTTTCCCCCTGCAAAAGGTAGAAACAGACAAATCAATATTCACACAACCCGATAAAAATTCAAATTTATTTTGGATAGAACCACAAGGGGCTTTCTTAGAACCAGCAATGATCGATTATAGTTACCCCAGTCAAAGGATCCCCACGAGTTTGTCAAGTCCTTAATTAGGCTAGTATGATCAAAATACAAAGGTTTCAGCAGAGGAATGTCGTCGCCACCCTGAGGGGGCTGATTGGGGGCTTCTGGACCTGACCACCGGTTGTTTAGGTGTAGAGGCTGGAACAGCTGCATGAAAGTGAACCTGCTTACACATGGGGGAATTGATCGGGCCGGTTAGAATGGAGCGCAATGATTCTGAAGCAATATTAACATGGCCAGGAACAATGGAAGAGAACAAAGTTTTGGAGGTACCACTGGAAATAGCCACCACATTTACTGGCCCCTCTTCCTACTTCAAGCCTTCCCGTCGGGGCATTCGCAACTTTATGCCACTCATTCAACCTTGTTCTAGAAGACAGTTCAAGGGTATTCAGTGGAGCCGGAGCAGAATGTGTCACCAATACCGATCTCAGAGTACACTGAGCCATGCTTATGCAGAGAGAATGAAAACACTGAGTATCACAGTTGGGTCTCAACTATGGACCGAGTAGTGTGGCAGATGACACAAATAAAAATAATACCCACAGGCCCTGATTCAAAGGCCGAAGCCCGCAGTCATCAGGTCTCCCAGAAACTCCTGCAAGAGTCCAAATAAAATGCAGGAATAGAAGACTGATTCAAAGGAACTAGCACGCAGTCGTCGGCTTGCCGTAGTTCAACCACAGTACCTGAACACTTCAATGCTTCATACTGCAGAATATAATGTTGGACAGTAGTCCAACAGCGTGTAGTATCCCCGTCATCCTGTCCACGACAGATCGCGCAAGACCACTTCCTCTTCGTGCTTCTCGCTGTAATGCGGTATAAGTGTAAAAGCAGAGTGTTCAGGATATACGCTCCTCCTCTTGGCAAAAAAAAGGACAGACTCAGAACCACAGAGTAAGACTATGCAAAACCACTTCTCCACCACTTCCTCAATGCACTGTGCTCCGTGCTGTAATGTGGTATAACTGTAAAAGCAGAGTGTTCAGGATACATGCTCCTCCTCTTGGCAAAATAAATGGAAGACAGACTGAGAATCACAGAGTCAGACCACACAAGACCACTTCCACTTAATTAGAAGCAGGTGCAGCCTCCATCTTGGAAAAGATGGCTGTCCATTACTGTTGCGTTTCCATGTTATTGAGCTATAGTCACCTGTCGTTCATGTTGCATTCAGGTTATACAATACTTATGTTAGTATTCTTCATTTCTTATGGATGCTATGTTAATATTCTTCACTTATAAATACATATATTACCTAAAGTACATATTCTTCATGTTGAGTGTACATTTGCTTCATGTCTAATGCATGCACATGTATTGTCACAACATTAGTTTGATTGCTGTTGCCATCTTCAGCTTAGATAGTGTCCATCTCTGGCTGTACCTGCCTGGGATAAGGGCGGTACGGTTGTCTTAGTGAGTAATGTTTCTCACCTTTATGACACTGGGCCGGGGGAGGGGCATAAGCTATGGATGAAATATTCATATGCCTCCCAACAAAAGTGTAACCCCATGAGTGGTTTTCTACAGGGACCACCATTATTGGCCAGCAGGATTGCATGGATGACCACTTTGGAGTTATCTTGATATTAAGATACACTGGCAGGGGTACTTCATGCACCAACTTCAGGAGGAAGGGTGACACATCCTGAAGAACCATCAACCTCTTATGGTTTACTCTAGGGGGCTCTCTGTGCTTACACACTGATAACCCACCTTCCTGTTGGAATTTTTGCTTCACAGGAGGCTCATCCTCCAATTGGAAGCAGGCCTTTCAATGATGATCTTTTTTGTTGGCCCTTACTAGTCTCATCCTTAGGGTCCCCCTCTTCTGCAAGCAGGCTTGACAGTGCAGGACACCCATAGAAATAGCACGTTTCTGGCAATCCCTCTTCCTCGTCAGCTTCAGGGATTTGTCCAACTACCTCAACCTCAGTTGTAGATAGGGCAGGGGGAATATTTTCCTTCCGTCTTCCTCTGTGCCTTTTTTCATCTTTAGCCTTAGATTTCCACTTTGGCTTAGGGTTGACCTTAGACTTGGCTAAAGTAGCCTGATGTTGAGACCTATTTCTTGAAGGGTTTGCAGAGTCTCTCTCAGGACCTGAGTCTTGGAGCCTAATCTCTGGCAGAACTCTTCTAGGAACTCTTCTCCTCACACTGACAGAAGCCCTATCTACTTCACTATTCACAGCTACAATGACAGGCATTACTGTGAAGTTGAGAGGGGTCCTACAGCCAACTGATTAGTCACCAGAGAAGATCTGGAAAGAGCCTCTGGGTTTACCAATGTGGAATTTACCACGGTTGTACTGGGCCCAGTGTTTCCTATAGCAGAGACACTTCCACTTTCTACCAGTACACTATCCTCAGGACAGGAACATCATTTTAGGAATGAAGAGGTATGGGAGCAGAAGCTCTAGCAATGCTAGAATCCCTGGCTTCTAAGGAAACTAACTGTACTTCAGATCCTTCACCATTGGGCAAGGTATCTAAAGAGAATAATACCCCTGTGATTATCTCATCTCATTTGTAAGAACAAGCCAGATTCACAGATTGGACCCCAAAGGTTGTACCCTTACATCACTTGCTCCACAAGCTCCACAAGATCCACTGGACCTTTGAATGTAGTCGGGCGTAGAGTATCCACTCTCATGCTTGGGATAGTTAGTCCCACTACCCTTTTCATGCTCATGTTACTTATACCCCTTATGAAAGTTTTTGTGGGACTTATGGGAAGAAGTTTTAAGAGTAGGCCCACCCTCTTTCTCTTGCTGCTTTTTCCCCTCCTCATGCTTACGTGAAGCATGTGTGTCGTTTTGAGACACTCTATGGGAAGCCTACAGATCAGCAGCAATAGACAGCTGCTTAGGATCTAATTCCTTAGGATCTGCCAAATGCTGCTTAAGCTAAGGGGAACAAGAGGCAGAAATATGTTCCAGCAAGACCAGGTCCTGTCCTTATTTAATCAGGACTCACTAACTATCACAGATAACAGAGGCTACATTGGGTAAGTGAGTCACCTCTTAACATAAAACGTGTGATTCTTCCACTAAGTAGTAGGATTAGAATTGCTCATTTCTCCTGCCCTCCTATACCAAAGGATACCAAAGGATACCTACATCAACCAATAGAGACAACCACTTATCTAGTCGATATACCTGATTCAGCTCCAGACTACCCATTAATAGGGTGAGACTTTCTACCTCCAGAATCTTTTTCAATATGCATAGCTTAAACAATGACATTTAAGGAATTTTCTGTTTCTCAGGAACTAAAGAAGCTGGCAGCATGGGTGACATTTATACATTCACATAAGAGGCATTATGGAATGCTAAGGTATGAATTGTGTAGTAGATTTAGATCATCATCACCATTGTGGGCAAATATGTAATAAAAGTGTAATAACTCTTCATGGCTATCAATTGTTGATATTACTCTAAGGGGTTGAACCTACATCCAATCTCTAAGTCAATAAGAGTGGAACCATTAATTATTATATATGACTACCTGATTTCAAAACTATTTATTTGAAAGTAATGAGCCCATACTCATTGAATCTTTTGTTATGATTTTCTTTGTAGAAATATTACCCCTGATGAAGAGAGTTTGCTCTCAAAACGCGTTGGGACACTTCAATAAAGATATTTTGTTATATACCTATTTACCGCTGTGACATATACCTTGAATTGTAATTTGTTATAATGGATTAGTACCCAGCGAGGGCGCAATCAGAATGAAAGAAGCATTCTGATTGGCCCTCGCCAGGGCTTTACCCGTCTGAGAACCCCTCGATTCTCGGCCGGGATTCCAGCCACCTTTTGCCCAGCAGGGGGGGGGCAGCCCCTAAGCCAATGAGGAGGCTCGAAGCGGGGCCATCCCCGCTCTGAGTCTCCCACAGCTGAGAAACTGCCTTCGCCCCCTGCCGGAGACTCAGGTATGTTTCTTTTTGTATTCCTCTCTTCCCTCCCACCTCGACGCCCTCCCCACCCCACCCACCCCACTTACCTAATGCCTGCTTTGTCCCCGAGGTGGGATGATGGCAGCCTCCAACTGTGTGGAGACTCGTAGTGGGGCCATCCCCGCTCCGAGCCTCCACACAGCTGGAGGCTTCTATCGTCCCCTGCCGGGGACACAGGTATGTTTTCTTTTTTTTTTTCTCCCTTCCTCCTCCCTCCCATCCCCAACCCCACTTACCTTCTTGTCTTTTTTTTTCGGGAGCAGACGCACTGGGAACAGAAGTGTTCCCAGTGCGTCCACTCCTGATGACCGCCATGGAAAGGGAAAATGGACTCCGTTTTCCCTTTCCGGCGGCCATTTTCTTGGTCTTTTCTTTTCTTTCTGTCCCGAAACGTTTCGTGGCAGAAAAAAATGCTTTTAGTGCCCCGGTCACGCAGATCTTGTGGGACAGGGTACTAACAGCAATATGACCCTCGTGGCGGTGGCATTACCGACTCAGGTGATGCCCCAGGGCCTTCGTAATGAACAATTGAATGTTTGGCTGAATTATTTTGGCCTTTGACAGTGGGGAACTTTATTCTCGTTCTCTGATTTAGGTACATACCAATGAGGGTTGCCTATAAATTTGATGGAATTGGCAAAACGCACTGCCTAGTGTGGACATTTCACCTTATAGAAGGGTTTGCATTATGTTTTCCAACCAAAGGAAAGGGCATGGAGACACTATTACTAATACTGCTACCAAGCTTGCCAAAGTAGGGTGATTAGAGTAGTTCATGGACCTGCTACAACAAAGATTGTGGAAGACGTCTAAAAAAGGAGTGGAACCAAGTAGATGTGTGACAATTGTAATATTTAATATGAAACTTGCATCTTTTAGCAATCATGGTCATCAATATTAAAGCAACCTCCAAGAGGGTGAAAGAATGACCATATATTCATATATAATTTCAAACAAACGGAAGAAAACCTTTTATATGCTGCACTCCACAAGGCCACATATACCTTAAAAGGAAATAGAATTATATCACTCATCCACCTTCGTTAACATAATCTTGATGGATGAGTTTCACCCTTACGGGCTACCGCAGAATATTACATTATAATGACTGTATACCCGTTCCTCATCAACGGCACTAAGCGGCCAGCAACCATGGCTTACACGATATCAAAGTCACTAGTACAAAAGCATTTCACAGTAAGGCACTGTGGTCGTCTTGTGAGCTCTATGGCCAGAACTGTCCATCAATAATAAGTGTGTCTGGTGGGAAGTGAGGTGCAGGAGGTAAAGTCATTCAAAGGAGAGTCAAGTTTGTGCAAGTGGTTGTGTAAAGCAGATGCTCTATGGGGCTACATAAAGGGAAGAAGGAAACCATCAGCAACACCCTGCTTACCCAGGTGTTCCGCATTCCTTCCCCACCCAGCTCATATTTCAAGAAAGCTCTGTGAATATTAGTGATGGATGTAGATGACCAAAGGTTGACACCAAAAAAACCCATACGGTGTGTGAAAACAAAATCAAAATATCGAGGCTGAGTACCCCAAAAAGGAAATACACCGAACACGGGTTACAAAGGAACATACAAAGGTCTTTATTTTATACTGAACAGTTTTCCAAGAAAAGTAACAGATAGCTATCGGCCCTCAGTACAACACAACGAACTCCAGCGTGGTTCAGTGTGCTTAGTGAGAGACGCTGTACATTAGAATTCGTTGCTCTTTTATACCATTTGCGAACATGATGTCCAACCCTACTTCGGGTTAATATTCCTCTAATACATTACTGATCTAGGGTTCATGCCAGGTTCGCATCACTATATGCATAGGGATTGCCTTTAATACATTCGCCATTAAGCCTACACGGTAACAGTGCATTTTAGGATCTCATAAAGGTCTTCTCAAACATTAATACAATGTAGTTAAACAAGTGTTCTTATTTCAGTATTTGGATACATTGTTCTTAACATATGCTCGTGGATTAGTTTCATTGCACAAGTAATGCGTTACACACAGGTCAGCGAAAGACAAGGTCTCAGTTCACGACCCCAACAAGTGGCCTGCAGGCAAGTTACATATTAATTACACACAGAGGTCAAGACGGCCATGTTGTATTTCGGAATGACATCGTCCACCATTTTAACTCACAGGGTGACTTTACAGAGAGAACCTAAAGTGGCGGATTGACCTAAAATGGCGGTTTACATTGATTCTAAGGTCAGGACCTTGCAACACGGATTTCTTCGCAAGTGGCTTACAAGCAGCTTGGCGTAGGCCAATATACACATATTCGTTGCAATAGGAGGTACAATATATTTTCCCGTTTGACAAACCCTCCTTTTGGCCTATGCCAAGTGCTAAACTACTTCGGATCTCCTTGCAAATAACTCCATGCATCATCGTCCATGCACCCTGAATCACTGTCAGAAATATCTATTGCCATCAGATCATTCGCTAAAATTTCCTTTAACACGTATTCCTTGAGGTTTTATCTGGGCCATACATTTTATGTCCTATCGTACCTATCGCTTGTGCGCAACATCCCCCTAGCATCGAACATATACTAGGTAGACACTGAATACAACAACAAAGGAACAACAGAATTCCCAAAATGATCAGTAAGACCGAAAGTACCTTCCAACCCCAAGATCGCAAGAAGTCCCAGAACCAAGCGCTAAGATCCCAATTTCCCTTGGGAACATGCACTTCTGATCTAAGGACGTGCAGATTCTGTATTGCTTTGAAGATAGTTGGGGAGGAATCTGGCACGAAAACACAGCAAGCGGACCCCACTAATTTACACACTCCACCACGTTTAGCCAGAAAGACATCTAATGCCATCCGGTTCTGAAGCTCTACTAATCTTATCTCTTTCTGTTCTAATGTCATATTATAGAGTATGTCCATTGGCTCCGGTTATTGGTTCTCTCCAGTACTCTCGCTAGTCTTCTGATATCTTTGGAATTCGCTATCTGCCCCCAAAATGGCACAAATGATTTTGCTACATCTCCCAAGATCTGTGCTGGAGTGTCACCATTCTCGTCCCGCCGTGGACGAGTCTTTGAAACCTCTACTGTACTAGCTATAAATACCCTAAGTAACAGGATCCCTAAATAACAGTTTCCCTGCCAATCCCTGGGCAGCCATGGAAATGCTAGATTACCGCAAACAAAGTAGACAGGTTCGCCTACATACAAAGGTCTGTCTTCCCCAGTCAAATTTGCAACATTGGCACAACCTCTAAAATCTCCCATTGACTGAGTACCATTCCTCTGTATGCAAAAGGAAACTGAATCAGGGCTATGGTTAACAGTGTAAGAAGGAGGCATGGCATCCTTATTGCCTATCGGAGCCATCTTGTAGGAAATCAAAGATTGGAAAGGACGAGACAGTCTGTCAGAAGGCCTAATAGAAGCAACATTGAGCTTACTCCTATTTGCGAAAAGCGAGCATCCCAGGGGAGTCAGAACACGTTTCTCAAAGTTATTCAAATTAGTGCCATCAAAGTTCCCCGAGATGCTATTGTTCCAACAGCCAAAGAACAGTGCCCTAAGAGAAGCATAACAAGCAGTTGTCAAAGGTAAAGGATGAATATACCAACCTAGCTCCTTATCCCCGTGTTGCGGTAAATGTGAGCAGACCCAACAGTTGGATTTATTAAAAGTGGCATGTGTGGCATTCATGATAAGTAGCAGAGTATTATTGTGGTACCTTTGTCTATGCTGGGAGTCCCTTGGGGATAGAGTATGCAAATGTACAAAGGAAGTAGGAACAGTAGGTACATTTTCAGTCGGTAACAAGGACTCTAAAGGATGCGTTTCCTCGAGGTACCATAAACCTAAGACAGTGACTATTATAAAACCAAATATTATTATAAGAACACAGCAATACATTTTCGGGGCCCAAGTCCTTTTTCCATTATCCCGGTTGGTCACACAATCATTTACAAGTCTTCAAACGGAAACCCCCAATGTTCGTTGCTGGTGACCTCCCAGCCGCGCGACTTCTTTGTCCTTCCACAACCCTAGCCAACAGAATCCCCTTTCTCAAATTTGGGCAAAGACATGCCCTCAATGATCCTTTCCTTCTCCGAATGCACAGCCGAACCGTGCCGTAAGTCTATTTTCTTGGGCGCAGATTGTACCTTGGTTTTCCCGGTACTGATTGATCCGGAAACAATGTGTTGTCACTTCCCGTTGGAAGCAACGTATCAGAGACCAGTGAAGATGCCGAATTTGAAACAGCAATTTCCGGAAGCAAAACTTTTGGAGAGTGTGGAGACAAAATGGCAGGTTTCCCAAGCCTCACAGGCTCAGAAAAATTCTCCTATACACTCTCAGCGCTATCTACTGCTTTGGGATCGTTGGTTGCAGCGTTAGCGAGGGGTTCTGTTTCTTCTGTATCGTGTGGCACTGGGTGAGGAAGCTTCTTGACATGCGACGCGTGGATCCAGTTCTTTCTGCCAGAGACCCGCACTGCCGTCTGTGTGACCAACAGGACCTGGAATGGGCCCTGCCAGCGAGGTGCAAGGCAGGAAGACCGTTCAAATGCCTTGATGAGCACCCAGCTCCCAGGCCGTATGCTGTGGCCCGGGCCCTCGTATTGCACAGGTAAAGCCTCTCGCACCTGGTGATAAATCAAATACAGGTTATTAGTCAACTGGCTGCAATAATCTGAAAGTAATACATTTTCAACAATTCTCAAAGATCTACATTTAGGAAGGTTCCAGATATTGGCAGGTCTCCCCATTACCACCTCAAATGGAGAGAGCCCAGTCTTAGTTTGAGGGGTTGTTCGCATGGCTAATAACATGATCAGTAAGGCGTCCGGCCATTTTAATTTAGTGCCGGCACACGTTTTAGCGAGCTTGTTCTTTATGATACCATTGTGTCTTTCTACTAGTCCGGTGCTCTGAGCGTGTCTGGCCGAGTGGAGCCGTTTGTCGATCTGTAACGCCGCACATATCTGCAGAATTACAGCAGCGACAAAATGTGGACCATTGTCCGACCAGATGACTCTTGGTAGCCCAAACCGTGGGAAGTATTCTTTTAACATGGTTTTTGCAGTAGTCATGGCCGTAGCATCTTTGACAGGGAAAGCCTCAACCCATTTAGTAAAAGCACAGATGACCACTAATACGTATTTCACATTGTTGCACCGTTCAATTTCAATAAAGTCGAAATGGATGACTTCGATGGGGACAGAGGGTGGCCCAAAACTTCCCCTTGGAGTTGCTGTCCCCTTTCCCACATTATGTTTTAGGCAAATCATGCGGTCCTGAACATAGTGCTGGGCAATTTTCGAAATTTTGTCATTTGCCCAAACTTTCTCTAACATTTTCGTGACTTTCTGGGCACATATATGCGTAGGACCATGGGCCATGATGACCATAATCATTAAATAAGTGTCAGGCAGTAGCCATTTCCCTTCAACTATGTCCACCCAACATCCATCATCATTGAGTATCCCCAAGCCTTCAGCCCACCTCTTGGATTCCTCTAATGTGGCATCGGCTTGGATATCCCATACAGACCCAACACCCTCGTCCATTGCATAGGCATTTACAGTTTCCCTTGAAACATACATCTCCATAAAGAGATCGGTAGCAGTTTGTCTAGCTATCTGATCAGCGAAAGCATTCCCTTTTCCTATGTCATCTGTAATCTTTCGATGTGCTGCACATTTTATGATGGCTAACTGAGTAGGGAGCGCAAGCGCTGAGAGCAGTTGTACTATTAGGGAGCCATGTTGGATTTTGGTGCCATGTGAAGTTAAGAACCCTCTCTCTGATCAAAGTCTCCCAAAGTTGTGAACCACCCCAAAGGCATACTATCAGTATATATGTTTACTGTAAGCCCTTCGGAAAGTTCACAAGCTCGGGTCAATGCTATAATCTCTGCGGCCTGCGCAGAGTTATGCGTGATTCTCTTGGTTTCCACGACCGTGCTTAATGTGGTGATTGCATAAGCAGCTGTGGATGTACCATCCGGAAGTTTGAAGCAGGAGCCATCACAAAACAGCTCTCCTTGCGGATTGTCCAAAGGAGTATCTTTCAAATCAATTCTACCCTTTGTCTCTTGTTCGGTAGTATACAGTCATGTGACTCTTCATCGCCGCGAGCAATACCTTGCGGGAAAGATAGGAGTTCAGCCGGATTAAGTACACAACACCTCTTAATGTGGATGTGAGGAGCAAACAAGATCAATTCATATCTCGTCAACCGTGCGGAAGTGAGGTGTTGCATTTGGATTCGGTTCAGTGGAACATCTACAGAGAGAGGCACCATCAGGGTTAGATCATGGCCTATTACCATTCCCTCACTCTGTTTTACAGATGCAGCAGCAGCAGCTACAGCTCACAAACATCTTGGCAAAGCGCATGCTACAGGATCAAGGGCGGAAGAAAAGTAACCGCACGGCCTATTCTTCCCTCCATGTTCCTGCGTTAATACAGCCAAAACACATCCATCATATTCATGCACAAACAACACAAAGGCCTTTTCATAGTTTGGTGTGTCCAAAACTGGTGCCGAGCATAATGCAGTCTTGAGCAAATCAAATAATTGCTGGTGTTCCACGTTCCACGACAATGGCGAAGAAATACCCTTCTTTGTCAAAGCCAACATCGGTTTGATCACTAGTGAAAAATTCGGGATCCACAACCTACAGTAAGAAGCCATTCCTATCAAGGCTCGAACTTCCTTCTGTGTATTTGGGACAGACATGCCAGAAATGTGTTTGATTCTTTCCGGTGTCAATCTTCTTCCCTCCTTTGACAGGAGATAGCCTAAAAAGGCGACCTCCTGGCAACAATATTGAAACCTTTTAAGCGAAGCTTTGTGACCATTTTTAGCTAGATGAATAAGCAACAACACAGTGCCCTCCTTACAGGCGCTCTCAGAGTCAGCAGCTAAAAGCACGTCATCAACATACTGAAGCAATGTACATGTAGAGGGCAGTTCAAGAGTATCAAGCTGTTCTTTCAAAGCCCTACTGTAGATGCTAGGACTCTCTGTGTAACCTTGAGGTGCACGAGTAAATGTGAACGAGCATCCCCCTAAGGTGAACGCGAACAAGTATCTACTATCCTTGTGTATAGGAATACTAAAGAAAGCATTCTTCAGGTCCACAACACTAAAGTAAGTAGCTGTAGCTGGAATCATGGTTAATATTGTCGTCACATCAGGCACAATTGGAAATTGTGGTGCGACGACTATTAATGGCATGTAAATCAATTATGAAAGGGAATGGAATTGCATTATCGCCTTTCTTGTACAGGGGTAAAATCGGACTATTGCACAAACTTCCTGAAATTTTCTCAATCACCCCGCGATGCACAAAATCAGAAAAAATGCATTTCAAAGCTTGCTCGCCCTCAACTGAAATCTTATACTGGGGAATGCGTGGCAGCTCAATTCCATGTTTCAAGACTATCTTAACAGGCCCAATCTGAAAAACACCGACATCATTGTCGTCAACAGCCCATAAGCACTCTGGTACATCACTGAATTCTGGCGGCAAAGGTCTAGTTAAGAATTGAGAGACAGAAAGTTGCTGTGGTGAAATCGTCACGCGGACTCCATCGGAAGAACAATAAATTACTGCATTCGATTCCTTTAACAGGTTCAACCCCAGCAAATTCTCTCCACAATTCGAAGTCAAAAGGAATGGACAGTGGTCCGTAAAGGGACCCAAATAAATAGATACCGGAGAAGAAACTGGACAAACAACTGGTGTGCCAGAAAACCCTACAGAAACATTGGTTTGCCCTGACAGTGGAATGTTTGGAACCCGTGAATGATCAATGAAACACTTCTGTACTCCAGTATCTATCAAAAACTGATGTTTCCTATTTCCCACCACCATTTCAACGTAGGGACCTTTCTGATTGATGGGAATAGGTGTAGGTCCCAAACCCTGCTTCGGGCAATCCTAACGAAACAGAATATCATCAAAAGGAAGCTCTTCAGATAGATATGCAGCAGAAGGATGATCAAATATGTTCCTAGTAGCCATACTTGTTTATCCTGTGAAAAAGGTTGCTGAGGATCCTGTGCAAACTGACCTCTACCAGGGCCCCCTACACCCGGGCGACCTCTGGATCGTCTACCCATATCCCAAATGTGTTATTTGACCTCTATCGAAGGACGGGGCATTGTGCACGCCAACGACCCTCTTGTCGACAATAGGCACACTGGTTAATGTTCACAGGACCCAAGGGCACATTCCCTTGTGGAACATACTGACCTCAATTAGCGAACTACACCCTCTGGGGCCTCTACCAATTTGCTGTAATAGTACTTTAGTCTTTAAATCACCTTTTCGTTTTTCAACTCTATCTTTTTCAGTATTGACACGATTCTCGTAGTACTGAGCCACGTGCAGTACTTCTGATTGGGACTTCGCCTGCCAAGCGCTCTCAGAAGACATAATTTGTGACTGGATGTCAGGCAGCAATCCACGCACAAATTTGTCCACAAATAATCTTTTCCCAGACTCTCTGCCCAAGTCTTGTCCGCTGAAATCCGAGAATACCTGTTCGAACTGATTTAAGAACTCGGTAGCACCCTCAGACTTCCCTTGGACACAGGCCGTAAGTTTGTCCCAAATAATTCTTTTCTCGGGAATTATGGTTTTCAATTTTGCAATGATTCTTTCAGGCAAAGTTAGTATCATCTGGGGCGGTCTTTCACCAGCTGGCCTTTCTCCATCGAGTCTACTTATATTAACCCATGTATCTCCCAACCCTGGTACATCGTCTATAGTCCTAACTTGTTTCCACAAATCTACGGGCAGGAGTACAGGAAATAACAAATCAATATCACCTAGGGTGAATACTGAGGACTGGAAAACAGACTCTATTTCTTTATAGAATCCTGTCAGATGTTTCCTAATATCAGGGATAGATTGTCTAATAGTATTCACTTCCTGTCTTGAGAACAAGACGTGAACAAACTGTGATACATAATGCGCAGGAATGCTCACAGCAACTGCATTTGTTGCAGGATCAGCCGCAATCTCAACCTTCGGGACAAATGTTGGAGGAACCTCTCTCATAGGCAACTGAGAAGTAGGCAACTCCAAACGCTTACTAAGCAACAGAGCTAAATCGAGTGCTAAAGCAGTCAAAGAAGTGTCAAGTGAAAAAGCTCTCTTATAAATACTCAATAACTCTGTGGGACAACTAATTTTTCTCTTTGCACAATCATCCTGTAGGTACTCTATCATTACCTGTATCACTTTCCTCTGCATTTCTGGCGTATACTGACTGTATGTGTCATATACCTCAACTGGAGTTATCGACATATCTGAAATCCATCTAAGCACGTCTTTCATACAAATTCGTGCTTCCTCAGATATTGATTTTCGACAAGGAAGGAACCGTTTCTGTACATGCATACTTTCCCCCTCGTCATCCTCATTCTGTAACCTTTCGAACTCCTTTCTATACTCAAATAACCTTTCGACATGCTCATTTACTTTCTCCACAATGTCTCTTGAAAACGCTAAAGTGTTTAGATCTCTTAACCCTTGCGGGAGATCTGTATTATTTCATTTGCCCCACATTACACATAAATGAATCCCTAAACCTTCAATAAAAACATTTTTCTCAGGAAAATTATCCTTATTAAAAAGTGTGGCAAAAACATTAGCTTGATCATCTCTCTCCATACAATGCTAGCCAATGCAGTCAAATCACGTTTCTTCTCTGGTAGTACAGTATTGCAGGTGACAACCCTCGACCCCGCACCCTCATCGGCTATAAGCGGTACAGGACCACTTGGAAGAGGGGGAGCAGGCAAATTCAATGTGGGTACTGTTACTGGTGCAATAGGAAGAAGTGGAGGAACAGTAACTGGAGGAAGAGGAACATTAGGAGGAGCAGGAACAACAGAAACAACAGCAGGAAGAGCAGGAATAACAGGAGGAAGAGGCAAAGCAGTAGGAAGAGGAACATACGGAGGTGGCGCAGAGGCACCAGGCCTTCGTTCATTTAACAATTTGTTGATGAATTCGTCGGAAACATGAAGGTCTTTAGAAGTATACATTTTCTGAATTCCAAGTGAGAAAGCCCTATCCATATTCCTAGTCGACTCAGAATGTTTATCTTGGTCATACAATAATGCTTTTTCGGTGTTCGTTTTATGACGGCGCGCATGTTTTTCCCTACTCTTAAGTTGCTGCAACGCTTCTTTTTTCCAATTCTGCAAAACATCGAATGCTGCAGGTCTAGCCTTTTTCTTTTATAGAATTGATTCTAAATAACTCAATAAGAGGGATTTCAAAGCTACCATTGATTGGCCACTGAAGTTCGGAGGCATGTCTGGTTTGTCTGTGCCAGATATCATTAAACACTATACTTCCAATGCCATGCTTACAGTACATAGTACACGCCGGCGACCCCTCCTGTGGTGCCGGACGGCTAAATTCCAAAGATTGTCTATCGCTGCGGAACAACGCCCTGAAGCAGGTAGACAATTTCCCAGGCATATCAAATTATTGATGTTACCTGGTCAATAATTGTGTCTGCAGATACAATACGCCAAAATCAAATTATCAGGATATTTAAGAATCGGGTCACGACTCACCTGTTCAGTCCTAAGGAGGTCCGATCGGATTACAAAGAATTTTACCAAACTAATCTTACCTCGTGTTTGGTGATTTCGGCAAATCTGCCTGCCTCGATAAGTGGACCCTCGTCAAGATGCCGTCTCGGACCACAAGCTAATCGTCCAGAGATCGGGTAGGCAGCGCTGCTGAGGTGTCGTGTCTCGTTCAGAAGGGGCCCCTTATTTTGTCACACCGTCCGAACCCGGTCCGATAGTGTGAGTCAACCTTTGACAATCCGGCATCAATCTTGAGGGTCCCTATTCGGGCGGCAAGTGTGAAAACAAAATCAAAATATCGAGGCTGAGTACCCCAAAAAGGAAATAAACTGAACACGGGTTACAAAGGAACATACAAAGATCTTTATTTTATACTGTGCAGTTTTCCAAGAAAAGTAACAGATAGCTATCGGCCCTCAGTACAACACAACGAACTCCAGCGTGGTTCAGTGTGCTTAGTGAGACACGCTGTACATTAGAATTCGTTGCTCTTTTATACCATTTGCGAACATGATGTCCAACCCTACTTCGGGTTAATATTCCTCTAATACATTACTGATCTAGGGTTCATGCAGGGTTTGCACTACTATATGCATAGGGATTGCCTTTAACACATTCGCCAATAAGCCTACACGGTAACAGTGTATTTTAGGATCTCATAAAGGTCTTCTCAAACATTAATACAATGTAGTTAAACAAGTGTTCTTAGTTCAATATTTGGATACATTGTTCTTAACATATGCTCGCGGATTAGTTTCATTGCACAAGTAATCCTTTACATACAGGTCAGCGAAGGACAATGTCATGAACTACAGAACACGGCCCTTTTGGACTTCCTGGTCCTTGTCTCAACGGGGCTTACACTCCCTTGTACTCCCAACATGGCCGTCCACTGTGAAACACCTTCCTCGCTCTACACCTTGGACGTAGCGTGTTCTATTAATAGACCACGCCTTCCGTGGCTCCGCGCGTCTCAATGCTATTGCGAAGTAGCGACCAGACGTGTGCTCTGTAGCTCGCGGTATTGTTTTCCTTGCTCCTTTCCAGCCAACCCCATTCCTAGTCCCTTTCCTTCCTTTCTTGATTCCTGGACTCGTATGCTAGTAGTGCACTCTGTAAATTTCCCGGATTCCTGGATCTTTGCATCCCGGAACTTTGAACGCACGCTGGAGTCGGAAGAGACTCGTGCAGCCTTATTCAAGACTCGATCCGTCCGCAAGAAGGCATCGATCAAGAAATCCAGCAAAGATCGAACTCAGGTGAGAAGGGGGGGGGGGAGTCCTTGACAGACAAGGTCTCAGTTCACAACCCCAACAAGTGGCCTGCAGGCAAGTTACATATTAATTACACACAGAGGTCAAGACGGCCATGTTGTATTTCGGAATGACATCGTCCACCATTTTAACTCACAGGGTGACTTTACAGAGAGAACCTAAAATGGCGGATTGACCTAAAATGGCGGTTTACATTGATTCTAAGGTCAGGACTTTGCAACACGGATTTCTTCGCAAGTGGCTTACAAGCAGCTTGGCGTAGGCCAATATACACATATTCGTTGCAATAGGAGGTACGATATATTTTCCCGTTTGACAGGTAGATCTGTGCAAAATGGGAAAAACCTGCATGGACACCTACAGAGGCAGAAGAACACTCTTCCGTTCTCATTCTTCTTGACTTATCTGCTGCTTTTGACACGGTGGATCATTCTTTGCTTCTGGACTCCCTCTCCTCCTTTGGTTTTCGTGGTTCTGTTCTATCCTGGTTTTCATCTTAACTATCTAATCGTACTTTTGCTGTCTCCTGGGGCGGCAGTATCTCTCCATCTTTTTCCCTTGATCATGGTGTTCCTCAAGGGTCAGTCCTTGGTCCTTTCCTATTTTCTTTATATACTTCTTTTCATGCCCCTATTATTTCATCCTTTGGAGTATCACACCACTTCTATGCTGATGATACTCAGCTCTTTCTTTCCTTCTCATCCTTCACCCCTGACAGTCATCACACTCTTTCATCCTGCCTCTCTGCTATTAAATCCTTCATGACCTCCCACTTCCTCACTTTAAATGCTGGAAAGACTGAAGTCTTATTCTTTCCCACCAACACTCTCCTGTCACTGTCTCTTCCTTCTTCTATTTCCTTTCCTCCCTCTAGTCTCTCCATTTCTCTCACTGCCTGTAATCTTGGTCTTTACTTCGACTCTTATCTTTCCTTTGCCCATCATATCTCCCTTACATCACGCGCCTGTCGATTTCATCTCTACAACATACACAAAGTTTGCCCATTTCTTACTTTTCAAGCCACAAAGCTTCTTGTATCTTTGCTAGTTTTCTCCCGACTTCTTCCCTGTTCACGTCTCGCTCCCCTTAAATCAATCTATCATTCTTCTATTCGTTCACTCTGCCTTCTCTCTTATCGGGACTCAATTTATTCTTCTCTTGCTTCACTTGGATGGCTGTCTTTCTACTCTCAGCTCAAATATAATTTTCTTTGTCTAGTTTTCAAATCTCTTTATGGTCTTGCCCCTGACTATCTTGTATCCCTCCTTTCATTCTATTCTCCTTCTCGTCCCCTGCGCTCTGCTGGTCTTTTTAGACTTAATGTTCCCCGTCTCCCCTGTGCTCGATCCCGCTTTTGCTCTTTTCAGCTTCTTGCTCCTTTCCACTGAAACATCCTTCCTCTGTCGCTTCGTTCCATTACTTCTTATCCTCTGTTCTGCTCCTCCTTAAAAACGAATTTGCTTCAGTCGTCTGATTGATTGATACTGGCTGACCCTGAACACTGACTTGCATTGCTGATTTTAATGTACCGTTGAAAGTCGTATGTAAAGCGCTTTGGTAAAAAGCGCTATATAAAGTATAATAAAAATACAAAATACAAATACAAATTTGCGGGTCTAGTGAGCAAGATGTGTTGTATAAGAGGGAATGCACATGAGCATCGCCAATGCACCATCTTACATTCCAGAGTGCGAAAGATGAGAAACACAGCCCATTGGAGAGATGAGAAATGCCAACACCAGGAGAAGGTGAGTACTGGGGAGAGCAGAAGTGAGGATTGTGGCCAACACTGAGATTTGGAGCTAGGAACTTGAGGAACGGGGAGACTGAGAGCAGAGGCCACATGACATATACAGGCAAGTCATGGAGGCAGAAGAACATACAGGCAGAAATAACCATTCACAGGAAAAAGACAGCATATTGCCAAGGAAACACGACTATTCATTGTATGCACTAACTAGAAAGACAGAGGAATCAGAAAGCAAACGGTATGTGTGAGCTCCAGGGATATTAGCCTTGAGAGTGTGGGAGCCCCACACTCTGTTAACCCTTGTGCTCCCAGCAATGCCACAGAGTAGGTGTGCAGGGTGAGGAGGGAGCCCTGATACTCTTGAGCCACACAAACGACGATGAAATTGGCTTCGAGTAGGAAACTAGAGAATGACTGCACCTCTGTGAGTTCTCTATCAATATGGTCTCTATATTATAATTGTTTTGCACCGGACCCACTGTCTTCTATCATATAGGAATATGTGTTTGCATGCAATGTGGGCTCTTGTGCAGTTCATTTCTATATTTATTAAAAGTGTGAGGGGCCGTCTAATGAGACCAAGGTGACCATTCAGAAGTGTTTACAATTATGTTTTTGCTATCTGTCCCATACAGAGTGTGGTGAAGTCCCCTTTAAGCGACCAGACGCGTGTGATGTCAGGCCGCTGGTTCAATAAATGCTGCGTCACTCTACATTAAGGTATTGCACGTGTGGAGCCTAGTCCGAGTAGCTGTGTTCTGGGTCTCTCTGTGTGCGGCACTGCATTGGGGTGCCTTGAGGCATCTTGAGTCTAAGAACATTGGCGACAAGGTGGTCAATTGGGTGAGGAGGGCGCCTCCCACCGATGGACCCGACGGTGGCACCTGGCCACGCTGGATAGGCATGCCCCCTGTTAAGTCAGGAATAGGGTGAGGAGACTCTCCAGAGGTGCGGCTCTGCACAAGAGTGTGTGTGCACCTCTGGGGCTGACTGGCAAGCTGCATATGGCACAACAGTTGAATGGTTTGCTGATGTGTTTGAGGGGATAGGTAAGCTGAAAGGCAGCCCAGTTTGTTTGCATATCAATGAATTTGTGCAGCCCATGGCTTTAAAGCACTACAGGATCCCATTCCATCTACAAGATCTAGTGGAGCAAGAACTGGACAATCTAGTTCAGTTGGACATGGGTTTCGCCCATTGTGGTGGCTTGAAAAGCGAAACAACCGGACTAAGTGCGTATTTGTGTGGACATGTGCCTCCCCAACAAGGCCATCAAGCGGGTGAGGCACTTTACCCTACCATCAATGACAGTGTGGCAGACCAGCAAGGGGCTGTGGTTTTTTCAAAGTTGGATGTAAGGGCAGGTACCATCAGTTGGACCTGCACTCTGACTGTAGGTATATCACAACATTTACTATGCACCATGGCCTCTACCACTACAAGAGACTCAGTTTCGGAGTCTCTTCAGCTGTGGAAGTCTTCCAGAATGCTGAACAAGGGGCACTAGCTAATATCCCTGGCACCCTGAATGTCAGCGATGATGTGCTTGTTTTTGCAAAGAGAGAAGGGGGAACACCTGGAAGTGTTGGTGAAGATGTTTGAATAGATAAGAGCGCTAGGTCTGACTCTGCATAAAGGGATGTGCGAATTTCTGAAAAGATGCCTGGAATTCTTTGGCTTGGTGTTCCAGCAAAAGGGGTTTCAGCAGACCCAGCTAAAGTGGGACACATTCAGGAAGCCAAGGCGCCAGAGAATGTTTCAGAGGTACACAGCTTCTTAGGTATGGTGATGTACTGTGGGCATTTCATGAGGGACCTGGACACCATTTCAGAGCCATTGAGGAGTCTTACGAAAAAGGACACGCCATGGAGATGGTCCCTGATAGAACAAGCAGCTTTTGAAGGTATTAAAGTAGCTCTTACGGCGGACACCATGATGGCATTTTTCAACACGGACAAGAGCTCGGAGGTAGATGTTGACGCCAGCCCATTTGGCCTGGAGGCACTGCTCACTCAATTGGACAAGCATGGCCACGTACGACCAGTGGCCTTTGCGAGCAGAGCGCTATCCACGGTGGAGCAGAGGTATTCACAGATTGAGAGAGAGGCAGTGGCAGTGTTGTGGGGTTGCAGGCATATTCATCTGTACATCTACAGAAGACCTGTGACTGCCATAGCTGATCACAAGCCGTTGATCCCTATCCTGACAGAATCGAGAAATGTATGCTGTCACTGCTGGAGTAAAACGTGAATTTTGTGTACCGCCCCGGCCACAACAATGCGATAGACTATTTCTCCAGGCATCCCCCACCAGGTGAACTGTGACCAGACCAGGAGGCCAGGGAGACTGACGACTTTATTCATCTCATAATGTAGGCGGTGATGCCCAACTCAATGTCACTTGACGAGCTGAAAGAGGTGTCAGAGAAGGAATCTGTTTCCACATCCTGAGGGATGCCATCATGGAGGGAGATTGGAGATGGGTTTTGGTCAGCCTGTACAAGAGGATAGAGACAGCCCACAAAAGATTGGAACTCTGGAAGGTCAGGAGTTAACTCACTTTCACCGAAGATGGGTTGGTATTAAGTGGCACAAAGATTGTAATCCCTGTCCATCTGATTCCCAAGGTGATTGAGCTGGCTCATCGCGGACACCAAGGTGCAGTCAAAACCAAATCTAGGATCCAGATGAAAGTGTGGTTCCCGGGGCTTGAACACAAGGTTGATGAGTTTGTGAAGGAATGTCTGTGGTGTCGGGCATCGGCCTCAGTGAACAGGGAACCAAGGATTGAATCTATGTTGCACAGCTCCAAACCCTGAAGGTGGTGTATGTGGATTTCGGCTCCATGGGAAAAGACACTCATTTCCTGGTTTCCATTGATCAATGGTCCCGGTATCCCATGGTCGAGTTTGTCCCCTATTCAGCATTGTCGGATGTGCTACCGGCACGCGAGAAGAATCACATGGGCTGACCGTGGAGGTATGCTCGAACAATGGTCCCACGGTCCAGAGTGAGGGGTTTACAGAGTTTATGCGGGATTGAGGAATTCTCTATTGGAAAATAGTGCCTGTATGGCCAAGGCCCAATGGAGAAGCGGGAGTTTTATGAATACGATAAATAAGGTGTTCCGGATTGCCCATGGACAAGGCACCTGTCTCCAACGGGCGCCTTACCAATTCTTTATAGAAATATCGCACAACTCTGCATTGCTCTACTGGAGTGCCCCCTGCAGAGGTGTTTAATAGATGTCCCCATGGACTGATCCCTGATGCGGGACACCAGTTGCCGAGAGAGATTGATGATCAAGCAATGGTGGCAGATCGGAGAGCAAGGAATGACTATGACAATGTCCAGAGGGGCCTGAAGGACTATGACTTGGCAGTGGGGGATACAGTCTTATTAAAAACTGACACCCTGAAGGAAAGTTGTCCCTGATTTATGAACCGCGTCTCTTGGAGATTGTGGACGCCAAGGCGTCCATGGTCACTGTGTCTGACAGCCAGAGTACCGTGACCCGCAACTCCTCATTCTTAAAAAAAAATAGGGCCCGATTCTCGTGGATAGGGGGATCCTCTACCCTATCCCTCTGAGATCGAGGAGATGAAAGACAAAGACCTCTAGGTTTCAAGGGGTGAAGAGGAGGATTATCCAGAAGATCCTGGAGAGTTGGAGGTCGCAGTAGATCCAGGCCCTGACCTGTTACCCGAAAGCTGGTTTCCAAAAAAGGAGTCCAGGATGCTGCCAGCACATGTGATGAGCGCAGGATGAGGACTCATTTTATGGTTTGAGTGTGGACTCAAGTCCGGGGTTTGTGTGTACGACACTTATAGTTATGTGTTAAGTTTCAAGGTTAAAGTGCTGTTATGTTTTTCAATCGTGAAAAAAGAGGAGTGTGAGGAGGTCCCCTTTAAGCGACCTGACATATGTGACATCAGGCCGCTGGTTCAATAAATGGGGCATCACGCCACATGAAGGAATTGCATGTGCGGAGCCCGAACCGAGCAACTATGTCCTGTGTCTCTCTGTGTGCAGCCCTGCGTTGTGGGGCCTTGAGGCATCTTGAGTCTCACAACACAGAGGAGAAATACTCATTTTCATATTTGTCTGGCTCCGTCAACAAGGATAATCTACCACCAAAATGCCAGTCAATGCTCTTCTGAAAAAAGAGTACCAACAACAACCACACATTTGTATTTCTGCATTGTTGGGCATCATCGCTCAGGTGCAGCGGAGGTCGTGCCGCATCCCTCTAAGCACAGAGAGACAGGGGGTCCATTTCTGGATTACTCTTACTAATTTAGGGATAAACCCCAAGTGTTGAAACCAGAGCCTTTCTACTGAGAAGTAATAATAACCTGTTCTATTGTATGGAGTCCACTCAAGAGTGTATACAATCACAGTGTGGTGACAGAGTTGCTTTGTATGTCTTAAATAGTTTTCACAAGCAGTCATCCCACAAACGAATATTACGGAAAAATTAGTAGTGGTTTCACCGTTTTTTCTCCCCAAGAAATGTAATCTTAGTCCCTGTATTTCACTTTCGCTCTCCTAACACATCGCTCATCATGGGAAGGACCACAAAGCAAGAGGCCTGTTCCAAAGCGACTATTGAATGTCCGTGTGCAACACAGGTGGCCTTCCCCCATTGTCCTCTCCATAGCCCTGCCCCGACAACTACATTTTACCACGAGCATCTGTTGCGCATCCGATCCTCTTGCAAGCTTTAATAACACCTCAAAAAAGCAGGTCGTTGGCTGAACTTTTGCTCCAGCTTCCTGGACGGTTTACGCTTGGTGAGTGATCCTGACACTGCAACAGCAACACCATGAAATGATGTGTTATTTTCTTCTCCTGCAGACGTAGATGCATGCCAGTGTAAAAAGAGTATCTGCCCTGACCTCAAACCCTGCAGAAACGGCTTCGGAAGTTATTTAGCGGTCTGTGGCGTAGGAAGCTGATTGGCGCTCTACAGGACGTTATGAGGGCAGAGGGGCAAGGGATTAGCAAAAGGCTCGTTAAATGCTCGGCTGTAAATGCTCGGCTGCTGCGTGGCGCAGGTTGAAATCTCATTGTGGACGCACAGATGCTACACAGTAATCAGAAAGGGTCGATGGAGAAGACAACAGCCATGGCTGACCACCAGACCACAGCGCAGCTAATGAAAACCTGGCTTGTGAGAGCATTCCGAGTATCTGGTTGGGAGGCCACTGAACTGGAAAAACCAGCTAGTTCAAGCTATTCCCACAAGGCACATCTGAGGTTTGCAAAAGTGGCCTGTCAGAGGCAAAGCCAATATACTGCTTTCCTCACAACTCTAGTGGGCGAATTGAAAAGAAGGCAGATGTAATCCAGGCTTACTGAACTATCTATCACATGTGAAGAAGGTGGGACTATGAGTGAGGTGTTGACGATTAATCCAGAGGGCCAGGGCTTTTATCCTGTCTGCTCCTCTTGACCACATTATATGATCCTGGGAAAATCACTTTCTCTCCCAGAGCATCTGTTTCCATATCTGCCAACTTCCGAATATGAGTGTGCATGCCCTGGGTTTTACATAGGGAAAACCTAGCTGTGACAACAGAGCGCTGTGGAAAAAAAAGGGGACACAGCCATAGGATACAATAATATGGACACACAAAGGCAGATTATTGGTGGCACACTTTCAAGGACAGAAAGAAAGAGGATACCGAGGGTAACAAGCAGGGGCAACAGGTTAAGGGGGAAAGGTGGACCGAACCGAGACACTATTTAGGGAACTAACTGCTACTATTAAATGCAACTTAAATAATTGCAGATTTACATCTGCGGCCTGGCATGTTGAAATTTGCTTTAAATGTAAACATCTTGATTAGGAATCCTGGGGTGCCTAGAAGGTGCAAGTTGTACCCCAACTGACAGAGAGTTCCCAAAGCACGGAGTTGCCACTAATACGGTGTGGCTGGAGGTCAATGTTTATTTGACCCATAGAATCCCCAAAGGCTTACTGATGACAGAGGACCACCAAGCAGCTGTACTTTTCCTGCTAAATCACTAGGTTGATTCAACCAAAAGTCTTTCAAAACAAAGCAATCAAGTTTAAATTCAATGTATGGTTCAAGTGGAAGCCAAAGAAGTTGGGGAAGCACTGGATAAACATGGTAACCTTTCTTAGTCCTGTTCATCAGGCGAGCTGCCTTAAGCAGGATGGACCTAAGAGGCAGACGTGTGGTTTTGGACAAGTTAATAAGCAAATCATTGGCCTCACCAATGTTTGAAAGCTCCAGGCACTGGCTAACTTTAAAAAAAATGCTCCCATTCCCAAAGGGGCCAATCCGACATAAAGGATGAAATAGAATTAGGGGGGCGGGGGTGTCTGTGTTTTTTTAATCAACATGGCTGTTGAACAAAAAATGTCAGTCCAACAGAAATTCTGTCGATCTGCAGTCGACGATTTGTGGCAGATCCCATCGTTTCCCCACATACTAAGTCAAGACTGACCAGTAGCAATCAAGATTTAAAAAAAGACGATAGCACATCTTACAGGGATTTAAGGCCCATAGCAGCCATGCAGGCCTCAACAGTCGAGTGTCAACTCCTAAGGTGGTGCCGGTCACCGTGAGATAACACGCTTAGATATAGTTGGATTTTGTCAGTGCTGATGGAAGGCGACCCCCCCGCCCCCACAACCCAGCCACCAGATCTCCCAGCAGCTCCATGCTTAGACCAAATGATGTGGGTGGCCAAAAGGAGTGGGGCGGACCTGGACATTCCCATCTGAATGGATTGAAAATGCCCAGGAGGAAACCCCCTGCAGGGCTACTCCACCATTCCCATTCAGGTGGCTAGGATGGTAAAATAAGTTCCTATGGTCAACAGAATCGAACACAGCCAGCAGGGACCCCCACATTCAGTAGCACGCAGGAGTTCATCCACCACCTGAAGAGTGGCCCTGTAAGTATTGGCTGAAACCTGACACTATTTGAAGAGGTTAGTGTTATGGATGGAAAGCTTGAATCTGTGTTCCAATGTTAAGGTAATGCAAATGGTATTGTATGGCGCCCTTCAGTCAATAAGGTTAGCCTCGCTGCACGTGTCTCTGTAGGAGGAAGGGTGTGGGGAGGCAGTGTTAGTGGGACAGTGGGAGAGACAGGTGTGGAAACAGCTGTTGTGTTGATGAGTGGAGGTCTGATGTACCCATGGGTTGCACTGTGTTTGGAAATGGGTTCGATCAATTGGGTGTGTCAACCAAAAGGATCGATTAATGGACGATCAGTGGATCCACTGGAGTGAGGAGGCGTGTTGATAGGAGCAGGACAGGATCTGAGTCTGAGTCTAGTGTGCTAGACCTTGTGGGTCATTTGATGGGACGTGAAAGTGGTGTAAGTTGGAAACATTTTAGCAGTGAACAGATATCTCCCAATATTTGAGTAATTGCTGATTATGCTCAATGAGGGCTAGAAACTCGGAAAAGGAGTGAGGTCGGTGCTCTGAGGCTACTTCTGGTGAGATGGTGGCAACCTCGTTTTGTTCTGACGATTGTGGTCCGAGGAAGTTGTCTAGGAGAGGACATGGGCATCTGGGGATTGATATCTGTAATTGGTATCGCAATTACATGTGGCGGGGGTTATACCAGTTTGGGTGTCTAAGCACCTGCTCGGTTTGTGGCCTGAGATACAGGGGTTTGGGACGTTCCTCGAGGGTTACTCAGTTGTTGTATATCCAGTTCGATTAACACGCCACATTCCTAAACATCAGGTGATTCACTTGCACGTGAAGCTGTTTGGGGAGTGAACTCCAAAGTTTTATTAGCCAATGTGGAAAATAAGGCGCATCCCTCTCTCTTTCTCTTGAAGTCAGGGGCGATGACTGGAGCAGAGTTACTCAACCTAAGTGTCCTGGAGCAAGCTACACATACAGAAAAGATAAAGCAGAAAATCAGAAATGAAAATCCTGCCCACACAGAAACTACTAACAAAGCAGCTGCATAGGTTTCCTCTCACACAAGCAGGACAAATGCAGCCAAAACTTGAATACGCGTTATAACAGGTACAGAATAGTGAGTGACAATGAGAGCCTCGCTCACATATAGAGACAGTTCACGACTGACAGTTGCAGCAACGCATTTCGTGCACAGAGCAAGTATAGCACATCCAACAGCAATGCAAACTTTCCTCACAGAAGGTACAACATGGCGCCACCAGTAGAAGGAATGTTCACGCATACAGCCACCCTCTCTATCTCAGTCTGTCTGTCTGTCTCTGTCTCTCTCTCACACACAAACCCACTCACAAACCCACTCACACCCCCCCACACTGCTCCCCACAGACCCCCCCCCCCCCACAGACCCCCCACACACCCATCCACCCCTCCGTCCCAAGGACATGCAGTACCAATGGTTCCTTCACAATAGAACATGCGCAGCATGCACCGCTATAACGGATACTTTACTGATTTACAAAGGTTTAGAAGAGCACAGGCAGTACAATGCGAGCTCAGGTTGCAGGCATGGCCCCAGATCAGGGCCATCATTTGCAGCAGCAGTGGAACCTTCCCAGATGCGCGCAGAACAGGCACAGCGACTGTGCAAGACGTGTTCCATACAATGCAATGAAGGCAGCAGCAATGCAAATGCAATACACATGCACCCCACCTCCAAGTCCAAACTCAACAGTGCGGACATTATGGAACCAGGGAGCTCTGGTAACCTTTGTCACCCAGCCTGCGCCGTGTCATCAGGTAGGCCATGCACTCTTGGGAAAAGGGGGGATCCGGTCACTGTGACCACATGAATAATGCTCTGCACAAGTACAGGAACTCTAGTATCGAAACCACACACTTGGCTGGCACTACTACTAAAGCAGCAGTGACCCCACTCATGAAGAGGACATTGCTGAACCGGCTTATTTATAAAGACTATATAGGCCTCAGGGCTTAATTTGGCACAACCTCTTATTCCTACAGAACTGTGTCCTAATCTGGATTGTAAAATATGAATTTAGCTTAGTCCCAATGGTTGACTAATACTAAATGGAATAGATTGCACCTGTATTCCCACAGGCTTCCCCCATGAGCTACTGGCCCTGGAGCTGGATAAGCACACATCACAATCGCTCAATGAGTTTGCAGCGGATTCTGAAGCATTGTTCCAGGAATGCGATATTAATAGTCGCTGCTGATGGTCCAAAAGCAGACGAAAAAGGCTTTGGGACTTGAGAATGATAAATTATACACCGTTTTGCTGAATCAGGAAAACAAAGTTCAGGGTGTTTCCACTTTATTTGATGAAATGTCCTTGTTAAACACTAAGAAACGTATTCTTAAGGTCGAGTCTGAATCTATTGCCTACAGGAGACATTTCTGCTATAAAATCTAAGGATAAGATAGCTAATTGATGTCGTTTCTGTAAGGGTAATTATATTGAATCATTTCATATATTGCAATGTTCTGCAGAAAATCAAAGGACTTGTGGTTCAAAAAATGGGATCGAATAAGAAGGCAAACAAACCTCTGAATTTGGCTATCATTTATTTGGGGGAAATGATTTTACCTGATGTAAAACAATTATCGAATATCTCAGATTTTCTATCCATGTATAGTTTTTGGTGCGTTTATCTTCATGATTCATGGATGTACTCATCACTTGAGTTGTCTGAAGCATATGGGCCTGATGTGGGGCAGTTTCCCCTCGGAAGACCTAAAAAACCTTAGGATAAATAATGGTTAATTGTGTAATATTAAATTAATCTTGTTTTAACTGTTTTGTATGCAATGTATAAATGTATCATGTTTATGATTGGTTTGTGAAAGGTTTAAATTATAAAACCATATAACAGTTAAACATTTTTAAATAAATAAAGAGAAACCAGAGACACCACGATGGAAATACCTCCTTTGCCTTTTGTGGTCATGTGGCCTGAGGGCAGGCTATACTCTCCGGAGGGATACGAGATGATAAGAATAGCAACTTAAACAGCAATAGTATAAAGATTCCAAAAGAAAAGCATGTCCAATCAAGGTTCTGCAAACAATATATATACTTTAATTAAACAATAGCAAGCCAATCAAATAACTAAAAACACTCGCGAAAACCCAACCCTGGAACAAGAACACAGAGAATACAGACTGGTGTAGTATGGCACTCTAGGGGAACGAGCAGAACTGTTCTGGCAGGAATTTGCAGCAATGTCGCTAATCAAAGGATATAAGCTGACCAAGGGGGGTTACAAGTCACTGTAGCCCCAGAAAGTGGACTGTGCGACAGAGACTTTTAATAGTACCTTATTCCTGTCTTGGAAGTCTCAACAGCCTTGAGCCAGGCTTCTTCACACTTCTCAGAGGTCAAACCGGGTTTGAGATGATTCCAGTCGCCTTGATCCTGTGGTGGATCAGCATTGCAACGAAGTTCAGTCGAGTCAGTGCTCGAAACTATGTGGTTCTATGGATCCAACAGGTTTGAGAAAGCATTGAAGATGGGTCAAGATGATGGTTCTGCTGGGTTAAGTTGGGTTGAAGCGAGCTCCTGTTTAATCGAAGCAGTGCTTGAAGATGCAGCTGTTAGAAATGCACATTTGACCTTCAAACATGCCCTGTGCCACTGGCGAGTTGAGTCTGCAGGTGTCAGGAGACTGTTGCAGCAGATGTACATGGATACACTATGCAGTTGGCATACAGGTTTTTATGAAATGGGGATATGATTAGCAAACCTCCATTTCAGAAACATAATTACCCACATCATTCTCTTTATTATTACGAATCAAAAAGGCCAGGTTTTTCTTTCCCTCAACAGATGGCATCCTGTCACAGTAAAAGCTGGTTGTTCTCTAGGTTGGGAGTACACTTCTCTCAGGAGTGCCAGAGGAAAAAGCTTCCCCCCCCGTGCAAAAGGACTCTAGTTGTCTGGTCTTCAAGGGTCAGAGACTATCATAGGAATAGTGGGTTACTCAGCTGTTGGCCTGACAGTTGGGAATGCCAGTAGGCTGCAATGACCTGAGGGAATTGATAGGTAAACAGTTTGGGAAGGGTAGCGTTGGGCAGCAGGGAATTCATTTGGTGTAGTTTACAGGGATGTCAGAGGAGGAAACTCATCTGTGTACCTCCTCTTTTAATTAAAATGTCTAGGATGTCACTCTCTGAAGCTTGCTTAGTGCAGAGGCCATATGTTGGCAGTTGTGCACACTGCAAAACCACAAAAATGTGATATCAAGGCCAACAGCACGTAGTATAAGAGCATTGGGATGGTAGATACTCTGGACTAGCAATGATAAACACCAGCAGCATACGCCCAGAGCAGATCTTTAAGCTAAAACATGGCCTGTGCTCATTGTGTGCGAGTTATGAGTAGTGTTATAGCTATTTTGTTGGAAAACAACTTTCATTCAATCGATCCAACCAGAATCCTTGGATTCAGTGGGTAAAATAGAAAATGTGTAATACAGAAAATGAAGTGGAGACTGAAGTTATGCCGAGAGATGAGGAAAATTGAGTTTACACAAGTGCCAATGGTGTTCAATAAGACTCATCCCAGGTAAGGCTCTTCGGAGATGCTCCACAAGAGAGGAACAGGCCACAGACACATTGCCTCTAAAGGGAACTGGCTGATTGGAGAGGCACTTTGGAGAATAAACAGCTGTTGGCCGACCGCTGTTTAAAGGTGCAATTCTCATTGGAGAGGCCCTTAGGAAAGCAGCCAGCCAAAGGCTGGCTTCTTACCAAAGGGGAGAAGTCCATTCAAGATGACCATTTGGCAATTATGAATTTGGACCTAGCAAGTGAAGGCAAGTCCCTCTATGCGCACACTCGAGAGTAAAAACAATCCGCTAGGGAAATAGGCCAAGAGATAGCTTTGCAAGGATAACAAAGTTTAATTATACAGAATACAAATGCCAGCAAAGGACTCTGCTGCTCAAGAGCGCTCTGGCGCTTACATTCACAAACATGGGCTTATAAACACAAAAATTGTCATTCATATACAGTACAATCTGGTGCCACTGATTGGAGGCACCCTACACATGGGCCTGTTCCATAGGGGATGCCAGGCGGTAATTGGCTAGTTCTTCCTCGTCGATCTTGATGCACGTGGGTCAGCTGGGCTCATCCTCGCGGTGAAGGTCAGGGCATGCATAAACTACACTGTTCCTATCCAAAGTAAACAACTAAGATGCACTATTCACTCATTGTGGCAGGCACCTAGGCAGCAGAGGAAATTGTGCCAGGGAGAAGGGAAAATGAAATACAGTGCTGCTGACCCATACATTCAGGTCTTCATTGATACCGCAGTTCCCGCACCCAACGTCTCCACCCTGGAGATTGATCTTTGATTTACCCTTCCTGGTACCTCATGTTACAGGGGATGTGTGTTGCTGCTAGAAAGAAATACAGACAAGTAGGCTTCAGATCTTTGGTGGTCACTTTATGGAAGTTAGGAACTGGGGGTCTTGTGCTTATCAAGAATGCAAAGGTGTGGGGGTTGAGAAAGTGGAATGATGCTGGCTCCGGCCTGGCTGAGTGAGGGCTAGTGGCCTGATGGCATGTTAGTGGAGGTCAATGGACACAGCGTGGAGCCTGGTGCTGTCTCACGCTCTGTGCAGGGTGCATTCCTTGAGGCAATACCAAATATTCATAACACTGAAGGGATGTGAGGGAAATGGACTTCTGTGGGAACAGGGCTGAAGCGGAGCCAGCATGATGTGCGGAAATTGGGCTTAGTGAACCTTTGTGACCCCTGGAACGCGAGCAGGGCGAACTGCAGCTTGTCCTTTCTGGGCCTAATATAAAATGGAGTTGCAGGTTATGGGCATTTCTAGTGCTAAGCACCTTCTTCCATGAGCTGCAGTGCCTTTATATGATACCTGGTGATGCAGACTGCTTCCCCCTTGTAGGTTACATTGCCTCATATGGGGTTCGCCTTATTTAGAAGTGCCTGTGAGGGTGGGATGGGCTCATTTCCATAACAACACAAGCCACAGGCTGGCAACTCTCCACAAGTATAAGACACATTGGAGAGGCCCTTAGGAAAGCAGCCAGCCTAAGGCTGGTTACTTACCAAAGTGGAGAAGTCCATTCAAGATGACCATTTGGGAATTAGGAATTGGGACCTAGCAAGCCACAGGCTGGCAACTCTCCACACGTATAAGGCATATTGGAGAGGCCCTTAGGAAGTTGAGTGGTTACAGGCCAGCTATTCTTCTAAAGGTTCACAGCTTATTGAAAATGCCCACATTAGGTACACACCAATCTCCAAAAGGACAATGACCATTGGAGAGCAGTTGCTGAAGGCGAAAGCTCCCCAGAGGGATGAGAAGTAGTACAGCATCTACATTCCTAGTTGGAAATAATAAAAGTATAGTTTTACATATCCCAAAAGTGCCCTTAAAACAATTGTGTTGAAAGGATGTGAAGGTCTTATAAATTAATCTATTCATTCCTGAAGCAAGGTCTGCGCTCAATAAATCCTATAATAAAAATGATAATAATAAAATATTAGTTTTTAAGCAGTTAAGGACTTTCAGCTAAAAAAAGAACCTCCTTAAACCTTCAGCTGAAGGGGCTGCATATGGGCTGCATTGGATGTCATTTGGCAGGGGGAGAGAAGAAGACTCCTGTTTGTATCTGTAGACTTCGGAAGTAGGGAGCTGTGCAGCATCAGGGAACATATGGTAGGAAAGACCATTCCCTCAGCCAAGGTCAACAATGGGTGGAGTAAAAGTAAAAAGAATCCATTCAATTCAATGTTTTATTTCGACTCACAAAGGACTCATACAACAGAATCAAATGCAATTCCATATAAGAACAGTTTCAATCAAATAGGAATAAATACCAACAACGTTTTCAAACCACCACACACATGCAAATCAATTCATTAACTGCATTTGTTTCTGCCCCCGAACTCAGTAGCAAAATATCATAGATGCATATGTAAGGCTCCTTACGGGACCCCCTTAAAGTAGTAGAAGATCAAGCCATACATCGTCACGGAACTGTAACGTCACATGCAAGTAACTACAGATTTTCCCCCACAAGTTAACATATGGGTCCTCATTCTGACCCTGCCGGCCCCGAAACAAGGGTGCCGGTAAGCAAACCGGCACCATTGTTTCCGGACCAGCATATTACAGGTCTGCCTGCCGGAGCAGATGTGCCCGACAATTCTGACCCGCACAGCAGCCACGGTAGTCAGACCCGTCACAGAAGCACTGGCACCGTTAACAACGGTGGCAGTGCTTCCATGTACCCATTCCTGTGGAGTGCTGTAGGACTCCACAGGAATGACGAACAACATTTTACCAGCGCCTTACTTTCTGGGCCGCCGGGGTTCTAATCTCCCTGTGGCACCAGTAAACATTTACGGGTCCGGCGGCAACCCGCTGGTAGCACTGGCACGGTTACCGCTGCACCTGTAATGAAGCCCCATGGTGTTAATCTGCAAACATGTCTAACACATATATCCTGGCTCATGGATAATTAAGGAACTCATTTCTTCAAGTGTCAACAGTGACGATTCAGATTGGTTTGAGAGACAATATTGTATATTATATTGCCAGCCCTTGGAAAATAAGACTGATAATAGAAGCAATGTGTGCCTTCAAAAAGACTGCATAAGGCCGAAACACGTGTTGGCTAAGCTACGTCATAGTATGGTTTTGCTAGCACTGGACAAATACACTTTTATGGGTTGATTACTTATATCAAAATAAATACTAATTGCTGGAATTTTGGTGCCATCATAACTTTATATTATCATTACTGAAGAGGATAGGGCAACACCTCTTGAACACTGAAACAGGCTGCGATCCTAAAGTATATATAAATGAAGAGTATAAGAAAATAACTTCCTCTCCTAGTCACGCTAGACTCTAGAAGCATATTGTAATTGTTTATTTATACAACGCTTATACACAGGTGGAGTCCGTCAAAGCACTTCAAGGCAGGAAGGGAGCAAGGGAATATAGTAATAATTCTAAGGCCTTGACATTTCCAAATGATCTGACAGAAAGAACAAGCATAATAGGCTTGACAGCATTTCTCCTAGTGCAAATGCATGAAGTGTTTCAGTTGCGACCAAGCTATGGAGGGTGGTGGAGGGAGGAAGGGGAGAGGACAAACAAACTTACTAGTCCTAGTACATTCAGGTCATGCATGCGTACAGAGGGAGGTGCGCGGAAACGGCGGGGAAAAACAAGAACGTCCAATCCAACAGGGCCATGGGTTAAGTGCAGAGAGGTTGCGCAGCTCATGGAGCATAAGCTGAAAGTGCAGTAATGCTGAACATAGTGCAGCGGCCTGGAGGCAAGTGCAAAATACTGGCGGGGGAGCCTGGGACCTGTAAGGCTCTGCAGGTGAACCAGGCAACCAGTCAGCAAAAACTGAACAGAGTTAGGGAGGGAAAGGAGGGTGGTGAGCAAAAGAACAGAGGTTAGCAAGGGAGAGAGAAGGAGAAAGAGAAGTGGAAGATCTTGAGGAGTTCCGGAACTTAAGGTGCTCCAGCTCAAGACACAGAGAGGCAGGGAGGCTGTTCCAGAGGGAGGCACTTGCAGAGGATAAAGATATACCCCCAAATCTCTGTTTGGAAAACGGCTCACCCGCAGAGAGTTGGAGGAGGACAAGCAGAGGACTCTAGAGGGAGAGTATTTAGGAAGAGAGCGTTGTAGATAGTGTGGGTCCTGGCAACATAAGGCCTTGTGGATTATGCAGAGGGCCTTGAACTTGATCCTCGCAGCCACAGGGAGCCAGTGGAGGGATTTCAGCACCGGAGAGATGCTATACATGGGCTTGAAGCCAAGGATAAGTCCTGCGGTTCTGTCCTGGATGAGTTGTAGAGGACGGAGAGTAGAAGTAGGAAGATTGAGAAAGAGGCTGTTGCAGTAGTCCATCCTAGAGAGAACCAGAGCTCTTGAGATGGTGAGCCTCGGGGGAAAAATGAGAAAAGGTAGAATACCTCTGAGGAGGTGCAGTTGGTAGTGGGACTTTTTTAGAGATGTCAGAGATGTGACAAGATAAGGAGAGAGTGGAGTCGAAGATGACCCTTAGATTTATTGCCTCATTGGTAGATGAGAGTGCAGGGCCAAGGAAGGCCAGCCAGTGGGAAAGCAGGAGCAGGTGTCCCAATGAGGAAAATCTCTGTCTTAATGGCATTCAGGCAGAGATCGTTGGCAGTACACCAAAGCTGAATTGTGGACAGTCAGGGATGAGCGAGGAGGAGGAGGAGGCAGAGGGTAGCCTGAAAGAGAGCTGTGTGTCATCCGCATAACACTGAAAGTTAGAATTAAAGGTGCAGATCCTGTGGGCCAAGGGGGCCATGTAGATAGTTAGATTCCTGGTGGACACCACAAGTAGAGAGAGTAATAGAGGAGAGAAAGGACCCAAGTTCTAGCTAGGAAGGCCGGTCAGACAGAAAGGAGGCGAGCCACACCAGGGCCTGGTCTGTGATGCCCAGGGTATCACGGAGACGGCAGATCAGGATTTTGTGGTTTTCTGTATCAAAAGCAGAAGACAGGTTGAGAAGACTGAAGACAGAAAGAGAGTTAGAGTCAAGATTTGAGAGCCGGTCTTCATGGCGTTCAGAAAAGCAGTTTCCATGACTCTGGATGCTCTAAAGCCATGGAGACAACCAACAGATTCAGTGTGGAGGGTAAGTTGAGTGATAGCCAGCTTCGCCAGTTTTCCCATTCATCCATTTAGATCATCGGAGGTAACACAATAACAGCTTATAAATATACATCAGCAAGTGAAAAAACAGCATATACGTCTGGCTCACAGTGCAACAACACAATAGCAGCATGTAAGTGTAAAGTGCACTAGCAATATGTAAATTTAAAGTGACCAAACAGAAATTATCCTTTACTCGTAATGTTCCCTTTCAAATTCAAAGATGGTTTGTAACATCCAGAGGCAGAAGGATTCCTTGGAAACCTTGGTTTTGTTCCTGGAGTGCAATGAGTCCAACAGGTGCCAGTCCAAGGAAAGCACTTTAAACATCATGTTCAGCTGGAATCTATTAAATAGAAGGAGCAACACTGTCAATGAGGGTATGAGACTGATAGAGGTAGGTATGACAGTTTCAGAAAGGATATTCCGCTATAAAGAAATCTATAGCTGCGGGACAAGGTCATACGACATCCTAGGAGACATCACTTATAGACAGTGTCTTCCCCATCATGACAAGACTGAGCTCATGAATCAGCCTTCAAGATGGCAACTTGACATTGGGCTGACTCTTCCCCAGCCTGGCAGGCCTTTCAGAAGGGAGACTGACAGGCCTTTCAGAAGTGAGTCTGACATTCGCCTGACTTTGTCATGTCCATACCAACTGTCCAAAGGAAGTAGCTCCACGTGTGACTGACTGCACCCAAATACTAACAGAACTTAAGCGAGAAAACTGAAATGTGACTGACTCCAACATGTGCGACTCTGTGCCAGCCCTTGTAGCCCTTCAGATGTTCCACAATTGCATATGAATGACTTTACTAGCCTTTCAGGGGTCTGGATTCTGTATGGCTGAGCCCTGGCACTGCCCGCCTTTCTATGGTGAGCCTGCGAAGCAGCTTTTTCTGACACATGACTGACACCTACCAGAGGTACTAGCCTGTCAGGATATCTCCCCACACTCCCGTAACTTAGTTCACTCTGAATGCAGCTGTGCCAGCTCTTGTGGTACTCAGAGAGCTTCTCTGCAATATGGCCTTTGTCGCTCACACACTAGTGGCTTGAATCTATGTATTGACTTGTAAACAATTGCCTGATCTTCTTAAGAGTTCTATTTCTCAATTAAGACCAAAGATTTTCCTACCACGCAATCCATCACTGTCCTCTCTTCTTGTGTGCATTATGTCAGGGATAATATTGGATCATCTGCTCAAGCTAAGAGTATTAGGCTTGATTTAATGCTGAGCTCTAATCTAGCCTGCCTACATATCACAATATCCTTCATACAGATCCTGTTCACATTGATGTGGCCTCTCTGTCTTTCGCCGCAGCATGCTCCTCATACAAAGTATAGGTTGGGTGCAAGGCCTGCTGTGTTAAGGAAACCATAAAATGCATTATAATTCTTCCCCAGACCTAACCCTCCTAGGCAAATGTTTTTATTGATCATCCAATGTCTTTTCCTCCCGGTATGTATCAAATGATTGCATTTGTTATGGACCACCTCGTCGATGATCTAATTCTGCAGAAATCCTTTCAGACATTTCTGTAAGTTGGGGGCTGGCATCCAATAGAATCCTCCCTCCTTGGGGATCTCAGTGTGTGGTTTGACATCCACAGGACATCAAGCTCAAACTTGACTATATTCATGGGTCTCTCTTGGCTTTGAACAAGTTGTCAAGTTGTGAACTCCACACAGCATAATGTTATTTTTACCAAGGGAACCTGTGCTTCACTTTCCAAACCTCAGTTGCTGCTAGGGATGTAACGGTATAACGGTATACCGTTAAAGATACCGTGAACCACTTAATTGAACAATAATAACCGTCACATTGTTTATACCGTTATACCGTTCATACCGTTAAGTGTGCTTTTCAATCTGATTTGGAAAGGCTGCAGTAAGCAATTGCTGCGCAGTCTTGGTTTTGCACTGTTGGATGTGCCGTCTGCCAAGTAGTTTTAGTTTGAGCAGTTTTTAATGCCTTTCCATAAACCACACGTGCCTTACACAAAATCAATATGTTAGCAATAGGAAGAATAGATACAGTGCCAAGAAGGAAAAGGGTTTACTTTGGGATGGCAGCTTTGGGGTTTATATATTGATAATGTTCTCTAAACATATGGCAATGGGGGATTTCCCTGGTTCTATCATTGAATTTACATATAATAAGTCACACTGCGAAATTCACTCATATCTGTGGGTATTCCCTGCTGCCATACCAAAGGGTAACATGTCAGTGATTACTGTTAACTCCACCTGCTATACCGCGATAACCATGATATACCGTCATTTGGCAAGAAGGTTATTGTACCGTCATAAAACGAATACCGTGACACCCCTAGTTGCTGCATTGGTCTCCCCATTTCTTTCATTCCGTCTAAACCTCCACACCAACCAACATGTAACAGCAGTGGCATTGTAACTGTACTTTTCATTTACCACCAGCTAAAAGTAATGCTTGCACATTATTTCAATCGTGACTTCTTTTTTGTATTACACACACCATCACAATAAACAATACAAACATGTGTATAGCGAAAAACAAAACGCACCATACTACTCCATATGAATACAAGATAAGATTATAAAAATGTCCACTGTAAAAGTATGATTCAACATGCAAAAACTTGCCATTAGTTAATGGTCCCCATTGCTTCCTTCATTACAAGCCTGGCCACTGATTAGCTAGAGCACACGCAGAGACAACATTGCACCTGCTTCAGTCCTAGTGCTCAGTGCTTTACACCAGGGTTTACATATTTACATGGAAGATCCCTGTAGATTGGCAGACATACATGCTTTAGAGTGTGCTATGTGGCACCCCTACACAAATACAACCTGAAACTCTGCAGAAGCCCACTCTAGTGTCAGAGATTTGTTCTCATCTTAAGGTTAGGAATTCCCGCATAATAATAGTTTTGTAAGCCAAGTTCCAACCTCCAGTCTGAGCGCTGCCAGGATCTCGCGTATTTATTTATTGTATTTATATATACATTTGTATAGCGTGCTTAACCCTTGGGCGTCTAGGCGCTGGATGCAGCTTCGTGTGTTACAGACAGTTAGCAGGTAATGTGCTGCTAATGAAATAGAAAGGGTTTCAGTCTCTTACGGACACCATATATGAGGGCTCCGATCTCAGGGCGGGGGGAGGGGGCCTTCCACAGCATAGCCGCACAACCTTATCCTATGGTACTTTCCACACTAAATGGGTCGATAATGGCTCCCCTTCACTGAGTTGCATTCCCGACCGGAGTCCCATTAAGTCAGTATTGATATTAGCTTGGCAGCATGGGCCTTTGAAGTGGGTGAGGTGCATATGACCACGGAAGATGAAGTAGATTAGGAAAAGATTTATTAATATATATTGTATAATCAGTATAGGGCAAGTGGGAAGATGTATGAGCCCCACTGGCCACCAGCTCATCAACTGCCTGTAGCTCTTCAAATCCCTGGTCAGATTCCGTGACGCTCATACAATGCCTCGGAGCATCCCGCAAGCTTGGTATCCTCACAAGCTTATGTCTCGTGGGGTGATGGGAAGAATACTGCACATCTCCCTTCCTTTGCCTCCTTATGACAAAGCAGAAAATCTTTCCTTAAAGTTCTTCACGTACACTGCACTTCTATACAAAGTCCTTCATGTGATGAGGCCTGCGACTAACTCTTCCCCATCTTGACATGCGTGGATTATCGGGGTTTATTTTTGGCAAGGAAAAATTTGACATTCCTTCATCCCTCACCACTCTCCTCACACTCCTTACACCACCCACTGCACTCTCACTACCAATTGCATTTTTGTCGTCTTGTGTAACTCGAACACTTTGTGGCTTTACCACACACACACCCTTTCCATATTACAAACGCTTCCATCTTCCACCTTCACTGCATGTCTGAAAACTTCAACCACTCCCACAGGTTTTGACCACTTACACAGCCCATCTCTTAGAACAGGGGGATGTTTGATCCTCACAAATCCCCTCACCGCTGGAGTGATCACCCTTTTACTACAAGGTAGAGATCTGTCATGAGCCAGTTTGTTTTTAAACTGGGTGCTCTGAATGCTATCACATACAGATCTAAAATCTTTCTTTACATTAGTCTCCCTCTCCATCCAGGGCGGTGTTAATTTGGTGCTCGCCTTCCGTCCTCTACTTAACTCAAACAGGGATAACCCTGTCGTACAGTGCGTAGGGAAACAGTGAGCAACAATTTTTTCTCTAACCGCTTCCTCCCATTTTAACCCATTTGACAAGGCCCATCGAATGGCGTCTTTGAGTACCTTATTGAACCGCTCAACTACTCCATTCGTCTGAGGGTGATGAATGGCGCTTCTTTTGTGCTCAATAGAATTTCTCACACAGAAATTTTCCATTTCTTTTGAGCAAAACTGAGCACCATTGTCAGTTATAATACTTTTTGGAAATCCTTCTCTCCCACAAATCTCAGATAAAAAATCAGTAACTGTTTTTGCAGTTATACACGGCCTAATTAACACCTCCACCCACCTGGTTAGAAGATCATTACTAATAAACAAAACTGCTGTTTACCATCACTATAAATCTGGCCTAAAACATCCATGCCCAGTTCATCCCAGGCTTTCCCTGGAATTTCCGTCACCACCATAGGATATTTCACACTCATGCACGCTCTATCACTCTCATTACAAAGGATACAATTATGAATGAGTCTCTCGATTTGTAGGTCACATCTCGGCCACCAAAAGTCACCATGTTTTCATGATCCCTTTGTAACCCTCTTGACCCAATTTGATGAGTCTCTGACGCAATCCTGCTGGCGGGATAATTCTTTCGCCTCTCATGACTCTGCCATTCTCTACATTAAGTTAATCAGAAATTCTCCAATACTCTATAAGACCAAGTTCTTCAAACCTTGTCTTTCTCAGGGAGCACTGACTCTGGATTAGTTGTTTCAACCGCACTATTGAAATATCTTCCGCTTCCTCCCATTCCTTTTGTGATATAGACACGGTCTTTATGTTTAAAACAACTTCCAGATCATTCTCATTTCCATCATCTGCTTCAGAAACACTGGTGAGGCGCGACAAAAAGTCAGCAGCAAGATTTCTTACTCCTGGTACATATCGCACCATACAATTGAATTCCTGTAGGAGTATTACCCATCTCCTTACTCGATTTGAAACCTTGTCCAAACCTTTATTCATGATAACGTGAATCAGTGGTTTGTGGTCAGTGCGGAATTCTACCTCCATACCCCAAATAAAACTTCTGAACTTCTCTGCTGCCCATTTGATGGCCAAGGTCTCTTTTTCTATGGCAGCATACGGTTTTTCAGCACCATTTAATAGTCTTGATGCAAAAGCAATCAAAATCTCTTTTCCATCAACTTCTGGAGTGACAACTGCTCCTAAACCCAAATTACTGGCATCTGTAGTGATTATAGTTTTCCTGTCACTTCTGAAATGTTTTAATGCCGGTGCTTTGGCCAATGCCAATTTGATTAACTTGAATTCTTCTCCACATTCAATATTCCATTCAAAGGTCTTCTTTTTTAAGAGTTCACATAGTGGAACAGTGTGGAGCGTGAAGTCACATATGAATTTTGAATAGTACTCCGCCATCCCAACGAAAGTGTGCACTTCCTCTTTAGACTTCTGTTTGGGCATATTCTTTATGGCATCAGCTAACTGCTTCTTTGGTTGTATTCCTTCAGCCGAAATTGTGTGCCCAAGATATTCGATTTCAGTACTGTTTATGTTGCATTTGTCCCTACTCAGAGTCATTCCCGCCTCATACAACTTCCTGCAAACATATTTTAACCTTTCATTGTGCAATTCCTGGTCAATGGCATGTACTAAAATATCATCCTGAAATCAGATGATGCCTTGGTCTCCTTCAAAGAGTTTATACATATTTTTTTGGAAATCAGACACAGCGGACACCAACCTAAAGGGTAGCCTTTTGTATTGATATAATCCATCAGGTGTGATGAATGCTGTCATTTTCCTGGAATTCTTATGTAATTTTACTTGGTGGTATGCTGAAGTCAGATCTAGAGTGGAAAAATATTTTGATGGACCTATTGTGGAGACAATCTCTTGAATATTTGGAAGTGGGTGTCTGTCGGGAACAACACATTTATTAAGTTCACGCATGTCTACACATATCCTCAGCTTGCCAGATTTCTTCCTGAGGACAACTAACGGTGAAACCCACTCACTTGCGTCTATGGTCTCTATGATTCCTTGATCCTCCAAGGCCTTGATCTCCTTCCTTACTTCATCCCTCATGGATAACGGAATAGTGCGTAATTTCTGTGCTACAGGGACATAACCAGGTTTCATCTTGATTTCATGTACAAATCCCCGAAGGCATCCAATTTCATTTCTGAAAACTCCTTCCATCACCTTGCCAATCTCTTCAGATTTAGTTGCTGCATTCTCTATTGATAGTACAGACTCATTTGCACTAGCATCTAACTTCCCTTTGAATTTGCTTTAATGAGGCCAACTCAATAAGGGTGTCCTTCCTGCTTTTGTGATATATATTTTCCCGTTTGCTTTTCTGTCCTTGAACTTTAGGGTGCCCCAAACCAACCAATAGCATACATTTTCACCCCTCCATAGGCTCTGGGGTTTATATCAGGTTCATGCAAATATTCATGTTTGTTCTTGTTCCATACATTTTGTGGTACGAGCGTGTATTTAGCGCCGGAATCTATCATCATGTGCATGTCAATTCCGTCCACACACACTGTAGCCTTGGGATTCCATTTCCTCTTCATTCTCATCATCTAATATTATGAACACACATTCTTCTCCTTCCTCATCACTGTAATTGCCACCCCCTATCCAATTTGTTGTAGTGTTCTGAACTCTGCAACATCTGGAATAATGTCCCCTACCTTTTTTGTATTTACCGCAAATTATTTTCAGAGCAGGGCAATCTGGGTCATCTGCCCAATGATCCACACTATCACATCTGAAACACCTGTCTGTGTTTTTCCTTCTTGGGCTGTTTCTTTGCCTGCGTGGACTTCTCCTTGAGTTTGTAGTTTGTTCTCTGAAAGACGTCTTATTTTATTTGTCTTCGCTCCACAATGGTCTGCGTATTCTTCTGAGTGTGCCCCGCTTACCCACTACATCGGCCACTTGAGCTATGGACTCATTATTATTATGCGCGCTCGTTGTTGTGACATTGGGTTTTGGGGTTTCGTGCTTAATCTCAACTGTCTGGACTCTGCTTTTCAGTTCTTTAACACACTTCTCTGTGTGCTCAACTTCTTTGGCTACATGTAGGACAGTGTCCAAGGGTGGATCATTTTCGGACCACAGTCTCTCCCTTACTTTACTACTTTTACACTCCAACATGAACTGATCCCTCAGTCTTTCATCCAATTGTGCACTGAAGTTGCACGTTTTAGCCAACTTCCTTAATTCAGTTATGTATTGTTCAACGCTCTCCCCCTCTTCTTGCACTCTCTTCCCGAACTTGTAACGCTCCAAAATAGTGCTCAGCTTCTTCTCGTATTGTTTACTTATTTTCTTAATAGTGTGTTTGTATTCATTTAAGTCAACATCTTCATTGGCAGGGAGTTCTGGTAAGTCTTCAAACTTTTCCTGCCCAGCTGGGCCTAGACAATGTAATAGTAATTATTTTTTCTTTTCTATACTGCAATTCTGGTCACAGACAACACCCGCATAGTGCTCAAAAGACTTAATCCACCTCCTCCATGGTGTCGCTGGTTCACCGACTTCTGGCAAGAAAAACATGGGTGGGGACAGACTGTTGAAAGACATGCTTAACTGTGTGTATGGAACTCCTAATAATAATTATGGTATATTGCAATAACACTCTCAAATGGAGATTGATATTGATAAGGGTCTCTTGGGGGAAATAACCTGTCACTGTGCCTACAAAGAGTCTTAATGTGTAGGCTTGGCTGGTGGTGGGACAAGTAGCAGGTTCGCCTCAAGTTACATATCAAAAATTAATAATGCGAGAGCCTGCGCGCAAGTACCTGCAATGGATCGCCATACACTGAAGAGGAGGGCGGGACAGCAGCAAGAAGCGGAGCGGCAGCAGTGGATTTCACAGGGCTGCAGGGGCTGCTACAACGCTTACAAGGTGAGCTGGCCTAACGCAGGCGGTGGGGCTCAGGGTCAATCCTCGTCACCACTTGTAGTGGGTGAGGTGTATATGACCACGGGAGACGAAGTAGGTTAGGAAAAGATTTATTAATATATATTGTATAATCAGTGTAGGGCAAGTGGGAAGATGTATGAGCCCCACCGGCCAACAGCTCAGCTGCCTGTAGCTCTTCAAATCCCCGGTCGGATTCCGTGATGCTCATGCAATGCCTCGCAGCATCCCGCGAGCTTGGAATCCTCACGAGCTGATGTCTCATGGGGAGATGGGAAGAATACTGCAGCCTTTCTCAGTGCCCCCACCATTTGACCATAAATATCATATTTTAACTCATTTGGTAAGATCAGAGGAACACATACACAGTTCATAAGTTCTTTGGCCATGGCGTGTTGCAGTCAAATAGCCCAAGTAGAGATACTGCTAGTCTCTTTCTAGCAATATCGCATGAAACCGTTCTGAGTCTTTATGAAATTTTGTTGTTGCAGATGGTAAAAACAGCCAATGCTGGCCCCATCCAGGGAGGTGAAAACATGATTAGCTATAGGTGGGCGAGAGAGCAGAGTAGAAGGGTGTATCGCCATGTAAAAAAAGAAATGGGAATAAGTTAAACAGGAAAAGAACAGGTATCTTTTTCTGATTTGCAATTTAGTATTCAGTTACTCTGCTCCTATTCTCCTTCATATCCTTGGATCCGCATGGAGGCCACTGTTGTGTCAATAAACAGTATTCCTATCCCACGTGTTCGTATTGTCTCCAGTGATTCGAGAATCCACTGCCTCGAAAACAGCAGTGAAGTTCACTAAACAGGAGAACGGCTGCCATCCCTACCTCATGCATTACCAAGTCAAATAGACAAAGGCAAATAACTGTTCATGAGGGAAGGTTTCCCTAGCCTCTCGGAACTCAGACACTCTTTTGTGCCCATTTTCTTTTTTGTTATTGTTTAAAGCGCGGACCTAGCACAAGCGCCCGGGAGCACTGTAGAGAGAGGGGGTAGCCATCATTTGGGCTGCCTTCTTTTAACAGTAGAGCAGTACTGTGAGGTCTGTGAGTCAGTATGTACGTCCAGTGGAATTAGTCCTTGGTCAGGTGTTATTAAAAGAGCCATGATTTGACAAACAGGAGAATTGTGGGGGCACTCCGAGCCAACACTGGGATCGAGTTCCAGAGGTTGGGTGCATGACAAGAGGATTGTTTGCGGGTCCGCTCTTTGTGGACGAGTTGTGATTCAAGGCAATTGGTCGATTTGCTGTGTGAGGAGGATGTGGTACCAGATATGTGGAGCTTAGCTGCCAGGTACGCTGGTGTCCTACTTGTGATTGCGTTGTGGATGATACATGCGGTCTTTAATAGTATCCGGGCTCGGAGTGGAAGTCAATGTAGTTTGTGCAGGAGCAGAGTAATTCAGTCAAATTTCCATGCTCTTGTCTGAGATCAAATCCTTACAGGCGCATATCATTGAGCCATTGTTGGACAGGTTGATTTTTCGCGAGTAGTCCAATGAGGTTGAAATCACTCTTGGATGGGTTTAGTTTGAGGTAAGCAGTCAACATCGGCCTATGTAACCAAATGACTCAAGACCCAGTTTGCATAAAAGCAGAGATATTATTTGATATAAAAACTTGGCTTGTGTTCAAAATCCCATCAATTGGGCCATAATGTCAGCTAATGCAGGCTATACTGTCACAGAACAGCCCACCATTTAAGGTAAAAAGGCCTGAGCACAGTGAGTACTATAATGTGGGCTGGCAGTATTCATATTGATATTGATATTTTATTTCTATCACGCTCATACACAAGTGTTTCAGAGCGCGAGCAGACAGTATGGCCCATCATAGCAGCCTTTATCGCCATCAGCAACCAGATGCTACAGTGCTTATTATTTGTGAACAGATTTGTGCAAAGAGCACAAACCTGTTCCCCAAAAAGAAAACTACTACTTAACAAGATGCCCACCATGAAAAAATTAAAGGGACCCTTCTCAAAAAAGAATGAGCACCCTTTCTGTTTCCATGGAGACAAAGAAGCAGAAGGGACCAGTGTTGGTCGGGATCGAGAGGGCAGGGCGGATGAGTATGGAAGAAACGTGGCAATGGGCAAGTTTCATTTTTCCCTTTTTTTAAGGGGAAAGAGGTGGGAGTGGGTGGTGTTCGAATAAGGCTGTGTTGGACCCACAAAAGGCTCAGGCACACAAATTACGTCTTAAAAAGGTTTATTGCAGTATGAACAGAAGTTTCCAATGTCAAGCAACAAAGTCCTCTTCTGAGCGATCTTTCCCTCTAATCAAAGTCCTTTGAGATGGCCAATCTGGCTTTCTTGGCTTCTGGCAGTTATCTCTGTTCCAATGAACAGCCAGACCAATAGTGTCCTTCAGCAGATAGTCCAGGAGCTCGCATTGCTGGATTTAGAGACCTTCATGCTCATAAGGTGGAGAGGTCAGGTTTGAAAATCCTCAAAATAAGGTACTGTTGTCTAGCCTAGTTCTGGCTCATGATCCAGCCTACCCTCTACAATGCTTCACCATGCTCTCATTCCCCAACCCTCAACCAGATCCACCCTTTCAGATCTGGGTCTCTCCCTTAACCCAGAACCTCCTTTCCTAGACTTGACTTTCTTTTCCTTTTTATTATTTATTTATTTATATAGCGCACATTCAGCCCAAGGGCATCGCGTCGCTGTTACTTGTGGCAAGCTTAGTTACAGAGTTACAAAGAAATACAATACATTGCAGAGAATACTAGTACAGAAAACATGATACATACATTCTGACATCCTACATAGGTGTAAGGCTTAGGTCAGTTTCCTGTCCGAGTTTTTGGGAAGGGCTTAAGTGAAGAGCATTGTTTTCATGGCTTTGTGGAATGCTAGGTGGCAGACTTCTCCTCGCAGGGGTGGTGGTAGTGAGTTACATTGCAGAGCTGATAGGTATGGGAAGCTAACACATCCGGCTCGGGCCCTCTTATCCTTGGGGACTGTGAGCATGTTTGCGTAAGGTGTTCTGGTCGGCCTTGTGGAGACTGAAAGGTGAATTCTTTCGGAAAGGTAGGGTGGGGCAGTGTGGTGGATACACTTATGAGTGAGGGCAAGCCCTTTGAAGAGGACTCTTTCTCTGTCTGGGAGCCAGTGTACTTGTAACCTAGTGGCTGTGATGTGCTCCTTTTTCGGAATTCCTGTGCCTGCACGCAGGGCGTTATTTTGTATTATTTGTAGTTTGTCCATGTTTTTGGTGGAGGTCCCCAGAAACAGTGCATTGCAGTAGTCTAATCTTGATCCTGTGATAGCTCTGGCAATGGTGATGCAATTGTCCTTGGAAAGGAAAGGTCTGGCTGCTGTTATGAGTTTGGCATGGATGCCGCTGATGAGGCGATGGCATTGACTTGCCTTGTCATTGTAAGGTTGGAGTCAGATAGACAACCAGTGTTTTTACTGAGTTAGCTACGTGGATTTTGATGCTGTCAATCATAAAGTGGCTGAATTTGGGGTCAAGGTTTTTGAGGGTTTCCTTCGAACCAACCATGAGTAGTTCAGTCTTGTCTGAATTAAGGCATAGCCCATTGGCTGCCATCCAGGGTTGGATCATGTTGTAGATGTTGTTCATTGTCTTGGAGTCGGTGTCATAATCACCAGTTAGTGTGAGGAGGATCTGGTTATAGTCAGCGTAGTTGGTGTACGAGATACCCAGAGAATCTAGAATGAGGAAGAGGGGTTGTGTAAAGATGTTATAGAGGGTGGGTGAGATGCACGATCCTTGTGGGATGCCACATAGGATAATAGTGGGTGAGGCTGAGGCCATGTCGGAGAATACTTGCATGGTCCTGCCTTGCAAGAAGGAGGAAATCCAAGTGGTGGCGTTAGGAGAGAATTTGGCTGTGGTGGATAGGTGGTGGCAAAGGGCCTTGTGGTCTACAAGGTCAAATGCCGCCGATAAGTCCAGGAGAAGGAGGAGGGCAGGTTTCCCTGAGTCTCTTGTATTGTCCATTTGGTTTTTTAAGTCAAGTAGGGCTGTCTCAGTCCTGTACCCTGGACGAAAACCTGTCTGACGTAGCCCAAGGAGTTGGTTCTCCTCGATAAATTGTTGTACCTGCGGCTAGGCCGCTTTGTTGAGTATCTTGAGGAGAAAGGGGACCGTGGTGATGGGCCGGTAGTTATTAGGTGTGGAGGGGTCAAGGGTTGGTTTTTTGATGAGGGGGCAGATCCAGGCTTCCTTGAGGCAGGAGGGGACCTTGCCGGTAGCAAAGAAGGCATTCACAAAAGCTGTGAGGAAGGGGGTCAATTGACTTGTGCAGTCCTTAATGAGTGTGGCAGGGCAGATGTCCCCTTTGCAGTTTGAGGGTTTGATGGATTTCATGATATTGATCATGTCACTTTCTTTGATTTCCTTGAAGGACAAGGAGTTAGTAAAGCCTGATGGAGGGGGGTGGTGTTGGGGAGGGGGTGTTGAGTGTTTGCCTGGTTGCCTGAATTTTGGGTTGGAGGGTGTTGAGTTTGCCCATCATGGCTTATTGGATCCCGTCACACCAGGTCTTATCTGTGGTGAAATTCTGTGGTGAGGGTGTAGGGGTCTCTAGAGAATATTTCTTTGGTATTTGATTGGGCTTCTTGGATTCTGGTTTGAAGGAATCAGAAGAAATGACTGAATAAAAAGTTCCAACCTATCAAAAAGGTCATAAATGCATGCCACGAAAGGTTCGAACACCAAAAGTTTGAACCTTTGGTGGCATGCATTTTAGGTAGGTAAAAAAAAAGGCTGCGGGGGTGTCCCCCGCAACACCATGATCACTATACTACACAGTATAGTGAGTGGGGATTGCGGGGGGAAACCCCTGCAGCGGCCCAAAAAAATAAAAAAATAAAAAGGAAAAGGACTCTGCGGCGCCGGATCCCGATCAAGGAAGCGAAAGGGAACCGTTGCCACAGGGACACCGCGTCTTGAAAGTTAAGTAGGGTGTGCGTGGGGGTGTGGGTTTGTAGGGGTTTTAAATGTATGTTCGCATGGGAACTGTACGAACCTTTTGTGGTGCCCACATTTCAATTGCAAACTTTTCAGTCGCTGACTATTCCACAACGGAAAAATCACATAGATCTGGATTGAAAGGAGGTGGCTTTGGCGCAAATTATAGCTTTTTTATACTCTTTGGCCTTTAAGGCCTCTCTTTGCTACTTTCACCAAACTCCTACTTTCCCTGCTATGTCTCCTCCACCAGCCCGGCAGTCTACTAATCACCTCCTTGTAATCTCTCCAACACTTTCTCCCTCCTCCAATTCTTCTCCTCATTCCCCATTCTGATGTTTCCCAATGTCCTAAAGCACATCTTCTAATTCCTCCAACGCCTTTCGACCTTCCTCCGTCAGATATTTGCCAACACTTCTCCCTTATTCTAATCCAACTTTCCTTTCACCTTCAACTCCTCCCTACTTTTCTCTTTCACCCCTCTTACTCCTAACCCTTCCTCCTTGCTGCTTCACCGGTCATCTTCTCCAATCTGTACTCTTTACGATCCTTTTGCTTGGCAACTCCTTCCAAACGCTGCTCTTCCACTACTCCAGTGACGCCCACTTTCTGTTGAGTGTGCTGCTATAGAAATAGAGGGTTGGACCCTCCCCTGCAATAGCTCCCCGTTTATTGGCATTCTCGGTGTCCCAAGGAAAAAGCCAATTCATAATTGGTTGATTCTTGCTACCTCCCTCTGCAACCAGCCTTGGGAGACAGAGGATACAAGAGAGGAGGTGGCCATTGTGAATTTTATTTGTCCATTCGGGATTGTTTTGATGAATGGTATGTTGCCTGTTCTGATTTGGCAATTGAGTTTGATTAATTTTCTCTCAAGGTTTTTGCAGTTTCTATCCAGCATGCACAAAGGCCTGGGTTGGCCAAGTTAGTGTTCGGAAATACAGTTCACTCCCAGTGTGTACATCCAGCAACAGGCACACAGAGGTGGTAGTATGTAAATGTCCACTCTGGTTAGGTGTGGGTGCTCGCTGGTATTGCTGTGTGTTCGTAATGTTCATGGACCTCTAGTCTATCCACAGGTCTCTATGGATGTATCTCTAGCAGTTGTTGTTTGCATTAGTCCTAAAGGTGCACAGCTGAGTTCTGGGAAGGTCACGAGGTTATTTGTTCTGGCTTAAGCACATTCATGTTGGTTATCTTGTGACTGCTAAGTGAATATACTGCAGTGCGAGGTGCCAGGGGATTCCCATATACCTCCTCTGGGTCCTCCAGGCTGGAACATATGGGGATCTCTGGCCCCTAACATCCTCACACTAGCAGCCTTTATAGCGAAACAGCAGCCGTAATCACAACTCTACCCCTGAGTCAATGAGCTTATGCCGAAGCAGCTTAAGTAGTCAACATTGGTCTGTAATTGTGCATTACTAAGAAGGTACAAGGCTAAAAAAGATGGCATCACTCTCGAATTGTAATCTTTGTTCTGAGATAACCAGGCTAGAGCAGCATGGTCTCTGTCAAGGGTGGACTACTGAGGAGCTAATACTTAAGGGCTTCAATATCTGATTGTATAAATAAACACTCTAATTCCAGAGTCACGTAGTTAAGTTCCCATCGTATAGATAAATACTCCAATTCGAGAATGGCGTAGGTACATTCTCAGGGTTGGAGTTTCATACTGATCAAAGTGACTGGTTATTCTAGCCCATTCTTCACGTGTGATAAGGCATCCAGTCCTACTCTAGAGGCATTTGACTGCAAAATAAATGGCTCTTGGTCAGGCATGATTAATAACAGGGCACTGAAGAGTGATATATTCAATCCTCTAAAGCCCTCTTCCGTTTTGTGTCTCCACTGGATTTGTGTACCCTTATATTTGGTCGGTCAGTGGTCTTGCTATTGTCAAGAGGTTCAGGATGAAGCATTGATAATATCCCACTAGGCCTAAAAAGGCTTAGAGTTCTTTTCTGCCATCAGTGCTGGTATTGTTTGGATACTATCCACCTTTCCACTTTGAAGCTGTGTTAGGCTGTACTACGCCTCTCCCTACTTTTAATGCCAGGTACTTCATCGTATACATTGCCAGATGACACTTGGTTGGGTTTTCCATGAACACAGCCTTCCACAGACAATGTGGAACCATGTAGAGGCATTAAAGATGCCCGTTCCAGCTGTTACTACGGATGACTATTATGCAAGTACGCTCCCTAGTAAGTTCCAGGATGGACATATACCTGTCTGACCTACTCCTCTCAATCATGTCATCTATCCAAGCAATGGGGTGCAAGTCGAAGCATGGTCATTCTTTGATTTTCTAAAGTCTATACAGAACTCTGGTTGCAGAACAAGAATGATAGGGTAGGACCAATGGCTAGCAGAGGGTTTAGTTACTTTAATGTCCACCATTCATTGTAACTCTTCCTCAACAGCCTTGCATTAAGCAACTGGTAGATGATAGGCTATCAGTGTGACAGAGTTTCTCAGTGGAGTCTCAGTGTGGTGCCAGAATCTTGTTGCCTTTCCTTGAATCTTGATGAATACACCCTGCTATTGGTGCAGGAAAGTCTGTAAGGCCCAGAATTAATCTAGAGGCAAGTCCTGGGGAACTGGTTCAGTCAGTCTGGACTCTTTCTCCATTGCTTACTGGCTGCTAAATCTCAACTAGAGTTGGATCATCCAGTTTACACCATGGCTTTAAACCATTCACCTAGTATACTTGGGTCGTCTTCCTCTGTCATCTTGCTGGATTCGATAATTCCAGTCACTAAGGACTCCAGAATCCCTCCCCACACCTAGACTGGAATGAACCATCCGCCTGAAATGGCATGAACCATTTTGCTCTTGGTTTGTTTTCAGAGATAGGTCTCAATACTAGGACATGGCCACCAATACAGAGCATCTGTAGCATGTTGTCTTGGTCATTCCACTTATTCTTGAGCTTTCTTCTAGTTTTGTTTCCGAATTAGATCTAAATGTTTCCTTTCCTGGTAGCTGAGATCATCTCCTGGGATTTGGATCCTGGTGCATTAGTGCCTTTCCAAGACTCCCGCAGGATGTCTCAAAGTTGTTGTCCATATACTAGCTCAAATGGAGAAAATCTCATAAAAGCTTGGGGTGTCTTTGATTGATTTGATTTGGTTGATTCTGAACCATTTATAAACGCGCACACAACAAAGCAAATTGAATCCTGGCACAGATGAGTAACTTAATATATGATCAGTCACCATGGTGGTAGTGTCATTGAGATCACAGAAAAGAATGCTTTTATTTGAAAAGATGGGTTTTTAAACCTCCTCGAAATGCTAAAAGGGACTGGCTTTCCTTAAGTTCAAAGGAAGGCTGTTCCACATCTGGACCCAAAGACTGAAAATCTGCAATCACCCCTTGAGACACATTTTGTCAGGGAATCGGGCGCAGGGAATAAGCTCATCAAGGCTTTCCATCCTATATGACCAACTTCCAGAGGATGTTGTGCAGAGTCTGATTGAATAGCTCTACAAGTCCATCCATTTGCGGGCGGCCTATAAAAGGAGGTCATAGGGTATCTATCTGTGGTAACTGCTTCAATTCAGTCATTAGAATATTGACATTTCTGTAGGGAACACCAGTCTGTATAAAAAAGAAAAGGGAACAAGACCGATTATGTTGGGCATAGCAATTGTGTAATATCTTCAGTCAAATGATTTAGTTTACAAAAATATAAATGTTTTTCTTCCACTGTATGCCTCATAAAAGTAAACACTCACACCCAATCAGTGAAAATAAATTCCAAATTCATACCCAAATATCCTAATCAAATTAATGAACAAACACTGGACCCTCAGTCCAAAGTCACGTAATAAAAAAACAACAAAGTTACACTTACATTGATTAGGGCTTAGACCAAACAACATACAATAATATTTTGTCACTGAACATGGGGACGGAGGCATCACGATTGATGGAGTGACCCACCTGGTCTCCATGTACGCAGACCACACACTCCTCTACTTAAACAACCCTGAACACTTATTGCCCCAAAATATTGGAGACACTAGACGGGTTTAGCAGATACACAGGAATACTAATTAAACACGACAAATCTTGCCTCTTCCCCCTTGCATCGCTAAGTGAAACCAGCGCAGATGGACTCCCAGCCATGGCCTTTAGATGGGAGACTACCTCCTTCAAGTACCTAGGGATAGATATACATCGAGACCCTAAAACAGAGCACACCCTCAACACAGAGAGAGCCAGAGATAACCTGGAAAAATCTATGACTTTCTGGGGCAAACTCCCGCTTTCTGTCGCCGGAAGGGCGGGCCTGTTAAAGATGGTGGCGCTACCCCGCCTACTCCACTTTTTCACCAACGTTCCCTACAACATCCCCCAGAGGTTCTTTAAGGACTTGAACAAACTGTGCAGGAGATTCCTGTGGCAGGAGGGGCGACACAGAGTGGCACTGGAGGTGATGCAAAGACCCTACAACAAAGGCTGTCTAAATATCCCCAACTTTGAGCTATACTACTTAGCCGGCCACCTAAAGCATGTGATTCAGTGGATGGCGGACGAGACCACCACCGACACTCGCCTTTTACAACCAGCCATCCCCCACATGCTACTCAGAGACCTATTCTGGGCCCCAGATGGAGTGAGCCAGCACGCACCTCACTTAATGAAGCTGGGAATCCAGATCTGGAAAAGAGCCTGCAAGATCATAGGGCTAAGCGAACCATACTCACCCCAAATACCTATCGCAGCAATCATGGCAAGCAGACCGGGAGGCCTGAAGGAGATCAGAAGCACTTGGGAACCCTGAGGGGTCGCTACCCTCCGAGACCTCGTGGACGACCAGACCGTTATGGCGTTCTCGGAGTTGCATGAAAACACCGGATTGCCGGTAGGACAGTTCCTGCGCCACGGAGCAATGACAAGGAAGCTCGCCAACAGATGGCCTGATGTGGAGGACCCCGAAAATTGACTCAATACCATTGAAAACATGCTAAGTACAGCTGAGGGCGGACACAAGGTCTCAAGACTATATGAAACACTTGTAGACAGCGTAACCAGACAAGATCTCAAATGCAGGTCGAAATGGGAATAGGAGCTAGGCCAGCAATTTGAGGACAAAGAATGGGATTCAATAGCCCACTACCATAAGAAAGTGTCCAGGAATGCCCGGCTCCAACTAATACAGTTTTATATCACCAACAGGGGGTACCTCACACCTGAAGTTATCGCCAAATTCAAAGGAGCTAGATCATCGGGGTGCCCCAAATGCAACGAGCACCATGCGGGAATGACCCACATGTTCTGGGACTGCCAAGTCATATGAACATTCTGTTCACAGATAGCGGCGAAGGTCGCTAGCTCGGACATTATCGTGGACGTAACGTCACCCGGTGCGTGCATTCTGGGCAGATACAAAAGGAACAAGAAGAAGAACAGGCCCCTGTGTAGGCTCAAAGATTTGATATATATCCTAGCAAAACAACGCATAGCCATGGGGTGGAAGTCTCCCAAAACCCCCAGCATAGCATCATGGTGGGAAGATCTCCGCAAGTGGACAATTGCTGAAACAGGAGCGTGGGAAAACGTGCAGAAAGAACAAAGACTCGACATTAGCTAGGACTTTCAACAATGTGTGGCGCTCACAGTGTCATTATTTCATCCACCAGCACCTGCTACTACCTCCGAAGATAGCGGCAGCCCTTAAGGCAACCTGAACTTGAAGCATCACTATGGAACATTTGTGGTCTTGGAAAGTTGGGATGGGAGGGGGGAGCGAAGGGGGGTTATCTGAGGTTTCATTTGATGCAACAGTGATGTTAACTGTTTATTTGTTTAAAAACCAATAAAAACATGTTGAAAATAAATAATATTTTGTCACAACTATGCCTATTTAACTGTGTGTCTATTTCTTTCAGAATCTATGGTCAACACGTGTTTCAGCCGATTTACTGAGCCATTTTGATGTTCCATTTGGATCGGGGCTTCATCAGGAAGAGAGTTGAGCTCAGTTATGCCCCACTCCTATACAATCTTTTGTTAACAGGAGCCTTAAAAAAAAAAAAAAAGAATACAACCCAGATTTAATACCTAGTCTCTGTCCTCACATATGTGCTTCACCAGCATAAATCATAGAGCATTCCTATATCATCAGTTCATTCAAACAAGACTACATACCTTATCTAATACACTCCCACGATCATTCCCTGGAATAGAAAAAACACGTGGTCATTCCCAATCACGTCTTCTTAAACTCTGTGGTGAACAAGACACAGGGTTGAAGAACTGAATTCATCTAGAACAAATGGAACTCTCGTACCGGTGTAGTTAGTATTCTATATATCCATCTTACCATCTATCTGTCATTTATTCTTCCATGAATAATAAACAATCCTTTATGTGTGTAGTCAGGCACATCTCAAGCATAATCACTGTGCGCTACAAATTGAGGGCTTTGCTCACCCTATCCTGTACTCGCTTCCTTCAATAGCCTTCATATTCTCACCGCTGCTACAATTAAGTGTTCACATCCCTGTGTAAACAAGTGCATCCCAGGTTATCACTAATCAAAACACCGAACCCGTGAAGCCATTCAGCTTCGCTCCTTTCTCCATCATCGAAGTTGAACATATTATCAACAACCTTAAACCTTCCAACTGTCAGGGCGACTTTTGCCCTGCCCCCATCATCAAAGAGGCATCGTATAACCTAGCGCCCTTTATCACCACATTTATAAACTCCTCATTCAATTCTAGGATTTTCCCGGAAAACCTCAAGGATGCCTGGGTTGTCCCTCTCCTCAAAAACCCACTTTGGATGCGAATATACCCACCAATTACAGACCGATCACCGCGTTCCCTTTCCTCTTAAAAATTCTGGTTTGTGCTCCTTATTTTCAGATCCAAGATTACTTGGAAACTAATAAACTTCTGGGATTGAGGAAATCTGGGTTCCGTCCTCGATACGGAACAGAAACCGCTCTGTTAGACCTCAAAACCCAAATTGAAGACCTAAAAGACAAGGGCAAACTGGCCCTCCTACTCCTCCTAGACCTTTACGTGGCATTTGATTTAGTAAATCACCAAATCTTATGCCGCCCCCTCAAAACCGCAGCCCAATTCTCGGACAAAGCCACAGCCTGGATTATTTCCTTCCTTGCCAACAGGTCCATGAGAGTTTTCCCCCCTACCGCTACCGCTGAGCCCTCACCAGTCACTTGTGGAGTCCCCCAAGGATCATGCTTGTCCCCGACACTCTACAATGTGTTTACAAAACCCCTTTTCGACATTTTGGATTATCTGGGTGTCACCTATACTAACTACGCTGATGACACCCAGATACTTATCCCTATCACAGGCGACTACAAAGCCGACTCGCTAGCCATCAACGCCATTTACCAAGTCATCCAGGCCTGGATGGCCCAGCATGAACTGTGCTTGAGTGATGAAAAGACTGAGCTTCTTATCCTTGGTTCCCACCAAAGACTCCGCAAACTAGACGCATCGTTTAAATCTTTCACCATTGACGGTAACACCATTAAAGTGGCTAAAGATACTAAAACGCTTGGTATCTAAATTGACTCCACTCTCTCCTTAGCTAGGCAAACCAATGCAGTATCTTCAGCTGCCTCATACACTTGCAAGCTCATCACAGCTTGCCGCCCTTTCCTATCCCCAGCCAACTGCACTACACTAGCCAGGACTTTGGTTCTTTCCAAAATTGATTATTGTAATGCCCTCTACCTGGGTACCAACCAATGTAACATCAAAAAGCTACAAATCATCAAAAATAATGCCATTAGAGCGGCTCCTAATTTACCTAGGAACCTCCATATTTCTGACACCAGAAGGAGCCATCGCTGGGTCTCAGTCTCCCAAAGAATCACTCTTAAAGCACTTGCGCTCACTCACAAAAGGCTCGCCAAGCAAGCCCCCAGCTACCTAGCTAGTAGATTTACACCACACACTTCTGCGACACCACTTAGAAGTGCTCAACCAACTGCCTTGCTATCCCGTGCTTTAACCTCCAGAGATCTGGTGGTCGTAGCTTTCCCGTCATAGCCTCAAAACTATGGAACTCAGTACCCAATCCGCTTAGAGCTGAACCTACCGTCCCGGCCTTCAAGCGCAAAGTCAAATCCTGGCTGTCTACCCAAGACCTGCCATGATCGTGCTCCTGGCCTTGAGTCACAACATTGTTAACAACCTCCTGCTATTTCCATTACTATAATTTGTACATATACTGTAGCTGTCTTTATACTTTGTTAAATTTGTACAATTTGTATATTATCTCTCGATGCAATGTCTATATATACTGTACTTCTTGTATAATTTGTATTTCTTGTGTATTGTCCCTAATCCGATGATTGTACACACTTCATTGCCCTGTTTATATGTTTGTAACCGAGTGATGCGCCCGTATGCCATTGGCCTGGCGCGCTATACAAATAAAATAAATACTAAAAATACTAAATACCGTTTTCTGGCCCAACCAGCTACGGCTGTAAAATCGCTTAAGCTAGACCTTAACTGTACCCATGCACAATATCATGAATGGGGCGGAAGATCTCATCACTTACTGCACAGAAAAGCCGTGATATTGGCTATCATCAGTTTGAAAGGGTGGGCGCCGCGTTGCAGCACCCATATTGTGGACGCAGATTTGATTGAGTCTCGCCTCCAAAGCTAGACATAGATAACTGACAAAATTCAGGTCTCAATGCTTAAATGGAAATAGAAAAAATGTATGCTTACTGGGAGCTGGTGAAGAAAATCTATCCCTGCTGATCGTGCACCCCACGATTGCTGAATGGGCACTGGTATTAAGTGCCACATACATTTAGATTAGAAAACAACCCCACCTATGCAGTACCTACTTGAGTGCCACTGTACACCAGGTATGGTCTAGGGCAAACATCTGCCAATAAAAAGTGCAGCAGGATATATTCTTCTGCTATGAAATAATCAGGTTATTTCATGCCACAGAAATATTGAGGCCATTATGTACTGTATCTAGGCAGTAAATCCACCTCTGCTCAAGTCTATGTAGCTGAGCCACCATGTTTCCTTCCAGAGGGTGTGCCCTCAATGTTTGAAAAACAAACCAAAAACAAATCTCTGTCTGTGTGTCCCACTCTGTTGTAATTATCTACTAGAGGTTTGTCACAGATTTTTATTTCTGTGGCAGGATCTATGTTCTGAGATCCGTTGCTTTACGGGCCGGATGGTCTTCCCCACAGAGTAGCTTGCGTGGGCACTCAATAATGCAGATTAGATGTTGGTTTGGCAATTGGCAATTGGTATGGGTGCTGTCATGGCCACTGCACAAGGCTCCAGTCCTTCCTCACCTCCAGGGTCCACATGGACCCAGTTCTGGCGCCTCTGGCACCAGGCTCATGAAAAAGTGTGCAGGGCCGGGTGTGGCTATAGAACATTATCGGAAGGCACAAGCAATAGTCACTGGGAGGGGAAAGGTGGAGCCACTAGGCAGGGCTAAAGGGAGGGGCCAGGGCCAGCCTATAGGCTAACCCATCCACATGCCTCCGCTTCGCGTTATTCTGCTTCCAGCAGCGTAACGCTTACCGCTGTCCTTACCTGAGCATCCACTTGATTCCAGCTGCTCCATCTCTGAAGACATCTTACCGGATTCCAGTAAATCCATCGCTGAAGACGCCTCTTACCTGAATCCAGCTAATCCTCTGCAGAAGGTGTATTTTACTTGATTCCAGCTACTCCATTGCTGAAGGCGCTTCTTACCTGATTCCAGCTACTCCATCGCTGAAGGTGCTTCTTACCTGAATCCAGCTACTCCACCGCTGCAGGCGCATCTTACCTGATTCCAGATACTCCATCGCTGAAGGCGCCTCTTACCTGAACCCAGCTACTCCACAACTGAAGGCGCCACTTACCTGCATCCCACCTCCATCGGAGTCCGAGCATTCTTCTCACCTGATCCGGGCACCCAGCTACTCGGAGCTCCACTTCTTGCCTTCTCCTTTGCGGTACCTTCATCCTGCAACTGCGGAGCTGTGCTGAACAACCAGACTTCGCTCTACGTCGCTGGCCTTGTCCTGCAAGGGAAAAAGAACACAACACGTTAGAAATCATATAGATAACGAACGCGTGGCCGCGCCATACTTGAGACTAGAGTTCCATCATAAAGGCCAACTTGCCAGCTACTTTGGGAGCTCCATCATCCTCAGGGGAATCCCCGGATCCGCTCCACGACTCCAAACTGCATCTTCACACCTATTGGGATGAGATAAGACATTGCAAGAATTACTTTTAATGTTCAAGACAAAAGACATTATAATAAACGAACTATAATCATAACCAAAAGACTTACCTTCTAAGTGGATTGGTCGCAGCCGGTCTGGATCAACACTTCCACGGACAGTCAAGCAACTAGGAACGCTCTAGGCGCCCCTGCTATAAGAAGTAAGACGGATAGCCCAATATTAAGTCACGACACCACCACGCCATTCTCATTGCCTCTCATCTTCTCTCAGGGGCAATACCGGCATCCAGAACTGCAGGCCCTGCAGCAACAGGGAAAGAGAGGCGATCCAGGGGAGCTAAATCGAGGGAGGGCTCCAACCGTGCCCCAACGCCCCTGCAGAGACAAGGTGAGCGTAACAGGTTCTCATTTCCCATTTAACACAACCATATTCAAATGTGTGTTTGGTATCCGAAATTGACATGCCACACATTTGCCACATTTGTGATGACCCATGACAGGAGGTAATCCCCACATAGTTAACGTCTGCTCATCTCTAGTATTTTTGTATGTGTGTACCAATTTCTGTCTGAGAATGAAACTCTCATTTAAGGCAAAAAGTGTTTTTTTTATCCAGTGTGCTATGGTTTTTGACAAGGTGCCAGTTTTTATGGACTATTTTTTTAATTGTATTGCTGACAGAGCTGTACGTAGGGACACATATCAGTCTGTCAATTGGAAACCTTGGTTGTGAAGTCAAACATGTCTCCCTGTTTGTATTCGTTGCCCTTTTCAGATTGTTTCCAAAAGTCTTATCAGGATAACCTCTGTCAAGAAGTCTTTTTTTAAGTGGATCAGCATGGGAGTAAAAGTCATTTTTCGGAGAACAATTTCTGTACTTCCTAAGGAATTGACCATAGGGTATGTTTGTTTTCAGCCCGGCCGGGTGGAAACTGGTGTACTGTAATGAACTATTCTGGTCCGTTGGCTTCCTAAACAGTGTCGTTCACCTGGTTCCTATTCCATTCAAAGGTGAACTTCATGTTCTTGTCACAATTATTTAACCAAGAATGGAAGTTTCTTAGCTGTGCTTCTGACCGCTTCCAAATAAGAAAAACTTCCTCTATACAGCTTTTCCAAACTTAAATATAGATGTGGGATGGGTTGGCTACTAATGACACATACTGTTGATTCGAAATTGGAGATGTATGAACTAGCTACATCCAGAGCCAAGGTAGCCCCCATACTAGAGCCCTTTTGATGTTTATACATTTTTTTTAAAGGATTTTTTTCCATCTTTGCCAGCCTGGTGCAGTCTCGAATGGGTTGTAGTGGTGCACTTTGTGTACCCAGTATGTTTTTCAAGACTCTCGGTCTGCGGTATGGAAGTACAAAGGGCCTCCCCATCCATTGTGACTAAAATGTCAGTCTGATCTATAATGGCAACCTGGTGTCCTTGGAAAAGTTAGATGAATAAATTGTAGAGTTTAAGCAGCTTAATCTGAAGCAAAAAATTCAAAAACTCAAAAAAAGATGCGGCTAATAATCTAGTAGAAAGGACATACCCATTCTTAAGAGATGGCTATTATACAGAACAGAATATAATAATGGTAATAGATGTCATAACAGATATGTTGTGTTTTCGGACATTAGTGGTGTATAAGCCATCCCGGGGAGTCATGGAAAGCTAAAAAATCTGTTGTCCTTGACTTCCGTGTCAAAGTCAAAATTGAGAGAAAAGAAAAGGATTAAGCTTGGTATGGAGAATACCAACTACACCAGTACAAGAGTTTCATTTGTTCTAGATGAATTAAGTTCTTCAACCCTGTGTCTTGCTCACCAGGGAGTTAAAGAAGACGGGATTGGGAATGATCACACATTTTATCTATTCCAGAGAATGATCATGGGAGTGTATTAGACACAGGTATGTAGTGTTGTTCGAATTAACTGATGAAGAAATGCACAATGATTTATACTGATGAAATACATATGTGAGGACAGAGACTAGGTATTAGACCTAGATTCTATGCTTTTTTTCTGTAGACACCTGTGAACAAAAGAAAAGATTGTATAGGAGTGGGGCATAACTGAGCTCAACTCTCATCCTGATGAAGGCCAGATCCAATTGGAGCATCAAAATGGCCCAATAAACCAGCTGAAACACGTGTCGACCATAGATTTTGAAAGAAATAGACACATTGTTAAATAGGCGTAGGTGTGACAAAATATGATTGTATTTTTTTGGCTCTAAGCCCTAATCCATGTATGTAACTTTGTTGTTTTTTATTATGTGATTTTGCAGTCCAGTGTTCATTGATTAATTTGATTAGGCTATTTGAGTATGCATTTGGAATTGTATTTCACTGATTGGATGTGAGTGTTTACTTTTATGAAGCATAAAGTGGAAGAATAACATTTATATTTTTCTGAACAAAATTGTTTGTAGATATTACAAACCAGCACGGTTGGCAATGCACACCTATTTGTATATGGTATATTTATGGTGTGATGTATATCGTCTTTACTAGTTTGGTGTAAAACTTAACATGGAGAGGAGAATGAATGATTCTGGCACATGAGCCGTGTGAAAATGCAATGCAATATAAAGATCCCTAGATGAGGGAACTCCTGTCCCCTGCATACTCAACAGTTATTAGATATGATAAGTTGTACAAATGCCAAGTTACTTAAATAATGTGTGTTACAACAATCATTATTCCACAAAATGATTACATTTCAAAATGTTTCTTTTTTTCTTCACAGTTCTGACTTTAATTGGAAACCCAACGCGCTTAGAGCAAAAGAACTCTTCATCAGGGGTATTTCTACTGTAAAGCGTGCTGTAATTTAACAAGAAGAAAAAAACAAATGTAATTTTTACATTACACTAATCGTAGAACACAACCTATAATGAGGTCAAGATCACCTAAAGCATGATTAATCACCTTTATGGTAAAAAAAAACAAATTCAGAGATTTTCTGGTCGTGTGTATGGTACATGGACAGTGTCCAACTGTACCTCATCTGGTATTGATCTGGAAGAAACCAAAGCAAAGCGTATTAAGACCTCTAAGTCGAGAAATTGAGTTAATCACCATGAACATTGTTGAATGCTGATCGGGAAAAATGAGAAAATCTTACCACTATGTAGCTATTGTTCTAAAAAGGAAGCTTTGTGAATAAATTGTTTGCAAAGCTACATTCATGTAAGGCACAGTTCTGTAAATAATAAACCTTACCTTGTAAGTGTTTGGAATCTTAGATTCAATAATGGAAGAGAAAAACAATGTCCGGTATTTCCTACCCGAATGATCTAGTGCAGAGACCAACACTGGTCTGTCCAAAAATTGGAAAGTCTTTTACCTCCAATAAATGCATGTTAAGTCATCAAAGCCACAAGATTAGTGTCTGGAGGTAAAGAAAATTAAATAAAATACAAATTAATTGGTATTCTTGTGATATGTTATTAATGTAGACAAAATATTAATTCTGGTTACCTGTTTGAAAATGATACTGGTCAAAATGTCTCTCACCTGGATGCCATGCAGCGATCAAGATACAATGAAGGAAGAAAGAGCTGTGGTAAATGTGAAGCACTCTCCGCCTGAAAGGTGTAGATGATCAAAGATATTAGTGTAATGGCTGAAGGCATTGCATCTTAACTGTATTCAAGTGGTACACTTGTGAAAACAAGCCTCTGAGTAGTTCGCAGTGAAAAACATGGCCGCTGATGTAAATAAGACCTGCACGAGATGTGATGACGTCATTGCACACTTTGTCACGTTGATATTAGTGTAATGGGTGTGGGTCTAAATAGGGGAAATCTCTGGCTGTTATCGGGATCTAATAAGAAGGAGCTTACATTGCCTTTACCTGTATCAAAGAAGTACGCTTTTGAAAATAAGCCTCTCAGTAGTTCGCATTGAAAACATGATGCTGATAAGACGTGCGTGAGACATGATGACGTCCTCGCACACATTGTCTTGATAAACAATACAATGTCCTGGGGCTGTGTTAACCAGACTAGAAACCTGAGCTCCCTGCACTGCTGCCTCTACAGTGTGGCCCATACACTGCCCGAGCAGGCTTGCAAGAGGCCACGTAAATTACTTATATATGCATGACAAAATTGCACTGGGCACAAGGGAGGTGGTTGGCAAGGGCTTATGGGGATTGGGGAGTTGGATACGAAGGGCTGTTGGGTATAGATGTTCACCACAATACTTTTGTGTGAAGGTGATGTTTTCAGAATGTTCAAATAGTTTATGCCACACCAGACATTATCGGTGGCTTCCTCACGCACAATGTGCGACAGCACTGCATCTGCAGACAGTGGATTATTGTCTGCCGTGGGAGGCATGGCCAGATCAGTGGGCAGGGGGGACCTTTTCGCCTCAGGCAGATGTTGTGCAGCATGGCACAAGCAACACATATTTGGCCATCCTTCTCTGGTTTGTACATTAGGGCCCCTACGGTACGGTCCAGGCACCAGAAACGTGACTTCAGCAGGCCAAAGGTACGCTCAATGCAGAGTCTGGTCCTGACATGTGCCTCATTGTAAGCCACCTCCTCTGGTGTATGTGGATTGTGCACAAGTGTCATCAGCCATGGGAGCTGGGGTAACCAGAGTCACCTGCAAGAGCAGAGGACATTGATGTCAGTCACAGTGCATTGAGGATGTGCAGCATGTTACATGGCTTGTTGATGGACACTCTCTTGATGCAGTTATGTTGCATTTTTAGTGCATGGTTGTAATTCCCAGTAATTCAATGAAGTACGATGTACTACAGGGGTATATGTGCATTGTCACTTAGAGATACACTGTGCACATAGATCACAAATAAATTGTGCCAGACATGGCTTGTGGTAGGCTTTATAATGTGTATGTTGTCGGTGTTGGGCTTGTGCTGTGATGTCAAGTAATGCCCTGCTAGGTGATTGGTGTTCTTGTACATGTTTGTGCATTCCTGCCACAATGGATTCACAGACATGCTTTGCAGTGTACATGCCATCAATGTCTGTAAGTGCTGCATTGTCATTGTGCAGTGTTGAACTGTTGCATTGGCTGTTTAGGTATGTGTGCCCTGTAGTTCCTGTATTCATCTGTTTGTGCATGAGTTACTTGTTGGGGAAATATGCATTGCACTCAGAATACTGCATAGTCCTGCTAGGCCTAGTCCTGTGGTTGGTAGGTGTCATGCGTGCCATGAGAGAGGAGGGACTGCACGTACGCGGCCTTGACAGGGCATGCATTGATGAGTATTAGTTCCTGCCCCCTTCACATGACATTCAACTGGTGCTGCGACATTGTATTGTGTGATGATACTTGGACTCACCCAGCATCCATGCCCATTGCCCTCTGTGGCTCTCCATGTATGAAGTGTGAGGTGTCAGCAATGTGAGATGGACAATTTTTGGATGACTGTTTAAAATATGTCCATTTATTAAAGTAAAAATGTTATCAAACGCCTCACTATTCCTACTCTGCCGAAGATTTCCCTGCCTAACCAAACTAAAGGGAAACACTAACACATGATGCCTGGCCCTCACAATTAAACATCAAATACACAAAGACAATATATGGCAAATAAAATAAAATCAACAATTATATTCACAGTTTCTGTATAACCTTTTAGTAAACTGGGTGAATTCCCCTTCCCAGGATTCAAGGTAAATTCAGCTCCAATGTTCAACAAAAAGAAACAAGGAAATCCATGTAGGTAATGGTCTCAATTCAGTTCTTGATGTTTCAATGTCAAAGTAAAGTTTTGTTAACCAAAGTTCCAACGAAAGCAAAGCTTCTCCTCTTGGTGATAAGACTTTCCACTTCACCACAATAGCATCAATGTTATTCCAAAGCACAATGCTTTTCCAAAACTTCCAGTTGTACAAGAAGAATTATCCCAATTTAAAGGAAATACAACTTCTACAAATGTTAGTGAAACACAGTTCTTGGTTAACAGTTATTATGCCGATCTTTACAAGATTATGATTCACAGTAGATCCCTTTGTCGGATTGTTGTTGTTTGTTCATTTTCTTTTATTCGTGGCAAACTGACCCCAATTTATCTGTTCGGGCCCACATTTTAAACACACATTTCCTCTTTGGGTCCACCACCTCCAATGTTAAGGAAGTGGGGGACACCCCCGCACACCTGAAACCTAAAAATATTGAACATGGGCAGCAGGGGACACCCCCGCAACCCAGCTCTCCATGTTCAGTATTTTCCAAAGCATGTAGGCAAAGTGCACACAAGGTCAAATCAAACATGTGAAATACGATCAAATGTTTGATTCGATCAAAAGTTTTCTAACAAATAGGCCAATTCCAGCTTTGTCAGGATGACTTCACAGCACTTCTACTTCCACTTCAACAACTTCAACAATAGTTTACTGTGAGGTTATACTCATTTGCCTCATAGTATTCCATTTAATTTGTGCTACTGAAGTCTTGCATCTACTGACAACCAAATACACCACAACAGCTTCAGTACTTTCTGACTTCAAATATTATGACAAGATTAATTTTCAGGTACTTCAACACCTTCAAATAGGCAAGGCATTCTTTATTTATTTATTTATTTTATTTTATTTACATTTTTAAAGCGCTCACACAGCTCACGGGTATCGAGGCGCTGTTACAGGAATTGTTTGTTTTTTAGTTACATAATTATTTTTCTTTTTTGTCTTAGTTGCATATTTATAACACACTTAAACACCCAGAGGTTTCTAAGCGCGGACCCGGAGATCGAACCTGTGTTGCTTCGTGTCGTCTTGCTTCCAAGGCGCGCACGTTGCCGCTGAGCTATCCTCCTCTAAATATTACTTTTCCAAAGGGAAGCCTTTTTGTCTATCTTGTCTATCTGTAACCAACAACAACCTCTAATTGCCTTTGGGACACACTCATCTCTTCTTTCTACAGTCTTAGGCAATGTGGGTTGTATCAACTTCAAGAAATATTTATAAGTAGCATGTTTCCCTTCCCCAAGCTTGCCTTCATCCCTTTGCCAACTGTTATCCAGGATAATTACCAAGAAGCTGGTGCCACGGTCTTGGCTTCAGATAATGCTTTCACACTTTTATCTTCGGCAGTGCTAAAGTTCTTTTAGTTCATGGCATTTTATAACTGCTCTCTGGCTTTGGGAAGGCATCTATCAGTCTCAATAGGGGAATGCTATTGGCTTGGGCAATGCTTGCTCTCTCCAACTTCAAATACAATGGTTTAAATACTTCACTCTTCCTTTGAGAAACTTAATTAGGCACACACGACCACTTCTTCATAGATTTTTCAATTTATGAATGTATAACAATTGCTTTCTGTAGCGTTTGCTCTTCACGCTAGTGAAAGAGAAAATACCCAATCACACCCAATCACACGCAAGTGCTACATTTCAATTGTCCCGTTGTTAAGAACTTAACAAACAACTTCACCTTGCTTCTACTCTTATGCAAGTGAACCTTAAACTGGATACCGTTGCCGACAGTGCTCGTGCAAGGAATCAGAATGCCAGATTTAACTCACTGGCTTCTGTTTTCCATTCTCCACGTGTTGCACCACTTCTGCAACTTCTGGGTTCACTTGCGACCCACAACTTTCCTCGCTGAAGGTGTCTCCAGTCCAGCTACCCGATTAAGGAGCCTCTCTCGCTCCTGAGACCCACTGCTTCACTACAGCTGCTCATCATGGTCTCTAACACGCTTCTTGCTGCACAATATCTGCAATTAGGCTCACATGGGGAAGGGCAACCTTTCTGCACACCTTCAGCTGTGCAGCCTCTGCACTTCAGAGTTTGGGGGAACAGGACCCTCAATAGCCCTTATCATCTGTGGCGTTCCACAGGGATCTTGCATCACCCCAATGCTGTTCAACATCTATATGATCCCTTTTCTACTCTTGCTTCTCAGCCTAGGTGTGTTGGTGGCTAACTATGCTGATGACACTCAAGTTGTTATCACTCTTTCAGGTTAGTATCCTGCGGACTCAGGAATCTTGAGTTCCATTTACCGGTCCATCCATTTTTGGGTGGATGTAAACTCACTGGTATTAAAACTCAAGCAAAACAGAGCTTCTTCTCATCGTCCCAAGTCACAAGCTGAGATCCTTACCAGAAGAGTATGCCAAGTTTATCATGGACACTCCTATTGTGGTACAAAAAAAACCCTTGGAGTGATTCTGGATGATGAACTCTCCATGCGTCAACATGTGGCAGCTGTAAGATCTTCTTGTGGCTTGATAAATAAACTGTTACACAAGATACAACCCTTTCTCACCCAAGAGAACCTGGCGACCTTAGCTGCAGTCGTAGTGAACACTCAATTAGATTACTGCAACAGCTTGCTTGCTGGGTGTGCCACCTTTGTTATAGCCATGCTTCAAGTCACTCAGAATGGTGCCGTGCGGGATGTTACTAGTCTTGCCAGACGTTCTCTTGTTACCCTGGCGAGAAGGGCATTACACTGGCTTCCAGTGAAGCATCATATCATGCACAAGGTTCTAACACTGACCCACAAATGTGTGATCAATGCTGCCCCAGAATATCTTAAGGCGCGTATCCAGTTATACGCCCCAAGTCGCCTAGTCAGATCACAACAAAATCTGAGATTAATCGTACCTAGGTTCAAGTTGGTTTCGGCAGGAGGGCGCAGCTTTAATGCTCAAGGTCCCCATGCCTGGAATGCTCTTCCACCCCGCATCAGACTGACTGATACTCTGCTAAAGTTTTAAAAGGATTTGGAAACCTACCTCTTCAACCTTTCACCTGATTAGCTTTATCCTGTGTCTTCCGGTCTGCTCCCTTGACCCATGAACTTGGTCGGCTTCCCCTGAATCGGTTTCTAGTCATAATGTCGACAACAAAAATGTCGACAGTCAAAATTTCGAAATAAAAATGTCGGAAAAAAAAATGTCGACTTTTTTTTTCAATGCATTTTTTTTTTTAAATGGGGGGGGTTCCCCCCCAACCCCCCTTTTTTAATTTTTTTAAAATTGTTCCCTTTTTTTTCAACTCCCGAACCCCTAAAATAAATATATAATTAAAAAAACGAAAGTCGACTTTTTTTTTCGACATTTTTTTGTCGACATTTTTGTCTGTCGACATTTTTTTTTCGAAATTATGACCACCCACCCCCTGAATCTGCCTATAGCCTACTGGTTGGGACTGTTTGTCTGTCTTTCTTGTTGTGTGCCCTGACGCATGCGGGCTTGTGGCGCGATGGACCAAAAATGTAAATAAATAAATAAACATGATTAGCAGGTTAAATCTGCGGCATCAGAATCCCAGTGTCCCTTTTGTTCACCCACTTCTGCCTGCATTGTCAACACTGTGCCTTCTTCCTTCTGCCATTACTGAATTCACTCCAGCCACAGTTCCAGCTCCTTCCAATTGCCTGCACCTGAGGGGGACTTTTAAGCCTCTCAGGTTCCTTCAGTAATACTACAGCATGACTCTTTAGCCCTCTTCTTCGTCCCAGTACTTATGAGATTATGGAATTTGCAGTCCCCAACATTAAAGTTAGTGCTTTTTTTTAATTATGTTTGGGTTTTAAGGGTAGATTTATTTCCCTTAGATTTATTTAAGGAGGAAAAATTAGAATTTGTTGTTACAAAGGAAGACAGTCTATTTAAGGTAACACTTCTAGATCCCTTTCCATTATACCTTTGGTGTAAGGAGGATTTTTATCCTGCAGTACTTTGAAGGGTCTTTCTGTTGTTCAGGTCTGTTTAGGTTTTAAGGCATTTATGCCCAGAGCTACAGATATTAAATGTGGTTCAGATACATCATAATGACAGTAAACCATTACCTGCTTTGGCAAGTGTAAAAGGTTCTCCCTTTTACAGGCAGAGGTCGAAGTGAGTGGGAGCGGTCGGGAGCGGTGCTCCTATACTTTTTATTTTTAAGCTTCACTGTTCCTATACTTTTATTTTTTTTTTAAACATTCTGGAATGGTTTAGTTTTAAAATAAAAGTGTAGGAAGAAGTTGAAGCTTGCTCTTCAGTGCACTGCAATGAACATTCCCTTAAATAGCAGGTTTGTTCGTTTGGGGGTTTGGATTATGTGTCGGAGGGGGTGTGGCGATGGGGTTTGTGGGGAGCGGGGACAGGCCAGCAGGGAACATAGCTCCACTACTTCTTTTCGTACACTTCGACCTCTGTTTACAGGACAAATACTATGTCTCATCCCACAGGATCTCCTCACCACTCTGGGCCTTATCTCCTTCCAGGTGATCCTCCCACAGAAACCACTCCCAAGGTCAGGATCAGGAAGCGTCTGCCTTTCCCTGGCCACCTGGGAGGAGACTTTAGGCAGGGGTTTAGTGAGGTATCCATAGGATTCTTCACAGCAGGCAGTGTGCTGTTACAAAGGACCATGGCATTGTGGGTGGATCCAGGAAAGCGGGCACTGCAGTGTGTTATTGACATGTCAGCCTCGCACATAACCTGTACATTAATGAAGTGGAACTGCTTCCTGTTGCGGTATGCCTCTTAGGATGCTTGTGTGGGCAACCAACGGCACATGGGTGCAGACAAGCATGGCAATTATGTTTGGCATGTGGCCTGTTGTGTAGAAATGTACTTTTGTGGCATTTTTCTGTGCCAGGGTGGTGGGCAGGGAGATGTGCCGGGATGCATGGCACAGGAATGCCTCCCGCACCTACCCACACAGAAGTGAAAAAGTGGGTTGTGAGATTCCATGCAGCACACCCACAGTGTGCTAGAAGGTACCATTGGCATGACAAGGTAGCACTGACACAAGTTTTAGCAGCAGAGTTAGAACTGTCCTGATATTGATCCTGCTCTGGATGTTGTCATGGATAATGGTCAATACCTATGCAATGGTCTTCCATCAGTCAATTCACAGGGTGAGGGCCTGGCCCAGGGAATGGGTGCTTGCCTTTCATGGCATCTCCTCCTACTCCTCTTCTTCTCTGAGCCATGTGTCCTGTGATGCTGTTCCTGCTTCTGCAGCTTAATGTGGAGCAAAAGGTACTTCATGTCCCAGTTAGCGGCAGCATGGTGTTGGAAAGTGTGTTTGGCTCAGGTGCAAGCATTGTGTACTCTTTCTGAGTGGCATGGGTGCACCTGTGACTTGATTTCCATCACCTGTATGCATTTACCTCCATAGCCAGAGGCCAGCACTAATCCCACCAGCGGATCTAGAGCACATTTTCATGTATCCCCGATTCATTTGTGTCGTAAAAGTGGTGGTAATTACATTAACGCCACTTTTACCACATACCGCCCAACTTGTAATGAGGCGATTTGTGCTTTTCCTCTAGAAAAAAAATCCTTCCTTTGGTTTTAGAAATGTTAACAACTCCTTTTCCTTGTAGCTATTTGAGAAAGCATTCAGCTCTGTTTAGAGTCCCTTCAGGGTTTTGGCCACCAGTATTGTGTCATCTGCAAAGAGGAGGATCCCCCATTGTTGCCCTCCGAATATAGGGACATCCGCCTCCATAGTATTTTAGGAGAACTGCAACGTCATGTGAGGTGCCAGAAAAGTGAGGCGGACAACTTTTAGATGATTTCTCAAAATATGCCATTTTATTAAATCATAGGTTTCGATAGATTTCTCACTATCCCTACCCTGAAGAGGATTTTCCTGCCTTAAATAAACTAAAGGAAACACTAACAAAGGCCCTCACAAACACACAAGAAAATATATGGCAATTTAGAGCAACAACAATTATATATGTAAGATTTAAACAATCTCTCTTAATAAACTGGGCGAACTTCCCTTGCCCAGGCTTTAAGTTGGATTGAATTCCAAATAAGCAAGAAAATCCTTGTTTGCAACAAAGTTCCCACACAGTTTGTGGCACCTTTAACTTGGCAAACAAAAGTTCTGTTAATCCTATATTCAACAAAGTTAAGGTTTGTCTTTTTCCTTGAATAATGCTTTCCATCAGCTTTTCTCAACTCTTCTGCCAATACCATCAATCACAGTTTATATCTTTGTCAGGATAACTTCACAGCACTTCTAGTTCCACCTGGTTTACTCTCAGGCCAGGCCCACTTCTATAAGGATTCACCATGCGGGTCTACACGCCTGCCCGATAGTTTTCCACAATAAGCAGTGCCTTTGAAGTTCTAAATCTATTCACCACCAAATGTTTATCACAGTCTCAGTAGTTTTAAATTTTGTGTCAACACCTTTTCAGAAACGATAAGATTCCCAATTAGTACTTCTCAACACATTCATGAAAGAAAGGCACTCTTCTTCTGAACATTCAAATTCCAGAAGGGCAGCCTCTTTGCCACTTTTGTCTTTCAGAGACATCAGTAACCAAAATGCCTTTAAGGATGTAATTCTACCTCTCGTTCTTTTGGCTTTGAGCATGTGAGAATGTATCCCAGCTTCCATTTTATGGAACAATCGCCATTAACAAGCTTCACCCCTTTAAGGCATTGCAGTCACCCCTTCTCTTCCTGTTGGTCTCATAAACTAAGTGGTATGCCTCATTGCTAGTCTCTTTTGATTCTGAATAAAACGTGTAGAACTCTCGGGCTTTAGACAACGCTTGTACCACTCTTAGCTGTGGGCAACACTTGCACCACTCTTGGCTTTGGGCAATGCTTGTACCACGCTTGGATGTGGGCAATCCTTGTTTCCTGGAGCTCACACTTGTTAAAGATTTGTCACTTAGCTTTAGTGATGCAATGTTTTCTACTGCTTTGGAAATGACTCTTCAGTTCTTCACTTGAGAATCACTTAAAGGCACACGCGATTAGAATTTCATCTGTTTTCTGCAATCTGATATTCAATTAGTGCAATTCAGGTAGTTTCGCTCATACGCAAGTGCTACTTTTATTAAAGTCATTGTCCGACAATTAACGGTTGGGTTAACAGCACTTTCACTCACACCCGCATGATTCTTCTTTGCTGCTGGTGCCACAGTTTTTTTCATACAAGGGATTAGAATGCTTGGTAATACTCGCCGGTTTCTGTCTTCAATCCCTTTGTCTGCTGTAAGGCTTCCACGACTCTGGCTCCTTTCGAATGGACACACTTCCTTGGTGAAGTTGCCTTCGGTTCCCACCCACTGAGAACGCAGCTTGACTTGCTCCTAAGACCCCACGGTGTACACCAGACCCCGGCTACAGTCTCATGCACACTTCCTGTTGCGCAGCCTCTTTGACTAGGTTCACATGAGACCCCTCAATCTTTCTTCACGATTCCTGCTGTGCAACCTCAGCACTTCAGATTTAGGGGGAAGGGACCCTCTCAGGACCGACAGTTCAAATCTGCTTTCCGCTGGTCCCGGTGCCCTCTCTTTCTGCCAACATCTGTGTGGACTGCCAACAACACGCTTTCCTTCTACAGCTACTGCGGCTCCAACTCTGCCTCCATCTAACTGCCTGCTCCTGAGGGGGCCTTTTAAGCTTCTCTGCCTCCCTCAGGTGTGTGCCATTAGTACTAGGAAGCCGACCACTCCAGCAACATTGATCTTGGGTTCTCTACCTCGTCCAAGTACCTATGGAATTATGGGACCTGAAGCCCCCCCAACAACAGAATTAGGTTTTCTAGTCAGCTTTCTGCTTTTAAGCTCAGATTCATTTCTTCTAAGTAATCATTACAAGCATTTATTTGAAAACGAGAAGGCAGTTCTTTTAAGCCATCATTTACATATTTCCTTTCTCAGTACCTCTGTGAGTTAGGATGATTTTTAACTTTGTAACTCTCAGACAGGCTTTCCTTAGATAAGATGATAAAGCCTTTGTTTCAACTTTACTCACATTAGGACGTTCAATTTGTGGTGTAGACGAATCATAACGACAATAAGACATTACATGCCTTGGTACTTGCAAAAGGTTCTCCCCTTTAAAAGACAAATACTGTGTGTCATCCCAAGGTATCTCCTCACCACCCCGTGCCTTGTCTCCTCCCAGGTGATGCTCCCACAGAGCACCACCCCCAAGGTCAGGATAAGGATGCATCTGCCTTTCCCGGCCACCTGGGAGGAGACTTTAGGCAGGGTTTTAGTGAAGGATCCGTAGGAGTCATCACAGTCATTTGTGAATAAAGAGAATAATAGTGGGGGCATCACGCAGCATTGCGTAACCCCTCGAGTAATAAGAAAATAGTTAGCACATGCTCCATCAGGACCCAGGCTAACTACACCAAAGTTGGCAGAATAGAGGTGACTTATTGCCTAAATTAGGCTTGTTGGAACTGACAGATCTACTAATAGTGCCCACAGTTGATGACTAGGGACAGAGTCAAATGCGGTCTGCAGATCAATATAGGCAACATAAAGGGGAACCCTCCTGAGACTAACATATTTATCAGCAATATCAGTCGAAAGGACTGATCAGTTGTTGAGATAAATTTGCCACCAATCCTCAAGCCAACATTTTGTAACTCGAATATAAAGTTTAGAAAGAGAGTGCAGGAGCCATATTGGTCTATAATTTGCAGGTTTGGCATGGTCAACTTTCTTGAATATTGTTACGCTCACCTGGTCTCTGCGGAGGCGTTGGGGCACGGTTGCAGCCCTCCCGGGTGTGAGGTTGCTCGGGTCCGACTTCGCCCTCTGCGCTTATGTGGTGACTGATGGTAATAGGTGATGCTGCTCGGAACTGCTCCTGCGTGGAGAATGGGGGCGCGAGTATGCCAGCTTGTGTGCCTGATCCCCTTCCAGACCCCTTCTCCCAAACCGTGGTACCCTTGGGATGCGCGGTCCCCGGAAAGCTCACCTGTTAACTTTTGGCGAGCACTCAGTCCTACTGCTTCTGGCAGGGGCGCTTGTATGATCTGGACTGAATTCCTTCACTGGTCCCTTGCACGTGGTGGTCCAATCCAGCTGCGACTAAGCCACTATACTTCAGGTAAGTGTTCCTGTTTGCCTTTGTCTTTCCTCGTCTGTTTTTGTTGTATTGTAAAGTTTGTTGTCTTGTATTGCTGTCTGTTCCGCTTTTGATGTTTGCTATTTTGCTTTCTTCCCTTGCAGGTGATGTTCATGGGCCGGCAGAAGCTGCGGAGCTCGAGGCGGCAGTCGGAGGGAACGAGGAACGAAGCTGCAGTGGTACAGTAGCTGGTAATTTGTTAACTAGGGGGCGCACGGGGTTCAAATGCGGTGCAGCCCTAGGACAGATGCTCTAACCTTGTCTTTCTTCTTCTTCACAGGGTCCGAGTTTGTGGATGTGGAGCGCAGTGCTGCGGTATTGGGATCAAGATCAATGGATGTCAGGAGATGAGTCTCCAGATGAAGCGATGAAGCACCGGTTTCCTGGAGGTGAGTATGCAGGCGAACCCCTGGTTTCAAAGGTAAGTAAACTGGTCCAAGCAGCGGTGAGCATCACGTTGCACGCGAGTGCACAGTAACGCGAAGCACCGCCTTAAGGACGGAGCAGCTTATATAGCTGAGCTTCTGAAGCCACGCCCACCAGGTTCAGCCTGCCTGCCACACCCGATGAGTCAGCACATGAAGACCAGGCCTAGGAAGCCACACCCGATGAGTCAGCACATCAGGATGTTCTCTGGAATAAAGGCTTTCAGCTCCTGGAAAGTTCTTGTAAAATAAAGGCACTCCTGCACTGAAATAAACTAAAAGCACTCCTGCACTGAAATAAAGTGTTCCTGCTCACATCTCTATATGAGCCTGGCGCCAGAGGCGCCAGGACTGAGTTCAGCTAGGGCCCCTGTGTTTATGGTCCCAAAGGGACATAAGTCAAGTGACACTAGATGGTGTGGTTTTTGTGTTCTGGGGCCTGTGGCCATGACAAATATTGGCATGATGATTGATCCTTGCCAGATCCATGGAATTTCTTTTGCTGTTAATAGTTCGTTAATAAGTGCTTTATTACATTTTTGCTGATTTAAAGCAGTTTGCACCTCTTCCTGGGTAAAATCCAATGCTGAAGCAAGTTCTGCCACGCAGAACAAAGATGTTGATGACAATCACCATTATCAGTGGTGTGGCCACCAATACGCTCAATGGCCTCCCGCGTACTTACTCTTTGGTTGACGGAATATAGGACACTGAAATGGTCAAACTATTGCGATGCAATGACAGGTGTGTCAGGAACATTTGACTGTATACCATGAGATACCACCCGCCAAAAATCCCTTGGCTTTCTACATTCATTAACAATCCAATTTCATTTGACATGGTCTGTCCTGGGTTTCGGTTTACTAGTCACAAAATGCCTAATAACAATGGTTAATTTAGGATTGCCAAGGAATGAACGAAACCGAAATGTTCGAAGGAGAAAAAAACAAGTTATTTTCCTGAAAATAAGTTTCGTTTTTTTTCTCCCCCGGACATTTCAGACTAACCCCTTGCCCCCAAACTCCTTACTTACCTATGGGCGGCACACCTCCTTGTGTGCTGCCATCTCCTGCATCCCTTTGCCACGCCAGTTCCCTTCACTTGCGTGGATGAGAACTGGGGCAGAAGGGTCCTTTTTTTTTTACTTTATTCAGACGGGTGTGCTAACATTACAGCGAACAAGGGTGTGGGGGACACACCTGCTTCCCTTGTTCACTGTAATGTCACTGAATGGGGGACTTGGTCGAAATGTTCAGCTATACGTCATTTTAGTACGCCCGAAATGTGGTTAAATCTCCCATTTGTTCTTGTTTTTTCATTATTATGTATGGATTCCGTTAACTTATCGTAGAAACTGAATGGATTACTGGAGTACTCTTAATACATAATTAACAAGAACTGGTAATAGCTCACTGTAAATATCTGGCAACATTAAATCATTATCCAGCAAAGGGTTTCAAAGGTTTGTGGTCAAATATTTGTTGCTCTGTGTCAGTATCAGTAATGGTACCCAAGGTGGCTGAAAGGTTCATAGAGAGTTCAAATATAATATCAAGTGGATTGTGGTCACTCTCAAATTGCTCGATTACTTCCAGCGAATTGACATATTCCCACGCTTCGGGGGCTACAAAAACGTAATCAATTACGAGTGTGGCAGTCCTGAAATAAGGATGCCGGTTGCATCATACCGGCACCCTTTACGGACCGCCACACTCCAACTCTGCGGGTGGGGCCGTTATGCCCAGCAGGTCTGCCCTTCCAGGCATAACGGCACCCGTCCGCAGAGTCTTCACAGAAGCACTGACACCGTTACCCATGGTGCCGGTACTTCTGTGTCCCCATATGTCCTACTGGACTCCATGGGAATGGGGACTAACATTTTCCGGAGCCTGACTTCCCGATCCGCCGAGACTTGTAATATCCCGCTGGCACTGGGAAGTCAGGCGCTGGATTCAGTGTTACCGCCGTCCTCGTAAGGAGGCCGAATGTGTGTTTGTGATACCTTGGTTCTAAAAATAGGATGTGCTGGACAGTCATTACATGATCTTAGGCTGTAAGAGCCAATCGTGTAATCAATTTTATTTGCCAATCGATAATGTCAAATAGAGGCTTGAGAATAAAAATCAGGAATTCCCCAATATCATTCTTCAAGTGCCAAGTCATTAAAACAAGGGGAAACAGATTCATATTGGCAATTTAAATCGACCACACGTATTACATGTTCAAAATTGCCAAATTCTCCATAACTATGCCTAGCATGGTGTCAAATAGTTGAACAGCTTCCATTTCTGGCCTAAGGTATACGTTCAATATTATTAGCTCTTTACAACCCTTCAGTTTAATACTGACTCCTAGCATATCTTCAGATGAGATGTTCATCATTTCACATTTAGCATTAAGACTCGAGTGGACCCATATCAAAAGATATGATTAGATTTTAAATGTTCCCATCATTGTGTGGATTGCTCACAGGTTAAGCATTCATCTCTGACATGCAACAAGCCTGCACTTCCCAAGATCGAATCTCAGCAGGCATTACTCAGCACTTCATCCGTCTGGGATCAAAAAAACAGATAACAGCTATTATTATAATGCTTAGAAGCGGGAGAAATCTTGCATGAAGTGCTACATAAAAAATCTAAAATTATCATTGTCAAGCCACTTTTTCAGTTCCCTGATGTTCCTTCTAGAAATAATATTACATTGCGTCAATCAGACCTAATAGCCTGCACAATTTTGCATCACTTGTGCTTCCCTTCCTGTAAAAATTAAATATGGTACTATTGTTTCAGCAGGCAGGGCATGCAATATTAACGGCAAATGATGTGAACACTCAACGTAGGGTAGGCCAACCATCCCTTGAATGCTTCAATATTCCTGCAGTCAACATGTTTGGACCAGGTGCATTCTGTTCTTTTAGCTCTTTCAATTGAACTTTCATTTTCTCTATTGAGAGCATGACCATTACTCTTTAAGGCCACCTGTGTTCTGATACATGAATGGAATCATTACATGGAAAAGGACTTCATGCAGTTTATGTTTTTTGTTTTAGGTATTCAACCCTAAGATCTAAGTTTATTATTCCAGTAATTACATTGCACCATTTTACTCAATGGCCCTCATCACAAATTGGGCAGTAAATTCAGCTGTAATTCTGCTCTACGGAATTACCACCATATTACAAACGGACGGGTACACGCACAAACCATCAGGAGTAATGGTAAATCCGTCTAGTGGCATTACCGCCGAAAAGCAATTCCGAATGGTTACCGTTATTGCCAGAAAATTGGAGGAATTAGTGGTAATTCCACTGCTGGAATTAGCGCCAAGTGGAAATAGCGTCACCCTGCAAAGAGGAAGCACAGCAGCGCCCATCTTTAAAAACACAATCCTTTAAAAAAAAAAAAAAACACGCTTCCTGTAGCCATGCATACCCCATAGACACAGGAAAAATGTCAGGCAACAAGGGGAAGTGCAAGGTATCAGAATTGCAGGCCCAGGAGCCCAAATTCAGTTACAGAAAGCTGCAGGTGTTAGCAGAGAAGGTGGTGGCTAATGCGGAGGAGCTGTTGGTGGCCAGCAATGAACTTCCATACAAAGGAAGAAGGCCATCTGGAATGACATCAGGGACAAGGTGGTGGGCACAGTGTAGCGTGATGTTAAAGGTTGCAGGAAGCACTTGGATGACTTGAAGGCACTTGTGCAGACGCTGCTTGCCAAAGTCTGCCGTGAGAGAGCAGCCATAAGAGGAGAAACTGTGGAGCCATAACATCTCACGCCCTGGGAGGAGAAACTGGCCAGCATCATAGATATTGCTGTCAGCGACGGAGTTGGCACAGCAGGGGTTGGAGTCGGCAGTCAAATTAACCCAGGTGAGCACAAATGATTCAGGGAAGATAAGAGTGTGTCATGTGTGCAGCTGCAGGCCACACAGGAAATAAAAAAAATGTTGCCCCGCCCAATATGCTGGGGCGGGAGGAAATGGCAGTACAGTCGGCATGACCATGAATGTGCCCACAATAATTGCATGATGAGAGCACACCACAGAGGTCTCTGGTATACCGTCCACTGCAATGTAAAAATCCTGCCGAAACACAGGGGCCCACGCTCACACGGAAACACTTCCCAAACACAAATGTAGTGCCATGGGCCCTGAAATGGGGAGAAACACTTACACGCCACCACCCTGCCAGGGAAATTGCGGCCTATTATGTCAGCCTTACCACAGTAAAACAACATTATTACTGGCAAACATGGCAAGATACTGAATAGATGGAAGGGAGATTAGAGCAGAATTTCCATGGGAATTGTCAAGTGAACACGAAGCACTGATCGACCTGAGAGGGATGAATGGAATGGCTCCATGCCCCTGAATCAGTGCCACCCTTATATAATCATGTGCACCAGTACACCCCCTGGGCCATGACCTCCCACCTCAAAGTAATTGATGTCATTCAACACACGCCATCACATATGGTCAACAGGGCATATGACCGAAAATCATGTTTGACACATACATATGGCAGCAACTATTCATGATTGCTGCAGTATAGTACCACAGCAATATGCATGGCACATATTTAAATGCAATTATCATTCTAAACGAAGTTTGAACTCATTTATCAACCTTGGAAGAATGAAAGGCTGAATTGGCTTTGCCAAAATTCAAACCAGCAGATCACCCATAGATTGCAGAAGCAATCACTTAACCCGCTGAGCTATCTTACAACTTTTCTATTAAAAATTCAATAAGGAAACATGTCAAAACTGGATGCACAATGTAGGCTAGACACACAATAACACTTATGTTTGCTGTAGCCTTGATGATGTTCAGTAAAAAAAAAATCCATGCCACAGTTAGAGACATACCTAGATGGGTTGCACCAAAATGCCAATCTAACCACGTAATAACACTTATGCTTACATATACCATGCCACATTAAGGAAAGACTGACAGCACCCAAATGCCTAGCCATGTAATTACACTTATGATTGCTTTATCAGTGATGCCCAGTACAAAATGTCAAGCCACAGTAAGAACTTGATAGACTAGCTGCACCAAAATGTTAGTCTAGCCACGTAATGACATGTCTGATGCTTACTTCATTATATATGCTGTGAGAAACCTATAGGTATTCTCCCATTTAAACCCTTTAAGTCCTCTATTTAGGTGGCCAGGGGAGGGTCATCGCTCTTGAGGGGCATCGCTCTTGGATCCCAACCCTGGGGGTGGACGAGCGAGGGAGGATCACCTGGGTAGAGGAACCTGGGGTTATCTGCAGGGGCATAACCCAGGCGAGACACAGTATCCTAACTGGTAAATAGGGGAGGTAAAGGAAATTCCAGACGCCGTCATGGGCTATGTTGATTCCTACAACTTTTATTCATGAGTCATGGCCTGTGATTCCTATACTGTTACTTGTGACCCAAAGTGGAGAAAGGGGAGAGTCAGTCACCCAAGAAAGGGGAGGAAGAAGACCCAAGGGATACAAGGGCAGAGTTCCTGTATTGAGATCCCTTCATCCTCTACCTGTCCGGGTCATGAACCTCCTCAAGAGTCCTGTCCCTATAATCACTCCACAGACAAGATTAAAAGATTGTCTTATGAATCAGAACCACTCCCTGGAGGGGTAGCAGGAACACAATTTCTCCTACAATCCCAAAACCCTTTCCCTCAGTTTACAGGGGATATTTCCAAACCCATTCCAACTTCCCCACCCCATTTCCAACAAATACTGGGACGAGGAAGTGGTAACCGGGAGTAGTGAAGATTTCCCATAGGAATAACACAGGGAGTGTAAGGGAAACCGGCTGTAGAAAGAACTTGAGTTGTCCCATTGATAGAGTCAGGCATTCACTAAATGAGCGAGCTGGGGACGCTGTTTGGACCAGAGTAGCCAAGAAGCAGAGAGCAGCAGTATCAATGGCTCAGGGAAGAACGGCGTGCCGAGACGCTGTCCGGTGTTTTTGAGGGGCTGCAACGTGGATAGGGAGTCGTGTCTCCAGAGAGCCAGAGCAAAGCATCTTGCATGCTGCTGTTGGCAGTTGGAACATTGCTCGTTCCCTTGTGGCCTATGTCGGCCCCAGGGGTATCTGAGTGGCAGGTGGTGAGACTCTGACCTCAGGCCCGCACAACCAAGAGGGACCGCTTGTCACTGCGCTGCTGTCCGGATGAAAGTAAGAGAGAGAGACTCAGGAGCATGCGACTGACTGAAGCGGACAGGACGATAGGAAAGGCATAAAAACGGCATGCAGCGGAAAAGAGGAAAGAAAAGGAAACTAGTAAAGGGAACAGATTGAAAGAAAAGTGATAAGGTAGAGTGAAAGTAAGAGAAAGTCAGAAAGCAGAGCGCGCAAAGGATGCGAAGAAAAGGACTATAGTAAAGAGGGCACAAGTGACCCAAAACGAGAGAGAAGGGTGAAAGAGGCCCAACAGAGTGAAAAAGGTAAAGAAAGTGCAAGTGCGGATGGGTAAGTGTAAAGACTGGTAGGGGGTGGTCTGTACTTCTGCTCTCTATATGGTAGAGGGGAGGCACAGAGGACCCCAGCCTAGATTCTCAATTCGGTAGCTATGGTCGAGCAATCAAGGCCTAGCTTCTCAGGAGGTGATGCAGGCTGGTTCTTAAGTACAGTGTAGTCCCCAAGCCCCCACAAAGGAATGTCCACACACTGTATTGGTTAGAACACAGTCTTTATATAATCAATATTCAAGGTTATGTACACTTATCATAATAACTCACTTTGTACTTAGGAAAATCAACAATGGCAAATATATACAATTCTAAAGTGGTACCACCCTTTGTATTAGATCTCATTAAAGTGCATCAACAATACTGTAACAATGTCACACAGATCAATAGAGTAAAACCAGCAATAGAGAGAGGAGAGAAAATAAGATGGTTGAGCAATAGGCAGAATACTGGACCCTACCATTAGACAGTTCTGTGTGGAGATCCCCCCACCTGGGCAACCTGTAAAATAAAGATCTAGCACAAGCCCAGTCCATATATTGTTCTGCAAGTCTTATTCCCTCCTATAATGTTTTTACCCCCCCAATGTACCTGGTGGAGTCGAGTTCTTTGAAGAGGCGTCGACAGATCCTTCTTGAGCGACCCCCTTTCAAGCGGGAGTCACGGATCGTCGAGAAGCGTCGAGGAACTCGGCGTTCGGCGGCGGGGAATCGACGGCCCTTCTTGAATGCCTTCCCTTTCAAGCGGGAGACACGGGGCGTCGAAAGTCCGTCGAGGAACTCGGCGTTCGGCGTCGGGGAATCGACGGCCCTTCTTGAATGCCTTCCCTTTCAAGCGGGAGACACGGGGCGTCGAACGTCCGTCGAGGAACTCGGCGTTCGGCGTCAGGGAATCGACGGCCCTTCTTGAATGCCTTCCCTTTCAAGCGGGAGACACGGGGCGTCGAACGCCCGACAACAAACAGGGTAGAACGGCGTCGATGAGGCGGCAGCTTCGATCCAAGCGGTGCTCGTCGACGACGGAGCGTTGGCATCCTGCAAGGCAGAGGCGTGCGGGGCACCTCGACAATTGTTCTGGACCGCAAAGATTCGTGAAGACGGGGGCCCAGCAAGGGCGTCGAGTCGTTCGAGTCTTTGTAGTCTTCGGGTGGCGGGAAACCCACCGGCAGGTTTCTCCTCGGCGCGTTGGTCGTCCTCGACTTTCTCCGGCAGGATAAAGCGGTCGACGGTGCGGACGAGGGAGTCCTTCGATTCAAATGTTCTTAGGCAAGGAGCGGACGGCTCCGGTCGTCCGCGGCACGGCATCAAATGGTTCCCACGGCTGGGCAACACAACTTCGACGGGCCTCCAGCGGTTACACAGACCTGCGAACCCTGGTCGACGGCAATGGACTTCGACGGCGGCAATGTCCGGGTGCTTCTCTTCGATCTCCTCGGCGGTTTAGTCTCGGGTCGGCAGCCTTTCGAGGGTCTGACTTCCAGGGCGCTTCGGCGAAGATGTAGCGGTGCTCGATGATCCCTCGGAGCACGGGAAGAGGGCGCCTTACCAGGTCCTCTCTCGGGTCAGTCCTCGACGAATTCGGCAGCTTTCAAGTGCAACAGCAAGTCTTCTTCTTCCAGCTGGGCGTCGAGGATCAGCAGTTCCAGTTACTCTTAGAGTGGAGACTCAGCTTCTGAACGCTTCTGAACAATTACCAGTGGTGAGATGTCCCCAGATATACTATTCTGTCTCTCATCCACACTGCTGGCACACACTCAGCAGCCAATCATACAGAAGGGCATTCTGTAATGCTCACCTGAATCCCTCGGAGGCGCAGGTCTGGGCTGGGGGTTCTCGGAGTCTTCTAGGGTCACGCGCAGGCCTCGAATGCCACCCTGGAAAGGCCCTTTCCTCACTGAGATCTTGATCTGAAGGGTGAGGTGTCTGCAATTATGAGAGCAAGGGGTTAATAAGGATATATAAGCCTGACTGGGCAAGCTGACTCCCCTTCCTGGTACTCCCCAAGTAGTTCGTAGGCTAGATGTGCTCACCTTATGTAGGTGAAAGCGGAGCTCTCCATCCTGCGTCTGTGCAGGGGCGCCGAAGCCAGTTACTTCACTGGTTAATTGTCCAGCCTCTTGGTTGCAGAGGATGAAGATTTGGAGCTAGGCCGTCGTTAGCAGCACGAACGGCGGTTGCTTGAATATGGAGGTCCGGAGAGCGATGGAATGGCGAAGGTATTGCAGGCAAGTAAGTAGAAAATGTCAATTCGAAGTTAAAAGCACTTCTTAATGTCTCTTCTCTTTTTTCAGGTTGCAGAAGCAGCTGGGTAAAAAAATAGATGTCGAGGAATGCGCCGAGGAGTGAGAAAGATGAGAGCTGCCCAAAACACGTGCGTATAGATGGAGTTTTGTATTTCTTAATGATGTCCTTTTGTTTTGCAGATGCGAGTAGCAGCGTCGGCGGAGGCGAGAAGAATTCAGCGCAGGTAAGGAAAGTTTCACGGTGGTTTACTAACCAATGTCCTTGCTTCCACAGGGTGCCGAAAAATGGAAAGCTGCAGCCCGTGGCTTGAGATGCACCGATGGACTGGGTAAGTGCTGCGCTGGTTTTTATCTCGTGCTAACCTGGTGTTCTTTTCCCTTCTCAGATGCTGCAGAAGACGAAGATGGTATTTCAGAAGGTAAGATTACGGATTTCTCTTCCCTGGATGCAGAAGTTGAAGATTCTCTGGAGCTGACACGGTGAGCGTCCTGCTGCTATTGCAGAATAACGCGAAGCACGTTGCTCTGATCGGGCGTGGTTTAAATAGTCCTACTGGAGTGCTTAGGTGTCTCCTTCCACAGCAGCCTCGCCCAGGTAAGAAGTCCCAGCTTCCAGAATAGTTCCAGTATCCAGTCCCAGGGAGTGGTGCTGGCCACACCCAGAAGGTAAAGTAGTTCCAGCCATGGATGGATGAGGATTTCATCCTGCAGGTGAGTGAGCAGCATGGTCTGCAGCCGGTAGGTCCACCCAAGCACCATTCCTTACATCATGAGCCCGGCACGTCCTGTGCCGGGACTGGGTCCCCTTATGAGCCTGGCGCCACTGGCGCCAGGACAAGGTCCATAAGGCCCCTATGGGAGCCGATGGGTGCCTGGAAATGAAGTTGTGACCCAGCTTCCGAGGCAGTTGGGCTAAACCTGACTCCTTGGAGGCTGCGGTCATGACACATTCATGCAGTCAGTCAGCCAATCAGGCACACAGTGCATTCAGGCCACACTCCTCCCTTTCAGACACTCACAACAAGGAATGTGGATTGGGACAAGTACCCAGCCATTCAACACTACACACTGCATTCAGGCCAGTTTCGGGCAGGGCTGTCTCAGACTTTGTCTCTCATGCCAGAAACCAGACAACCACAACAAGGAGTGTATATTGGTCACACACTCCATTCACCCAGGTCCCACCCACAGGAGGTACCCACAACATACAGTCACTGGGAAGGCTCCAGTCAGTCTAGCTGGGCCTTCACAACAACACCATATATACCCAACAGCCAGTCAGGGGGAAGGGACAGTGTCAGGGCTTCCCAGGACTTTGGGAAACAAGGTAACAGGCAATAGAAAGCAAGAGGCCACAGGGGCCATCTTGTTTCCTATCAGGAATCAACTGATCCCCAATGGCAGGGCCTGGGTATCCCAAAATGGAGGACACCCAGAGCACCTGTCAAATTCAGCATGGAGCTGCCACCAGCCCATACCCTGCTCTGTGGGCCACCCACAGGTGCCCAAAAACATACACTAGGGGCACAGGGTTGTACCCCTACCCATGGGTGCCATAAGGGTATCCCATGGGTCTGTTCACCAAACCAAAAGAGAGCTGCACTGCCAGGAGTCCCCCATGGACTCCTGGGCAGAAAACATGACAGAACACACGATAAAAAGCAGTAAAGGACAAGGATTCAGAGGCCCTGTCCCTCTGATGCATTTCCAGCATCACAGTAAGCAAGAAGGAAGGTGCCAGTGGGCACGGAAAAGTAAAGAAAGTACAAGTGCACAGGAGAAGGAAAGAAACACAATGCTTTGAAACAAAGGCCCAAGAAATGTATTTGTGTTTGAACTTAGAAGAGACCTGAGCTTGGGGAAGGGAACCCTGAGAGGCCCAAGGATTGTATTTGAACTTGAAAGAGGCCTAAGCTTGGGGAAGGGAACCCCAAGAGGCCTATCAAAGTGGAATATTGATTGTTTTGTTTTACTGAAGGAACTGAAGCTTGGGGAAGGGAACCCCAAGCCATTAAAGACATTGACATTGTTTGAACTATGGAGAGGGTATTATGAACAGCCCCCTTTTGATTGAACTCATTCTTTTGGAAGCTGAACGACCTACATTTGGTGAGAAGACCACCTGAAACCAATCCTGGTTTCCTACTTTTGTTGAACTACCACTTTCTGCTTTTGAAAGACTTCCTAACGCATTTTTGTTAAAGAGTGAGGGCAAACATAAGTTTAGACACAAACAGATTTTTATTTTCTAGACTGCAACATCCCTTAGAAACATCAGTTATGGGAATCATCATGTTAGGGCCTGTTTGGCATTACACCAACCCAAAAATGTATAGAAATAAAGGTTTTGAAAATGTATCTTTGATACCATGCCTGTCTCACATAGCGCAGAAAATATTCTATGACACAGTAAGAACAGTCTATACTGGCTGCACCCAAATGCCAGGCTAGACCGGTAATAACACTTATCATGCTTACTTTATTATAGATGCCCAGTAAAAATGTCATTCCACAGTAAGAAATTACTAGACTGGCTATACCAAAATGGCAGCCTAGCTACCAATACATATCATGCCTGCTTTATCAATGATGGCCTTTATGTATTAGAGCACCCCTCTCCTGCCCCAACCTTTCCCCGCTCCCTCCCTCTCTCCTCCTCCAAACTCATCAACTCCTCGCCCCAGTATTACCTCAAAGTCCCTTTTCCTCGTCCCAGTATTTATGTATGAGGCAAGGTGCTTCATAGTAAAGTACTGAGACGAGCAAGAGGGGGACTGGGAGTAATCCAGGTATTTAACCCAAGCACACAAATTCACACAGCACTTGTTCATTTATACATGCACTCTTCACCATTCACTCACACAAGCATGCACAGCCACCCAAACATGTCCTCAGTCATACATATTACATAATACACACACACTCATATCATATGACTCACACAAAAATTTTACATAAAACAAATAAATGTCCTTAACTTCCAGAATCCGTCCTCTGCAGCCATGACTCTGGTTCCCATGGTCCAGCTTGCACGCAAGGCCTGGCATGCGCAGCAGAGGACAGGAGCCAGAGCCATCCATGTCCTCGGGGTTGGAGGGGCGCTCAGACTGACTTCAAAAAGAAAGTATTTCCATTACGGAAAACCGAAATGGCAATCATTTCTTTTTGAAGTCGGGGTGACTTCAAAATAAATTATTTATTTTTCAAATCTTCAGCTCTCTCCCGCAGTCACAGAGGCAGTGTCAGGGGTCGCAAGGGGGTTGCCAGAGGTCGCAGTTCCAACCCCTAGTTACCCCCAAATGACATCCCTGACTCCAGTCATAATATTTGGGGAAAGCGCTCTATTTTCATAGGAGTGCATATTTGTGGAAAAGTCGCCACCTGGTGACCTTTTACCAGGTGACTATCACTGGATATCCCCTGACATCCATAAGGGAAAGGCTCACAAGGATGGAGCAGCGGCAGAAAAAAATGGCAGAACCCACACACCTGCAACTGCAGCATGCCCAAGCAATCCTGGACGCAATGCAGGGTGCATCTCGCCAGGTGAAAAGGGAACGTGGCCGCCAGTGCAGACACCTCACGGAAGCCACTGCTTCAAATACCGCAGTTGGCCAGAACTAAGAAAACTGAGTACATATCTTCAGGCAATGAACATGCTCTGCTGCGGACGCTGCAGCATATCCATGGACTTGATTCCATTAGCTCCACTTCTAACACTCAAACAGAGGGATCCCTTGCTGGGAGTCCAAGACGCAGGTCTCAGCGCACTGCCATGTGGGCACCTAAGTCTCCATCTGGAGCAGGGAAGTGCAACAAGAAGTAATGCAATTGTCTGTGGACATGGAGTTCTGTGTGAGGGAGGACATGGGGGTTGGGGAGTGAGGGTGGCAGAAGGACATGGGTGTTGGGGAGTGAGGACATGGGTGTTGGTGAGTGAGGGCTGAGGGACGATATGCTTGTTGAGGAGTGAGGGTGGAGGGAGGACATGGGTGTCACTTACTTAATAAATGGAGTTTGCATTACAAGTAAAGATCTGGTAGCCTTTTGGGTTGTGTCATAGATTATACTGCAGCGATTTCACTACATACATTGTGCACTGTGCATATTATAGTTCTGAAAAATTGTCTATCAGTTCCTGATGCCGCAAGCGCCCATCCCTTCTGCAAGTCCATCCTGTGCTGGTCTGCCACTCCATGTCATGTTATCCTCCTCCCAGTCTGCCAGTGCCATGTTCTTAGCGGGCAATGGAACATCCCACCTGATGCACATATTATGCAGCATCTCACACACAAGGACTATCTTTCCAACCTTCTCAGGACTGTACATAAGTGCCCCTCAAGTCCAGTCTGGTGGGGGCACTGGAACCTTCCTTTCAGGATTCCAAATGTGTGCTCTATGCTCACCCTGGTCCTTGCGTGTGCCTTGTTGTAGGCAATCTCTTGTGGCATCCCAGGGTTCCTTATTTGGGTCATGAGCCATGGTAGTGTGTGTAGTCACCTGGAATGAGACTGGGTCACTTGCACATAGGTAATGATCTTAATTCCCCATCACTGCCATAGTCATTCAGTACACTAGTGTCATTGCGGTGCATTTCCCTTGCATTTGACAATGCACAATAACTTGTGGCCATCCTTCTCTGCAGCATATGAGTCTACCCCCATATTCTGTATACCCCAATCATACCTGCACACCCCAATGGGTACTTGGCATATTGCAGCCTGTGCTGCCTTTTTCTTGGTCATTGTGGTGTATTTGATGTGTGCCTATGGTAATGTGTTTGATCAACGTATTGTATGTCTTTGGACAGTTGTGTGCTGCTGGGAGTTGTAGGGGGGGGGGGTCCTTTCTGCTACCATCAGTGGCCATCTGGGCCCTTCATCAAATCTGAGGGGACGCTCTACCACTAAAAAGCATTTTTAGTTATAGTATCATGCATTATGGGACTTGTGGTTCCTTCAGCCTGACTGCTTTAGTGTGTGGTATGGGATGTTTGCAAGGCCATGTGGATCATGCTCAAAGATTTTTAGTGCTACATATTCATGGTGTATCTTTGGCATCCCCACCCCAATTCACTTCAGCATTCACCTTTGTGGATAGATACCCAGGATCCAAGTGTGCTGTCCTCTGTGGGTCTCCATGTATGCAGGCAGGGTGCTGCTACGTAGTACCATGGCAACATGACTTGAACCAGGGAAACTGGCGCATCAGTGGGTCACAGTGAGGTCTGTGTTGCATGTACATTGCACATTAAGGGAATGGTATGGTTTCCTGTTTCAGAACAAATGCTCTGATGACTGGGGTGCCACCAATGCCACATGTGTGCAGTCCAAAGCTGCTATTACATTGGCCAAGTGGGCTTTGGCATAAAATCTGGTCTTCGCAGCATGCACTTCTGCAAGGGTGCTGGGCAGAGTGATGTGCTGGTGCACATGTTTCAGTAGTGCATCCATCACTTGTCAAGTTGATGGTTTGCGGATATGTGCCCCTGGCACAAATGTGCAGGACTGATACCAGCTTCAATAGGAGTGGTATGGCTGTTCATATATTGATGTCACTCTCAATATCAGGCTGGGTAATGGAGAGGATGTCTAATGGGTTGCCTGTTGAGGAAGTACAGTGTTAGCAACTGTGCATCGGTCTGATGACGGTCTGACTCTTGAAATGGGTGCACCACTTGCCACACGCCTCCTCCATCTAGGTCCTGTTGGGTTCCTATGTTGATGATGCTATGCTATCCTCTGTAGGTCAATGTACAGTCGGAGTCACTGGATGTCAAAGTTAGCACCTGCCATTGACTGCATGGTGCTTGGGAGTGAGTTTGGGGAAGGTGTTTCCCTTAAATACCCAGTTTGGGTCCATTGGATGCACCTGTGGGTTCATTTTGCTCTGGATGCATTTACCACCACCTGTTTGGTGGCGGTAACTCAACCCATTTTTGACAGAATTACCACCCATTTTTGGTGGTATTTATACTTGTAATACAGTGGAATTAACATGTTTTATTCCTGGTGCTAATTCTGTGTTTTCCCATGTGCCTCCCTTCAAACAATCATGGATATTTTTTTTCTAGTGTAAACACACACATTGTTTCATTGTGTGCATAAGTAGGGTAATATCTCTCATGACCGGCTGCAAGAATAACATATGCCCAGGTTTGAGAGGTTAACCTCGAAATCCACCCTAATGCAACCATCACTCAAAGACATTCATCAATCACATACGTATGGTGACCTGTTTTGACTGTGGTATTGTTATGTATAAAAGAAGGCAGGCTTTGAGTACTCAACATTTCTTTTAGGCAATGTGCAGTCAGATTACATTATTTGCCAAGGATCACACACTTTGGTTAAGCAGCGTGCTACAAGCCCCTTGTTTTATGGCCAGTCTCTTGGTGACTGCTGTGATATATCGCACAACCCCAACTAACCTCATTTAAGCAGCACAGAAAAGGGGAAAAAATGACTGGCTGCAAGAATAACATATGCCCATGTACTTTTGCCCCCATAACGAAAATCAAAAGCTGGCACCCATGAATATAAGCATAGTAACTGAACATATAGCTTAAAGTGAAATATAGAAATGTAGTTCAATTCCCCTTAGAACAAAGTGCTCAAGAAAAAAGAGCATTGGACTTTAAAAAAAAAAAGGAATGAACAACAGAAAAATAGCCTGAGAGGAAATGTTCAAATAAATATGCTGGCAAAGTATAAATGGTGCTCACCTTTTAAACCTAGCAATCTGTAGTGAAATATTCCAAGGAAAACAAAATCCCAATACGAAACAAGTGCTTGTGGTCTTGTGGGTAAGCATATGCACTGGGAAAATGACAACTTGAGTAAAGTCCTGGTAGTCAAATACTTGAGCAAGCCTGCCTACCCAAAAAAAAAAAACAAGGGGATGCATCTACCATCTAAAAAAAGTTATGCTGTCCACCTAACAAGTGTCCTTTACTTGTGCCCTGAAAAGCAGCTACAATCAGGGGAAAATAACATCACCAGTGTGCAGGATTGCAACCTCTATTGCCACATCCTGGGCAAATACTCATGACTTAATTGCCCTCTCATCATGTCCACTCCTCACCCCCATGGCTGGCTTTCAACAATACTCTGCTTTATAAAAACAACTTGAAAAGTACACACACACACACCATAGTGACACTCAAATATATAAATCCTTATAGAACTATGTTAGACAAAAAGTGTATAATTGTAGCATTATTCCCCCCATCTCGACCAAAATGCTATTCAGCAAAAGGCACAAAAAAGGTCTCTCAAAGAGCACTGGGAACAGAGAAGATCTTTTTATCATATTTGGGCATATTACAGGGCCTGTGGTAGCAGCCCTGCAGTTATGGTTAAGTTGCTCAACCCATAGGAAGAGCACTTTTTGGGTGGCTCATAACTTGCCCCTCTGAATGAATCCTCACAAAACTTTGCAAAAAGAAGTATATGGCCCCATAAGATTGATCCTGCAAAGTTTGGTGAGGTTTCGTAAAAAGTGGGGGCAGGGGTCTTTGGGCCAAAGCTATAGGGGGGGTCCCAAAATGTGTGATTTTTCCCAGACGCAATGGAAAAATAAATTTGCTCACGCCTAAAGCCCAAACCGCTGGATGGATTTTCACCAAATTTGCAGCAGGAGTGGCGTGCTTTTGTACATTTGGTGTAAATCCATCCAGTAGTTATTTCTAATATATTTTTTTATATCTGGGTTCGGCCCGCGACTTACTTCCCTGATTGGTCGGTGGACGGGCCTCCGATTGGGGGATGCAGACATTGGATGGATATGCCTGCTTATTGGATGGTGAAAAGCGTGAAGTGCGTCAGATTTTTGGAAACGCCCGCCATGTTGTATTTGCGGACAGGCGCCAGTGTCTGCGAGCATTGCAGTAAAAGCATATTGAAAAACACAACATTGCATTTGTCAAACTTATTAAACAATCTTTGGGAAGGTGATGGGATATGGCCTTAAAAAGCCAAACTGGCGTTTTTCTCGTCCGATATCCGCAAACAGTTCAGGGACAGCCTTGTGATGTTCGCGAACATCTCAGATGTTCGGGGGCATGTATGCTTCTTTGTGCATTAGAGGGGCTGGTGAAAAGCAGTTTTTGGATGGCATATAACTTTGGCGCTGCATGAAATTCTGGAAATTCATTCTAGACCTGGTTCTGAATTGTTTGTGTGGTACTGTTTTGTCAAGAGGGAACAAAATTAGAGCGGGGAGGGGTCTCAAAATATTGTACAGGCTTATAAATGTGGTGCCATTTGACGTATCTGAACAAAAGTTTGCAAAACGATTTTAGATCTACATATGAATGTTTTTGCAAAGTTTGGTGGGATTTTGTCAAGAGGGGGCAAAAGCAGAGGGGGTTCTCCACATTTTTAGATGGCTTATAACTTTGTTGCTGTTTGACAAATGTGGACAAACATTTTCAGAAAGATTAGAGACCCAACCTTGAAAGTTTGTGCACAGTCTGAATGGATTTTGTCAAGTGGGGGCTAAGTCATATGACTATTGTTTGTACGCACATTTTGACACTGTTGAAAACATAAAACATGGGCTGATTTCCAGCAAACTTGTGTAAGGAGTATTGGCAAGGACCTCAAAGCATGGTTTTGCAAATGTGTCCATGTTTTATTTTTTGACAAGTGTCATAATGTAGGTACAAAAATGAGAGATATACCTTTGGTGACTGAGGTATAGCCTGTGGCCATGGGCTGTGACCAGATTGTCTGGGTCATGGCATAAGGTAATGACCCGGACAATCTGGCTACTGGCCATGACCATGAGGGATGACCAATGAGGATAAAGTGGCCATGTCCACCAGGGACCAGCTATGTGGTAAAGTTTTTCGAAATTGGGATAGGTTTGAAAGGGGAAAAGAAATTAGCTTGTGGTAATATGGTCATAGGGTTCTCTCTTTACCTTCTGCAGGCCGCTATGGGCAGGGAAGAGGGGCTCTGTACGGAGCCCCACCTTCCCTTTCCATGGTGGCCAATTTTTAAAAGGATTTTCCCTCCTACAGTGGGATGCTATGCTATGCCAACACAAAGCCATGGTCGAGCAGAAACTCATTCGGCCGATGCGAGGCGACGGAGCTTACTCTATTCAGGTAAGCCCTAATTCGGATTAGGACAGACAGAATAGGAACAATAGCATGCAGAATCTTCAAGCTACGGCTAAACAATAGAAGTCCATGTCCGATGCACGTCGAGAATGCGAAAATACAATATATATGAATGTGAGTGTGCTACCCGTTAAACCAGCACACCATTTTTCAACACAAAGCCTTGTATCTAGGGCACCTCGAGGCTACTTTATAAAAAATAGCTTCATATTCGGTGGATAGTGCAGGGAAACCCACATCTCTGATGAAGGGATGTTTTGATATATTTTTATGTGACTAATTCTAGGTTGATTTGACGAAACACACAATGGATGTAACAAATGCTGCACTATGCAAATCTATTTAAAAAACTTAAGTAAATATGTGACCATGGAAGTAAGAGGATGAACATTAAGTATGTGTCTAAGTATTTGTCTGACTAAAACCCAACATAATTTCAGGAGGGATTGATCCCATTGACCGCACTTTCTCGAATTTGAACTCATAGGAAATTGAAACCAGGAATTAGGTAAGATGAACACACTTTACATACGATATCACCATATTTCTTTGAACTCCGCTGCACCAAATGTCTGTGTCTGCCTTTTGTAATATAAAATTAGACACCAATTACTATTAAGTCTGTGATTTTGAACTGTCAATGCAATGGGATCGTGCATTTGTGTGCTATATGTTATCTTGAGTTTGAATAACAATGAAATTCAAGCAATGATATGTGACATCATTCCAGGTATTTTCTAAAGTATCCTGACTTCAGTCATGTATTTTGGTGGAACAGTTATGTATTTTTGAGGAACAAATACAGACATTTCTAAACTGACTTTATGTACATATTTCTTTTTCTCTCCTTGTGTTTGTGCAAACCCCTATTTTCCCCACACGAACCCCACTCCCTTTTGTCTGTCAATTACTATTTTTTACACTTTTTTTAAGTTGTATAATTGGCCCTGATTTGAGAAAGGCACATGTTGTGCTGAAACACGTGTTATCCAAAAGGGCACCTTATTGTCATATGATTTTCACACTTGTGTGTGTTATGATTACAAACTCAAAATGTGATAATCAAATCACATAAGATTGTGTGGCGCAGTTCTTTAGGGTGTGAGGAAACATCCTTTTTATTCGTACTGCAGCAAGAGGTAGGCGTCTTTGCCTGTTTCTTTTCCTCACATCTCTGCGACACCTGAGAATTCTGAATTTTTGCATTAGGGCGCAGGACTTAATATAGCTGGCATAATCAAAAACCACAACTTATTTTTCATATTTTTCAAAACTAGTGCCAGCTGCCCTACTGCTCAGGGACAAACCAGATACAGGAGAAACAAGATGGCGGAATACATCTAAACAAGAGAAAATGATGCAACAAACCTGTTCTCCCGAAGGGGTGAAAAAGCACATGGTTTCTCATCATCTAGCCCCAAAATGGAAGATTTGAGATACAAGTTCATTAAATTGGAGAGAGTCTCTAGGAAAGAAATCGATACATTTTGGGAAGTAGTTTCATTGAAGAATTACCTGTCCAATGGATTCATACCTCGAGGTCTAAGATAATTGATCTTTCCGGATTTCTCAAAGGAAGAAGATAAAGACCTGGCAGAGGACAGAGAAAAATCTAAATACCAGCTCCACAAATATGCTCAAAATACTAATTGAACACGTGACCAGGGAACAAAAGTGAGCAATTGACCAAATAGATGTGACCAAAAAGGAAATATCGGAAACCCAGGCATTAGAAGCAACAAAGGATTTTTTTTTTAAAAAATGCACGAAATACTTAAAGAATACCAAGACAAGATCAAAATTCACAAGGTACGAACATTTTATCGAGATGAACGGGACTACCGAGAAGATAGGGTGTACACCTTTCAAGAAAAATATAACCAACTGACCAAACCACTATCTAAGGAAAGTACCCCGAACACCTCTTTTGGGAGTTCAGATGTTGACTCGGATGGAGACAAAGAAGACATGGGGGAATCAGAAAAAGCCACTGAAGGGTCTGGTTTCCTCAATCAAATTCGACGATACAAAAAGGGAACAAGAATTACAAAAACAAAACAGGTCTGTTCTCAACTATCAAACAAGCCAAACCCCAAACAACCTTCACCAGTAAGAGAGGAAGGAGGGGGGTAAATAGATTGCAGAAACCCAGAGGCTTTGGAGGACTACAAGAGACTAACGCGGGCGAGCGCTCGAATGGCCGCAGGAACAAAGAAATAAATAATCTGGTCATGAATCTTTCATCCAAAGACTTAACTGAGCCTGAAATAAGACTACTGAACAAAGGACTGTCATTTTCATCATCACAACAGTATGACCACACAGAAGCACAAATCAATCTTTTTAAATTTGTACGCAAGCTAAAGCTTAAAAACATTTTTGCAACTCAAATCAGACAATACCATGCAGCAGAAGAAAAACCTGAACCAAGCAGTGTGACCATGCAAGACATTGAGAATATCCATCTACTCAGATCACTTGAATCTGAAGAACTAGAGAAACATGAAACCTTGCACGACTTAAGAATTAAACCAGTAAGCATAATGCAAGAAACAATGAAGCCCAAGTCAAAATATATGCCACAATTGGCACAACAAAATATGATCGATGCTTTTTACAAAGCTGCATAAACTGACATTAACACAATATTTGAACAACGAAAAAAGAAAAAGAGTTACCAAAACCATCAGAAACATAACACGAGAGGAGCAAGTGGCTCTAAATAAACTGAAAACAGACAATAACAGTTATAAAAGAAGCTGATAAAGGCAGGAAAATTATCATTATGGCTAGGGATGACTATATATTGATGGCTCATAACCACCTTGAAACACCCTTCTGTTATGAAGAACTTCGTTCTAGCCCCACTATGGAATTCAAAAATAAATTGACTGATCAAATTGGGAACAAAAAGTTTTGATTATTGCTGAGGAAAAAGCATACCTTTTAGTCCAACATCCTGTAGTACCAACCATTTATTTCCTGCCAAAAGTTCACAAGCCATTTGATAAGATTCCTGAAGGAAGACCAATTGTCAGTGGGATTGGTTGGGTAACTGAAAAAATGTGAGAGTTCATCGACAATGTGTTACGCCCAAGGGTGCCAAAGATCAAAGCATATATTAAAGACTCAACAGATGTAACAAAGGCCATACAACATATACATTTGAAATCCACATTAAAACTTGCCACCTGGGATGTCCGAGCGCTCTACACTTCAATCAGGCATGACTCAGCCATGCAAACGTTAGATTACATATTTCAAGATGAGTCAGCCTCTCACTACCACTACATAGCAATGCTTAAGGAAATGTTGACTGCGACACTGGAGTATAATATCTTTTTATTCAACAATAAATACTACCAACAGAAAAGTGGAGTAGCCATGGACGTGAAATATGCCCATGCCCTTGCAAACCTTTTCATGGGCAGGTTTGAAGATACATTTGTCTACAAGGATCATCTTTCTGGACAAGGTTGTGCTTTGGGCCAGGTTTATTGATGATGTGCTACTAATCTGGAACGGGCATGAGCAAGAACTGACTGATTTTCAAAACAGAATGAATGTGAATGACCAAGGCATACGTTTTACAGGAGCAGTCAACAGCACAAGCATTGATTTTCTGGACCTCACTATATATGCTGAAGGAAACCATCTAAAGACAAAAACGTATTGAAAATCAACGGAAGCGAACTCAACACTACATGCAACCAGTTGACATTACAAGTCAGTAAAAGATAACATACCCAAAGGAGAGTTTATAAGGGCAAAGAAAAATTGTGAAAACAACAACGATTTTCATCAAGAATGCCAACTACTTGAGAGGAGGTTTAAACAAAGAGGCTATAATCATAAATGCATTCAAGAAGCCTATGTGAAAGCTCTCACACTCACCTGTGTCTCTGCGGTAGCGATGGCATCAACCTCCAGGTCCTGAGTGCTCACTCCCCCAAGTCGGTCTGGAAAGTGTGTCTGTCAAATAAAGAGATAATAGACTAAGATCTGGGATAACTAGACCTCTGAACTCCCTCCCTCTCCCCCTTGTGAAGTGATGCGGTTTGCTCCCCTGTTTGTAGCTCACCTTTGCTTTTAGATGGATGAACTCTCCACCTTACACTCTGCAGGGGCGCTATTCTTCTGGGAGGGATACTCTACTCCCTTTTCGGAGTTATAATGGCCAATGTCTGTGGATGCCAAAGTTCAACGTGCCACGCTGTTCTGACTTCACAGCATGTGCTGAATAGCTAGAGTGCTAGTTACTTCACTAGCAGACGTAACGCGAACGTCTCAGGTAAGTGTGCCTCGCAATCTGTGAAGCGTAAAGATTTGAGTTTGCAAAGCTTGTAATACTGTTCTTTTCTGTCTTTCAGATGCTGCCAAAAGTGCAGAAAAAATCAGAAGGTACCTTTAGGAAAGTATGTGAAGCGTAGATGAGTGCTGCAAGCACTGTTTGATGTCTCATTTCCTTTGCAGGAACTGGTGTACACTTGCGCTACGAGCCGGGATGAGGATTGGAAGCCCGGTGAGTATGCGCAGCGTTGCAGGATCTTGCGAGTTTTGACTAACTTGTCTTTTTCTTGCACAGGGATCAGACCGGAGCTGTTGGATGTTCCGAGGGAGTGCCACGGCGATGAATCTGGAGCTGGACGAACTCAGGAGCTGAGAGCACGTGGGCTGAACAGGAGCGCTGTGAGCGTGTTGCTATACAGCATACAAGATGCAACACAAAGTGCTGGAGAAACTTGGGGCGTGGCTTATATAGCCAGCCACGCCCGAGTACTAGAGTGCACAATGAGTTCCCACACACTTCCTTTCTGGCAACAGGAAGTGGCTGAATCATAAGCAGGAAGTGACTATGGAATAAACAGGATACACTCCATGCAGAAGCTAACTAGGTGGATCTTGCCAAACTATGGATGCTTCTGTGTACTACATGCCAGGCCTGCCAAGCTCTTACCCACCTTGCCCCGGCTAAGTACCCGGTATTCATGACAGTCTTCCCCCTCAAGACCCCTCCCAATGGTGCGTTTAATAGTTTTGGCTTGTTGGGTTTGTCCCGATGGAACTTTTGCGCCAATCGGTGGGCATGTACATGTATGCTAGGTTCCCATGACCTTTCCTGCGGCCCGTACCCCTTCCAGTCTATTAAGTAATACAAGGTCTTCTGCACAATAATATAGTCCAATATGCTTTTGACTTCATATTCTGGTTCTTCCTCACAGACCTGTATAGGTGTGGGAGGTGTAGAAGTTCGGGTTCCGGGTGCACCGGTTTTAATAACGAGACATGAAACACCGGATGTATGCGCATGTGATGTGGCAACGATAATTTCATGGCTGATGGATTAATCACTGCCTCAATAGTATAAGGGCCAATGTACCTAGGCTGGAATTTCTTGGGACCCTTTAAATCTATGTGCTTGGATGCCAACCAAACAGAGTCTCCCACTTGATAGTCCGGGGCTTTTTTGTCGGTGACGGTCAGCGTGTTTCTTTTGTGCTTCCTTGGCTAATTGTACATTTCTACTGGTGTCCTTTGCTACTTTGGAAATGCAGGCGTGTAAGTTCTTGATTGCTGGCATTTCAATATTTTATGGTGGATCATAAATTGATGTCCTGGGATTCTGGCCATATACAGTGAAAAAGGGTGTTGCCTGAGTTGAAGAGTGCATCGAATTGTTGTAGGCATACTCGGCCATCCATAAAAATTCTGTCCAGTCCTGGTTTGTGTGATGTAACAGACAGCGCAAATACTGTTCCATGGTCTGATTCGTAAGTTCAGTTTGTCTGTCTGGGGATGGTGACTGGTAGATAGAAGGATTTCAACCGCTGCCAAGGCGCAACATTTCTTCCAGAAATGAGACACAAATTGACTGCCTCTGTCGGAGATGATTGCGGTGGGAAACCCGTGCAACTTTACGATACGGTCTAAAAAAAACCTGTGCTAGTGTCCGAGCTGAAGGAATTCCTTTCAGTGCGATGAAACGGGCCATTTTAGAAAAAAGATCAACTACCACAAGAATGGTATTATACCCAGAACTGAGAGGTAAGTCAGTGACAAAGTCCATTGACACTGTATGCCAAGGTGCTGGAGGAATGGCAATTGGTTGTAGGAGGCCTGCTGGTTTCGGTCTCGATGTTTTACATTGGGCACAAACTTTGCAGGTGTTGATAAAAGTAGCAATATCGTCTCGCCAGGTTGGCCACCAGTAGGATTCCTTTACCTTTTTCAGGGCTTTTGTTATACCGGGATGTGCTTCTTAAGGTAAGTCATGGTAGTTGGATATAACTGCCTGTTGGAGGTTGCATGTTGGGATGTAAAGGCGGTTTTGGTAATATGGTAGTCTGTCCTGAATAATTAACTGCTCTCCCCTTTCGTTTGAAGCCTGAAGGTCTTTTTTGGAGATATAATTTCTGACTGCTTCTTGGAGTGCGTCTAGCGAGGATGGACCGGTGCAGAGACCCAGAATATTGTGGCTAGGTATGATATCCACCGGATCAGGAGCGGTATACGCTTCTTCTCCCTTACCAATGTGGGATAGCGCATCCGCCTTTCCGTTTTTTACGCCAGGGCGGTATGTAATCACAAAGTCATACTCCATTAGGGATAAAGCCCAGCAGGGTTGTCTTGACGACTGTGCTTTCGCGGAACGTAGGTATTGTAAATTCCGATGATCAGTTATTATGGTGATTGCACGTTTCGCTCCAAGTAAGTAGTGTCGCTATTCACTGAGAGCGTTCTTGATCGCTAGAAGTTCCTCATCAGTAAGCGCATAGTTGAGTTCTGCCGGAGAAAACTTTCTTGACCAGAAGGCTATTGGATGGAGGCATCCAGTTTTGGGATTCTGTTGCGACAGTACGGTGCCCATGGCAATGCTTGAGGCATCGGTTTCCACTATGTATGGCAAGTCGGGTTGCGGATGTTGTAGTATTGGGGCTGAGGTGAATTTTTCTTTGAGGGCCTGAAAGGCCGCTTCTGCCACCGGTGTCGACTCAAATTTCCGATGTTTACGCAGCAGAGACGTAATGGGGTGCACTAAATGTGAGAATCCAGGTATGAAGCGTAGGTAGAAATTCGCAAAACCTAGGAAACTCTGTACCCCTTTTAAGGACGTGGGCGAAGACCAGGTGAGGATTGTCCATCTTGATGCCCTGTGGTGGCAGTATGTACCCGAGAAACTCAGTAACATGGAATGAACACTGAGTTTTGCATATAAGTGGTTTTCACGTAGCTTGCGGAGTACTGCTCGCACATGGGTCACATGTTCTTGGTGAGTGGCTGAATAGATTAGGATGTCGTCAATATAAACGACTGCACATACATCAAGGAGTTCACATAGCACATCGTTCATAAAGTGCGCCACCGGGGCGCTGCAAAGCCCAAACGGCATTACCTGGTATTCGTATAGGCCGTAGCGGGTACTGAAATACAGTCTTCCATTCATCCCCTTTTTTCATGCGCACTAAGTGATAGGCCCCCCGAAGGTCTAATTTCGTGAAAATCTTTGCTTGTCTTACTTGGTATAACAGCACTGGTATCAGAGGCAATGGATATTTATTCTTTATTGTGACTTGGTTCAATGCCCGATAATCGATGCATGTTCTTAAATCTCCCTCTTTCTTGGGTAAAAAGAAAAGTGGGGAGGCTGTGGGTGACTTAGATGGTCTAATAAAACCGTTGGCCAGGTACTGATCCAGTGTTACACTTCAGGCTTCCCCGCGGGCCTCTTTGCAGAATACAACTTCTTTACAGGCTCCTCTATGGTCAAGGTACAAGCTACCATGGCCTCTGTACAAACGTCGACGCACTACGGGTCACCAGACACGTCTTGTACGAGGAAGACGTACAGCAAGCCACGCCCCTCTTATGACTATAAAACCACCGTCTTCTAAGGGGCTTGTTGCTGCTAATTAGCGTTACCAGCTACACGCGGTTTCTTCCGTTTCCTCATCGTGTCTCCCTACACGATTCCTTATCTGAACTTCTGGTTTTGACCTTTTGCCTGACTTTTGGATTGCCTCGTCTCCTCCTTTTTTCCTGTTGTGCTCGTCTGGTTGTTGAACTCGGAACGCTACTGGATCCGGCTCTCTTCTGTGTCTTGCGGTTCTTATTCCTGGTTGCTGCTCTGCACACCAATTTGTTGTCTACTATCTGGATCATCTCAAGGGCTACTCAACTATACTCGTGTACTCAGGTACATACTTTATTGACAATCCTCATCTTTGCTATTTGCTACCTCCACAACTAGTTTGGATATTGTCTTCTGTTGGATTCTGGGACATTGAGTGACTTTCCTGTGAGATTGCTCTTAAGTGCATATAAACGCTTTCCTGAACTGCACCAACCCAGCACTAGTGCGTCCCTCGTGCCGTTCGGGTTTACTTACCTATACTAACTTCCCTGTTTGTTATTTTCTCCTGTCGTCTTCAGAATCCTGGACTCCTCTTACTCCATTTATCTCTACTTATGTCAGTTGTTATCAATTCTATAGTTATAGTGGGAACCGATACTGATTTAGATCATTTCCACTCATTTATGTTATTCTTTGTAGATCCCGGGGAAACTCAACTTCACTCCAATATCTATCTAGGTAGGTAGTTGTCCAATTACTTCAACTGTTGTAATCACTTGCATATCTCAACACTGTCTAATATCTTTGTATTTCTTTGCAGCATTGGTATTGGCGGTGTGTGTTCTCCCCGCTCTTTTACTCAATTGACATCTCTGTCTGTCCCAACTGAAACAGCAGAGAGGTACGGTACATTGTGGAAAAGAGACCCTCTTTGAGGAAGCCTGAGTCTTGTACTCAGGGGAGCTGGGATGGAAGGCTGAATTCCGAATCTTATACCACCAACATCTCCAAGGTCATTTTCTCTGCATCTTTGGCCTATTCGGAGTGGTGAGTAACAGAATTAGCAGCCGCAAAAAAATGTCCACGGAGGCCAGTGATGCTTTGAATCAAATCGTGCAAATGGTCACGGATCTACGTACCGACTTGACTAATGCACAAGAAGCACTGCGCCAACGCATGGACGCCATTCAGTCTTTGGTTACCACACCAGCATCACAGATGGCTGGTGCTGGAGCTACAGCATCAGGTTCAGGGTTTCCACCTCCACAGCAGGAATCAATCCCGATCATGCTTACACCCAGTTCCCTCTAGCTCCTCCTGAACGCTTCCTAGGCGACCCTAAACAATATTGAACCTTCATTAACCAATGCAAATTACATTTTCTGTGTCGCCCCGCCTCATTTCCCACATCCACAACCAAAGTGGCTTTTGTTTTGTCTCATTTGGGAGGCACTGCAGCCGCATGGGCTAACACGTTGTTGGAATCCAATAGTCATGTTCTCTACAATTGTGATGCCCTTCTTGCTATGATGAGTAAAGTATTTGATACACGTTATACTACTCAAGCTACTGACCTGGAACTCTTAAAACATCGACAAGGAAACAATTCTTTATTGGTTTATTTGGCACGGTTCAATCAGTTGGCAGCAGAAACTGACTGGCCTGAAGAAAAGAAGACAGCCGTCTTCTATCAAAGCCTCTCAGATGAACTAAAGGACATCCTCTCCACTGTTGCTGTAGTTCCCGCAGCATTCAGGGAACTGCTAGACTTAGTCCTTCAGATTGATGCTTGTAAGTCCGAAAGACGCGGCGAAAAGAAAACAGCATTGTTCAGCACTGTTTCAGCAGAGGCCTCTTCTTCGTCATCTCCTGCGCCTGAACCTATGCAGATTGGTGTGGTTAGGGGACCGCTTACCCCTGCTCAACGAGAATATCGTCGATCACATAATCTCTGCATGTACTGTGGAGTCTCTGATCACTTATTACCTGAGTGTTCCAAAAAACCTGAAAGAAAGGCGGGAAACGCCAAATCCCGACAGTAGACAGAGTCCCTATGTCGGGAAACTCACCTTTGGACTCTACATTACAGAATCCGAGTCATTTAGTCCGCCTACCTGTTACATTTTCCTTATATCACGGTGTTTCATTCCAGACAACAGCCGTGATTGATTCAGGTGCAACAGGTAATTATGTTGATCAATGTTTTGCCGCCATGTCAAGAATACCACTGGTTCGCAAAACTATACCTGAAACAGTGAATGGTTCACTTCTTGCCTCAGGAATGGTAACTCGCCAAACAGTTCCACTACATATGAGTACTGATGAAGGCCATACTGAAGACATATCATTCGATATCATTAAAGCACCAGCTTACAAAGTTATTCTGGGCATTCCATGGTTGAAACTACATAATGCTGCCATCGACTGGTCGACATCTCAGATTCAGTTCCCTTCCAATATGTGCAATACTCAATGTACTACATTACTCGGTATTACCCAGGATAGTCCAGTCAGGGCGCTAGTTTCACCTACAATGCATATTGGAGCTGTCTCTAAAAATGTTACCTCTGTGATACCTTCTCAATATGTAGATTACACAGACGTTTTTGACAAAGGGATGGCGGAGACTCTACCCCCACATAGAGCTTATGATTGCCCAATAGACCTAATACCGGGAGTAAAAATACCATCCGGCAGAGTGTACTCCCTCACTCTCAAAGAGGACGAAGTCCTTAAAGATTACATAGACAAGGCTTTGACCATGGGATTAATTCGTCCTTCCAAATCACCAATTTCTTCACCACTTTTCTTTGTCCCTAAGAAGGAAGGGGATCTACGTCCTTGTATTGATTATCGTGTTTTGAATGCAGCAACCATAAAAAACCAGTATCCTCTTCCTCTGATTTCTGTCCTTCTTGATCAATTGGGTTCTTCCAAAATATTCACTAAGCTTGATCTCTGGGGAGCCTACAATCTTGTTCGCATGAGAGAGGGAGATGAATGGAAGACCACATTTAAAACACGTTACGGTCTATTTCAGTATCTTGTCATGCCTTTTGGGTTATGTAATGCCCCGGCCACCTTTCAGGCTTTCATGAACGATCTGTTTTACGACATTCTTGATCAATTTGTTGTCTACCTGGATGACATTTTGATTTATTCACAAAACCAGGAAGACCACGAAAAACATGTCAAAACAGTACTCCAACGTCTGAGAGAACATAGATTGTTTGTAAAAGCCGAAAAGTGCATATTTCATGCCTCAGAGGTGGAATTTTTGGGATATGACCTTACTAACAGTGGAGTGCGCATGAGTCAATCCAAAATTAGTGCGATCCTGGAATGGCCTGTGACCAATTCAGTCAAATCTTTACAATCATTCCTGGGATTTGCAAACTTTTATAGGCGCTTCATCAATGGGTTTTCTGAAATCTCTGCACCACATGCCTCTCTGACAAGTGCCAAGGTACCATTTGTATGGTTTTCAGAAGCTCGGAGAGCCTTTGATCAATTAAAATCAGTCTTCACTTCCGCCCCTGTCCTCAAACATCCTGATCCCGAGCTTCCTTTTTTTGTTGAAGCAGATGCTTCAGGTTATGCCCTTGGGGCGGTATTGTCTCAAACCTGTCCGCATTCAGGAGAGATTCATCCTGTTGCCTACTTCTCTCGTAAATTGACAGCTTACGAAAAGAATTATTCCATCAAAGAACGCAAACTTTTAGCCATCAGAGACGCATTCTTGGAATGGAGGCATCATCTTTTGGGGGCCAAACCCCTTGTAATTGTATACTCGGATCACCGCAGTCTGTTAGCCTTCAAATCTATGAAATGTCTTACAGCTAGACAGGCGCGGTGGCATTTATTCTTTTCACAATACCAATTTGTTATCACATACTGTCCTGCTAAAGCTCAAGTTTCGGCTGATACTCTCTCGCGCTTACATGAGGATGGTCAGTCCCAACAGGTCGAAGCTCTTCCTCTTCTACCGAACAAGGCTGTTTGTGGTTGTTCGGTTCAGCCCTCTTTGCGTTCAATCATCCTTGATTGGGTTTCAAAACATCCAAAAGAGATCACTGACCTCAATCTGGAAATCATTCAGGGTATGCCATTCATTCAAGGGCGCGTCTATATACCCTCAGGTCAAGCTAGAAATTTAGCGCTTCAGTGGTCTCACGATTCTTTGATTGCTGCACATCCAGGAAGTCAAAAAACTCTTGAAGCCTTACGGCGTTGGGCTTGGTGGCCTTCCATGGTTTGTGATGTAAAGGATTACATTTTGACTTGTTCCATATGCACTCAGTGTAAAACTTCTAGAGCCAAACCAGTTGGGTTGTTACAACCTCTTCCTGTGCCGTACAAACCTTGGCAGATGCTGTCAATGGATTTCATTGTGGAACTTCCTGACGTTCAGGGCTATGACACTATTTGGGTAATCGTTGATTACTTCACTAAATATGCACTGTTCATACCTTGTTCTGGTTTGCCTGCAGCTCCAGAATTGGCAAAACTGTTCTTGACGAATGTGTTTCGTTCCTTTGGTTTACCCTCGGTTATGTTTCCGATCGTGGCACACAATTTACGTCACGATTCTGGAAGGCTCTTACAGCTTCTCTGGGTATTGAGGACAGGTATTCCTCAGCTTACCATCCTCAAACAGATGGGCAGACCGAGAGAACTAATGCTACCATCGAACAGTATCTACGCTGTTTATGCCTTCAGTACCAACAGTCTTGGTTTACTTCTCTGCCTTATGCAGAATTTGCATGCAACAACTGTATGCATACATCAACTGGAGTTTCCCCCTTTTTTGCCCTGTATGGTGGTCATCCTAGGGTACTCTCACTTGATCCGGCATTACCGGCCATTAATCCTCCAGCAAAAGATTGCATCGGGATGTACGCTGTCATTTACTCCGAGCTCAAGGTCGTGCCAAGAAGTATGCTGATGTGCATCGATGACCTGCTCCAGTCTATCGCAGTGGCATGAAGGTGTGGTTGTCGTCCCGCAATTTACGTATTGCAGGAAAACGCTCGCTTCTGCCCAAATATGTGGGACCCTATGTCATTACTGATGTCATCAATCCTGTGGCAGTTAAGCTTTCTCTGCCGCAATCATGGCGCATACATCCAGTCTTTCACGTCTCCTTGATCAAGCCTTTCATCCATGGGACCCGTCTGCCCACTCGTCCTTCGCCGATCTTGGTGGATGGTGAGGAGGAATATGAGGTCTCACGTATCCTGGACTGCAGGGTGTCTAGGGGTACGTTGTTCTACCTCGTGGATTGGAAGGGGTATGGGCCTGAGGACCGTACTTGGGAGCCACTCTCCAATTTGCATTGTCCGGTTCTTCTGAGGAACTTCCCTTCCGCCAGGGGGTTGCCGCAGTCTTTGGGGGAGGATGCTGTTACACTTCAGGCTTCCCCGCGGGCCTCTTTGCAGAATACAACTTCTTTACAGGCTCCTCTATGGTCCAGGTACAAGTTACCATGGCGTCTGTACAAACGTCGACGCACTCCGGGTCACCTGACACGTCTTGTACGTGGAAGACGTACAGCAAGCCACGCCCCTCTTACGACTATAAAACCACCGTCTTCCAAGGGGCTCGTTGCTGCTAATTAGTGTTAACAGCTACACACGGTTTCTTCCGTTTCCTCATCGTGTCTCCCTACTCGATTCCTTATCTGAACTTCTGGTTTTGACCTTTTGCCTGACTTTTGGATTGCCTCGTCTCCTCCTTTGTTCCTGTTGTGCTCGTCTGGTTGTTGAACTCGGAACGCTACTGGATCCGGCTCTCATTCCTGGTTGCCGCTCTGCACACCAATTTGTTGTCTACTATCCGGATCATCTCAACGGTTACTCAACTATACTCGTGTACTCAGGTACATACTTTATTGACATTCCTCATCTTTGCTATTTGTTACCTCCACGACTAGTTTGGATATTGTCTTCTGTTGGATTCTGGGACATTGAGTGACTTTCCTGTGAGATTGCTCTTAAGTGTATATAAACGCTTTGCTGAACTGCACCAAACAGGCACTAGTGCCTCCCTCGTGCCGTTCGGGTTTAATTACCTATACTAACTTCCCCGTTTGTTATTTTCTCCTGTCGTCTTCAGAATCCTGGACTCCTCTTACTCCATTTATCTCTACTCAGGTCAGTTGTTATCAATTCTATATTTATAGTGGGAACCGATACTGATTTAGATCATTTCCACTCATTTGTGTTATTCTTTGTAGATCATCCCGGGGAAACTCAACTTCACTCCAATATCTATCTAGGTAGTTGCCCAATTACTTCAACTGTTCTAATCACTTGCATATCTCAACACTGTCTAATATCTTTGTATTTCTTTGCAGCATTGGTATTGGTGGTATGTGTTCTCCCAGCTCTTTTACTCAATTGACATCTCTGTCTGTCCCAACTGAAACAGCAGAGAGGTACATTGTGGAAAAGAGCCCCTCTTTGAGGAAGCCTGAGTCTTGTACTCAGGGGAGCTGGGATGGAAGGCTGAATTCCGAATCTTATACCACCAACATCTCCAAGGTCATTTTCTCTGCATCTTCGGCCTATTCGGAGTGGCGAGTAACATCCAGATAACTCAGAAAATGAGCGTTTTCTTCTTCAGCCAATGCATAAATCTAACTGCAGGGTACTTGCACCCTCGGTAGTAGGTCGATCTGGCAATCATAAGCTCGGTGTGGTGGTAATACGTTAGCCTGCTCCTTCGCGAACACGTCCTGGAATTCCTGGTATTCCACTGGTAAGGGCCCCAACAGCCCTAACCCGGATATTCTTTTTTGCGAGGCTGGTAATGGGCTACCCAAGGCTCTCATTATCGCAACAGGAGACACAGTCCATGGGGAAGGTTATGGTTCTTGTCCGCCAATCGATGCGTGGGTTGTCCGTCTCCAGCGACGGTATTCCGAGAATCATTTGGAATTGGGGTGCTGCGATGAGGTCAAACTTGATGCTTTCTCTATGACCGTCCTGACAGAGCAAGGTGATTGTCATGGTGCAATGTGTTACGAGAAGTTGAGTCCCATTCACAGCTGTCACACTTTCTATGGAGTCCTTAAGGTGGAATGACAAGCTCATAGCCTTTGCGGTGTTTATATCCAAGTAGTTCCAGATCGTCTCTCTGTCTGTAAAAGCCTTGGCGTGCATTCTGGTGGGTTGAGCAGGGTTAATCAGAACCACTGTAATGGTACAATGTGAGATCTGGGTATCTTGTTCTAGGCTCGACAGACCGATCTTCAAGTCTGCCAGGCGTTGGAGTTTTCCGCTTCCTTGCCTTCCTTAGTGTTGTCCAGAACTCCCACAGCTTTCTGTGGAGGCTTTGCCGTACAGTTTCGAAGGAAGTGACCAGATTGGCCACAGTATAGACAAAGCTGTTCCTGGCGTCTCCGTTCTCTCTCTGCTTTAGTGAGTGGACCCCGAAGAACGCCCAATTGCATGGGCTCCGAATGTGTTTCAGTGGTTTGTCGACTTGAAGCATCCCTGGGTCAGACGTATACTGGTCTGTTTTCTGATCAGACCGGTCGGCCTTGCGGTTCTGCAAACAATGGTCTAGTTGCTTAGCTAGATCAATGTATTCACCACAATCATCGGGGGGATTGACTACTTGTGTTAAGACTTCCTTTAATTCACCCCGCAATCCTCGGTAGAATAATGTAATACGTTTTTCCTCGGGCCAGCCTGACTCAGCTATTAAACGATTGAATGTTGCTACATATGTGATGAGATCCTGACTGCCCTGCCGCAGGGAGAGCAGTTTGTCGTCTAAGGCTTGACCTCGAGTTCGGTGAGCAAACAGCTTTTCTAGTTTGCGTTGAAAGCCAGGGTAATTTCTCAGCAAGGGGCCATCCCTAAGTACTAACAGAACTGACCAATCTGCGGCATGTCCTTCTAGATAGGAAAGAACAGTGGTCACTCTCGCCTGGTCGGTTGGGAATAAGTCTGGTTTGCATATGAAGTGCAGGCGACATTGGTTCATGAATGCTCCAAATTTCTTAGGGTCTCCTGTGAAACGCTCAGGAGGAGCTAGGGGAATGTTGCCTGGAAAAACCACTTGAACTGGTGCGATGGTTGATGATACAGAAGACTGTCCTTGGGTGGCACCACCTGGCAGGGGTGCTAGGCCCACTTGCGTTTGTAAAAGCTGCCTAGCCAACTCATCCGTCTTATCCCTATTGACCACCAGTTCTCGCCTTAAGGCATTAGTCTCGGAGCGAGCTGCATGCACCTCGGCCCGCAATTTGCCTAACAATTGTGAGAGCTAATCTACCTTGGAGGTCTATATCACTCAGGCAGAGTGGTATGAACGGCTTCATGTTCTGTCACACTCACCTATGTCTCTGCGGGAGCGATGATATCAACCTCCAGTTCCTGAGTGCTCACTCCCCCAAGTCGGTCTGGAAAGTGTGTCTGTCAAATAAAGAGATAATACACTAAGATCTGGGCTAACTAGACCTCTGAACTCCCTCCCTCTCCCCCTTGTGAAGTGACGTGGTTTGCTCCCCGTTTGTAGCTCACCTTTGCTTTTAGATGGATGAACTCTCCATCATGCACTCTGCAGGGGCGCTATTCTTCTGGGAAGAGTCTACTCCCTTTTTGGAGTTATAATGGCCGATGTCTGTGGATGCCAAAGTTCAACGTGCCACGCTGTTCCGACTTAGCAGCGTGTGCTGAATAGCTAGAGTGCCAGTTATTTCACTAGCAGACGTAACCCGAACGTCTCAGGTAAATGTGCCTCGCAATCTGTGAAGCGTAAAGATTTGAGTTTGCAAAGCTTGTAATAATGTTCTTTTCTGTCTTTCAGATGCTGCCAAAGTGCGGAAAATATCAGAAGGTACCTTTAGGTAAGTATGCGCAGCGTAGTTGAGTTCTGCAAGCGCTGTTTGATGTCTCATTTCCTTTGCAATAGTTAGTGGACACTCGCGTCACGAGCTGGGATGAGGATTGGGAGCACGGTGAGTATGCGTGGCGTTGCAGGGATTTGCAAGCACTGTTTGATGTCCCTTTTCCTTTGCAGGAGCTGGTGAAGGCTTGCGCCTCAAGCCGGAATGAAGGTAGCTTCCCGGCGAGTACGCGCAGCGTTGCAGGATCTTGCGAGCTTTGGCTAACTTGCCTTTTTCTTGCACAGGGATCAGATCGGAGCGTCTGGATGTTCCGAGGGAGCGCTGCAACGATGAATCTGGAGCTGGATGAACTCAGGAGCTGAGAGCACGTTGTCTGAACAGGAGCGCGGTGAGCGTGTTGCTATACAGCATACAGGATGCAACACGAAGCGCTGGAGAAACTTGGGGTGTGGCTTATATAGCCAGCCACGCCCAAGCACTAGAGTGCACAATGAGTTCCCACACACTTCCTTTCTGGCAACAGGAAGTGACTTATGAATAAACAGGATACAAACCATGCAGAAGCTAACTAGGGGGAACTTGCCAATCTAGGGATGATTGTGTGTACTACATGCCAGGCCTGCAAGCTCTTACCCAACTTGTCCCGGCTAAGTACCCGGTATTCATGACAAAAGCCAACCTAATGACTAGGGAACAAACAATCACAACCAACTATAAGAAAAAGACAATGGACATGGATAAAGTACGATACATAACATTTTGTGACAATTATGAAATCAAGAAAATCCTTTCTAAGAACTGGTATCTTCTTAAACTCGACCAACATCTAGAAACGCATATTGATGATAAGCCCAAAATTATTTTCAAGAAAGCGAAAACCCTGTAAATGACCTTGAGCCGTCACTACTCCCCCAAGTACGAATAGAGGCCCCAGGATCCTGGTTACCTGCCACATCTACAGGTTTCAGAAATTGTGGAATGTGTGGGTTATGCAAATTTGCGTACCCAAACCTTTTAAGACTCAAGAGGAACGACAATGAAAATTACGAGCAACATTAACTGTTGAACAAAATACGTTGTTTATGGTATTATTTGCACATGTCAATGCATTTATATTGGGAGTACTATAAGAGAACTCAGGACCAGCATTCAAGAGCATTCCTCAGGAATTGGTAGCCAGGATGCATCGTTACCACTTGCCCAATATTGGCAGTAGAACCATAAACTGGATGAAAAAAAAGAACCTCAAATATGTGGGATTGAAAAAAGCAGTACTGGGAAGGAGAGGAGCAAATAGAGAAATCATGTTACGCCAAGCGGAGGCACGCTTAATTTGTACTTTTTGCACAATTGAATTTGGGTTAAACAAAGACAATGAAATTATACATTTTTTATGATATGTATGAAACAGAATTTGCAAAAGTAAAAAAACAATATGTGGGTATCTTACGGTGGATGTCATTATCCAACTGGACATACCAATTTAAGCTATATATGTTTATTGTATTTTACATATAGAGCGATAATACTGTTAAGGTCATTGTTATGGTTACTGGCATATATCATTCATTTTGTACGCATGCATGTATTTTAGAAACCTTTGCACTAATAACACAGTATTAGACACCAGCAGAGAAGAGAGATTGATGCATTATTTTGTAGTAAATTACACATAATGAGCAGCTGCCCCATCTGTCACATTTGTATTAAAAAGTAAAAGTGCCCGATGTGTTTGGACCGGGCTGGTCCAACTTCGTAGGGCACAAGATTTAACCTAATTAACTATGAATGTCCTCAAAAAATGCAGGGAGCTGCGCTCGCTTTGCAGTTCTAGCACAGTCTGGGCAGAGTTACCCTGCAAGAGTACATTTCCTGACCTGGGAGCCCAAAACATGGCACCCAGGCTTGTCAAAACACTTTGGAGTGGCAGAAAACAGAAGAAGGACTTCACATTTCCATGGCAGCACGTAAAGCCATGGTCGAGCAGAAACTAATTCGGCCGACGCGAGGAGACAGAGCTTACTCTTTTCAGGTAAGCCCTAATTCGGATTAGGACAAACAGAATAGGAACAATAGCATGCAGAATCTTCAAGCTACGGCTAAACATTAGAAGTCCATGTCCGATGCACATCAAGAACGCGACAATACAATATATATGAATGTGAGTGTGCTACCCATTAAACCAGCACAGCATTTTTCAACACAAAGCCTTGTATCTAGGGCACCTCGAGCCTACTTTACAAAAAATAGGTTTATATTCGGTGGACAGTGCAGGGAACACCGCATTTCTGATGAAGGGATATTTTGATATATTTTTATGTGACTAATTCTAGGTTGATTTGACCAAACACACAATGGACAAATGAAGGATGTAACGAATGCTGCGCTATGCAAATCTATTTAAACATTTTTAGTAAATATGTGACCATGGAATTAAGAGGATGAACATTAAGTATGTGTCTAAGTATTTGTCGGACTAAAACCCAACATAATTTCAGAAGGGATTGATCCCATTGACCGCCCTTTCTCGAATTTGAACTCTTAGGAAATTGAAACCAGGCAATAGGTAAGATGAACACACTTTACATACGATATCACCGTATTTCTTTGAACTTCGCCCCACCAAATGTCTGTGTCTGCCTTTGTAATATAAAGTTAGACACCAATTACTATTAAGTCTGTGATTTTGAACTGCCAATGCAATGGGATCGTGAATTTGTGTGCTATGTGTTATCTTGAGTTTGAATAATAATGAAATTCCTAAGCAATGATATGTGACGTCATTCCAGGTATTTTCTAAAGTATCCTGACTTCAGTCGTGTATTTTTGAGGAACAAATTCAGACATTCCTAAACTGACTTAATGTACATATTTCTTTTTCTCTGCAAACCCCTATTTTCCCCACCAGAACCCTTCTCCCTTTTGTCTGTCAATTACTATTTTTTACACTTTTTACCACATTTGGTCCATGGATAACTGATATACTAATGTAATGTATAAGTGAACTGGCAATCTTTTGTTTTATTTTTAAGTTGTATAATTGGACCTGATGTGAGAAAGGCACATGTTGTGCTGAAACACGTGTTATCAAAAAGGGCACCTTATTGGCATATGATTTTCAAACTTGTGTGTGCTATGATTAAAAACTCAAAATTTGATCCTTAAATCACATAAGATTGTGTGGTGCAGTTCTTTATGGTGCGAGGAAACATCTCTTTAAATTATATTGTAGTGGTTGTGGCCAGTGACCCCAAGAATCTGGCCACAACCATCATAGTAATATGTGTAAAGTAATTATAGGTACTGTAGGGGGACTAGAAAGTATGTGGTATTTATGATTGTAGTACAGTTGAGGATAGTGCTTATGGAATATGTATTTGTTTACACTTGGTACGGTAACTTAGTTGTATACAGTATTGAAGTTGGAATCTCTGGTTCGTTTTATGTGTAATTTTTATGTATAATTTGTTAAGCAGGATTTATATATACACATTTACTTTGTGTGACCCGCATAAACAGAACATTCTATGTACTTTGTTTGGTACAACATTAGTGTGTGCTACACTGTTGTTGTATTGGCTTGAATAATCATTGGGAAAAATAATTCATAGAGTATTAAAAACCCATACTACAATTATGTCGGTGTAAGTGTTGTAGTATGTTTGTTTGAAGTGTGTTGTTGTTAAGGGAATATTTAAAGTAGTTGGATACCTGTTGGCGTATTCTAACTACATTAGACTTTAGAAGTTTTGTAGTAATAAGAATTGTGTTGGCATACTTCAAGTGTATTGCAAAGACAGGTATTTAAGTACTTATAGACCTGTTGGTGTATTCCAACTATCTTGTATCTGCTTGTTTTTTGTTTTAGAAAACAAGTTACACAAAGTGCTGCTATAAATATAAATATACATTTTTTAACTTTCATGAAAGTGCTGCTAAAAAGAAATGTTTCTAAACCCACATCATTGTAAGTAGTTGCAACTTGATGTGAGGAGGTGCTAAATGCAATATCTAGAGTGGTTAAAAAAGAGAATATGCTTATTGAGAAGGTTTTTACAGGGTAAGTAGCGGGAACCCATATATATATATATATATATATATATATATATATATATATATATATATATATATATATATATATATATATATATATATATATATATATATATATATATATATATATATATATATATATATTTGTAAAAGAGTTCAAGAAAATACTTAAAAAAATATAAGCATAACTGTAATTTTGTTAGATGCAAATGTTTTTTTAAAGTAGTTTTTGATGCAGATAACTGTGATTAACAGGAGATATGTACTCTCAGATATGTCATTGGTGGATGGATGTGTGACTGTTTGAAAGCAGGCACGGAGGGAGTGTTATACACATAAAAAGTTAAAAGGGTAAAAGGGTTTGCCTGTGCTAATTGAGTGTTAACCTCCCCACCCCTTCAATTGGATATTCTGTCCACAGACACAGTGGTAGTCCGCGGATGGCACGTGCCACATCCGGGTCTTTTGAGGATGCCTAGCATGGGAAGGGGGGAATGCGGAGACCGCAAACAGTCATGGATGTCTGCGGACATTAGGGGTCAGCCAATCAGGTTTCCTGGGTGTGGTGTACAGGAAAAGAAATGAGCAGTAGTTTTGTTTGGCAAGAACACTGAAGATGGCTATGGCTATGCCTTTGATGAGGCAGAGTGTTTACTGAACAGAGAGAATTGTTATAGTTTCCACTCATTCGGCGCGTGTGCAATTTCTTATGCTGGGATTTACCCCATTGTCTTTTGCTGCGTTTGAAAAATGTAGTTCCACGAGGTTTGTGATTTTCATTTTTTTCAATCTTTTATTGTCTCGAATTCATCAATTGATGATCTACCAGGTGGTGCCGACACTTGTTTCGATCTAACAGGTCTTTTTCTAGGCTACCGTTCATAATTTTTAATAACAATGGATTCAATACATATTTCGTGCCAATGTGGTCCCAAGATCGGGCATTACCATTCGTGATTGGGTGTATATCATGTGACATTTGTGTTTGGACATATGTGTGGGTGATTTAATTCCCAGTGATCGTGATATTTATACAGATTCATAGTGATTTGCAGATTGGTTCATACATTTTGCAGTCAAAAACAATTATCAATAAAGAGTATTGAGTACATGTTAAGGGAGAGAAAAGAAGAGATTTCTGCAAGTTTGGTTGGCAATGGTCCTAATTGGTTTAGAGTGTTTGGTAATGATTGGTAATGATTGACTCATTTGTAAGGGATCTCACCTGGTAGGTAAGATAGAGGGATTGTCCAGGTTCCTGCTTGGTGCAGGTAGGTCAGTTAGTTACTGGGTAGTGGTAATAGCAAGGGCTCAGTCCGCCCAGTGCCTGGTTTAGCAGAGGTCAATACATACGAATAAGGAATTAAGGTAAACTAGTGTGAATATTTCGTGCCCAAGGGCTGAGCTACTAGGAATAGTTAAACAACATGATTCCGTGGTTCAGTTCATGTGTGGTATCAGTTGTTTAAATTGTGCGGTCCCGACAGTGGGGATGTGCCCAGTTGGGTTTCAGTTTTCAAGGTGATTATCATAATTAGGGCACTGGTGCCCTGAGACCCTTCCCTCACTGGCCTGGAGCGGCTTCCGTGGGAAGGGTCTTGGTGCTTATTGTGCCGAGGATGCATATAGTATACTTAGTGCTGACCCATATTGTGATGGCCGGGATCTAGATCTGTGCCGTGTTGGGCTTTGTTTGAGTGTGCTCTGACCATGGGAGCGCCGGTGCGTGAATATATATGATATCACGCATAAGGTGTTTTTACACAGTGCCTGTTCTATTAATTGCTGGTTAGCCATGGTGTGCAGACGGCGTTTCAGCAATCGAACATCGACATGCGTTGGATGCAATCGACTATACATTTGCACAAACCTCTGCATCTCATTACCAACATCTTACCATGGTCAAGGAAATTCTTGAATTTTCCTTAGCAAATAGCTTCTTTTTGTTCGATGGAACATACTATACCTGCTGTTACAAATATGTTCATGCACAAATACGAACAGATTCACGCTTTCAGGGAAAAAAGATTCAAGAAACACATCCTAAAATGGCATTGATTTATTGATGACATCCTACTAATTTGGACTGGTGGGAAAGAACTCTTGGAAGAATACAAGGTTTATCTGAATTGCAACAACTTTGGAATAGAGCTGATTGGGACAAAGTGAATACACCATTGACTTTCTAGATATCAGGATCACCGCCACAACCACTGGACTTGAAACCAGAACCTTCAGAAAAACCACGGAGGTCAACTCAGTCCTCTACTCCAACAGCTGCCATAAAAGAAATGTGATTGAGAACATACCAAAAGGAGAAATAATAAGGGCTAGAAGAAACTGCAGCACAAATGACTCCTACAAAGAAGAGTGTGAATTACTCATTTACTCAATTAGATCCCGGCCATCACAATATGGGTCAGCACTAAGTATACTATATGCATCCTTGGCACAATAAGCACCAAGACCCTTCCCACGGAAGCCTCTCCAGGCCAGTGAGGGAAGGGTCCCAGGGCACCTGTGCCCTAATTATGATAATCACCTTGAAAACTGAAACCCAACTGGACACATCCCCACTGTCGGGACCGCACAATGAAAACAACTGAAACCACACATTAACTGAAACACGGAATCATGTCTTTTAACTATTCCTAGTAGCTCAGCCCTTGGGCACGAAATATTCACACTAGTTTACCTTAATTCCTTATTTGTAGGTATTGACCTTTGCTAAACCAGGCACTGGGCGGACTGAACCCTTGCTATTACCACTACCCAGTAACTAACTGACCTACCTGCAACAACCAGGAACCAGGACAATCACTCTATCTTACCTACCAGGCGAGATCCCTTGCAAATGAGTCAATCATTACGAATCATTACCAAACACTGTAAACCAATCAGGACCATTGCTAACCAAACTTACAGAAATCTCTTCTTTTCTCTCCCTTAACATGTACTCAATACTGTCTATTGATAATTGTTTTTGACTGCAAAATGTATGAACCAATTCTCGAGGCCAAGAAAACTTATTATAATGATCAAATTAATTCTGCAGGTGATCAGACGAAAGAACTTTTTCGCCTTTTTAGATCTTGGGAAAAACCCACCGCTTGTGGTTCCACTATTAAACCCACTATTGAGGAAGGCAATCGTGTGCAGAAAGCTTTTGCGGATAAATTACGCAAAGCCCAAGATAAAATTAAGCAGAAAACTCTGACTCTCCCATTGCCTACAGCTAAGACTATACTGCTGCCCAGTAAGATATACAATCTGATGCTAAACTAATTGATACTAAACAAAATTCTATGCCCAATACTGTCACTAAAACTGAACCCGCAGTTGGTTTCCCCTTTAAGGAAACCACTGTAGTAGAAATGATTAATATTATGAAATCTATGCGGCCTACCAACTGCCCAGGTGAACTTCTCCCATCCAAAATCATCTTGGAGCACAAAGAGCAATTTGCGCCTTTCCTTTGTAGATTCACAAATGCCTCTTTTCGGTCAGGCAAAATCCCTCAGCCACTGAAAAATGTTGCAGTTTCACCTCTACTAAAAAAAGCTGGACTGGATCCCTCTGATGCAGCCAATTTAAGGCCAATTACAAAAACCCTGTTTCTACTTAAACTTATAGACAAGGTTGCAACCATCCAATTGCAGGACTATGTATTGATGGCAGATATACTTCATACTAAACAGTCATGCTTTAGAAGCCATCATGGCACTGAGACTGTCCTCCTGGACCTGCAGACGTTTATGCTTTCTAAGCTAGAAGAAAGCAGGTCGGGGCTACTGATGCTGTTGGACCTATCGGCAGCCTTCGACCTGCTTGACCATAACATACTTCTTGATAGAATGCAGTCAGTCGGGGGCCTCTCTGCAAATGCCATAGACTGGCTAAGATCATTTCTAGAGGGTCGTCGATCGCAGGTATACTGGGGGCACTGTGCCTCGGAACCTCAACTGTTGACCTGTGGAGTTCCACAGGGGGCCTGTCTCTCCCCTTTACTGTTTAATATTTACATCCTCCCTCTTTGTAATGAATTGGAATTCTTTCAGATTTTCTTTTGCAATTATGCGGATGACTTCCAATTGGTCCTTGACATCACTGGTAATCATGACAGACCAAAATTTGGTAGATATGGTGTATCAACTGATAAAAAAGTGGATGTCTACAAACTGGCTCTGCCTTAATGCCTCAAAGACTAAGCTCATGCTATTCGGACCCCGTCCGGTACTAACTAAACTGGACCAGGCGTACTCAGGTTTCAGGATTGATGGTTGTGATATAAAAGTTGTACAGAAAGTTAAAACGTTTGGTACCTTCATGGAGAGTAGCTTAGACTGTGAAGCTCACGTCGCTGCCATCTCAAAGAGCACTAACTACCATCTTAAAGTGCTCAGACAGGTTGCCCCACTTGTTTCCATTGAAAACCGTACTAAACTGGTGAGAGCTTCTTATTCTACCACGCGTGGATTATTGTAATGCTCTCCGATGTGGGGCAAGTAAAGCCAACATCCTTGAACTCCAAAAGGTACAAAATAAAGCTATTCGCATCATCTACCAGATGAAATATTCAGAACCAATTACTGCTGCTAGGGAAAAACTGCACTGGCTTCCTGTTGAGGCCTGAATTCGGTTTAAGCTACTTACCATCTGTCACAAATGCGTCTTTGGGACTGCACCTATCTATTTGAAGGATGTTATAAGTGTTTACCAACCCTCAAGAAGACTCAGATCAGCGGAAGGTCTCTTACTAGTCCAACATTGTGTGAAACGATCCCGCAGGCTTGGCAGAGCATTTCATATCCAAGGCGCTAAGGCCTGGAATGCGTTACCGGCTACATTGCGTAAGACCAAGGATCTATTCTCCTTTAGGAAACAGTTGTGACCTATCTCTTCCATTAGTACTTCTCTCTCCTTAGAGGTAGCCTGCATGTTCTGTCTCTCGGCGCCTGGATGCCTACGGGCTTTGGCGCGGTATAAGATAAAATAACATAACATAAAATAACGTAACCAATCTGCAAATCACTATGAATCTGTATATATATCACGATCACTGGGAATTAAATCACCCACACATAATATGTCCAAACACAAGTGTCACATGATATACACATTTTCCCATCCTGGCATCAGGTGAGTGTGTGCATGCGACCCCCCTGGGCCCCTTTAGGAGCACCGTGGCTTTTTGCTAAACTCGGGACCCTCGCGGGCTCCGTAGCCGTGGTAGTGCTTCCTCCTCCATTGTCCCGCCTCCCACTCCCTCCCCCTGGCCTGATTGGCCATCTCCATCCTCATCCTGGACCAGACCTGGGCAGCCCTCTGCCCGGCAGCCCCTGCAGCTAAGGGCCCCAAGGCAAAGGGCGGCTCCTACAGAGGCGGCTCCAAGATGTGTCTGCAGGTATCCGCAGGGAAGCGAAGGAAGCCAGACACCAACAAAACTGTGAGTGTGGCATGAGTGGGGAGTAGAGCAATAACTTTACTCCAGAAAGCCCTTGCCACTCTACCTTACCTATCATAGCGTAAACTGCCATAGAACTGCACCTTGCGTACCTAGAGAGATTTTGCGACCATCAGCCTAGATCCAGTCCTGACTATCTGCAAATGTTGCATTCCACTACACACTAGCATACTAACCAATGCTGACTAGTGCCACACATACAGAGAACAATCAAGATTACCTTGCGCCACACTCAGACAGGTGTAACAATGTTAGCATGTACCACACTTAGATGGCCTTTCTGACTGAGAGTCCTTGCATATGGAGGGTGTCCTGTAGTGCTCATGCCTTGAGGGAACCTCTCCCTGGGTGCCAGCTTATCACGGGTGAAGGGCTCTCGGGTTTAGTGTATACCGAGCTTGATTCCTGAGAGGGGCTTGCCATCGACAGCCCCTGTCACTCCACCTTACCTTACCTTGCATAGACTGCCATAGACTTTAATAATACATACCGAGGAAGACTTGTGAATACTGTAAATGGATTGTAAATGTTGCCTTATGATGCATATGCTACTGCCACACATGTAGGAACAAAACTTTAGCCCGCGTCGCATCTAGATAGAAATGTGACTGTTAGCATGTGCCACACTCAAGATTCTTAACTTTAGCTCACTTCGCATCTAGATAGAATGTGACTGTTAGCATGTGCCACACTCAGGATTCTAGACTCTGGCCCGCGTCGTATCTAGATGGAAGTGTGACTGTTAGCATGTCCTCTCTCGGATGGAATTGTGACTATTGGCCTGCGTCGCATCTAGATGGAATTGTGAATGTTAGCATGTCCACTCTCAGATGGAATTGTGAATGTTAGCATGTCCACTCTCAGATAGAACTGTGAATGTTAGCATGTCCACTCTCAGATGGTATTGTGAATGTCAGCATGTCCACTCTTAGATGGAATTGTGAATATTGGCCTGCGTCGCATCTAGATGGAATTGTGAATGTTAGCATGTCCACTCTCAGATGGAATTGTGAATGTTAGCATGCCCACACTTAGATAGAACTGTGAATGTTAGCATGTCCACTCTCAGATGGTATTGTGAATGTCAGCATGTCAACTCTTAGATGGAATTGTGAATATTGGCCTGCGTCGCATCTAGATGGAATTGGGAATGTTAGCATGTCCACTCTCAGATGGAACTGTGAATGTTAGCATGTCCACTCTCAGATGGAACTGGAATGTTAGCATGTCCACTCTCAGATGGAATTGGGAATGTTAGCATGTCCACTCTCAGATGGGATTGTGAATGTTAGCATGTCCACCCTTAGACCGAATTGTGAATATTGGCCTGCGTCGCATCTAGATGGAATTGTGAATGTTAGCATGTGAAATGTGCCCAATAGCCTCTCTGGTAAATTGAATTTAGAAGTGTACCCAAGATCCTATGTGAATGTTGCATCTGGAAGTGTGCCCAATAACCTCGCTGTGAATTCAGTAGTGTTCCCAATAACCCCTCTGTGAAATTTAGAAGTGTACCCAATAGCCTCTGTGAGAGTTGCATTTAGAAGTGTGCCCAATAGCCTCGCTGTGTAAGCTGCATTTAGAAGTGCGCCCAATCTCCTCTGTGAAAGCTGCATTTAGAAGTGCTCCCAATAGCATCTCTGAAAACTGAATATAGAAGCGTATCCAATAGACACTATGGAATGCTGCATTTAGAAGTGTGCCCAGTAGACGCTCTGTGAAAATTGCTTTTAGAAGTGTACCCAATAGCCCTCTGCCCAATAGCCTGTCAGGTAAATTGAATTTAGAAGTGTGCCCAATAGCCTCTCTGTGGAAAATTGTATTTAGAAGTTCGCCCAGTACCCTCTCTGGGAAAATTGCATTTAGAAGTGTGCTCGTTGAAAGAGCATAACCATCATATCACACCACCACGCTTACTCTCTCCTTTACATCACCACTCAACTAGAACACAGAGATACTATGACACCATTCGGTATAACTGTTCTCATACCAACATTCCGCCGCTTACTTCACATCATTCTATGTAAACACTGCTGGTTTCACACCACCAGCCAGGCGTTTTCCTCAGGCCTAACGCAGCCACATCCGTTCCGGATAAATCCTGCCAGAACGAACACATTCTCCTGATCTCTCAACCACCACACCTACCGCTAAGAAGCAGCTATTACACGAGTACCGCACGAGCTGCACACATACCCGGTGCTCACACGCACCTTTTGACTCTCCCTACTCTCTCTACTGATCTGAACTTCGGTTCCCAAGGGCGTTCAACATACCAGCGCCTTCAGACCATACCAATGGTATATAAGGCGCTATATAAGTGCAAAATAACATAACATAACATAACACCCAATCACGAATGGTGAATGCCCGATCTTGGGACCACATTCGCACCAAATATGTATCGAATCCATTGTTGTTAAGAATTATGAACGGTAGCCTAGAAAAAAACCTGTTAGGTCGAAACACGTGTCAGCACCACCTGTTATATCATCAATTGATGAATTCGAGACAATAGAAGATTGGAAAAAATTAAAATCACAAACCTTGTGGAACTACATTTTTCAAACACAGCAAAAGACAATGGGGTAAATCCCAGCATAAGAAATTGCACACGCGCCCAATTAGTGGAAACTATAACAATTCTCTCTGGATACACACAATAGGCACCACGAGCACAGGCCTTTTTACAAGTTTCCACCAACTGGCTGCTAGTGCACAGATAACAAAGATGAAGGGCGCGGCAACTCATGGTCCCCGGTGCTCTTAACGCAAGTGTATACTGAACATCATGGCATCTGTGGAAGTATTGGATTGCAAGAAGTGGAAGTTTTGTGGCATGCAGTTTGTGGGTTGAACTGGGCAAGCTTGATATCATTCTGTCAGAGTATGGCACCCTTTAAATGTCCAGACATAGTTGTGCCTTGTGGAGGGAATAGTTTGGGTGATGTGACTGCAATGTATTTGCAGTATGCCTTGAAGGATTTTTTCAAAAGTCTTTTGGAACTGTTTCCTGCTGCAAAGATTATTTTTTCTCAAATAAATCAGAGGCAAACATGGAGATGTGTAAACATTTTCAGTGTACAAATGGAAGAATCGCAGCAATTTGTCAATAAAGCTGTATCTGCATTTTTATATGCTGCAGGAATGTCATCTTTTCAGAATGACAATATAAGGTCTGATGGTGTGAATCTTTTTCATGAAGATGGAGTTCATTACACAGATGTTGGAAATGCTTTTTTTTTTATTTTTCATTAAATGGTTTACAGTTTACATAAACTTTTACCGAAGTACATCATCATAAAAGAGATGATCATCATTCATTCATTCCTGCACTACCTTAACCAAAACCGCGTCTAGATATTTAACTAATGCAAATTACCGCTTTGGTCTTTCTTCTGCATAAAGTGCTTCCCAGCAGGCTTCAGCATGGAGACCAAACAGAGGCTTTAGATGTTTACTAAAGTATAAGATCCTCAAAGGTCTCAATTTTGGGCAATGTAAAACTAAATATTTAAGAGTCTCTTTCTCCTTTTTCTTTACAATGTTAGGAATGCATTGAAATAGTTCCTGTAAGAATATTAGCAGGGAAGATGTGAAGATGTAGAGGGTACACTACCACTGTACATAAAAGCAAGAAAAAGAAAACAAAAGGTGTTTGTTAACAAGCCCAACAAAAAGAACAAAGGTTCATTTCAGAGCCAACATTAAAGAATAAATAACTGAAATTGAGTTGAAACTCCCTCCAACCCCTTCAATTTGATGTTCCGTCTGCAGACAACGCGGTAGCCCCTGGACAGTACGTGCCATCCAGGTCATTTAAGGATGCCTGGCATGGAAAGAGGGCTGCGGAGACCGCGGACAGTCATGGATGTCCACCGATATCGGGTGGGGATCAGTAAATCAGGTTTCCTGGGTGTGGTGTACAGAAAAGGAGGGTAGCAGGAGTTGTGTTTGGTGAGAGCACTGAAGATGGCTGTGTGTTTGAGGAGGCAGAGTATATGGTTTTTGGGGAACTCTTAGATCCATTCGCTGAAGGTCTATTCTGAGCACTGTGGATTGGCTGAAAATCTTGGATTGCAAGAATTTGAAGTGTTATGGTATGGAGTGCAAGGAATGAAGTGGGCTGACTTACTCCCGTTTTTGTAACCGAAAACCCCCAGAAAGGTGCCCGTTAATACAACAAACTTGCGCGGCGAGTATCAGCAAGGAACTAAAGAAGGTTTTGGAAATTTGTCTTGTTTTTTATTTTTACAAAGTGTCAGAATGTAAGTGGAAAAACTAGTGATATAAATTTGGTGTCTGGGTAGTGGGCCTGGTCCTCTGCAAATGAGTACTCCGATTTGCTTATTGGAGAATGCAGGATGGCCGAGGGCCATGCCTCATGGATTTGGAGACTGGTCATGGCTGCAAGCCATGAGCACTGGCCATTGGTGACATTATTAGGGTATTGTGGACACAGAGCTAGGATGTAGGATATATGCAATGAATAATAGGAGTGGTTTGGTGGAGCTGTGGTCATGGTTGAGGCCTTATGCCGTTGGAAATTCAATGATGATGGCATGCACTGCAGATAATTGACACAAGTGTGAGTTGCAAAAAATATGTTTGTTAAAGGAGGTTTATAGTTGTTTCATATAAATTTAAATAGGAATTATTAATAACGTATATACAGTGATGTAATATCATGAAACATTTACACTTATGAAAATCTATTAAATTGACAGAAAAAACGTTGTTAAAGGGACGTTGCAGTTAAGATGCACTCCACCCTTGGGACTGCTCCGCCCCAGCAGCTAGGCAGTGGCCTCCCACCTTGGCACTTCCCTCCTGGGCTCCCATGAGCACTTGTCCATCTATACTGCCCTTTCTATGTATGCACTTCTCTCACTGTACAATGCATACATGCTTTTGTTAAGTGGCAGTAATATGCTGATCATCATGATGTGTGATGTCATCTTTGATGTCCTAGGTGTTAGTCTTATCAGTGCATGGTGGTGGCGCGAGTTATGGTTGCTTAGCTTACCATAACTGGCACATTTCTGAGGGGGTTTCTGTTTTGCTTGTAACCATAATGTCTCTATAACAATGTTTTTTCACTGAATATGCTACAAGAGTGGGGTGATTCTAGCAACAAATGCTCAGCGAATTTCCTAAATATCTGCATTAAATATGCATGCATAGACAAATCCTGAAATGAATTGAAAAAGTAACTCAATTGTTGTCAAATATCACCCCAGTAAAGAAGGAAAAAAATAAAAAAATCATATAGAAGAAAACCTAAAGAATTGTGAACATGATATTAAACACCAAAAACAGAGAAAGCTTCTCAGAGACAAGGAAGATTATGAAAGAGAAGGTTCAAAAGGTTTGGGGTTTTGTAGGGATAGATGGTCCCCTGCGCACTGTTTAATTATTTGAATATAGTATGGCCTGCAGACTGGCACATGGTTTGTCAGGGAACCAGAACTCCAAGGTTCCCGAGAGGTTAAGTACTAGGTGAGGTGCCAAACCTTGTTGAGTGTGGGCTCTGGCAGTTGGTGGTTGTCCTGTTTCTGTGAAGTTAGCTTTGTATTGAGTTTAGCCAGTTTGTTGGAATTATAGCCACATAAATCCTGAGTTGTTTTTATACATGTTTTAATGTACTTAAGAACATGTCTCAATGGCTGGCAGCATAAGCAATGTGAGGTGAAACCCAAAGCCGACGTGCGTTTCGACCGCAGTCTTTATCAAGGCAGATAATCTTTGGTGACAGTTGAAAAATCTGCGGGCATCCTCATTAGGGTGCCAGCTGCAAGTTGGTTAGCTGATCTGGATGGTTCTTGTTCGTGCGACTCGATGTCGAGTGATTCCAAACTAGATTATGAAAGAGGCCAAACGTACACCTTTGCATGCCGTTTTGACTCACTAAAAAAAACAACAATGTCTGAAAAAGCTATCGGGGACAGTACAACAGCAAGTTTCAGTGGAATTGCAACAACTTCAGATACAGATTCAACTAATAGTGAAAGTGAACCCTTACCCAGAGTAATGAGGATATTAGGGCTGGATGTTAGAAACAGCAACAAAAAGAATCGAGGCAGAGGAAGAGGCCGAGGCAGACCAGCAGGAAAAGGAAAACAAGGTGGGGACAACGGCACAAGCATGCACGATCTGGACAATACAGCCAAGCAGACACGCTCTAGAAAAAAGACAGTGAATGGAGTATGAATAGTGAAAACCAATGCATTGTGAATCTTTCTAATCATGTACAAAATCATGATTAGAAGATCAAAAGAAAATGAAGATCAAAAGAAAAGTCTTGAATATGGCTTAAATTTCTGCCCTACAGTCTACTTTAATTATGCAGAAACAAGAATGGACTTCGACCAATACATTCGCAAGATCAGGCTAAAGACGTTTTTCTGCATAAATCCTCCAAAACCAAATTTTAAAAAATCTGGAAGGCAAAACAGATGCAACTATAGAAGATCAACACCCTGCTTAACTTGTCCCACTTGTAATCTGAACTCTCTATTGATGATAAAGCTACAGTCACTGACTTGGACTCTTTGGTCATAAGTACCAACTGGCACACCAAAAGCAAACTAAAAAAAAAATCTGAATGTAATCCTGTCTTTCAACCGGGAGGACAGACGGAAGCTTTTCAAGATCTAGTCATACATGACATGAAGAAGGCCAGACAACAACCTGTCCGATTCAAGAATAACTTTAACAAAAAAGAACTTGCAGATCTACCTAACTATTATAAAAGCTTCTGATAAAAGGTACCAACCTACTCCACCAAAACAAAGCTGACTATATACAAGAAGCTAATAGACATTTGTCTGATACAAGCTGTTATCAAAAACTAGGTCATGATCCTTCATCAGAGATTGATCTGAAACTAACGACTCTTTTACATAACTGGATACAGAAATGGATCCTTGATCATGATGATTACAATTATCTATTTAGAACATTTTTCAAAAATGCCAACTATCTATTTTCTGGAAAAACTACATAAAAATGCCAAGAGACCACCAGTAAGACCTATAGTGATGCTCAATGGAGCACTACTAGAAAATATTTCCAAATATGTTGCCGAAACATTGCTTCCCCTGGTACTTACACTTCAATCGTACCTCCGTGACACCAATGACTTTTAGTAAAATCAATGGTGTGGCATTGGAACCAAACTTCACATGGTCTCACTGTACACGTCGATTCAACATGCTGATGGGCAATGTGCATGCAAATATTCCCTCAACACAAGGTTTCTCAACTACCGTCACAGTGAAATGATCATAGACATGGTTGATATTTGCCTAATGAATAACATCTTCCTATTTAACAACAACTACTACATCCAACTACAGGGCACAGCCATGGGCACAACGATTGTCCCGCCCTATGCCAACCTTTTGATGGGTTGGTGGGAAAAATTCATAGTCTGAACAGACATTAACAGCAAATATACTGACAGCATCCTACTATGGTTGCGTTATACAGAAAGGCAATGAAAAACAGTAGCAAGAATGTGTCCTGATTCTTAATGCCAATATGCTAAATCTGAAATGTACTTAAACACACAGTAAAGAATCAATTATTTTTCTAGATGATGTAGTAGTAAGAAATGGTCAGGGAGAAATAACAGAGTTGCACCATGAACCCACCAGCTTCAATATGCCTCTGTTTGCCACCAGCAATCACCCTCCCTCAAATGGAGCATATGATATGGCGAATTTGTCAGAATACGACGAAACTGTACCTAACGGGACATGTTTGATAAAGAGTGTCGTACAACTTGGCAAAACATTTTCAAACAATGGTATCCCCAAAGGCAATACTAGAAAAAGCATATATCAAAGTGCAGAATTTAGATTGTGATCTACTTAGGATTCAAAACACAAGACAAGACAAACTAGAATCTGATCAGATCCATCTAATTCGCACCTTTGGGGCTCATTCTAGTAAGATTCAACAAATAATACATAGTCATTTGCATGTATTGAAGTTAGACAGCAATCTGTCACCCATTTTATGAGAAAGAGTGAACATTACATTACGAAGTCGGCTTCTCTAAAGAATTCATTGGTTCAAAGCTTCATGCCATTAGACAAACCCAGCTGCTCCCTAAACTGGCTAAATAAATGTCTGCCAGGTTTCTACAAATACACACACAGCAAGGCATGCATATAGGCTGAAAACAAGTCCAGCTACCAACATCCAGTGTTAGGAAATAAAGTTGAACTACATTGCAATATCACCTACAATACAGAATGTGTAGTCTATGTACTGATGTGTCCTTGTGCATTGTAGTATGTCGGCAGTACCATTGGTAAACTCAAGCTACGAATCCTCCAGCACATGAGGGCCATCAAGAACTTTGATCCATCTTACCCCACGGCTGTACATTTTCAATAAAAACACAATGGCAAACTAGAAGGCCTAAAGTTGTTTGCAATATATACTGTAGAAAATAATTGCAGAGGTGAGGGGAATTGAGAGCTTGAGCTTAAACAAATGGAGACAAAATACATCTTAGATCTCAAAACAAAAAGCCAAGAGGACATAACCTTGATGAAGAACTTTATACCTTTTCGGGAACATGACATATGGATGAAGCTATCGAAAATGACCGAGTACTTGACTGGATTGATTCAAGCCCCGCAAATACGATCTTTTGATTTATAGACTTTTTGAATTTGTTTGACCTTTTCTGATTTTCATCTGTTTTTGATTCTATCATCATTTCTTTGTAGATACACTTTTTGCTTTAATATCCCTTTTTTATTATTGTTTTTTATTACAGCATTATCCCTTGAAACACTAAACATTGGAGGGTACATCGCGAAAGCCCATTATGAATTGCATGTCTCCAGTATGTCTTTCTTTCAAACATGTGCTTATTGGGAATATGGTTGGATACCATGCCAATAATTTTAAGTCCACTTAGTTATTTTAGGCATGATACATTTCAGATTTGAGATTGTTGACTTCTATTGCAATTGATGGTTAGCTTGGTTTTAATTCGGGCAAATGTTTTAGATGCATCAAACTATTATAGCAAGTTTGGTTTCAATTTGCAGTAGATACTTCATGATGCACTATGCACTTTAATTGCTTGTTTGTACATTAATCTGCAGTATACGCATTAAGCAATTTTGCACCATAGCTATTGTTTTAGATGCATTAAGATATCACAGCAAGTCTGGTCCCAATTTGCAGCAGATATATTATGAAGCACTTTGCACTTTAATCACAGGTTTGCACATAAACTAATCTGCAGCAGATATATCTAGCAACTTCTCACTATACTTGCTTTCTTGTACACTAGCGGGCCTGTTAGCCCTGTACCCATGTGGACCTAGCCCTTAATGCAATTGCATTCTATTTTGCAGCTCACTGAGATCTATGAGATTCACCCTGCAGTATGTGCACTAAGCATATCTTCCAGAACTATCCCCATTAAGAGCTAGCTAAATGTATAGCCTGTTCTAGTCTACTGCTAGTGGCCGGGTCGGAATGGTCTTAAACCTATGCATCCAGCTATTCAATAGTAGAACAACATTAGAAGCACTACGCACTTTTTCTGAGATTTCAGTCGCACTCTATATTTGGGTATAATTATTTTGTGCATGCTAAACCATTAATTGGTTCAGCAACCATGCAGTATCATGCACTTTAATTAGTCCAAATTGTACTAAGCTCATACTAAGCATCTCAGATCCCCCTCCTAAGAAGGTTGGCAGCCAGCCACTCCGTGTCCTCCATAGCTATCACTACATCTGTTACAGTAGTCAATGTTTGTAAATGACCGAAGGCACTTACAATAGTCTCACCCATGTTTCACTGGGTGAACTTCATGGTTGTAAAAATAGAAAATTGACTTGTTTCTTTTGTACCATAGAGACGGTCTGACTGCCTTTTTAAGCATATCTCCAAAGTAATCGTGTGATTGAATATGTGAACAAGTAGCCAGTGGGCTACAAGATGCATCATATCTTTTTACCTGTGACCCAAATTAACTGGAATTGGTCGCCGACAACTTCTTCTGGCTAATGGACGTTTGAATAATGGGCCATTTCATGGACTCTGATGAGTGCAATCCTCAAGCGTGGTAGTTTGTGCTGCTGTTCTTTGCAAAGATATTATATATATATATATATATAAAACAAATATTCTAGTTTGCCTCGCATGCGCAAGCTGGATTTTGCAATTCACCATGTATTAGCAGCTCTTCATCCAGAGATAGTTGCTCTTTTCATGTGGACCTCATGGCAGCTTGACCTTTACAGTGCAATACTTTCAAGGACTGACAGTAGCACAGCTTAAAAAAAATTAATGTGGATGCAGTGTGTTTTCTTAGTGTGCTATGAGATATTTAAAACTAAGAAAACAGACGGCATCCGGGACTGTGGACTGTCTCCCATCCATGCATTAAACGGGACCAACCCTGCTTATCTTCAAAGCGAAGAAGGGGCCAGCTTACTCAGGCCATGTTGCTCTAAGTGGTCTTTTAACTTGTGCTAATTTATTAGGTACCATGGCCGCAGCAAGATCGTTTCCGGTTACTGCATGAATGGGAGTGTAGTGTGTGTGTGTAGTTTTATAGCTGCGAATATCATAAAACAGCCAGAAAAAAATACTTTGTTGTCCCCCCAGGCCCTCACCAAGTGCCCCCTCATCTGTTCCAGCTCCACCTCCCCCCCTGATGGACTCCCGACATCCCCTGCCCTCTCCCATTTCCCTCAACCCCCACAACACTCACTGTTTCTGTGAAGCAGTTACTTTGAGATGTCGGCTTTTCATCCAATACCGGCGTGTACAAAGACTCCCTCCAACTCCCAAATCTAACTTGGTGGTCTATTGCCTCCCCCACCTCTACCCTGATGGTATTTGCATGTTCTGTTAACCTGAAAAAGCCTTTTTTCTGCCTCTTTATTCTGCATTCCATTTTCCCATACCCTATAATAATTATGTATTTCTTATATAGCGCTACACACCCATAAATCTCACAGCGCTCAAGTAACAGAAGAGATTATTATCCCACAGAGTGGAACTCATTATATCGACCTCGGAAATATGAAAGGCTGAGTTGGCCCTGCCGGGATTCAAACCTGCCACAGCAGGCTGCACACAGATATCAGGGGCAAGAGCTTAGCTCTCTGTGCTATATAACCGACTACAACCTGGGGTATAACCGCGGATATCTCTCGCATTGAGAAAAAAAAAAGATGGCGGCTGTTTCATTTATAAAACGCCCGGATTCCTCTCAATTTTAACCTAGATATAGCTATTTATTTTGGAGAAGGGGCGCCCCCTTCTCCGTCAAATATTTTTAAAAGTACTCGACGGAATAAATCCAAAGGACAAAAGGATTGTAAATCAATGCTTCATGCCCAAGTTGTTTCACACCTGATCAAATTTCGTCCAGTAGTTTTGACTGTGCGGTCCGGCAAAAATGTACCTTTTTTATCTATTGGAAAATGAATGGGGACTAAGGCGAAACTGAGTTTTTTTGTTTTCTTAATAGCTTTCATTTTTAAGGAATCTTTCCCAAACTTTCCAATCTGTGGGGGCATGGGCATACAAAATTGTCTGCAAACTTTCAACCAAATCGGTCGCACAAGTCAAAAGTTGCTTCTGCACCCTACTCCCATCATCTCTTACACTGTATATGTCTCAAAATATAACTTACGAAGGACCACTGATTACACATATAAATAAATATGTAATTTTATTCATCCTTCATTAGACGCGGCTACCGCTACAACTGATGGGATTGGATGAATCACTGTGGTGGTTGCTGGCGTAGAGGTTGATGCCACGGCAGCTGTTCGACAACGTAGAGTTCGGCCCATGTTCTTTTATTTTGTGGTGTTCATGGGTCTTGTGATAGTTGTCATCAACATTGTCCCAGTGTACGTGGACTAAGTGCTGTATTAGAACCAAAGTCCCCAAACTCTGCATTGGCACATTTGAAGGTACATGGCATAGCTGTTTTTGTAGAACTTTCACGGCACTTGTTCTACGTCTTTTAGGGCGTGGTGCTGCTCCACCATGGAGTACCTCCAGCTGTCTGCATTTTCCTTCATGCCACATAATGTCTGGCGGGAGGGGGGTGATGCGTTAAGATCCCAAATTACCTCATTGCTGCTATTTCCGTGTTCAGACATGTTGGACAATGTCACACCTGGGAGGGAAATGTAATAAAATCAAAAAGACACAACAAAAGGACTATGCCACTAAAAAGAAAAATATTAAAAAAATAAATCTAAATAAAATAATGAATTGATATACAGAACAAATGATAGGACAAAGGAAAGAGACATGGACAAAAGGGGAAAAAAAGGATGGGAAAAAATGAGGAGTTTGCTCAAAATCTGCACCACCTGATTGGGCCATCCCATTGATCAGTCTACGAGTCATGTGTAGGAGCCTAAGCGCAGAACACAATCGGATTGGTCAATGGGTTAGACACAAACACGTCATTGGGCCTGGGCGTAGCCACGTGTATGAAAGTCGCACTCTGATTGGCTTGTTGGTGTAGCTGTGGTTATTCATCACACCAAAAGACACCTTTTTTTCTCATTGTTTTTTGTCTATTGGTGGGTGAACTTGCTTGTGAGCCTCCAGGAACATTTAAAGAGCAGTATCCTAATTTTTCCATTTTATTTACCACTCTTGTTCCTATATCTGTGTCTTTTGTCCAGTTATTTGTGTAGTTTGTGATTTTTTTTTATTTTAGCTTGTTATATATTTTGTTTTCCATTGTAAGTGGCAAAGTCCTTTTTGTGTTTTTTTTTTTACAGTTTTGTTATTTCCTCCTTGGTCCCACGTTTAAGTATGTCTAGGACCAGCAGTGATAAAGAGGTGGTGTGGGTGTGTACTGCCTTACCTCCATGGAAGAAGCAGTGTGCCCAGAAAACTGCTGATAGCTGGCAGTATTTTCATGTCAAGGAGCAATGGATTAAGAAGGAGGCTGAGGAAGTTCAGTGTGCTTTCTGTGGGAAGGTGCTGCGGAGGGGACCTTCCAATAAACCAATACAAAGTTTGGGAAACTCTACTATGATTCAGCACCTTATCCAGGGCCATTGGGAAAATGTGGAGGAACCCTATGGCAAGGTTCGTTTGCATCATAAAGTGAGAGCCCATGGTCAACAATCTGCATGCAGCTATCTGCCGGACAAAAGCCCCTCTGTGCCACAGTCTTCCACTTTTGTTGCTTCCTCTGTTCCCTCCACCACCACTCAACCTCATGCCATCGTGCCTGCACCCGATCTGCAGGACCGCAAGGTAATGTGTTTGAAATGTCACAACTAGATCTTGGTGGGAGATGCTACCCTTGATGGTTGGAGAAGGGCCATTTTGGAACACCTAGCAAATTGCTGCCACTAGGAATATATGATTTGTTTAAGTGGCAATTTTGTTACCGCCTTTTTAAAATAAATGAAAGACACAAAAAAAAATCCCCAAAACAATAAAATAGTTCCCTTTCGATACCCATTGTTGAACATGTAAACCCTAATGTTCTTCCCTTCCCAGTTGCAACCTCCTCCTTCCCTCTCCCTCAAAACAGCCCTTTTCATGGCCACCCTCTAAGTAACAAAAATAGACCAAATGAAACAAACTGTAAAAATCGATCACTACATCTGAGGTGATTTATTTTATGCAGTTTGTTTTGCTGAAAGGTATTTATCAGAATATTTCCGTCACGACCCTCGCCCAAAACCCCCTCTGGTAAACCCATTTGCCAGGTGGAGTCAGGACTCGGGCCTCTAGAGCCTGGCATCCTCTTCAAAAGCCCTCATGGGGCCAGTCCTGGCGCCTATGGCGCCAGGCTCATACACCATGAAAAACAATGTGCTTGGGAACTACTTTATTGTATTGACAGCCAACGTGGAGGCATCCACATAGCTTGGTTCCTAAGAACCAAGCTATGCGGTCTAGTGTTTTGGGTGTGGTATCCTAGCGACTACTTTACCTGGACTATTTTGTTGGGGCTATTTAAACCACACCCGAGCAAGACAACACGCTTCGCGTTACTTTGCAGCTTGCAACGTGACGCTCACCGTGTCCAGCTATTCCCTCGAACCTCGGAGAAGCATAACCTGTAAGGAGACAAAAGGAACATCATTAGCAGCAGCATTTTACCTGCAGTCTTCATCTTTAAACACTCGCAGCTACTGAGAACAGCTTCCTCGAATCTGCACGCCTCCCGGACAGAACGACCTGAAAGAGGAAGATAGAGGCAACATTAAAGAAAGCAGTAGACGCATTTACAAATTACGAACTGCTCAAAAGGCTTACTTGGCTGGTCGCCTCTCGGCTGGCACCACTCCGGACAATCCACTCGCGCTGAAGAACACCGCGACCTACAGGGAAGGGAAACACAGGTTAGCAAAGGCAAGACTTCGCAGTGCTGCGCATAGCGCTTACTTACCACATCATAGCGCTCTTAATGCGCCATCATTTACCAGCGGGGCTCAAGCAAGCCAGTTTGCTGCGCTGAAGCTCCGCATACCTAAGGGAGAAAAAAGAGACATTTTAAACAACGACAGGCATGCAGGATAGCAACAAAACTAAAGAATAGCAATAAGACCTACCTGAACAATACCAAACGGGCCGGCGTCACTGAAGTAACTGGACCGCACTCGCCCATGAAAGACAATGTGCCCCTGCAAAGAAAGCAGGACGGAGAGCACGCCTAATTCTACCACAAGGTGAGGAGAGGGCACCAGAGGGACTGAAATCATACAGGGGTGGAGGGAGGATACTTACCCCAGTCGGTCAGTCCTGAACACAGTCCTCCTGTATTTTCAGGCAGAACCTTCCCCGTAGACCACATCAGGGCAAAGCTGAGAAGCATACCATCGAGTAACCCGGTAGGGTGGCGTCCCTGTGGATACCAGGTGAGCGAAACAATTTCTTTGTCGCCTCGGTAACACTGTTTATTGACTATTTTAATAGCCGTGGTTACGAAACCTCCAGTCATTGCTGAGATTAACCGAGCATATGGTTCACCCAATCGCACTGGTTGTTTTCATTGCCGTGGTTATAAACATTTTTTAAATCAATTGTATACATGTGTATGCTAGGTATTCCTGGAAAGTTCTATTTTCAGATACATTCAGTGGAATTGTGCAAAGTTACAGTAACACTTTAAAGACTTTCTCTTCATCAAAAACACATCTCTAAACATTTTAAAATGCTAAATAAGAAGTGGTATTGGGATTTCTTTTAGTATTTACACAAAATATATAAATTTAATCTACCCAATTTTCTTCATTTGTAGTGTCAGTTTTTCTTTTGAGGACTTTAATGTCCTTTTCATTGATTGTATCTCATGTTAAAGATTAATTACAATTTCTTTCATTTCTTTTAAAGTATCCATGATTATATTTGTGGGTAATTCCTCAGGTAGCGGGGTGCTTAATCCTGCTAGATACCTGAATCACTTCTTCATCTTTTTGAAAATATTTAAAATATTTTTAAACAATTGAAGGCATAATTGACTTGAAAGTACTTTTGCTGGTAGCACAGATATTTAAAAACAGTAAGCTAAGATATACCTATATGCTGAATGATATCCGTTACTTACAAATATTATTGCCTCTCAAAGAATAACCTCACAAAATTCAGAGTATCCTGCACTTTTTTGTGAATGCTTCTCTTCAGCAACTTCCTTCAGTATTTCCTCCTCTGTGGAATAATGTTCTTCTAGACACTCTTTGTAGTTGTCCATTGTAGGGTGAGAGTAAAAGCAGTGTCTGTCACCTCAATAGTTAGATTGAACAATGGAAAAACATTACTTGATGAAAGAAGGTGGGATTCTCTGCATTTACTTTCTGATTGGGTCTTTACTGTTTCTATGGTGTGGACTTGCCAATAGGACATCCTGTACCTCAGCTTCTGTTCAACCTATAAGACGATTTCATTTTTTGATTGGTGTTTATTTGTACCAATTAAACTGTAGGTTCTATTGTCTCATGCCCTTAAATGTTTTTGTATATAGTAAGGTGATATTTCCTGAGAGAGAGGTGTGTTTTACGAGATTGCGGAGTTAAAGAGGGTATAGGTATTGTTTTTGCTGGATATTTAAGAAATTGAAGAAATTTCAAAAGGAGATTGTGTCAATATATTATGTGGAGTGTCGGATGATGAATCTCATTGCTCCAAAGATTGTGGAGCAATAGAGGATCTTGAGAACGGAACTAATAGTGATGTTGAGGACATAGGTGATGCATTTTCAAAGCATTGGCTTATTATGTTTTTCTGGTACTGTAATACTACGTTAGATGGAGTATTTGAAACGAGAGGTATGTGTTCAAGTCGCGAACAAATATTTTGACCCAGCATAGGATATTTTGTCTTTGGGAAAAGAAAATTTGTCATCTAAGCAAAGAGAACAGAGAAATGTTGCAAGATTTTTAAAATTGTAATAGAGGCGAGAAGTGTTTGTCTGAAAGAAGGGACATTTTTGGGTTTTATGTTGACATAAAAACACAAAGGCTCTTTTAAGAGCCACCCATAGAAGTTATGAAATATTATAGAAAATGAAAATGTTCTGTTACCAATTTCGTCTATAGCTGCGGGTACCTCTATGCTCGTGGCTAAAGACCAGCCAATGAAAGGTTGCACCCTCTCAGGGACATATATAGCCGCAGCTATCAGCAAATCAAAGGGATCTCATGTACTTTGGCGGGCCTGTGTAGCCGCGGGTATAACTGTTGCCAGAGGTATGGCTATTGTAATACAAATTTCTTTGCAGTAATAATATTTCATGTATGTTACAGCACACAATTTTACACGTCTTTCTGATTCCATGCCCTCAACTGTACCCTTGTGCAATTTGAACTTTGAAACCTTATTAATATTTTTTTTGAGTCTGTAAAAATGTATATGTCAAGCCAATGGAACGTTGTGTATTTTGACAGGTT